>NC_083231.1:72416461-73028160 GCF_032191835.1 Heteronotia binoei
TTTAATTTGTCCTGGAATGAAGAGATAGCACACAGTACCTTTTTTCCGTAGTTTATCCAACTCAACACCAGTCCTTTGCAGATTAGATGTTTAGAATGCTCGTATTGGCACTGGGCTTAATAGCGAATTTTACTATGGTAAGAGGCAGTTGAAAGACCTTGTTGTGAACAGACATGGTCGGTTTTTTAATCGATTGGTTGATAAGTTGGGTCTTTCGATAGTAAATGGTAACTCTGAAGGTGATAAATTTGGTAAATTTACTTATTTTAGTTTTATGGGGGCCACTGTGATTGACTATTTATTAATTTCTCCATCTCTTTGGAGTAAGTTGGTTCATTTCAAAGTTGGATCACTCCCGGAGAGTGACCACCAACCTCTCCTATTTTCCTTTTTGTCTCGAGACTCAATATGTCCCTCTGGGGTAGAGTCTCCTGAAATTGAGATTATGACCACTATACGCTTGAGATGGTCGGAGGTACTCCAAAACAAATTACAGCAAGTGCTTGATAGCGATCCACTTCTGAAAATCAAAAGGAAAATTTTGGCTGAAGAAGATGGGGAGGCTATCCTGTCACTTTATGAAGAATTAACTGAGTTTTTAAAACCTTACCTGGTAAAGAAAGGCAAACCATTAATTGGAAGTCAACATATTAATAACAAATGGTTTGATAGAGAGTGTACTGATATGAAAAAAACAGCTTAGGCATGCCATCAGAACCTATAAACAAAAGGAGGTAATTTCTTTACCTAAATCTTTTTTTGAGCTTCGTACTAGTTATAAGTCTCTAATTAGAAAGAAAAAGCAAAGACAATAAGAGAATCTTGGCAAGAACTTGCCCTGGCTCTGAACCAGAGAGATATGTCAACGTTTTGGAGAATTCTAGCAGCCTTAGAAGGGAGGGCTCGGTGCGACTCAAATTCTTATATTTCCGAGTAACAATGGGAGCATTATTTTGTAAATCTGTTTAATGACCAGCTCGAGGATAACACATCAACAAATTGTGTATCCCCCTCCCTGACAACTGGTTTGCCTGAGTGGCCACCTGTAACTCTGTGTGAAATTAGATCTATTATCTCCTCTATGAGGAGTAATAAAGCCCCAGGTGAAAATTTCATCCCACCAGATATGTTAAAGGTTTTTCAATCTTGGTGGGCGCCTGTACTAGCCAATCTCTTTACTACTATTGATAAGACTGGAAGATTTCCTAGGGAATGGTCCTCTATTGTGGTCCCAATCTATAAGAAGGATGACCATTCCAACCCTGCAAATTATAGGCCAATAAGCTTGTTAGATGTTGCTGGAAAATAACAATTCGTTATCAAAGACCCATGATTCCAATTTGGATAAAAGACATGCTAGACATCTTTTATCCAAATTGGAATCATGGGTCTTTGATAACGAATTGTTAGCACCATATCAAGCAGGATTTTGACAGGGTTATTCCACCCTGGACCATTGTATATTGCTACAACACCTGGTTAACAAATACACAACTCGCCCCTTTAAAAAATTGTTTGTGGCATTTGTTGACCTTAAAGCGGCGTTTGATTCAATCTCGAGAACCTGCCTATGGGCAAAGCTAAGTAAATTGCACATTGACCCAAGGCTTCTTGCACGGATAATAGGCCTGTATTCCAACACAAGCCTGAGGATCCGATTTGGCCCGTATGGCCAATTGTCCAGCCCAGTTAAAACAACAAAAGGTGTTTGCCAAGGGTGTATTTTGGCTCCCCTTCTTTTTAATTTATATTTGAATGACACAGTAGATTTTCTGGCAGGTCCCCACTTTTTTCCAGTCAAAGTTGGTGAGAAATACATTTCTACTCTGCTATATGCAGATGACACCCTCTTAATTTCTCATACCCAAATTGGTCTGAGAAGATTATTGGCTCGCTTTAGCCAGTATTGCAAGGATAACCTATTACACATAAATTATGATAAAACCAAGATTATGGTCTTTGCTCGAAGACCTAAATACTATAATTGGAAGATGGATGGGATACCACTTGAACAGGTTCCCTCTTTTAAATACCTAGGTGTCCTGTTCCACCACTCAGGCTCTTTGGCCCCTCATATTGATTCTGCTAACCATAATATTGAAAAGGCGATGATGGGGTTACTGAGATTTTATAGAAGAAGAGGTGGATGCCTGGTTTGCCCAACTGTTGAGATATATCAAAGGAAATTATTACCGCAGCTGCTATATAGAGCGCCAGTGTGGGCCTCTGGTAATCTCCACCCTCTTGAAGTTTCCCAGAATAAATTTACGCGTAGGCTTCTTGCGGTTCCCCCTTCAACTCCTTTGCCAATGACTAGACTGGAGCTATCTCTACCTCAGATAACTACTTTAGTTTATAAAATAACTATCAACTTTTGGTTGAAGATCTTTTTTCATATGGCTCCGGAACTGTTAACCTTGGCGTATGGGGAAATGAAGGATAGGTCTTGGGGCAGTTTTGTTCTGAATATAGTGGCCAGGCTTGGGTTTTCAGTTGATTTTTTGGGTTCTCTTGGGTTTGACACAGCTAAAGCCTTGGTCAAGCAAAGATTGTTAGATCAATCTATTCAAGCTGACATGGGAACTATAGGTGAATTGAAAACAGCTGTGATTTATAATTACTTATCTTTATCGTATCTGATATTTTCTTCATATTTTGTTACTTTAGCGAATCCCAAGCTTCGGAAAGCATTTACAAGGGCTCGCTTTGATCTATTGCCTTTATTGACTAATGAAGGTCGCTTTAGGCAGATTCCTTACTGGAAAAGAGTCTGTATTTGTGACCAAACCTCTATTGAGGACCTTTCTCATGCCATGTTTTATTGCCCTGATTTTAACTCTGAATGGAATAGGTTTTGGGGTCTTATTCTGTTGTCTCTTTTTGGGAAGTCAAATCAGGAAAAACTCGTTTTTTTACTATCTGATAGAGATAAATACACTACTTTTCAAGTTGCAAGGTTTGCGGCTGTCATCATGGAAAAGAAAATGAAGACCGCCCCCCATTGATTGCTCCCTATTATCACTCTCAGTCTTTTTCTAGTGTAGTCCTGGTTAAATTTTGTTGATGATTTAAATTTTAAATTTAGATTGTTAAGGTTCTAAAAGTTTAGAATGTATAGATTTTTAGGTTTTAAAATTTTTATTTCATTTTATTCTAGATATTTTAGGATTGTATGATTTTTTATCATAGTATGGAATGAGGTACTGGATGCTGCCTTTTGTTTTCTCTTCGTTCCCTTTCATCTTATTGCTGTATTTGGTTGGCTGCTATGGCAATACTTTTGCTAATGCAATAAAGATATTGATTGATTGATAAATCCAATATCGTCATCACCACCACCACCTCCTCCTCCAGGAACTAGGAGAGGGAACTGGGTAAAGGTGATCCCGCCCCCCTCTCAATATTTGCTTTTCTAAGGCTTTCCTGAAAGCCTGCCTAGAGAAAGGAACCCCAGAGGGCACAGCAACCCCGGCCTCAGCCTTAGAACTCTTGGAAGCAGGCAAGTTCCTTGACACAAACAGTTGTGCTGTCACTCACTGTTTACATATGACTATTGGAAAGGGGGGGAAAGTGATGATATACTGTGATATATTTGTTATTTGGACTGTTTATTGTATGGTACCTGCTGTTGTCCAATTCCATATGTGAGTTCTATTGCTTTGCTAATGGTTATGTATTGTGCTGGGTTTTTAAAAATCGCATTAGTCCTTAAGTTTGTAATCCACCTTGAGTCTCAGTGAAAAAAAGTGGGCTGTAAATGAGGTTAGTAAAGTAAATTGGAGCAACTTAATTTTTTTCAATACATGCCTGCTGAATGTAAAATTGTAAAAGAAGATTTGGATCCTGCCGAGCTTATGCCAAATTGATGACTCTGGAAACTTCTGCAGATGACGAATATGCAACTTCTCTTCGGAGATCCCTCAATGCCTCAAAGGAGCTCCCCCCCCCCCGGGACTCCCTTTTAGCCAAGGTAAGTCTCCTCAAAGTATCTGTGCATATCTTGGACAATTCTCTAGCTGAAAAATGTAAGCAGAAGGCATTAATTTGCCTTTTACTACCCTGAACAGAAGTGCCAGCCTGCCCCCGTTAGGGAAAGCAACTCAGCTCGCCATTTTCCAACCCCGGAAGTCCCTAAGAGAACTGCTCTTGAGAGAACAGTTGGCTGCATGTGGAGGTGTGGGAAATCAAAACCAGTTCTCCAGATTATCCACTGCTCTTAAACACAACTCCAAGCAGGAAGAATGATTATACTGCCCTGAACTTCTTTGAGGAACAACAGGATAAAAATATACCTAATAAATAATTAAACAAATTGCACAGTTTCAGCAGTATAAACCAATGTTTTTCAGCCTCAGCAACAGCCACTATCATCAGATAAATGACATAGACATAAAACTGGGGAAAACAGGACTATGCACAACTGACATGCTATGCTACAATCATTTAAAACCATCAGTCCCAGTTATGTCAACTCAGGCCTCTGTACTTGATTTATTATAAGAAACACTTATTATGGTATTTCAATTAATAATCCAGATCTCAGAAGTGACCTGACCCCAAGTTCTGGATGCTGAAGGACATATTGTGAACCTAGGCTTCCCAATCCCCAGGTCTCAGCGGGGGATTCCCCGGTTTTACAGGCTTCCCCTCACCCACAGCCAGCTGGCTGGTGGGGGAAGCTCCTCCCCCACAGCCACCCAGTACCTCTAGATCTTGGGCAGGACCTGCAAACAGGTCCAGTTTTAAAATGTGTGTGTGCCTTTAAATTGGAGCAGGAAGTACTTCATGGGAAAGGGTTAGCAATGGCAGACCTTGTGAGAGTGCAGCCCCTCTGTTTGTTTTGCTTTCCTTTCAGACAAGTGTATGTGTGTGTAAAAGAGTAGTGTAACCCCTCGTTCTTTCCTGACCTCATTGTGGAGGCACCAGAGACTCCTGCTTTGTTCTGCTGCTTCAGACCAACATGGCTGCTCACTTGCACCAGAGACAGTTAAGCGTGTGTGTGAGTGAGAGAGAGAAAATGGGGGGGGAGGAAACTCTATTATTCCCTATGGAGACTTAGTCTCATAGGAAATAATGGAGAATTGATTCGCCGGTATCTGGGGCTCTGGGGGGGCTGTTTTTTGAGGTTGATGCACCTGATTTGCAGCATAGCATCCAGTACCTCTCCTCAAAATACCCCCCCCCCAAGTTTCAAAAAGATTGGACCAGGGGGTCCAATTCTATGAGCCCCAAAAGAAGGTGCCCCATCCTTCATTATTTCCTATGGAGGGAAGGGATTTAAAATATGTGTGGTCCCTTTAAATGTGATGGCCAGAACTCCCTTGAAGTTCAATTATGCTTGTCACACCCTTGCTCCTGGCTCCACCCCCAAAGTCCCCAGATATTTCTTGAATTGGACTTGGCAACCCTATGTGAACCATTTGAGGGTAACCACATTGTCTGTCTATTTATCTACAATGTTCCATGAGACGTTCAAAGCATAATCAAACCAATTTAATTAACTGAGTTTCTACGGGTAGACTAGAAAATTCACCATTAGGACAAAGGGTTTAATAAAGAACATCTTAATGTTCTATCAAGCAATAAATCAATGGCAGATGTAATGAAGTTCATTACAATGGATAAAATAAAATTTTGAAACTTTTCTAAACTACTGATTTGATGCCTTTTAAAAAATTTATTATCCTGGGTTTAATTTATTTCTGAATGTGTTAGACATTACTATTTCCTATCGCATGATTTCTGCATACACCATCTGGAACAGGGAAGCACTAGTATTGAGACATAAATGTAAATTAATAGACTCTAGCAGATGGGGTGAAAAACAGAAATCACTTGGCAACCTGCAGTTGTCAGTCAAATACGAGAACCAAAAATGAATACTTAGGCAACAGAGCTACAACAGGCTTTATCCATTGTAACTCTGTTAAGACATTTTTGTGTAGTGGAACAAACAACAAACACCCAGTTCCATTTGGCTGAAGACCTCTTTATTAAAAGTAACAGGGCAGGTAACTTAGCTATTGGAATAAGAAATAAGGATACTTAACAAAGCTGTTTCTAGAGTTCAAGGTCAGGGTTGTCCTGGTCTGGTTCTGCAGATTCTTAGCAGGGCCTGCACTCTAGCAGGCTGCTAAGCAGGGAGACTGAGAAGAAAAGCACCGAGTCCCTCTTACAAGTGTGGTCAGGTCCAACTCAGAAAATATCTGGGGACTTTGTGGGTGGAGCTAGGAGACTTTAGGGGTGGAGCCAAAAGAGTTTTCCATTACCAAAAATAAATAAATAAAAATACAGCAGTGCAGTTCCCCTGAATATAGTCTTCATTTCCTTGTACCCCAGCAGCTAAACTTCCACTAAATGAAAATGAACACTCACTCACACACTCTCACAAAGCAGCCAAAATAAACACAGTTAGCAAGCACACACTTTTATGATCTCACTGGGGCAATTTACTGGGGTAATTTACTCATGTTACTGACTTCTTTAGACTAACAGGAAAACAAAACAACAGCCTATGGGACTGAGAGCAACATGGCTCTGTCTGCTCGCCCCACCCCCTGCAGCTTTCCTCTTGCCACATTTAAAGACACATATACATTCAGAAATACAGTTGCAAACCTCTGCTAAACCCACCAAGGGCTGAAAGCACATGGTGGCTGTTGGGGCAAGACTCCCCCCCCCACCCACCGGCCAACTGGCTGGAAGTGGGAAGGAGCCTGAAAAACCAGAGGATTTCCCTTCCCAGTCCTTGGGACTGGCAAGCCTACCTTTTACTCTCCTGCTTACTCTGAGGTCTACTAGAATAGACTCTTAAAGAGGCAGTACACAATAAATATCATCCAGAAACTGGGTGCTAATGAAATAATGATTATATAGTGGTTGTGTTCATGGCTTCCATAGATTCAGAGAAGCTTTTATTTTAAAAAATGGTAGTGGTTTCTGTATGAAACTTTCATTTAAGAAAAATATTAACTATGTTTGCCTATGTGAGTCCAAACTGTTGTGTGTGCTTAGAAATCAGTCTTTCATCCCTGGATTATTGTTGTTAATTTAATTCATCACCCCATCCCAGCTAGTGCCAGGCTCTGGGCCATGCACATCAATAATATAAAACCATACATATATTTAAAACCAATAGGATAATTTAAGTTAAAAACATTTAACAAGCCCCAATGGTGCCCTACTAATTTCATTCTTATTCCAAACTGCCAGGCATTGTGCTGGAGGTGGGGGCGGAACTCAGAGAAATGGGGAATGAAGGTGCCAGCTAGGCAACCATCACTGTTCCCAATCAAAAACCTGGTGGAACATCTGTATTCCTGCTGAGAATCTGTGATGGACTACCTCCCCCCATAAGCCTCTACTCTGCAGGAATACTACATGAGGGCAGCAAATCATGCTTGTGTACTCTTGCAGGGTCATTCAACTATATCCCATTTACTTGTTAAGGCATGTCAGATGGTAGACGTAAGAGCCGGATCCAAGGATTGCTGGGCTGTATGTTTAAAGCCGATTTAACATATCCACACACAGTGGATCCAGGCTCTCCCCCCACTCCTCACCTTTTCTCCTTTGCTGTTCCACCATATATGCAAAGTGCCAAAGGGATATATGTGGTTAAGTTAAATCCACCTTTGTGCAGTCTTCTTAACTAGGATTCAGTTTTCGTACATTAGCTCACTATACAAAGCCAAGCCTCACCAAGGCACAACTAAAGGAAGGATATCCTGCACAAACAAGGTGTAAAATGGAGGTATCAAGATGAGAATCACTGTATGTTTCACAGGACCCATTTCTACATGACTGGATTTAAAACAGTCACCATAATAAGAACTGCCTTACTGGATCAAACCAAGTATTTATATAGACCAGTAGGTGCCTCTTAGAGTATCACAAACAGGGCATGTAATTGATAATCACCAGCTCTTGCTAGTTCCAGCATCTTGGAATATATGGTCTATGGACATAGCTGATAGTTACTTTCCATGAATTTATCTAGATGATAGCTACTTGTATTTTCCAGTGGTAGCGCAGAGGTAATCATTCAAGAAAACTCAGCCACAGAACAAATTCTGAAGTATCTAATAAAAATTGATAGAGCCAGTGTGATGCAGTGGCTAGTGTGTGAAATGGGATGGAGGAGATTCATGTTCAGTTCATCAAACCCGCTGAAACACTCTCTCAGCCTCACCTATGTTAAAGGATTGTTAGGAGGCTACAGCACTCTACCCCACTCTACAGAAATGTACCCCACTCTAAATTCCTTAGAGAAAGCGTGAGAGAATAATGTTCTAGACAGATGGGAGAGAGAGAATTGGGCAACTATATCAAACTCTCATCCCCACATTTCAATTAATCTTTACCAAAGATCTACAAAAAAGGAAACATAAGGTCATCTAGCATGAAGAAAGCTACTTTCAGGAGACAAAGGTATGATTGGAAAGCACATTTTGTACATCATTGCTAAAGCTAAGCAGGTATGGATTTGGTTAATACCAGGAAAAGAGACCTGTTAGGAACCCTGTTATTACCAACTTTAGTTCCATGGTAAAGTTAAGGACACCTATAAATATAATAGATAATTTCTAACCAAGGGCCTCACGGAATAAAAGTGATATGTTCTTTTACATCGAAACCATCTATGGCCGAGGACCTGTCTACCTTAGGGACCGTCTCTCCCCACATGTTCCCCAGAGGGTACTTAGATCTGGATCGCAGAATTTACTGTCAATCCCCGGGCCAAGGGAGGTGAGAATGAAGGCTACCAGAGAGTGCAAAGGATTAAACTTTGGCGTATTTTGATGTCCCATTATGGTGTTTGGAATATATTTACTGTGCTTCCTGCAGCACTGTATTTTTTTCCCCTGTAAGGAAAACTAATACAGGCATCTTAACTCTGTTTGGATTTAAACTTGCAGTCTTCATTTTTTCATAAAAGAGTTTTTGGCAATATTTGCAATGACTGAAATAGATTTTAAAATAGAGATCACAGATGATAGGACTTGGACATCATCATACTATTAGAAATTTTCCATGCAAAAGCAAACAGCTAAGAACATAGTCCTGAAATACCTTGCAGTTCTTGCAGGTACTGGTACCAAGAAAAATTTGCCCTAGGGGAAGCAGGTGAGGTAGCCATGTGGCCACCAATCAAGAAGCTGCATGGCCAGGTCTGAGGGATAATGGGCATTCTGGCACTGAGGTCAACATCAGGTGCGCTGGGAGGGGCAGGCATCCTGGAGGTCCTTTCCTGCCTACCACTCCCCTATTTAGCCAGGTGGCCATGTGCCCTTTCCTCCTCTGTTTACTGTGGCTTGCCCACATACCATCCCTGCAATCCAGTTACAGGTTATATGTGCACTGTTCACAAATGTCACAGCTTTGGGTGGTTTAGGTATGAGGTCAGAACCTGTTGGTTAGGGAAGCAGTGCCTGCAGGCCCACATTCCAAGGTTCTGGAGACTTTCCTAAGGGGGCCTTGGGGCTGTGACAATTCAGTGGCATGCCCAGCTAAGGAGCTGTTGAAAGGGTTTTCAATACCAGGTGGCAAGAGAACCACACAGTGACTAGTGTTCACATGTCTCCAGTTGTCATGAATGACTTGTGCAAAATATTCCCTTAGTGTATGGAGACTTTTCTGCAGTCTCCCTATGTGTGTTTAAAGTGTGTATGACATGAGGCCAAACAAGTGCTTTGCCCTTTCAAAAACAGGTGTTTTGGAACAGGTTTGTGTAAAGCTTAAGAGAGACTATAGTGGTTGCAGATTTGTTCAGTATCCTGAGATGGCAAAGTAGGCATAATGTGATGCAGACATTTCTTGAGAGTGTTTATTTTATTAGATTTATATCCTGCTCCATATATATATATATATATATATATATATATATATATATATATATATATATATATATATATATATATATATATATATATATATATTTGGCCGCTGTGTGACACAGAATGTTGGACTGGATGGGCCATTGGCCTGATCTAACATGGCTTCTCTTATGTTCTTAAGTGGGGCCCAGGATGGCTTATAACAATCAAGATATGGTATTTCAGCATATTACAATATAAAATCCATATTACTGCATGTTATGACCTAAGACTTCTTTACTACATCAGATGGTGCCCTGATATCCATCAAAGGTGGACAAGTGGGGGCAGCCAGTACAGAAAAATGGAAAGGAGAAAGGGGGAGGGAAGGGAAAAAAAGGAGGACAACGGACCTTTCTAACTGTTGCTGTCCTCAACCATATGCCTGGTAGAACATCTCAGTCATACAGGCCCTGCAGAATTGAACCAAGTAATATCAGAATTAGCACCAACTGTTTTTAAATTGTTTTAAATTTAATTGATTTTATTATGACGATGCATTGTTTTATGATGATTATTGTAAGCTGCCCTGAACCTGCCTTGGCAGGGAGGGCAGGGTATAAATTTAATAAAACCTAAACCATGTCCTCCAGTGCTTGTATCTCACTAGATACAGAATTCCACCATGTTGGGGTCAGGGCTGAAAAGGCTCTGGCTGAAAACAGCAGGACCATTCTGGGGACAGGGATCACTAATAAGTTGTCACTAGCAGAGTGTAAAGCTCTCCGAAGCATGTATAGGGAGAGGTGGTTCTGCAGATATGATGGTCCCAGACCAGGGGCTCTTGAAGCTCCCACCACCCCATTTGCCAGCTTGGAGAAGACATCTGTCTCTTTACATCACTTGTCCAAGCCAGGCCAACCAGTGACATGAAGAATGCATTTAAAGTTGCTTTCTTTCCACCTCTATTTTCATTCCTTCTTTCCTGCTGTGTGGCTCTCAAACATCTGACACTCATGTCTTGCAGCTCTCAAACATCTGACATTTATTCTATGTGGCTCTTACATTAAGCAAGTTTGGCCACCCCTGTCCCAGACTATATAGGACTTTATGCCTACACTAGCTCTCCTGCCAGTCCAACATTACACTAGTACTTGGGGTAGAATTTGGCCAGATGAACATCAAGAAATCTCTCTGGTTTTGCCATAAAACTTGTGGTGATTCCTAGAACAGAATGATATCATTTACAGTTTTCCACAAAAGTGTTGTAATGGCACATGAAACACTGATGCCACCTGATGTCCCTGCCCCCCAAACTCTAGTTGATTGCCAGCCATGGCTTGACTTGCTCAATGGGATGGGAGACATGAATGAAAATGTAGCAAACATACTACTTTTGAAATTAATTTTTTAAATTATTTGGTTAAACTGAGACAGAGAGCAGAGCAAACCCATAGATCAAGAACTGAATACAAGACATCTATTTTTCTCTTTATATTACTTAAAAAAATAAATGAATCAGTGATTGGATAATGTGAATTGTTCATGAGTACTTTGGAAAATATTTTGAAAAGTTGTTCACTCAGTCTGACGTCTTAAAATAAGACAAGACTTATAGCTCTTCAGTGCTGGATTTGCTGGTATGCATTCCTATCATTTAATTGCACTGTTGAGGTCACCCCTCAGCAGGGAGATACACAATAATCTCTCTTCATATGTCATCCGTCATTGTTCTTCACACAAAATATTGCACATTTATGAATATAATCATACCTATAGCTTCATTATATTTAGCTGTGTAAATCAAAAGTGATCTTGTAAGTGCAAGTGGGGCTATTCATATGACCACAGAATTGCATATTACATTTGATCTGGGCTTGTTTGTACTATAATATAAAGGCATTTTTTTCTCCTGATTGTTTTTTCCAAGTATTTTGGACCAATTTCTCCCTGTAATGTCATGTAGAAGATATGTAAATCATAAAGCTTCATCCCTGGAAACCATTCAATAAATAAATTAAGAAAGAATTCAATCAGACAAAACTATTTTTGTGTCAATAAGTCAAATGCTAAATAGAAGGCACACATTCAGTTTGTTCCTGTAGTAATCAGAAGGCAATTGTGACACAAACCATTGGAAATTTTGTAGATAGATAGATAGATAGATAGATAGATAGATAGATAGATAGATAGATAGATAGATAGATAGATAGATAGATAGATAGATAGAATGCTTTGGGCACTTTTTGGGATAATAAAGCATCTTGACCTCAGTCTTTGATATGAGTAATGCTAAAAATGCCAGGAAAATATGTTTAGATTAAATTAGACAGAGTTAAGCTTCAGAGAAAGTTGCATTAATCTTCATTGACCTTCATTATGCACAAGGGGGAAAGAGCAATGACTATATATACCAAGATCCCTGTTGGCACTAGGAGACTACTTGCTTAGTGGTGTCCATGATGAACTTTCTAGTAGCTTCAAGTCTAAACAAGGGTTTGGCCATAGTTGTGCAAACTTACTGGTAGGATTGCCAGGCCCAGTGGGGGTAGAAGATCCTCCACCTCAAATTTCCTGCTGCACCTCAGAGTGGCAGCAGGCAATGAGGGGCACAAAACTGGGTCATGAACTAAAATTCATTACAAATTTTGGCTCGTTCATGGTTCACTTAGCGATGTTCATAAACTGAAGAGCCACCATGAACTTCCATGAATCTTAAGGCAGTTCATGGGGGTTTGTGAAGAGCAGAAAGCCATTTAAACTCCTTCTTTCTGCTCCCCACTGCTCAGCTGTTTTCTGCTTCCTGTGAAAAGCAGCAGGGAGCAGAAAGCAGGGGCCATGAACTAGTTTGGGTCATGAACCAGCCGCCCTGAGCCACTTGTGGGAAGGGCGGGATATAAATCTTAAATAAATAAATAAATAAATAAATAAAAATATCAGTTTGTGGTTTGGTTCATGGTTCAGCTATGAACCACAAATCAAACTGCAAAAATGCAGTTCATCCTATACCTAGCAGCAGGAGAATTTTTTAAAATAGCCATCGAGCTGGTAATATGCTGTCACTTTCATGGAAAACTTGAAAGTGATGTCAGTCCCCTCTAGTCATCTTTGGTATTACTATAGAGTTTCCAGTGATTCTTAGAGAGGCATGAAGTCACTTCTGGAGTTTTCCTGAAGTGACAACATTCAGTTGCTAATGGCTGCCCCCCATTCTCCCCCAGTCTCCCACTTACTGGACCCAGCATTAGATCAGCATGGCCATCTCTTTCTCAATTTTGCTTGTTTATTGTGCAACTCAAACCTATGACTGTTTATTTCACACCACTGTGTTTCTTTTTCCTAATAAAATATCAGTTTTCAGTGTTATATGTGAAGGAAGTGCATGCCTGCTTGGGAGAAGACTGTTTTCACTGAGAACAGACCCACTTTTTCTCCCTCAGCTCCTGAAACTGTAAAGGAAGCTGCATCCTAGAAGGAGGGAAAGATATCAGTGCCTGCCTGCCTGATGAGAAAATGTTTTCAACAAGAACAGAGATGGTAGCCCTGTACAGATGATCTGTTCATATATTGACTGATTGTTAGGGGAAGAAGAACAGCCATGAGTGCATGGCTCCACCCCATCACAATGGCTGAGTCATCTGCATATAGCAAACACTTGGAGGAAGTGTACACACATACAGTCCCTTCCCATAATCAGCAATGCTGTTTTTCCAGTGCTGCCAATAGCAGGAAGGGACAATACAAATGTTCACTTCTTTCACAGACAACTAAACCATCATTTAAGGTAGGGGCAGAGCAAGCAAGCTCATGCCTGCTTTCCCCAAAAAACAATTAATACAGAGATGGATCATCTTTTTAGGGGTGTTATCATATGTCCTGCTCATGGTTGTCTTGTGAATTAGATTTCTGGTGGCCAGAAACAGTTATGAAATCTGATCACTTTCTGCTCTTGCTTATGATCTACTGTAATCTACTTTGAGTACACATTGAGCTGAGAAAAGTGGGATAAAAGCATCCTAAATAAGTAAATCACTATATTATATGAATAAATAACATATGCCTGTATACTGGATAACTTGATTACACAGATCTCTAAAACCAATAACAAATAATGGTGCACCAAAAGCACTTAAAATATAAACAAAAAGTTGAAAGCAGCACCTGGTCATCCCAGTCACTAGACTTGTGCATGGGAATTTCTTTCATTTTTGATATTAATTCTAAAAGCAACAGATTCATTTTCGAGTTGTTTCATGTGATTTTGTTCCGTTATTGTTTCTGTCATTATTGTTTTGTTTTCATAACTCTATTTCAGTATTATTTCCCATTGGTTTCAATGGAAGACATCCCTTCTGAGTTGGTACCTTTATGGTTTTCCATCCAAGTTGGACAAATCACAAAGGGACTGTAACACTCCCTAGAATATGCCACCCCACAGCAAGCGGGCTGTGGGACAGCTTGATCGAAGAGCAGGCGGGTCGTTCTGATTGTGCTGGAATAACTTGTTGTTGCTCTTTAAGATGCCACTAGACCCCTGTTCTGTTTCAGAGAAACATGATTTACAATGAGTAGGCTAGGGTAAAGATCGTTGTTCTGGGCTTTTGTGCCTGATGAGAAAAGTTCTATTACCCTTTTGCCTATATTGAAATGTACAGCCTTTGATGATGGGATAAAATGTTCACATTATCTTGGCTGGTATGTGTTGGCAAGTGGGTTACAATGTGCATGCTATGATTTTAAAGATATATTCAATGGCATATACATGTTATCCTAGACAACAGTATATGCAGCTTTATGCTTTGTACTCACAACTGCACATACCTAGCTGTTCAGTGGATGGTTGGCACTTCTGTTATTTTGCTGCCATTTCTATTAAAACTAACACTACATATTTAACATTGTATAATGCAGTGGAAAATATAAGCTGAAATACTATATTATAAGCCATGGCAGAAGACCTCAGGTAACTTTTAACTGGTCATGTATTGAACTGATACCTTACATGTTTTGCATTTGTGGCAGTAATATGATGCATTTTAAATGCTCTAATATAATCATTTCATCTTTCACTTTCCTTCTCTAAAAGGCATATCACCGCTTTTTAGACATCATATTGATTTTAATGAGATTTTGGCTTCAGGCATTCTATCACATTTTCAGTACACATTATATAATTATCATTTTTTGAGTATGAATTGTTTTTGTGGTGATTAAAACTACTGAAGATTAAAGCAAACTCAAGCCCTAACAAAGCCATACAGTCATAAAATCTCTACACTATAACAGGCATAAAGGTCAATTGCTCTGGAATTTGTGACTTTCTCATGCATTGCTGTAGAAGCTTTAGATCCATAACCAAATGGAAGAAAATTCCTTTTGATTAAGAAGGGCTGTTCTTTCTCCTATGTAGAAATGTATTTGCCATAAACCTGCGCTTGGGCTATGTGTGCTTATGTGCATTTTGCATATTTGTGTTCACTTAAAGCATCTTGGAGTCTCAGGGACAAAATGAGGGTGAGGCAGCAGAAGGAAACTCACAGAGATGTATATTTTGATGAAACACAGCCACAGCTTTTACTGGATACAGCCAAAGGAGCATTGGTGACACATGGGATGACTCTAGCATCAGGCAACCCATCTGGCACCAGGTAACCACACATCCCAGGATGGAGTGGTAAGACCTGGGATCCATGTGGGTGCCAGCCCCTGCATGATTCCCTTGCCACCTAGTACTGGGAGCCAACTGACAGCCCTTCTACAAGAGATTATGAATGTGAACTGTCATTTTATTTTTTAGATACCCTGAATACACCTGCAATCAACGAATCTCTGCAATTACTTCAATTTTGAGAATCACTAGCCAATGTCTTGTAATTTTTTCAGACTCACCAGCCATTTATGTAGTTTGATTGGCAATTCTGTTTGCAAGTTCTACATGATTTGGGTGAGTACTTCATCCCACCTGCTTGGCTGTCCAGTGCTGGGACCCAGCTGCACATCTCCTGGATATGGAGGCATTCTTTAGAAGTGTGGCCAGAAAGTTTTACAGATCTTGTTGAGACATACACTGCCAAGGTGCTGGCCAAGTTCTGCCCTCCCTTCACACTTATATTCTCCTTATTTAATTATTCTGAACATATATATTCCTCCCTCATCTATTTTCTTTTTAAAAGTTACTTATATGTTACTCTAAAGTGCTGTGCTGTGATGGGTCTGAAGTCACCATGTGAGGCCTGTGACTCTAAGAACAAGAGGTGTGGTTTGAGCTCCACGTGGGAAAAGACAACCTGAAGCCTGATTGAGTGAAAAAAAGCGTACTGACAGCACAAAACAACTGTCCCAGAAGGGTCTGATAATAGGAGTCTGAGGGGACCAAGGCTGTGGTTGGTCAGCTCCTGTCTGTGGTAAATGTACTAATATGAGAAGGGAAGGATGGTTCTGACCCTTGGCTCACATGCCCCCTTTAGCTAACTGTTGCAATCCAATGGCTGCAGCAACCCAGGAAGCCCTCCCCACTCATGCCTGATAGCATTGGGCCCCCCAGTACTGGGGCCCACTGCCACTGAATGTCCTGCTGTGATAAGGAAATGCCACAGCTAAGCTGTATTGGTTATTTAGTCCTAGTTCCTGATGGTTCCTCTGCCAAAGCATCCAGGGCACAATACCAGCCAACAAAAAAAAAAAAAACCAGCCCAAAGGCATGATAAAGAAAAATCAGCCAGGCCAACTACACAGGACAGCAGGCTGCAAATCAGCTACTGTGGGCTTCTAAAACCCAGCCAGCATACCACCAATCAGCTGGGGCCTCAGGAGCATGTATCCAATGACTAGCTGGCACAGCTATTTAAATCCTTGCCAACTCTTCTGGCAAGCTGCAGATACAGGGCATGAGGCTGCCAGCACTGGCCCAGGAAATCAAGCTGCCGCTCTGTCGGCCAGCTGCAGAAGCATGTGGTTGTCTGCTTCACTGCAGGTTTGCTCCCATCTGTCTCAAAAGCCAGTGAGAAAAAACTGAGGGCAAGCCGGCCACAGCAAGCCCTTTAAATAGCCTTTGCTGATGCAACTTGCCAGCCCATACTGCATCCAATCCTGCCCTCCAAAGGATCATGCTACCTGCTGGAAGCTGCTGGACTGCCTCCCTCACCTCGCTTGCCCTGAACTGTAAAGACAGAATTCAAGTTTGTGCTGCAATTCCTCTTCTTCATATCACTGCTCCAAGTTAAGAATCCCAGCCTCCTCTACTATCAATGACTTATGGAACACTGGTAAAGGCTGCCTCTATGCAAGTATAAAGGGCAGAGTCTTCCAGTTTCTCAGTTTTTCCCCTGTGCATGTGTGTCTGAGCATGAGTGTGTGATCTAAAGTGTGCAAGGAGGAGTTGAATCAGTGTGCTCTCTTCAACAGGGTAATACTTTATTACTATAGATTACACTAGAGCACAAGACAGGAAAAAATACTACCTTGCCTGTTGGTTATAGATCTAATGAAAACAACAGAAAACATAACACTAAGCTAAACTTAATATAGAAGGATTACCTTTGACATTCCCCAAATGTCTGAGGAGCAAGTGCATGTCCTGACCTCCAACTGCTCCATGTAGGGCAATCTGACATCTAATATTTGAGCAAAGACTAACAGATGTTTTAGCCTTTTAACCCTCTCTGCCTTCATTGGCAGGAAGCCTCTCCTAATCCAGTTTTAGGGAACTTGCCCCACATGGGGAGCTGAACCCCAGTCTCCCAATTAATTTAGAGCAGACATCCCACACACCTCAATACTAGGTGATATTTTACAACAGCCATCCATCTTATTGTCTCTGGAAGACAGGGGAATGGTTATCTCTCTGCAGAAATTCATCTCTGCTCTCTGACCTTTTGTTCCTTTTTATGGCTGTCTTGGGGGTGTGGCTGTCAGGAAGGATCCTAGGAATTCTCTGATGCACTTCAAAACACTTTACATCTCCAGATCATAATACTTCATTTCAAGCCTTATCTATACCTGGTATTGTAAGGATCACAACTTACATTATTTTAAAAATGGATACTTTAAAGTAATCAAGACTGACACTATAAAACCATGTCAGTCTTTTAAAATATTACAATAGATCTAATCTAGGTATCATCTGAAGCTTTGGTCCTTTCAGATTGCTTAGCAAACCACTCCATAAAAAAGTCTGCCAAGAAAATGTCATAATGTGACATCACCCCATGGGTTGGTAACAATTTAGTGCTTGCTAATGAAATATTGTAGTAGGGGTGGGGGAGAGACTGCTCCTTTCATGGAAACAGTAGATCCAAATTCACTAATTTCAACCAAAAATACATACAAAATCCATAGGTAATGTATAGGTTAAGACAAAAGATGCTAACATACAAAACTGAATGGTTTACTAAAAAGGTAAAGGACAGTCATAAAAAGGAGCACAAGGAATAGCAGATATAGGATACAACAGCAGATATGGAGGAATTTGCAGGAACCTGCTTCCCTGGTTCCTGCATTGGTGTAGCTCAAATGTGTGAAGCTTGTTCAAGAGAGCAGGAGGACAATTCTTATTAATTCCCTCTTCTTCTAAATAGGTCACAGTGGACACATTCAGTGCAAGCTAGAGGGCATAAAAGCATCAGGAAGAATTGGTAAACACTCTGATCAATAAGCATGATGAAGGAAGGCTCTCTGAAATCACCCTCTAATGACTTGCTGCCTTGAGGGGATCTAGCGAGGTGAGCTGAAGGCCTTGTTGATCCAAGCACTTAATAGCTAGGCACTGAGGATGCTAACGGAGTAGCACCTTTGAATTAGAGACCCCTGTTCTTACCAGAAAGCAAAACAGAAATTTATTAAACAGAATGGCATAACTTACTAACTATATACTCTTTGGTCTCCCCTGGAATTTCTTCCAGTTCAGGCTTCCCTTTAACTCTGAACAGGAAACTGCTTTCATACCTCCCCTCAAAAACACTTTTAAAATAGTAATCTTATTATTCTTGTCCTAAAAATCCATTCTCTATGGTGGCTAAACCTACTGATCCTGATTATTCTGTGGTATAAAGAAGAAGCAACAGTCCCAAATTTGTCTGGGGCAACGAGCAGGCAGAGGAAGGCCATCTCACTGACTTGAGCCAGCTGCTTCAGCCTCAGGGTCCCTGCAGCAGCCTGAGCTGGCTTGTTTCTGACCAGCCAGTAGGCTTGCCAGTCTCCAGGACTGGGTGGCAATCCTCTGGTTTTGCAGGCACTTCCCCGCCACCAGACAGCTGGCCAGAGAGGGGAAGGCCTGCTCCAACAGCCATAATGTGCCTTTTGATCTCAGACAGGTTCAGAAGCTTGTAACTGCTTCTGTTTCGGAAGGTGTGTGTGTGCCTTTAAATCTCAGCCATACTGAAATGGGGGGGGGCAGGAAGAGCAGTGTGTGTGTGTGTGAGAGAGAGAGAGAGGAAGCCAGAGAGCCCAATCCCAACAGTTGATAAACAAGGCCTGTTCATGGTTGTTACTCTATACCTGTCCCAGACAGCAAAGGGATAACTTTTGATAACTCCATTTCTCACAAACATTTTTTTCCCTCTTGTTTATCTGTCATTGGGCTATTTTCAAAATATTGCCAGCAGCAATTGTAGCTGGCTTTGAAATTTGTGTGTGTGCATATGTGTGTGTGTGAGAGAGAGAGAAATCACACCCCCATACACCCCTGAAATAATTTGCCATGTTTTTAGGGTTTCATTATACTGTGTAATAGTCTTTTTAATAATATAAAAATGAGGCTGCTGTATAAATCTTTCGAATGACATTTGAAAAGGACCCAGATAGGGTGGTGAAAAACAAATGGCAACTAATGTATCTTTCACATTGGCTGTGGCAGTGATTTACTATGTTGTCTGCGATGCTAAATATACATCATAAATCCCTCCAACAGGAGCCTTATTATGTTCATCCATCTCTTCCCTATGAGCCAACGTTTTTGCCTTTCATAAACCTTATTGTATAAAAAGGTGCTCATTACAGGAAATAAAATACAGGTGAAAGCTGGTGATCTTCCATTAACCTAATGAGGACTTTGTCTAAAAATTGTGGAGTGGAGATACTCGGAAAGCAATGTTATTATTAAAGCTGGTATATTGAGTGACAATGGATAACCTACTTTGTTTTGTATTATAATATGTCACACACAACACGCCCTCCCCCCCCGGCAAACCTCTACTGGTTGGTCAGGTAATTTCTCCCTAGTACACAAAATATTTTGTAAGTTCCATCAAGGAAAACAGGCTTGGGGGGAGAAGGGGAGGAAAGTGCAAATAATATTGAATGGTAAAAAGTTTGTTTTAGGAATTAGTGAAGGGGGACACCTGAATAATTAATGAATACCCCTATAATAATGAATAAAAACATGCTTATGCCTTCAAAAAGAGGATGTCTGATGCAACCCTTCGTTAGAGGCCACACAGCCCAAATGGGTGCGAATTCAAGGTTGTAAATTAGATTAGAGACAGTGACCTCATTGAGGCCTCTGGATGCCTTAGAGAAGCTTCTTGTTAAAGCTGATAATACATGGAGACAGGAAGTATGGAAAAGTGCTGAAAAGAGTTATAGAAGGGTGGGGAATGTTGAGTCAGATAAGCCTGGGGGGCCAGCCTGCTTGTTTTGGATGTGGATAAAAAACTGGCTGGATGGGGAATGCTTTTAATTTAGTCATTTTAGAGGCTTATGGCCGACTAAGTTCTGCTTATGGTGCCAAAAGTAAAATTCGTTTCATACCAGCAATGTGGGCAGACCTCGTTACTTCTCTGCTTCATTAGGACCCACAATTCATTCACTCAGTAGAGTCCTTTTCTTTCTTCCCTGACCTGAACCATATAGTGTCAGGTAAACAATAATGTGCTTGGCCATTTCCTCTAGTGAGAGGCTTGTGCTCTCCACTCTCATATGTAATCAACCACCCTGCTATTCACAGGACCTTATACACAGGTAGGGTTGCTAACCTCCAGATGGCACCTGGAGACCTCCTGCTATTACAATTGATTTCCTGGTAACAGATATAAATTCTCCTGGAGAAAATGGCTGCTTTGCAGGGTGGATTCTGTGGCATTTTTTCCTGCTGAGGCCCCTTTCCTCCCTAAACCTCATCCTGCCCTGGCTCCATCCCCAAAATCTCCAGGTATTTTCCAACCCAGAGCTGGCAACTCTAAACATATGTATTTACATTTTGTCACCAAAGCTAATAGTGAGAGATATTGTTGGATAGCCAGAACAGAAAAGACAGAGTGAATGGAAATGGCTGGCTCTGTTGTATTCTCCATGAATTCACTGAGCTCTCTTCTTGTAAAAGAGGGTGGGAATAGGGGGAATTGCACCCTCACTTTGGACTGCAAAGACAACTGCCAGACACTAACGTTAGACATGTATTGGTTTTGTAAAGATTCTCAGAAATATACTGAAAGACACACAAAAATAAGCATGATATTAGCAGCACTTATAATAAGTGGGACTTTCTTGCATATCCATGGGATTTCTCCTTATGGTAGCAGTCCTGAGGATATTTTCCTGGAAGCAAGCCCTATTGACTAACATCAGACTTCTGAGGAGATCTGCTTAGGATTGCTCTATAACTATAGATGCTAATATAGTCCATATCATTTGGTAAATTTTTATTGTATCCTTTACTGAGAGGTCTAATTAATCCTAATTTGTTTATGTAATAACAGTTGGAAGTGGCCTTCAGCCTGTTAATATTAGATCTTGTATTAAAACTACCCTTTCCACACAGATACACACACACACATACACTTTTCTATTGTGAACATAAGAATATTGGCCTATTGGCTATATACAGTAGCATATGTAATGAAGGTGGTTTCTTCATGGGGAGAAGCTTGTGTGGTTTTCCCACTGTAACTGAGGCTGTCAATACAGCTTGCTTGCATCAGGGTTTCCACACCAGGACTTGACCATGGCTCCCCCCTCCCCCCTGGGCCACCCAAGCTCCCCCCCCCCATTTTTTTAAAAATAGCAATTGAATACCATTATATCAATTTAATGTTATAAAATATTTGTACCAGGCTCTCTGAGTTCCCAGCTTTATTTTTTAAGTCAGTTTTTATTCTCTTTCACTGCAGAAATATAAACTGAAATATAAACTTGGACTTGTTACAGTTAATGGTCAAAAGATCATTATCACAGTACAGTGCAAGATCCCTCAACATATGCCTTGATCCTATATTGGTACAAGAGAACAGTACTGTGTTGTCTGATTTAAGCTGATTTTCTTTCCTAAGGGTCTTCCACCTTTAACACTAACAGGTCCCTTTCAGAGAAATTACAATCCAGTAGGTATTGTTCTACTGGCTTAAATAGCCTTGGTTATTCTAAAACTCAGTTTAGAATTAAGCTAAAGCTTTGGGACATCAGACTTCAACAGCATTTAAATTCTGCTGCAAAATAACAGAAAACAAGAAATTGATGCTGTCAAACTTTCTAGTTTATTTATTGATTCCCAAACACAGGTTAGCTTTCACTCTGGTCTATCTCAATGTTTCTCCATCTGCTTTAACAGAAGGGAGATACCATGGTGTACCATTCAGGAACATTTATGTCCTCGTACTACTGGGGAAGTTGAAGTGGTTAGACATATGCTGCTACGCTGCCCCTTCTGCAATGTCCTTAAAAAACCCTAGGAAGACTCCTGAGATAGTATGGGTTCAGTGATATGTATTTGGTTTTTAATATATAGTGTAATGGAAGATTAAATAAAGGTTCCTGTAGCCACTCTGTTCATGTATGTTTTACTCTATTGATCTATGACTTTAATAAATGATAGATTGATTGACTGATTGAAGTAGAAAGGCGTATCTCTGCAATGAAAAGGGCCAGAGATTTACTTTTTCAAAAAATAAAAACTTGGAATTCAGAGAACTGGCACATATTGTTACAATATTTGATTGACAATTTCAAATTTATGCCAATACAGGTGTTGGTTGATTGACATTTTTTAAAAAGTAGAGTGGAGAAGAAATAACTGTTGCAGGAACAGGACTGGATAAAATGGCTGCTGTGTAGGCAACAAAATCTGAACTTTCCAACCTGCATGGCAGTCATCTAAGCTTTACTATGATCTTTCTCAAAATTTTACAAGAAAGCAGGTTTGGGGGGGGGGGGAGGAGAAATAGAGAAAAACAGCAGAAACCCTTACCCTGAGGAAACCATAAGAGTTATACAATTGCACCATAATGCCACACCATAATGCTGTGGAAACAGCGCTGAACATAGGGCAAGCAACCCTTGTACCAAGGTGAACTGGAACAAATTTTGTGAGCCTTTAAAGTGCAATTGGGCTGTTATAACAGAAGTATGACTCATTTGATTTGTTCTACGGAAACATAAGCATTAGTGAATTAACAATGAAGTCTGCTTTTTTGTTTGTTTGTTTTAATGCCAACTGCTTGTTCAGGCTTAGAAGTTCCTGTAGCTCTTCATTATTCTTCAGTTTATTTGACACAAGCACTGCATTTCAGTTGCGTCAACTTCTATCGGTTGCTGAGATGTACAGTTCCCTATCTGGCAAAGGGAGGTGACCAGCTGAAGCTCTTCTGTTTCATGTATATGTACCGATTATAATTTTATTGGAAGGAATGGACTTCACAATATTGCTTAGGGCTAGCACAGACATCAGGACTTACATTTCTTTTCTAGGGTAACAAGCTCTAGTATGAACTTATTCCTAAATCAGCCAGGGCATAATTCTGCTGCACAAACCCCAGCTCCGCTTTCAAATGCTAATTCTGAACTGGGCACAGAGTATGAATTAATAAATCAGCAAAACTTGAGTTATGGATTGATGGGGATTTCACTACCAACCTAAATAGACCTCTAGTCAATCTCTTTTTTCTTTCGTTAGACACAGAATTAAGCTTTGATTCAGGCGTCACATAAAAACTTAAACCAGGAACAAGGGGAACAGGTTAAGGGGACTGCCATGGATGGGGGAAAATAAATGGGGAGAGGAGATACAGAGGAATATAAGATGTCTCCCTTGAAAGTCCTTGCAGCTCTCTATATGAATGAAACAACTATAATTGAAATTCAGAGAGGATATTAGGGTTGCAACCCTCCAGCTGGGACTTAAAGATCTTCAGAAAACAAAATAAGGAAACAGAAGACAAATCAAGAAAACAGAATGCTCAGATGGAATTGGAAGTATGTTGTGGGTAGGGTGGTCATGTACTCACTGTGGGTGGAGGATTATCCACACCCAGTGGGTGTTGCCCACCAGGACTCCAACAGCTGGCAGGAGAAAAACAAAATACCATCAGCTATATTTTGATGTCACTTCCGGGGAAAAAAACTGAAAATGCCATCATGGCTGTATAGGAATTGGTATGGTTTTGCCATAGAGTCTCCTTTGTCTCCTAAACAGGCATGATGCCACTTCCATGTTTTTACCAGGAACTGACATCAATCTGTTTTTGATAGGCAGCACTTCATATCCCCTTTTCCTGGTCTTCCACAAGTTGCCAGGCTAGGCCTGGCAACCTGAGGTGTAAAACAGTTCCCCCTCCTGTTTTCTCATCCTGTCTTATTTCTTAGTATACCTGCTGTTGTTCACATGTATCTGCTTTTAAGTTGACTAGATTTTTTTTTTTAAAAAGAACCCTGGATCAGTTTTATATAAACGTATTAATAAATAATACTAACTACTTCCAGTTTTTTGCCTTCTTGCTTGCAGTAGGTAGAATTATAACAGTTGTTGTACTCATCCCTCCCTTTCATAAAACAGGAAGAGAAAAACCTTTATCAAATTAAGTAGGTAATTTTCCCTTGAAAATGCTTCCATGTGACATCAAGATATGGCTGTGGGCTATATAAAATCTTTTTTTATTATAATTTA
The DNA here is from genome assembly GCF_032191835.1 of Heteronotia binoei. Classification (NCBI taxonomy): domain Eukaryota; kingdom Metazoa; phylum Chordata; class Lepidosauria; order Squamata; family Gekkonidae; genus Heteronotia; species Heteronotia binoei. The sequence continues at coordinate 72,441,149 of NC_083231.1, forward strand.
TGTATAAGTTAATCATTTCTAGTTTATGAAGTTATAAATTTGTGTCCAGTATCTTGTGCTGCATTCTGTGGATAAAATGTTCCCTTAAAGACAAATTCCCTGAAAATACTCTGCCACCATTGTTTTTATGGACTAAACTAGCAAGCACCCTGTTCTTTCTGGCTTTAATTTTAAAGCAGAATAATCACAGTACTACAAGGGACCTTAAGTTTTGCGATCATGAATCTCTCTTAAAAATCAACAAACATATTTTATAAAGCCTGTCCAAATTCAATAGTAATCACCAGGGCTTTTTAGTACAAAAAGCCAGCAGGAACTCATTTGCATATTAGGCCACACCCTGATGTCACCATTATTTCACATAAGGCTTTTTGTAGAAAAAGCCCAGCTGACACTCATTTGCATATTAAGCCACACCACTGACACCAAGCCAGCAGGAACTGTGTTCCTGTGCGTTCCTGCTCAAAAAAAGCCCTGGTAATTCCAAATCTTTGGTGGCCCCAGATTATTCTCCTTTACAAAGCCAGGAGAAGAAAAAGTTCTAAGCCTACTGGGTACCCACAGATAAATACTAAAAACACTTATGAGATGGATCTATTCTGGTGTATGTAAAGAATGGAATGAACATGAATACTACTGAATCAGGCCAATGCTCTGTCTCCTTTGTCCTTTTCCCTCAGTTGCCAGCCACAGACCCTAGAAGGTCCACATGCAGGGCCAGAGATATCAAACTTTCTCCCTTTTTATCCTATCCCTAAGAAAAGTATTCAGATATATACTGACTCTGTACAAAAAGTATGGACATGTTCTCAGATTGCAAAAAAAAAATGCATCTGTGAAACAGATGCTGGTAAATTAGCACAGCAGCACTGCAATATTTATCATTGGTGGTGGTGATGGTGGTATTTGAAATTATTTTTTTAAATGCTGCCTTTTCATCTAAATAGGATTTCCAAGGTGGAGAACATCAAACATTAAAACATTTTATTGCCCCCCCAGGCGGAATGACGAGACATACACAAAAATTGGATTAAAGGGCCACTTTATTAAACACAACGGCAAGGGCAACATGGGGAACAGGTCAAGCCAGGGGTCACCGCGACCACCTCCTAGACCTGAAACTGGGCGAGCCCCCTGAGCCCCGGGTATGAGCCAACTAAATCGGCTCAGACCCGGCCGGCCCGGCAACATGATCCCGCACCTGAGTACCGCCACCCCCACAGCCTAGCAGCCTAGGATGCGGACACTCACAGCGTGCCGGGATCCCAAGACTTCCTGGAGCAACCTTGGGCCGTACAGCTTGCAGTTCCCCAGGGAAGCCGTGCACCCAAACAGTGCGATGCAACGGGAGCTCACCAATCCCCAAAACATAATCCCAACACAAACTGCCAGTGACCGACCTATAACAGCTCCGCCATTCCAATTGCCAGCACCTAACATCAGCAGTGCAAGGTAGGCAAAAACACCCCCAGACAAGGCCAATGCGCCTGAGGGCGAAAAATTCCTACCCGGCCCCCAAAAACGGGCGACCAGCCTATGCCTGCACTGCTTGACGGGCGGGCGGGCCGACAACAAAAGGAACTGCGTGTTTGGGGGCGGGAGCAGCCTTATAAGGCCGCTCCTCGCCCCCACCTTCGGAACAGACCATAGCCTCTCCTCCGCACGGGGAGGCAATGGACGGCCCCCAGTCTCAGCGGTCCGTGGACCGCCCGACTGGGAAAGGGCCGAATTGCCCCCCCAGGCGGAATGACGAGACATACACAAAAATTGGATTAAAGGGCCACTTTATTAAACACAACGGCAAGGGCAACATGGGGAACAGGTCAAGCCAGGGGTCACCGCGACCACCTCCTAGACCTGAAACTGGGCGAGCCCCCTGAGCCCCGGGTATGAGCCAACTAAATCGGCTCAAACCCGGCCGGCCCGGCAACATGATCCCGCACCTGAGTACCGCCACCCCCACAGCCTAGCAGCCTAGGATGCGGACACTCACAGCGTGCCGGGATCCCAAGACTTCCTGCAGCAACCTTGGGCCGTACAGCTTGCAGTTCCCCAGGGAAGCCGTGCACCCAAACAGTGCGATGCAACGGGAGCTCACCAATCCCCAAAACATAATCCCAACACAAACTGCCATGGACAGCGCCAAGCCTCAGCTTAGGCCGCTGTACCCCAACTACAGAACACTCAGAAGCCCTTGCCGTAAGTCAGCTAAAAATAGCTCATTGCCCTTTGAAGACAGATGAACACCGTCATCCCGATATAACTCAGGTATGTCGGATAGAATCGACGGATGAGGAACGTAACCACCAAGACCAGCACAGAGGGCTTTGCGCAGGGCCCTATTGGCCTTAATCCGGGCACGCTCCAATCCAGTAGGATCCCAAGCCGTCCGCCAAACGCGGCGCGGCAGCATGGCCGACCACAAAATAAGGACCCCCGGCCACCGTCTACAAATTAAGGCCAGGTCCTCTTGAGCCTGGAGTGAAAGGGCCCTGCCCTTAGTCAACCCCAAATCTTTCTCCCCCAAATGAATTACGAGAATCTGTGGAGGGGGGCCGCTTAGGTCCCTAAACAAAAGGGGGAGAAGACCGGGCCATCTCATACCACGACGGCCCTGCCAAGTGATGACAGCTCTGTCACTCAGGCCAAGCTGCGAACCGATCGGAGTCCTCCGGGCCTGATGCGCCGCCCAAAAAACAATGCTGTGGCCGCATATAAGGATCCGTTTTCTCTGGTCACCAGCCACAGCACCTAGGAGAAAAAACTATTAGACTGCAGAAAAACAGAGGGGGGAGTGAAAACAAAAAACAACTTGGCAGAAGCACTCTAAGACCGCAAAGGCCGGATGTAGGAACGGTATGCCCCAGACTTCCAACGCCCAACCCGCCGGATGTCCTCGCCCCCATAGCCAAGTGCTGCAGCAGTAGAGGCTGCCCCAATTCGAAATGAATGAGTACCAAATTTGCGCCCCCCAAGGCCCAAACCCTGCAAAGCCCTACTTGTGATGGCCCAAAACTGGTACTTCGTCAGGGGCGTCTCGTCGACGTGGCGGAAGAGGGGGCCCTCCGATGACCCCCGCAATTCAATATAATGCCTAATAGCGGTAACAGGGCATAACTCGCGTTCCGCACACGAACCAACCGTCACAGAGCAGCCATGCTGTTTCTGATCTGTCTTCGAACGGCGTACCCGAAACGACACGCGGTCGCTAAATAAACAAACGTCCCCAAACTGCAGGGCCCTGGCCGAAACATCATTTCGGGAAAGGGCTACGAGCTCCGATACCCTGAAAGCCCCAAAGAAGGCAGTCAAAGCGGCGCTATGAAAAAGAGCCTCCTCGTAAGGGGAACCACAAACCAGGGCCCAGGAGGCATGAAGCCCCTTCAGGATGGAAGGTGAAATGGGTTGCCGGCAATCCGCACGGGGTCCGGACTCACGGGACCAACCCTCCAACACCTTCTGTATACGGAAATCCTTGGTATTGTCTCGGAACCCCTTGGACTTACACATGAACGCAAGTCCCGCAAGTTGGCCGCGGATAGATTTTACAGATAGGCCCCTATGCCTCTGATGCACGCAGAACTGTAAAAAATGGTCCACCGGGATAGGCCAAACCTCAGGTAAACCAGCCCCTTCTCTAAAAACAACAAATTGGCTAGCAGCCCGGTCATACGACCTGTTAGTGCTGGGCGCAATCGCCAGATGGATTGCCCGGCTCACTTCTTCCTTCCAAGCCGCCATAGTTCCGCCGGGATGCGCTCTGGGAACAGGTCGGCCTCCGGGGCTAATTGGCGGAAACGGTCCATCTGTTGGCGAGACAGAGCGTCCGCCACCCCGTTACAGATGCCGGGAACATGCTTGGCCACAAACAAGATATTCAATTGTAAACAACGTAATGTGAACGCCCTAACAAGCCGCATAACGGCGGGGGACTTGGAGGTCAAACGGTTAACAACGTGCACAACCGCCATGTTGTCGCACCAGAAATGTACCGAACAATTGGCCAAAGTCTCTCCCCACAGAAAAACAGCAACAACGATGGGAAAGAATTCAAGGAAAGTCAAATTCCGGCACAACTCGGAACCTAACCACTCCTGCGGCCATGGCTCGGCACACCAGTGCCCGCGGAAATAGACGCCAAAACCGGTGGAACCGGCGGCGTCAGAGACTATCTGTAACTCAGCCTCAAGCAGCATATCGGCTCGCCAGAAAGAAATGCCATTAAAGTCCATCAAAAACCTCTCCCAAACAGCAAGGTCCTCCTGCATCTCCTTCGTCACTCGGGTGAAATGATGCGGCAAACGCAAATTGGCCATCCCGTCGCAAAATTGCCTCAAAAAGGCTCTACCTGGGGCCACCACCTTACAGGCGAAATTCAAATGGCCCACCAACTGCTGCAACTCAAGCAGGGTGACTTTGCGCTTACTTGACACCGCTCGCACACGGGCCAGCAGACTAACTCGCTTGTCCTCGGGCAGTCTGGAAAACTGGCGCACCGTGTCCAACTCGATGCCCAAAAAGGTGAGCGCAGTAGTAGGACCCTCGGTTTTTTCAGTAGCCAATGGCACTCCCAGCTCTTCGGTTAGCTCCACAAAGGCGGTCAACAACGAAAGGCGCTGCCCAGAACCCGCGGGGCCCACGAAAAGGAAATCATCTAAATAATGGGCCGTGTCGCGTAAACCTGTTCTAAAACGCAACGCCCATTCTAAAAAATTACTAAAACGCTCAAACGCAGCGCAAGAAACCAAACAACCCATAGGCAGGGCCCTATCAACGTAAAAAGCACCCTCGAAAGCGAAGCCCAGAAGATCAAAATCCTTGGGGTGAACCGGGAGGAGGCGGAAAGCTGATTTTATATCACACTTCGCCAACTCAGCGCCCCTGCCGCACCGACGGACAATTAACACTGCCCGGTCGAAAGAAGTATACTTCACGGAACAAAGCTCCGGGGGAATTGCGTCGTTTACCGAACTACCCCTTGGGTAAGAAAGGTGGTGGATTAACCTAAATTCACCTACCGCCTTCTTGGGAACAACACCCAGGGGGGAAACCCTAAGATTAGGCAGGGGGGGGATTTGAACGGGCCTAACACACGCCCCTCAGAACACTCTTTCTTGATCTTTTCCCTCACTATACACTCAAAACCCTTAACCGAACGCAAATTGGGCGCAAAAAACGGCGCCCGGAGGCCCTGAAACGGAATTCTAAAGCCAAAAGAGAACCCCTCGAACAGGTAACGAGCATCGCACAACAAGGGATACGAGCTCAACAGCTGCCTAAGAACCGTCAGCCGAATGGGGCTGGGGCCCTTTTCCAGATGGCTGCCCGGGCCCGCCGCCCGTCCGCTTGCCGGGCCACCGCTGCTTGGACCTGGAGCAGGTAGTGAAAGCGTGGGGGCCTCCGCAGATGGGACACTCGTGTTTATACTTACAACCCTTTCTGGAGCACGAGCCTTGGGAGGTAAACTCCCAGCAAAGCAGCCGTGGCTGAACCGACTGCCCCGCGACGGCGCGGGCACCAGGAAAGGATGCAACCGATGTCTTCTGGACTAAATGGCCACTATCAGATCGCTCCCCAGCATTAGGCTTCGCAGGGGCCATAAGCTGCAGCCAAAGCTGCTGGTTAATCTGATTCCACTGGAGACAGGGGTTAACCGCTGCACGCATACGAAACTGTTCGTCGTACTGGAGCCAGGCGCCCCCAGCGAAATCATTATATGCTCTGTATATAATGTCGCAGTACTGGAACAGTGGTGCGGCTCTCCACGGTTGGGCTCTAGCAATAACACCCGCATAAATAAGGAAACCGGGCAACCAGTTAGCCCAGGTTCTGTCAACTTTGCGGCGCTTGAGCTTCTCTTTGTCCTTTTCATCTAGCTCATCCTTGGATTTTTTCTCTAATTCCCTATACAGTAGGCTGAACACATCGACGTATTCGCCTTTGAGAATTTTCTCCCGGGTAGCAGCGGTGAGGTGATCGCCCAAGGGCATGGCAGGGTCCCCGAATGGAACAGCGTGGAAATCCAATGCGCTGTAAGGAACCGGTGGATGAGGTGGGAACCCCCAAAAACCAGCTTGCTGCCCAGTCCACGAAAAAGGCGTGGAAGAGGACTGCTGCCATCCCCAGGGCCAAACCTCCACCGCTGGCCCCTGGCCAACCGCCCCTAAACCAGATCCAAAACCACAGGTACCGGGGGCTACGCCCCATGCTGGCCAAGAACCTCCAGCAACCGATGTTGGTGAAGGAGTGCTAGCCGAAGCAAGGGAACTTTGTGCAGCCTGCAGATCCGAGGAAGGCGATGAACATGCATAATTATGACCAAGAGCTTGAGGGGCTGCACCCGGTCTAGAACCCAATGCTAAACTGGGCCCCCACGGGCCCCATGGCCAAGCCAAGCCCTGTTGTGCAGCAGGTACCTTACCTTCACTAACCGGCGGCACCACAACGACCGCTTCAGGCTCCACTCGGGGCTCGTCTTCTGTGGGGAGTCCTGGGTTCGCAGCAGCACTTTCTCCATCCGCACCCTGCAACACAGACAGTCTGGCCAGGACCTCCTTTTGAAAAGAAATGGTAGCCGCCCTACCAGGGCCCAACAAACCAGTAACCCTACGAGAAGGGCCCGGCACGCCCATGGCTTCTTCCAGGGCAGCTAGCTGGTCAATAATGGCCTGCCTGGTACGAGCCTCCTCCGTCTCTTCGGGCGGGGGCGGCTCAGGGTGGGGTCGCTTTACAGGGCGCTTGGCGGGCTGCTTGCCCTTTTTATTCCCCTGTCCCTTCTTAGGCCCCATTGCTGTTTTTTTTTTTTTTTTTAATACGCTCCCACCCTGAGTAATCAGTTAGGTGGTAGCTAAGTACCTCACTCTTTCCCTGCTATTCCTATCCTTTTCCAAGGAGAGTGAGGTGGGCTAAGTAGGTGCCCAACAATCAACCCTAAAACCAATGGGGTAGAAGGAGGGGGCTTGCACACCCAACTCAGGCCCGGCCCTAGCACCCACTAGGCAGCCCACAATAGAAGTGCCTGCCTGCCAACTACCGGCTTACCAGGCCCCAAACACCTGAAAGGAGGGAGGGGGAGAGGAATGAAGATCCCCCAAGCAAGCTGTCTAAACGACAGCAGCCCACGCGGCCTAACCAGGCCCGCTGGGGAGCCGAACGGCCAGCTAAACAAAGAGAGAGAGGAGGGGGGGGCGCCGCGAAGCCTCGCCGGCGCCCGAACGCCTCACGCGACGCTGCAAATGGCCGCCTCCTGGCAGGCCGCTGTGCGATGCCTCGGCGACGCTGCTCCCAGGAGACCGCCCGACAGGCCGCTGAGTAAGCCGCCGACGCCCCGACCAGCCCGGGAGTCCTCAGATGAAACGCGGCTCGACAACGCCGCAACGAACGCCCGCTCTCCCGGGAGCCTCGTGGCTCGAAATAGCCACACGCCTCGCTCCTCTCGGCCGACAGCGCAACGCAGCTGCGCCTGGCCGACAACAAAAGGAACTGCGTGTTTGGGGGCGGGAGCAGCCTTATAAGGCCGCTCCTCGCCCCCCACCTTCGGAACAGACCATAGCCTCTCCTCCGCACGGGGAGGCAATGGACGGCCCCCAGTCTCAGCGGTCCGTGGACCGCCCGACTGGGAAAGGGCCGAAATATTAAAAACTGGAGTTTACAGTAGGCCCTGTACTATCGGAATAGTTTGGAATAAATATATCATTCTTGGCAAAATGTTCATCTTAATTGCAGCTATTCTCCCAAGCAATGACAAATTAAGCTTGTTCCACTTTATCATATCTTCATCCATTTTACGCCATAACTTTTCATAATTATTTTTAAACTCTATATAACTCTATATAATAATATATAACTCTATATAATAATATTTTCCAGATAATTTTGGAAATTGTATTTTGTTATTTGGGTTCATGATACTGTTGATATTATTCCAATGCTCTCTTGTGTTACCCTAACCCTCATTACTCTATTCATTGCTACATGGAAGACTGCTGGCCTGAACAAAGACTCCAAAGTAATTGGAAACTTTTAGTGTGATCATGCCAGGATATTTCCCTATTCCAAAGGTCAACTAAGATATCAAGAAGAACACTGGCCATATCAGCAGGAAAATTCCCTAATGGTCCCCGAAAAACAATTATATCCATCAGGATATAGGTATGGATCATCTTAATTAATTCCCCACTCTATTTTGCTTGGTATCCTCGTACATGTAAACCCCATCAAGTAATGATATTTCTTATTAAGCTGTGCCTTTCCAGAGGCTGAGCACATTTCAGAGAGCTCTGAAAGAGAGCAGAGAATAAGTGCTAGAAGGGTGAGGTTTGGCTTTCTAAGCAGCTGGGGAAGTTGCTGAGAATTTCTGAGTTTGTGTGACTGCTGAAAATTCTGAGTTTGTGGTTGCTGGGGAACTGCTGTCTGTTTGGTTTGTGTGGACTGAAGATGATTGAAGGAGATTGTTGCTGATTGATTAGGAGTGGCTGTGTTCCCCACCCTCTTTGCATTATTAAACTGTGCCTTGCCAGAGGCGCAAACGTTTGGCGCAAGCTGAAGGGCAAGAGCTAAAGGGCTCTTGGCCTGTGGCGCTTAGCCTGGGGGCTCTGTAAGGACCAGGAACCCAGATCCCTATTTTCCTTGTGTTCCCAATAAGGTAAGTAGACCCTCCAGAAGGGGAGCCACATAAACAAACAGGATTTAAAAGGGGACTGTATATTTTTAAAAAAGCTATCATGAAGGTAGAATGCCAGCGGGGGTGGTGGTGGTGGAGGCTTTCCAGTGTTTTGCACTGAGTGTCACATGTATGACTATCTGCCCACAGGACAGAAGTCTTGGGTGTGTGCTTGATGCAAGGAGCTCCTGGTCCTTGGAACGAGTTTGTACCCTTGAGGCCGAGGTGATTGACCTGGAGAAGCAGAGACAATCAGTTAGGCACTTGGAGAAGACTCTCAGGTACATATTAGATGAGCCCCACTTTGAACGTGGCAGCTCCGTTGCTGACAGGGAGCATGAGGGTAAGAGGGAACAGGGACCGTGCTGAGAAAAAGGGGAATGAGCCCTCAGTAGAGACCTCTTCTTCAGTTGGTGAGCGGGTATCCTTTCATGCCAAAGAACCATACTTGGGCAGGGAGAGAGGGGGGGTCTTGGTAGTTGGTGATTCAATCCTTAGGAAAGTAGACAGCTGGGTGGCAAAACTGCGAACTGACCATATGGTGACTTGCCTGCCTGGTGCGAAGGTAGCGGACATTACGCGTGTTGTAGATAGGCTGATAGACAGTGCTGGGAAGGAGCCAGTGGTCGTGGTACATGTTAGCACCACTGATGTGGGGAAATGCAGTCGTGAGGTCCTGGAGGAAAAATTTAGGCTGCTAGGCAGGAGACTTAAAGCCAGGACTTCCAAGGTAGCCTTCTCAGAAGTGCTACCTGTTCCATGTGCAGGGTTGGAGAGACAGGCACAAATTAGAAGTCTCAATGTGTGGATGAGACGATGGTGTAGGGAGGAAGGGTTTAAGTTTGTTAGGCACTGGGATGCTTTCTGGAACAAGCAGGAGCTGTACAAAAGAGACGGTCTCCACTTATCCCCAGATGGAACCAGGCTGCTGGCGCTTAAAATCAAAAAGGTGGCAGAGCAGTTTTTAAACTATATCTTGGGGGAAAGCCGACAGGAGATGAAATGTCTTTGGTTCGGGAGGACTCATCTCAAGGAGATGAAGGGTTAGCTGTTACTTTTCTACCAGATAATGGATCAGAGTTGTCCACTGAGATGGTGACAAACAGTATGGTCTGCCAAAGTCTCGAGGCAGCAGGAGGAAGGTTGTGGGCCTAGCTTGCCTGGGAAATTATAGATGTTTGTATACAAATGCTAGAAGTGTTCAAAGTAAAATTGGTGAGTTGGAATGTTTAGTGTTGGGGAAAAAACATAGACATTGAGGGAATTTCAGAAACTTGGTGGAATGAGGAGAATCAGTGGGACACAGTGATTCCTGGATATAAGTTATATCGGAAGGATAGGGAGGGAAGAGTTGGAGGTGGGGTGGCTCTGTATGTCAGAGAGGGTATACAGTCCAGTAAGACTGAAGTCAGAGAATTAGATTCCCTTCTAAAAATGCTTTGCGTTGAAATAGAGGGCCCAAAAGGAAATTTAGTTATGGGAGTTTGTTATCAGCTACCAAATCAAAAGATAGAGGACAATTATAATATGATGGAAGGATTAAAGATAGTGGCTAAATGTAAAAACTGTGTCGTAATAGGTGATTTTAACTACCCGCAGATTGATTGGGTCAATATGTGTTCAGGTCGAGAGAAAGAGATTGAGTTTCTAGATTCTCCCAATGACTGTGCTATGGAGCAGATGGTCACAGAACCTACCAGGGGCCAGTCAATCCTGGATTTAGTCCTAAGTAATGCCCAAGACTTGATGAGAGATGTAAAAGTGATCACATTGCTTGGGAGCAGTGACCATAACATTATTGATTTCACCATTTGTATAAATAGAGAGTTGCCCCAAAAGACCAGCAAAACCACGTTTAACTTTAAAAAGGGTAAATTCTCAGAGATGAGGAAGCATGTGAAGAGGAAATTGAAAGGAAAGGTAAATACAGTCAAAACCCTTGGGGAAGCTTGGAGGCTAGCTCCTAGAAGCTCAGATAAATATATATAGCACAAGTTAGGAAAGGCACAAACAGGTATAAGAAAAGGCCTGCATGGTTAACAAACAAAGTAATGGAAGCTGTAAAAGGTAAGAAGGACTCCTTTAAGCGGTGGAAAGCTAGTCCAAGTGAGATTAATAAAAGAGAACACAGGCTGTGGCAAATCAAATGCAAGACTGTGATCAGGCAGGCAAAAAGGGACTATGAGGAGCATATTACATAAAACATAAATACCAACAATAAAAATTTCTTCAAGTATATTAGAAGCAGGAAACCAGTCAAGGAGGCAGTGGGGCCCTTGGATGACCAAGGGTAAAAGGATTACTGAAAGAGGATAGGGAAATGGCTGAGAAGCTGAATGCATTTTTTGCCTCCGTCTTCACTGTGGAAGATGAGAAGTGTTTCCCAACTCCAGAACCACTTATTTTGGAAGGGGTGTTGAAAAACCTGAGTCAGATTGAGGTGACAAGAGAGGAGGTCCTACAACTGATAGAAGAAGCAGCAGTGGAAGGGAGTCAGCCTTGGTTTTCTTTGAATCAACTGTGCAGGGCTTTTTTTGAGCAGGAATGCACAGGAATGCAATTCCGGCTGGCTTGGTTTCATGGGGGTGTGGTCTAATATGCAAATGAGTTCCTGCTAGGCTTTTTCTATTAAAAAAAGCCCTGTGCGAATCAATGGTGATGTCAGGGGTGTGTCCTAATATGCAAATGTGTTCCTGCTGGGCTTTTTCTACAAATAGGCCCTACAACTGTGTAATTTTGCAAATTAGCCATTTAACCACATCTATCTATGAACAAATTTCAAATGTTTTCCCTCTCCAATATGTATTTTTAAAGAATTTTTCTTTTTAATTCAGCCAAAGAATTACCCAGCCAACAGTAAATAATGTGTCAGCCAAACCATATTCCACTCTAATTATACCCACCTGGTAGAAAGACACTCTACACATGTGCTAAGAGGGATGAAATGAATATGATGTCTTTTTGAATCCACCAACAATAACATAATTGCTGCTGGGCTGCATTACAACACTGGCAAAGCCCAGTGCTATTCCCTCCCCTTTAGGGAATGAGGGAAAGATTTTCAAAATATACAACTAGACCAACAAGAGAAACATCTCAACAAAGCTAAAGAACAACACTAAATTAACACCAATAAATCACAGGCCTTCCTGCAGGGGAGGGATATTGTAATTGTGGAAAAAGTTGGTACGAAGTATATTTACTTTTACCCTAAATGAACAGGCAGAAATGCTGAAAGCATCATTCACCAAGTGATACTGCCAAGCTTTCTCACCAACATACTGCTTGTCAGTTCCAGTATTTGCCTACTACATTATCTCACCTGAAAGCCATTAAATGGCACAGAGACATCTGTGTTATCATACAGTTATGGAAACCGAAGATGCCTGGCATTTTTTCAAAATCATTACCTTTACTTTCTTGCTCTCCCTCTTGTCTTTCTCTCTCTCTACATACACACAAATCAGGTAAGGATTTTGAAATCCTCAAACTATAATTTAGAAAAAGAAAACAGAATAGTAGCTCAGTTTGGTGGACATGCTGACCTTAAAAGCAGTTGAAGCTCATGCTACCAATGGCAGGGTGCCATGAAATATTGCACCACTTGAAATCAGTGAGCAGGAACATGTTAAATTACCCATTCATAATTTACAAGTGACACCCACTACCAGGGCTGTCAGGGACTGAGCCAGCTTTCAAGTTCTGCCTGTTTTTTCATCCTCAGCTTGTGTGATAATGCAGTGTCCTTCACCTGGCAGATTTCTTCTTCTTTGCTTGAATGAATCTGCCTGTTTGGCTTACAATGATGAATGCCCCTGAAATATCTCTTGGGCTAAGTGGTGCTACCAAAGTATATGGTGGTTTAAATCACACCCAGAATAAAGGATGCTTGTGTCAGTTCATCACAGCTGCTCAGACCAGGTTCTCCACACTGTCTCTGCTATTATTGACAATGTGATTTTTTTTAATTTTATCTTTATTTGATTCCATTATGTAATACAATAATGCTTCAAATATTGAATTTTTACAGGTATTCGGTTTTAACAATTTATTGATAGCATATGGTTACAAATCTTAATTATTTCTTAATCATTTCAGTACTAACCCATATGGCATTTCAATCCCCCCTCCCTCCAATGTTGACTTCCCCGAAGTTATAGATTCAAGTTCAATACTAAAGGTACTACTAACTGATCAAAATTCAATATATATATATATTTTTTTCCCTCATTGATGCTAAAAAATTGTCCAATGTCTTTTTACATTCCACTCTTTCTCCATATATCCTTTAAATTTCTTCCACTCCTTTTTAAATATCTCCAAATCATAGTCTCTTAGCGTTCTAGTTAGTTTGTCCATTTCACTCCACGATAAAACTTTCATAATCCAGTCCCATTTCTCAGGTATTTTTTCTTGCTTCCAAAGCTGCGCATACAATGTCCTAGCAGCTGATAGCAAGTACCAAATTAGAGTCCTGTCTTCCTTTGGAAATTTTTCTAATTGTAATCCAAGCAAAAACGTCTCTGCAGTTTTCTTGAAGTCATAACCCAAAATTTTGGAGATTTCTTGTTGTATCATCTTCCAGTACTCTTTCGCTTTCTCACAAGTCCACCACATGTGGAAGAAAGAACCTTCATGTTTTTTACATTTCCAACATCTATCCGACATTTTCTTACTCATCCTCGCCAGTTTTTTCGGAGTCATATACCACCTATACATCATCTTAAAACAGTTCTCTTTTATATTCTGACAAGTTGATATCTTCATTGAGTTCTTCCAAAGGTGCTCCCATGCATCCATTTGTATTTCTCTATTCACATTGATTGCCCATTTGACCATTTGAGATTTTACTACTACTTCTTCTGTAGACCATTTCAATAATAATTTATATACTTTTGATATCAGTTTTTCATTATCTCCAAGCGGGACCCTTTCCAGTTTTGTTTGTTCTCGTCTAATTCCCTCCGATTTAATATCATTTTCCATCAAGCTTTTGATTTGTTGCATTTGAAACCAGTCGTACTTATTATTTAACTCTTCCGAGGATTTTAATTCAATTTTGTCTCCTTGCATCTTGAGCAGTTGATTATATGACATCTCTCTTTCTTCATCAGATTCAGCTGTTATTATTACTTCTGCTGGCACTATCCATAGCGGTTTTCTCTCGTCCCCATATTTCTTATATTTTATCCAAGTATTTAGTAACGTATTTCTAATATAATGGTGAGAGAAAAAAACGTCCATTTTATTCTTCCCATAATACATGTACGCGTGCCAGCCGAATTTATTCCCATGGGCTTCTAACCATAAAGGTTTTTTATCTAACAGCATTATCCAATCTTTGATCCATGTCAAACAGACTGCATCATGATACAATCTTAAATCCGGAAGTTGAAAACCTCCTCTCTCTTTAGCATCTGTTAAAATCTTCATCTTAATCCTTGGTTTCTTTCTGGCCCAAATAAAGTCAGAAATTTTCCTTTGCCATTTGTTAAATTGTTTGACATCTTTTACAATTGGGATAGTTTGAAACAAATACATTATTCTTGGCAAAATATTCATCTTGATTGCAGCTATCCTGCCCAATAAGGACAAGTTAAGTCTATTCCATTTCATCAAATCTTTGTCCATTTTACACCACAGTTTTTCATAATTGTTTTTGAATAGATCAATATTCTTCATTGTTATCTCTATTCCAAGGTATTTAACTTTAGTAGTGACTTCACAACCCGTCACCTTTTGTAATTCTTTTCTTTTATTTGGTTGCATATTTTTACATAAGAATTTCGATTTCTCTTTGTTTATATATAATCCTGCTAATTCTCCATACTCTTTTATCTTAGCTAGCAACAGTGGTGACACTTGAATCGGATTCTCCAATATAAACACTATATCATCTGCAAAAGTTTTATATTTATAAGAGAATCTTCTAATTTTTAGTCCTTCTATTTCTTTATCTTTTTGTATTTTTTGTAACAAAATTTTGAGAATCATTATAAACAACAATGGTGATAATGGACATCCTTGCCTTGTTCCTTTACTTACTTTCAATTCTTTGGTAAGATCTGCATTTATACACAATTTTGCTTGCTGATCCATATATATTGCTCTTGTCATTTTTATAAATTGTTCCCCTAAATTTATTTTTTCCATTACCGCAAACATAAAGTCCCAGTTCAAGTTGTCAAAGGCTTTTTTCGCATCGACAAAAAATAAGGCCGCTTCCTTTTTTGGATGTTTCTCATAGTATTCTACAACATTAATAACAGCTCTTACATTGTCTCTTATTTGTCTTTTAGGAAGAAATCCGGCTTGGTCTTTGTTTATAAAGTTGATCAAATATTGCTTCAATCGCTCTGCTAAAATTCTTGAATAGATCTTATAGTCATTATTCAACAATGAAATTGGTCTGTAATTCTTTACATTTGTGATATCTTTATCTTCTTTAGGAATCAAAGAAATTACAGCTTCCCTCCAAGTATTTGGAATTTTCCCTTCTTCTCTTATCGTATTTAACAATTTCAACAGTTTGGGTTTTATTTCATCCTTAAGAGATTTGTAAAATTTTGATGTAAATCCATCTGGCCCTGGGGCTTTACCCTCTTTCATTGCTTTTATTGCTGCTTCTATTTCAATTTTCTCTATTGGGTCATTTAAGGTCTTTTTCATGTACTCAGTCAAAGGTGCCACCTGGATATTCCGTAGATACTCTTCCACTTTTTCTTTCCTTATGTTCACACCTTTAAATAAATTTGCATAATATTTAAAGAATTCTCTTTTGATTCCTTCTTGATCTACTATTGCTTTCCCACTTATCATAATTTTATTTATAGTTTTGTTTTCTTTTGTTTTCAGTTGCCAGGCCAAATATTTACCAGGTTTATTCGCACTTTCAAACGATTTCTGTTTCAGACTTTTTAAGTTCCATTCTAGTTCTTTGTTCAGCAAGTGCTTAACTTAAGATTGTAATAGTGTAATTTCTTTTATTAATTTCTTTTTCCCTGGCCTTTTTTTCAAGTCCCTTTCTTTTTTATTTATTTCATTTTGCAGTGCTGATAACCTTTCTTCCTTAGCTCTTTTATCTTTATTATTTAATGTGATTAATAGTCCTCTCATTACTGCTTTGTAGGTGTCCCATACTGTTTGAAATTCCATATCATCCATTTCATTTATTTGGAAGAATGCTGCAGTCTCCTTTTCTAAGAATGTCACAATGTCTTTATCTTGTAGTAAATCCTCATTAATTCTCCATCTTCTTGTTTTCTTTTGCAATTTTGTAGACCAGCATATTGGATTATGGTCCGCCCAAACCTTTCGTAGAATCTCAATTACATGTCTATTCTAGAGAAAGAGTTATGTCTCGCTGAGAAAAAATGTATAGTCTCTTACTTCAGGGTTAAACTTTCTCCAAATGTCTACTAAGTTTTCCTGTTTAATCAACTCAAAGAAAGAATTGGGTAGCTTTCCTTCTTTATCATTCTTCTTTTGGCTTGATCTGTCAATATTGTTTTGTATTGTCCCATTAAAATCGCCCATCCTCAATACCTGATCGTATGTCTTTTCATCCAATTGTCGATTTATATCTTTAAAAAATTTATCCTTCACTCCGTTGGGCGTGTATAATCCTAATAACAACTTTTTTTCGCTTCTATCATCACCTCAACAGCGATATATCTTCCTTCTTTGTCTTTAAAAATTAGTTTTGGCTCGAGTTGTTCTTTGATATAGAAAACTACCCCTCTTTTCTTTTGCTCTGCTAATGAAAAAAATTCCAGCCCCAAATTTCTATTCCACAAAAATTTACTGTCTTTGCATTGTATATGAACTTCCTGTAAACAGATTATGTTGCATTTTTGTTTTTTAATCCAATGAAATGTTCTCCTTCTTTTCTGTGGTGAATTTAGTCCATTTTTATTCCAAGATAATAGTTTGTTCTCAATTATGATGTTGATTCTTTGTTCTCTTCAAAAAAGCTATGCATCTCTTGTTCACTCCTTATTGTAATCCTTTTCCCATGTTGTTCAAATCCAAGACCTTCAGGTATTATCTTGTGCCCTCTGCATGCAGCTGGTCAGTTAACTTCTTGTATTTCTTCCTATCACTGATCACTTGTCTTGGTAGCTCTTTCATTATTTTAATTTTGCTCCCTTCTATGGCCCAAGCTTTTTGGTAACCTTTACTCAAAATTTTCCCTGCCACATCTTTTGATCTTAATCTTATCACAATGTCTCTTGGCAAGCCTTTATTCTTCTCATATACTGAGTTGACTCTATAGGCTCCATCCAGCATACTCTTAAATTTGTCAGGGTCTTCTTCTAAGTATTCAGTGATAATGTTCAGCATATATCCCATTAAGTCTGCCTCTTCCTTTTCAGGTACCCCTCTCAGACGAACTTGTGTTTCCATCAACTTGCAGTCATGTATTGTGACCTTCTCTTGAAGTTTTAACAAGGCAGAGGCCTGTGTATCCACTTTCACCTCTACCTGCTTAACTTTATTTTGTATCTCTTCCTTAAAACCCTCTATATCTTTTCTAAGATCTCCAACTTCTTTTTTAAATTCTTTTTTCATTGCCATTTGCAATTTGTCCATAGCTTTTAACATTTTTGATTCCAAAGCATCAAATTGGGATTGCATCTTGTCAAATGAATGGGCTCTTGCACGAGTTGTTCTCCCTTCTGACATATAAAAAATCACCAAACTTTAAAAAAAAAAAATTGCCAATTAAAATTCAGCACCCAGTCCAATAGCTTAGAACATGTTCTTTCAAATGAGGCTAATTTCGTTTTCCTCCTATCTTCCTAGGCAAATATATTGATTTTTAACAAATTTGACAGTTTTTTCCTCTTTTAAAATGGCAATCGTTCTTTCTCTATGGTAAAGTTCAGTTCTAGAGAGGTCTTTCTTGGTCTTGATCTTAATTCCTTCCTGGTTCAAAGGTCAGATCTCACAGCTTCTGTAATCCTTACAAACTCTGTATTATTGGCCAGCCTCTTTTACTTCCTGGTACATCTTGCTCTGATCTCGTGTTTAGTGTTGCAGTCTTTGAAATTCATGAAGAAACCACAGCCATAGGAATTCAAAACAATGTGTCTTTTTCTCAAATATCCTTCAAGGCTGATATTTTAACAACATCCAATTTTCACAGGCTGAATTCTCTTCCACTTATGCCTTAATTCAGTTCAGTCTGTTTAAAGTTCAACAGTTTGTAGGAGTGAATACATAACAAAAAGCGATTCTTCTTTACACGCCTCCAACCGCAGACCGCAGTCCGTCACAACAACTCCCTCTTTTATTTTCAGATTGTGCTACAGCCTTTTACTTTCAAAGTTTCAGAGTTCAAACTTGACAAGGTAATTTTTTTTGTTCAATTACGCTTTAAGTTCATCTGTTTATAATCCACTCAACGTTTAAACCATGTTCAAGGTCTCTTAGAGTGGAGATAAGAATAGATTAAAGTACCTTTCAGATGTTCTTTTTTTTTCAGCACTCCGGCTCTTGTTGTCTTGCAATTAAAGGCCGTCCGTCTTTAAGTATTTGGATTCCGACAGGCTTGAGTCAAATTAATGACTTTAAATTCCACTGCAGAGAATGGCTGACGGCCCCTCTATTCGCTGGATCTCAAGATTTGAAGGAGACAGTTCCCTATTTCTCCCAAGATCGAAATCAACAGCTAAAGGAAATAAGCGTCGTCTTGGATTAACCCTTGACTAGGGTTAATGGGCATAGACCCCCCAAAGAGGTCTTTAATACCCTGAACAGTGAAAATAAAATCCCCCTTTGCTAGGGAGCTGCAGCCTGTCTTCCAGCCAAACAGGAAGTCCGAATTTTTACAGCTATTTACCACCCTTCCCCTATCCACCGCCCCCACCCTCGAGTCCCAGTTTCTTAGTCCTTTTCTCTCAGCCAGGGGCATAAGGTTTGGAGCTTCCACTGAACATCCCTTCTTTGTTCTTCTTCCGTCCATTCCCGATATAACGCCCACTTCTTGACTGTCGCTCTCCTTTCCTCCCACGATGAATCTTGACAAATTGTGGAGATTATATCTGATTGGATAATTTCAAATAAATAATTATGCCAATTTCCTTCTGTCCATTTACTCGCATCTTTCCAACCTGTCCATTTACTTGCATATTTCCAACCTGCTGCTATAACCGCTTTGCCTGCTAGCACCATTGCTTTCAATAATTCCTGATGTTTACTCTCTATTCTCTTCAGTCTTATTGTGCCTCTCAACATCCGCTCAAAATCTATATTTATGTTTATTGTAAATAATCCATTAATTTTCCCCACTACCATTCTCCAAAAGTTTTTAACCTCTATGCATTCCCACCACATATGGGAGTACCATCCTTTTATAATTTTGCAGTGCCAGCATTTTGGACTCAAACCTGGGAACATATTTGCTAGTATAGCTGGAGTTCTATACCATTTTGTAAAGAATTTTAACTCTAGTTCCTTAAACATATATTTTAATTCCTGTTATCCCCGCCATAAGTTTCATGACTTTTTGCTCCGTTATTTGCGTCTTTGCCTCCCATCTTCTTTGTGTTTGAAAGATTATTTGTTGCTTATCTGAGATCATTTTCTTATATATCACACCTGCTAAACCTTTCCTGGTTTTTTTCATTCTTATGTATATTTCCTCTATTGGTTCCTCTGCAGCCATTTTCCCATCATCTCTTAGCTTCTTTATTTTCTTATACAAACCAGCTATTTTTAACCAATATTGTTTCCCTATGTCCTTTTCTGATACTTGGATTGATTTCAAATTTCCCTCGTTATACATATCTTTTATTCTTCTATATCCTTTCTGTTTAAGCAGTTCCCACCATCTGTTGTCTATACTATCCTTATCTAAAGTTTCCAGTGGTGCCCATGCGGATGTACCTTTTAACCATTTGGGTTGCCAATTCTTCCAATTTTTTAATGTTGTTCTTCTAGGGCCCGTCTCCAATCTATCTTCTCTTTCCATCTTATTTGTAAATATACCACATTTCCCTGCTCCCTTATTTGCTTCATTCTCAAATTTAACCCACTTCCTATTCCCATCTTCTTCTATTTCCAGCAAAGCTTTCAACTGGAATGCTTCGTAATACTTTGCTAATTCTGAAACGCCCAACCCTAGTTCTGTATTGTGACTGTAATTTTTTTTTTTTTAAATTCTGGTCTTTGTACTTCCAAATATCTATTCCCGTATTATTGCATTCCACTTTTCCATTTTTTTGTTTAGTAATCTGTAATGGTAATACTTGAAATAGATATATCAGTTTTGGTAACCAGAACATTTTTACACTCCTAATTCGGGATGTTATACTTAAAACTTCTCGTTTCCATCTTTTTCTATCTCTCGTTATTTTTCTCCATACGTTATTGTAATTTTTCTCCACTATCCTATTAATTTTCTGGTATATTTCTATTCCTAAATATTTAAATCTCTTTACTCCCAATCCAATTTTGGTTAACTCATTAATTTCTTTCCTTTCCTTTCGGCCTACATTTTGGTATAATACCTCTGATTTCATCATATTAATTTTTAAGCCTGACCTTATTTCAAAATCTTCCAATATTACTTTAGTCTCTTTAATTCCTTCCTTCGGGTTGGACATTATTATAATTATGTCATCTGCAAATAAATTTATCTTCATCTCTTCCCTACCTATTTTACATCCCTCTATCCTTCCTGAATTCCTAATCCTTTCTGCTAACTGTTCTATTGCCATTATAAATGAATAGGGTGAGAGTGGACATCCTTGTCGAACTCCCCTTGAAATTGGGAATTGTGCAGTGTGTTCAGCATTTATTCTAACCACCGCTGAGCTTCTACTATATATTCCCTGTATGGTTTGTATGATTCTCTCCCCAAAATCGTATTTCTTCATTATGTTCCACATGAATTCATGAGCTAACGTATCAAATGCTTTATATACGTCTAGTTTAAGCAGAGCTGTTTTCCGAGTTCTGCCGTGATATAGTACATTTAGTATGTTTCTAATCGGGTGTGCAATGCTCCTGTTTTTAACAAATCCATACTGGTCTTCTTTTATTATCTTAGGCATGATATTTTTAAGTCTATTTGCTATAATTTTTGCAAAGATTTTATAATCCTGGTTTAATAAATTTATAGGCCTATAAGAGCCTACTTCCTGCGGATCCTTCTGTGGTTTTAATAATATTGTTATTTCTGCATTCCTCCATGTGTTAGGTACCGTCCCTCCTTCTAGTATACTATTGAAAACTATACATAATTCCGGCACTAAACTTTCTCTCATTTCTTTAAAAAATTCAGCTGTGAACCCATCTGGACCTGGTGATTTACCTATCTTCAAATCTTTTATTACCTGTTCTCTTTCCTGTACAGTTATTTCCCTTTCCAAC
Organism: Heteronotia binoei; assembly: GCF_032191835.1. Classification (NCBI taxonomy): domain Eukaryota; kingdom Metazoa; phylum Chordata; class Lepidosauria; order Squamata; family Gekkonidae; genus Heteronotia; species Heteronotia binoei. Next base: position 72,462,189 of record NC_083231.1, read on the forward strand.
TCCTTCCTTTCCTCTTCTGTAAGTTTATTTCCTAATGTTTCCTCAAATTCAACCATCTCTCTTAAAACTCTTCAAAAGCTTTTTTAATCTCTTCTGGGTTCTGTGTAACACCGTTATTTACTCTGATGGATCTTACTCTTTGCTTTTCTCTTTTATTCTTTAAATAGTTTGCTAATCTTTTTGCAGTTTATTGAATTTCTTTGGAATTCATCTCTTACCATAACCTGTTTTTTCCATAATGCCCTAGAGTCTAGCATTTCTAATTGTTTCTTCAACCCTACGATTAACTTTTTTCTATCCTGGCAAAATTTCTGTACTTGTTGCTTTTGTAAATTCTCAAGCACTTGTATCTTATCCTTCCTTTCCAAATACCATTTTCTTTTAACTTCTTTTTCCTTCATTATACACTGTCCTCTAATCATAGCCTTTGCTGCGTCCCAAAGTACATCTGTAGTTACTGATCCTCTATTTTCTTGGAAGTATAACTTTATCTGATTTTCCATATACTGTTTGTCCTCTTTCCTGGACATAATCGTGTTATATCGCCATACCTTTTTTTCCTTTTCCCAATTTACCTCTATTTCCATACTAATGGAGGCGTGATCCGATATCCACATTGGAAATGTGGCTATGTTTTTTGGCACCCATTTGCCATACTCTTTAAACAGTATAAAGTCTAGATGTGAAGCTGTTTTATACCTGTTTGAATAATATGTCGGTTGTGATGCCAATCCCAAAGCTTCATATGGTTCTATTAGGCCCCATTTTTTCCATCTTATCGTTTTGTTTTTCGTAACGTCCATATTATAATCCCCTGCCATTAGTACTTCACCTTCCTCAAATTTCTGTATTTTTTTGAGAGTTTTAAGTAAAAATATTTTTGTCCTTTGTTTGAGGCATATATGTTTACCAATGTTATTAAACTGCCTTCAAATAAACATTTAACCATCAGAGCCCTTCCATCTGCACTAGCTATTATTTCTCTTATCTTAATATCATATTTCTTCTTTACTAATATTGCCACTCCTCTTACTTTAGAATCCTCTCGTGCTTCAGCTAATATCTCCCAGGCTGGGTCATTAAGCAGGGGTTTGTTATCTCCTTTTGCTTTATGCATTTCTTGCAAATACAAAATGTCTATATTTTGTTGTTTTGTGAACCTGGACAATCTATATCTCTTTAAATCTGAAGTCAAACCATTTACGTTCAGTGTCAGCACCTTTAACCTTTTAGTCATGATCTTTTATCCTGGTCCCTCCCCCTCCCCACGCTGAGAGTTAATTTTTATAGTATTTTCCTTACTCCCTTTTTTCCCCCTCCCACCCTTTAACCCTCCCCCCTCCCCTTCATGTAGAGCTTTTATTGGAGGAAGAATAAATCATCCTCTCTCTACACCCTCCAGGTGTGCCCACCTCCACGTTCTTTAACATTAATAATAACCCTTAATTGCATTAATACTTCCCTTAATTTTCTGGCTCTATGAATATGTCCTCAGTCTCTTTTCCTGATGCGTAGAGGTGCCTTCCTCTGTGTCAGTCTCAGCTGTTTCCATCACTGCAGGGCTCTCCAGGCTTCCTGTTTCCAGTCCCAGTTTTTCCAAAAGCCCCATAGCTTCTTGCGGGTTTCTCGCCGTCAGTCTCTTTCCTTCCTTGAGAATAACTATTGCCGCAGGCTACACCCAGCTAAATTGTATCTTCTTGTCATATAGTTTCTGGGCAAATGGCTTCATCAATCCCTTTTGTCTTAGGGTCTCTTGGCAGAAGTCTTGCTTTACATAAGCCTTCTTTCCCTTAAAGTTCAGGCCATTGATTTTTTTCAAGGCTAGAAAAACCTGCTGTTGCTTCTTTTCCCTAACAAACTTTACTATGACTGGGCGTGGCTCTCCTCCCTTCCTCTTAGCCTGAAGTCTATGAGTCCATTCAATTTGGTCTTCATCAATGTCTATTTCCTGTTCTTTGAACCATTGCACAATTGTTTGTTCCAGATTTTTATGCTCTATACCATACACAATTAAATTAGCCCGCCTGCTTCTGTCTGAGAGCTCTGTGCACTGCTTCTTTAATTGGTTTATCTGCTCCTTATTTTCCCGAGCCATTTGTTGTGCCTGCTCTGCTATTATCTTTACTCCTTTAATTTCTGCCCCTATTTGTTTAACTTCTTGCTTAATCTCCCCGATATCGTTTGTTATTGCTTCTTGTGACACTATCATTAAAGCTTGAAACTGAGAAATTTGTTCTGATAAAGTTTTGATTGACGCCATTTTTTTTTTTTTTTTGCCTGCCCACTGCTACTCCTCTTGTTTAAGATTAATTGCAGCTTACCGTGCCGGGATGAGATTTATTTTCTTTTTTCCCTTTACCTCAGTAACCTTCCAAGGACCACACAGACTGTTCTTTAGCAGTTTAGCAAGTTTTACTACCTCCTTTTAGGGCATTAATCTTCTTGATTGACAATGTGAAATTCACTGGATGTTTAAAGCTGTGGTTACAATTAAATTATCCACCTGCACTACGCAACTCACTGACTCATATGACTGTATGATATACCTTGGCCCTGACTAAATTGATTCCTAGTTTATTGTCCTTATCACAGTAAATTCTAGTTTTGGGCATAGAAATATTTCTCCAGAACAGTTGTCTAGACTTCCTGTTTTGAAAAAGATGGGTTCATTTTATTTCTATTATTATATTACTAAATTAATATCTACATAGAGCCTGTTTTAGGCATAGCAATACTTCACCATTGGACAATTTCAGTCATTAGAGTTATTCTAAGCACATTATAAAATGTATCTAACATATGAGTTGCCAACACATTTAACTTTAAAATATCCATTGATGTGAAATGAATTCCACAAGTTGGTTTCATGATGTGTCTCTGTGTGTGTCTCTCTCTCTCTATGTGAAAGGCATAGCAATAAATTACAAATGAAAGTAAAAGCATTATGTAAAGTGGTAGCACTAAATGTATAACACATAAATGTAAGTCATAATCTATGCAAAAATATGAAGGAGACAGAAATTATAAATGAGAGCTTCTGAGCTCTTTTTAACATTAGCATATGGTAACTGTTTAGATTCTCAAATGGAAATAGATTCTGCAATAAAAACACATTCCTCCAGTTTTGCAACTGGAATACATTATGCAAATCTATACTTCTTCCAATACTGAATAAACTAAACTGACGAATAAACTAAACTAAACACATCAGGACAGTCCTTTGCCACAGTAACAGGAAAGGAGATACAGATGATTAATCATAGCAGAGTGAGTGACACCCAGCTAAACTCATCAACTTCAATGGGTTTAGAAGCATGTAACTTTCTCCAAAGGAGTTGATATCTTCCAGCTGGAGATCAGTTATAAAATTGGAAGATTTCCAGGCCCCACCTGGAGGCTGGCAACCTTAGTTGGTATATAATAATCCACAATAGCATTGGGATGTTGGCAACAAAGCTAGATCCTGTAAGAGAGGAAAGGGACAAAGATAACTTAGAGAATTTCACCCATCAATAGTTAATAACGGAAAAGGATTGAGACAGAATGTCAGGTTTTAGAGAAAATCAGTTTGAGTTGGAAGAAATGCTTTCGTCCCCCCCTCCTTCTTTTAAAGCAGGCAATGAACAGAGGACATCTGATGAGGATCCAAGAACATTATCTTCCTGACATCCAACATTTCTTTCCAGAGACATGGCTATAATCATCAGTCAAGTGACAAAGGCTATTGCCAAGGACAGGGCAAAACACTACTTGACTCCAGTGATCTCTGTGTATTAGACTTCCAGCCATGTGCTAAACATCCAAATAGACGGCTATTGAATGTCTTATCCTTTGATATATGGTTGAAAGCCTGCCACATAATAATTTTAAACACCTACTTCAGCTCTGAAATGAAGAATATGAGCTTTCAACATTATCTCATTGCAGCTCTGTTATGGTACTAACAGTACCTGCTCCATGGAGCTTTCTCATATCTAAACTGAGTTCCACTTCCCTCACTTATTTATTATTTATCACCCTGCATGACAGGATTGAAACCATTCCAACTAGAAAAGGAAACATTAGGAACCTCACAATACAAATCCAAAAATGCAGTGACAAAGAGTGGTCTGAATTTGTTCATTATGCTTAGGAAGAATTGGGATCACAAATTATCGCACATAAAAACATCAAGCTTCTTTTATTTTGCTTATTTATTTAGAATAATTATAGCCCACCTTGTTTTGTCATATTCAGAGCAGCTAACAAGCTAAAAACAATGCACAGGTAAAATCACACAGCTCTAGATAAATTTCTCTCTTGCAACTATGTATTACTTCTCAACTGATAGGAATTGAACAATCAAGGTTATAAATACACAACCCTTGGTCAAAGTTGAATATAAAATTCCCTTGAAAACTCAGTTTATAAGATTCAAGCCATATTTTTGTTCCTTTATTACCCTCAGAATTTAACAGATACAGATGACCTTCTAGATAATCTAGTTCTGTCCATGTGATACTAATGCTGTTTGGTCTGGTTATAGACCTGATTTAGAAAACAGTTCAAGTTAAAAAAGAAAAGTTGCCAGGTCTGTGTTGGAAAATACCTGGAAATATTGGAGGTGGATCCAGGAGAGGGTGGGGTTTGGGGATGGAAGTGGCCTTAGCATGGTATAATGTTATAGAGTCTACCCTTCAAAGCAGCCATTTTCTCCAGGAGAACTGATCTCCGCCATCTGGAAAACAATGGTAATTCTGAAAGATCTCCAGCCATTACCTGGAGAGTGGCAACTATGGCTCCCCAGGAGGAAGTGGCTAGGAAGTGGAGGGTGGAGTCTATGGCATTGTACCTGTCTGAGATCCCACCCTTCCCGAAATCCTTCTCTCTCAATGTTCCACCCCTCAAATCTCCAGGAATTTCCCAACTTGGAGTTGGCAACCATATCTCATTCCCAGCAGCTGTAGCAATGTTACTCAATATCTAGCTGTAGCAATGTTACTACACAGAAGACCGAAGTTCCCTGAAGAGCAGCCATTTTGTCCAGGGGAGCTTATCTCTGCCATCTGGAGAGGAGTTGTAATTCTGAGTGATCTCCTGCCCTCAACTGGAGAGTGCCAACAATGGTTCCCCAGGAGGAAGTGACTGGTTTGGAGGGTGGAGTGGTGGCATTGTATCTGTCTGAGGTCCCACCCCTCCTCAAACCCCACCCTCTCCATGCTCCATCCCTCAAATCTCCAGGGGTTGCTCGACCTGGAGTTGGCATCCCTATCTCCTTCCCAGTAACAATGTTCTGGAGAGCAGTTGTAATTTTGAGTGATCTCCAGCACAACAGTGGTTTCCCAGAAAGAAGTGGCTGGTCTGGAGGGTGGAGTGTATGGTATTGTATCTCTCTGAGCCCCTCCTCCCATCAAACCCCACCCTCCCCATGCTCTATCCCTCAAATCTCCAGGAATGTTCCAACATGGAGTTGGCAACCCTATGCCCTTCCTAGCAGCAGTAACAACATTAGCAATGTTATTATATTGGTCTAGGGGTTTGGGCTGGGCATTGATGAGTCAGTCAGAACAACTGTCTGCAGTCTCTGTTAGCTGATTTTTACCTCAGAACACAGAACTCCACACCTGACCAATTGGGGGTGGTGGTGGTGGAAGTGGAAGCAGACAGAAGGCACACAGCAAAGCTTTACCCCATTGAGAAAACACATTTTATCCCTTTTCATCCACTTAGGGGTCAGATTTCTAAAAATCCCTTTTTAGCAGGCATTGATGTCATGGAAGGAATGTACTCCCTGATTTTTCAGTTTCTAGGTCCTGGGGTTTGGGCTTGGCTTTGATGATCTGTCAGGACACTGGTTTTTATATTTATAGATGTATGTATGTATAGAGACCATGTTATTATACTGTGAGTATGTATACCTCTTAGCCCAAGACATGCAGCCCACAGGGAAATTCAAAACAAGAAACTTTTATTTATAAGAACAAAACACTGATGGAAAGTAAAGTCTAAGAAAATCAGAAATCCCCTTTTCCTATCAGCTCTTAAGCTGTAGACTTCTCCGCTGCTAACCTCTAACTGTCATTCTTTAACTGCTCTTTTTCAAGTCTCCTTCTCTGAACCAGGGCTTTTGGGGGACAGGAACACACAGGAATGCAGTTCTGACTGACTTGGCATCGGGGTGTGTGGCCTAATATCCAAATGAGTTACTGTTGGGCTTTTTCTACACAAAAGGCCCTGCTCTGAACATTCTTTCAGGAGAGCCAGTTTGGTGTAGTGATTAAGTGTACGGACTCTTATCTGGGATAAACAGATAAGAGTTGGCATCTGCTAGCATGGCCTTGGGTCATCTATAACTCTGGCAGAGATTGTCCTTGAAAGGGCAGCTGCTGTGAGAGCCCTCTCCAGCCCCACCCACCTCACAGGGTGTCTGTTGTGGCGGAGGAAGGTAAAGGAGATTGTGAGCTGCTCTGAGACTCTTCAGAGTGGAGGGCAGGATATAAATCCAATATCTTCTTCTTCTATTGGCTACTCCTAAGGAGAGTCTGAACCTATCCTGTCTGTCACACAACATATGCTTTCCTTTTTTGTGCATCTTTGACTTTATTTAGGTTTACATAATTTACAACTGTTTTCGTCATTGTGACCTTTACTATTCCTCTTTATAATTCTGCCGGCATGTCTGACCCAGCTGTAAATTAATGCAGGTATTGGTAACCTAGAGGCACACATGTCTTAAATAAAACTCTTTTCCTCCCATGCTTAATACATGTGCTTACTTAGCACCTATTAATGGATATATCACTCAGCCGCCCTGAGCCCACCAGGGGAGGGTGGGATATAAATTTGATAAAATAAAATAAATAAATATCCCAAAGAATATATTCTGAAACAGTTAAAGGTCAGTGGCAACTTGATTTTAATGCCTGGAATAAAATTATATTTGATAATGAAAAGCTGTATTTTGTTTAGATGCTCTCTTGCTTAGGGAATCTAGACTGTAAATAAAACTGGAAAAGAACTGAACCAGAAAAAAAATTAAATGCCAAGCACATTGAAATCTATTGACTCACATTTTGTACCTATAAGTGCAAGGAAGATAGGCAAAACAAGGAATAGAATATATGAAAAGTATTTGTAAATCATTTTATGGTTAAAAACCCTTGACTTTCCCTGCAGAGATGTAAACTTCTGTCACAACATTTATTTAGTTATTTACTACCCTATGTGAAAGGAAGTCAAACATGGAATGAATAAAGGAGAAGGGGACCAGAAGGCATCCTCATTAAGTCTAAAATTCATAAATGCTTTCTGTGGTAAGCTTTTGTGAGGGGCAAAAGTTGAGATGGGCCCAATTCTGTTATAATTAGGAATGTGATGAAACATGAATGGCTTGTTAGACTCAATAGGCAGTGAGATTAATGTGAAAGGAAGGCAGAGTGAGAGACAGAGCTATATGGCATGTAAGGTCTTTAGAGCAAGGGCAGAAAGTCAGAGCATGAGAAGGAACATGGTATAATGATTTATTTGACCATAACACAATCAAAATTACTGCTAGTTCATCTGTGTCTGATAACCTGGTTGTTGGTGTCATTCTTTCTTACATGGTTTACCAGCATTTTCTTTTATGTCAGGAAGAAAAGTGTGTTCTGTGCTTCTTACTTCTTAACTTACTTCTGTGCTTCTTACTTCTTAATGAGGAACTCCATTTCACTTGCAAGGTCCTGGTTTCCAAGTGCATAGCATCAGCAATATTATTGGGATATTTTCAGCTACTGCCTATAACACACTCACACTAATCAAACAATGACTACTTTCTGCTGTGTTGAAGAATTCCAGAAATCTGGATTTTGATGTTGTATGTCTCACATACAGTCCTTTTGAAGATGTTATTGTGACAGCTGAACACAAATGGTATATAAATGGCATAACATAAATGGACAGGAAATACCAGCAAAGAAAATGGGCACAATGAAAAAGTTAACATCACCATTATATGGAAATTTCAAAACATATAGTCGACCAGTCTTCTAATCCAATATATCAAAGAAAGAAGGTGTGCTCTTTCCCAGTGTTAGCAGTAGTTAAATAAATGTTGTTTGTCCTTATTAACAGTCTACTGAGTTTCCTTAAACTTTTCTGGAAACTTTGCCTCTAGAAAGAACTCAAAGTAATTCTGAATTTTGTAATACTGATGTTTTAACCTGACAAGCCCTATTTTACTTTTACTGGTAAAAGTAAACTTTGCTTTTGCCATAGAATTCAAACTGATGTGATCAACAAACAGTGTGTACAGCAGAATCTCAACCATGCTGAAAAGAAGGCCATAGACCTTCTCAGGGATGATATAGATATTATAATTATAGAAGAAGACAAAGGAGAAGTTATTATCATCATAAATAGATCAGGCTACATCCAGAAGGTTCAAAGACAAGTCTCAAATACTGCTTTGTACAAAAAAACAGACTCAGACTACACACAGGAATTTTTTTTTAAAGGAGCTAAACAAGATTATAAAGGAATTACTACTACACATTCAGGAACAAATCGTTGCAGACACATGACAGGAACCTTGACCAAGTACCTTTTATCTTCTACCCAAAATACACAAACCTGGCAACCGAAAATGTTCCATTGTCTCATGCATAGGAACTATCACTGAGGAGGTATCTGAATATATGAGCTCTGTTCTAAGACCCTATGCCACCAGTGCTCCCAGCTACGTGTGCAACACAAGATTTTCTGAGGAAAATACAATTTTTGAACAACATTTCAGAGAATACTATTTTAAATGCCATGGATGTGAAATCTCTGTATGCCAACATCCCACACCAAGATGAATTACAAGCCATAAAGAATATAATTTCTGACAATAACACAGCTGACTTTGCCACTAAACTGTGCTGTTTTGTACTCACCGTAACCACTTTAGATATAGAAATGAACTGCTTCCAAATCAATGGTACAACCATGGGCACCTACATGACCCCACAATATGTTAACAACTTTATGGCTAACTTGGAGCAATGCTTCCTAGGCCCCCACTCACTTATACCTCTCTTATTCCAATGCTACACTGATGGCATTTTTATTGTCTAGACACGTAGTAAAGAAGCCCTGGGCACATTCCACCAGACATTCAATGATTTTCACCTCATATTATTATTATTATATTATTATCATCAACCTGGCAAAGAACCAATCTATGCAAGAAATGCATTTTCAGAATGCTACTATAAAACCTACTGACTGACAAACAATCCATTGCATACAGCCAGACTCCATGCTACAGCTTCATTTGGTCCAATCCTACAGAAAGAGATTCTCACCTGAGGAATCTCACCTGAGGAATCTACAACAAACCTTTTGGAATCAAAATGTTCATCTGACAAAGTCAGAAAACAGACTAATAAAGCTAGAATGGTACCCATAAAAAAATCTGTTACAAGACAGGCCCGAAAAGAACAATAATAGAATACCATTAGTGTCACCTACAACTATCAACAGTTCAACCAATTATCTGTGACTTACAACCACTACTAGACAATGACAGTTCTCTTTCACAAGTATTGGTTTAAACAAACAAACAAAAAAACAGGCAACCTCCCAATCTCAAACAATCCTCACCCACAACAATGCTATGTCTATTTTGAACATGGACACTGGTACCAGAACTTACAATAAACCCAAATGTCGACTCTGCTGCCACATATATCCAGATAACACAATCACTGGACCTAACAGCATCAACTATTTTATTTATTTTATTTTTTATTTTATTCGATTTATATCCTGCCCTCTTCTTAAAAGCAGGCTCAGGGAAGCTTGCATGTTCATGAAAATATATGGAATATAAATAAATAAATATATAAATACATTATCTCATGCTCATTCACTTGCTTATCTTCTAACATTGTATATGCCAGGGGTGGCCAATGGTAACTCTCCAGATGTTTTTTGCCTACATTGGCCATGCTGGCTGGGGCTGATGGGAGTTGTAGGCAGAAAACATCTGGAGAGCTACTATTGGCCACCCCTGGTATATGCCATTAAGTGCCAATAATGCCCTTGGGATCTCTACATAGGACAAACAGGTCAAAACCTATGCCAAAGGATAAATGGACATAAATCTGACATCAGGAATCACAAAATTGAAAAACTATGTATGTGAGATCAATGGGTGCTTCAGTATTTTGGGAAACTAGAGCAGAGAGGCCAACTGAGATCGACCCCTGATGCCTAGGGCTGCCAAGTTCTTGCAGAGTGTAGCAATCAAGATTCACCTAGAAAGTGGAACTGAAAACAAAACCCTGAAGGTTCTGTGTACAAACACCTCTTCACGATGTCAAACAAATACTCCAATAATGCACAAAAATTCTTTAATATAATAATACACTTTTACTTCTCACAGTGTGCCCAAGCACACAGATATACTTAAGTATAACAAAATTCCAATTTGTACATTTATAATATTTCACCAAAGGTAGTAATATAAATTCCAAGTGAAATCCAAAAATTGTTTTCTATTCCACTCAACCTGTATAGCAAAACCGGTTCAATGTCCTGTTTCACACACAAGCTTCTTCCGACTTCTGTTAAAATCAAATAAACATTGATTGTTCATTAACAGATTACCGATTACAGTATGTACCCAAGAAAAAACTCCTTCAGACTATTTCTCCATAAAAACTTTTACAAAAAATCTTAATCACAATAGGTACACTTTCCACTTTTTCACAGCACTATGCTTCACATTCAATCTCACACTTCACCCAATTCAAAAAGACAGCATGAAATATGATCTCCCAGGTGTATTTCATTAACTTACAGTAGTACCTGTTAAAGTTATACAACATTTATTCCTATCTCACCAACAATAAATATTTCAACATTTTTACTGGAAACATGAAAGGTCCCACTCATTATTTAAGCCATTAGGTTCCAGAATTCTCAGTTTGAAAATCCATTGCATCTCCTGGCAACAGAGAAATTTTTCACATCTACAGTATTCCATTCTCTGGACACAAATTCTCCAAATCAAAAACGTTATTGACTCTGGATCATGTCAAAATCTGAAAAAACGTTCCACAAGAGAAGTTTCCCCACACTGTATTTTAATCTTGACCTGTGTTCCAAGACACATGTCTTCACCATTCTCATTGTACTCCCTATGTAGATATGTGTACAAGGACAGATTATTGCGTAAATTGCTCTTTTTGTTGAGCAGGTGGTATGTTGTTTCAATATTATCTTCATTCCAGTTTGTGGGTCATTATATTCTTTCAACTGTAAACAAAATTGGCACGCTAAACATGCTCCGCATTTAAAGTTCCCCACTAAAGTGTCAATTTCATGGCAGTTTTTCATTATGTCTGCCCTGACCAATACTTCTTTCAAGTTCCTAGCTCTTTTGTACCCTATTATCGGGTTGTTGGCAGCCCAGAAGATCACTTACCAGATACCAATGTTTCTTAATGATCGTACTAATTATTTGTGTTATAGGAGAAAACTGCATTGCCCTTGTTATACTCCTCCATATCTCTCTATCTTCCTTATATTGCAATAACACGTCCCTTCTCACTTTTTCCGCTTGTTGTTTAGCTGCTGTTATCACATGATTCAGATATCCTCTATTGCTGAACTGCCTGCTCAATTTCTCACATTACATCCTATAGTCATTCTCCTCCATGGAATTTCTTTTTAACCTTAATAACAATTTTTGGATGTCACTTGTACTCAAGTATACCTGTGTGCTTGGGCACACTGTGAGAAGTAAAATTCTATTATTATATTGAAGAATTTTTGTGCATTATTGGAATATTTGTTTGACATCGTGAAGAGGTGTTAGTACACAGAGCCTTCAGGTTTTTGTTTTAAGTTCCTGCTGAGGGCAGGGGATCCCCAGGTTTGGCAAGCCCCAACATGCCAGCAGGGAGGAGCCACCAGGGAGGATCCCTGCCTCCAAAGAGTCAGGCATGTGGCACAATAACATCACCCAGAAGTGACGTATCATGTTGAAGATGTTGCACAGGGACACTCTAGGAAAGCATGGAAAACTCTATGGTTTCACATGGAGATGCTCTAGCAATTGGAAGGAAACTCTGTGGTACCACAGTTTTCCCCAAATTGCTAAAGTGTCCCCGCACAAAATAATACAGTTTTCCATTATTTCCTAGAGCATCCCCACACAACATGCCCAGTGTAATACATCACTTCTGGGTGATGTCATCGTGCCACACATGCTCAAAAAAAAGTTCCCTGCCAGCAGCCAGTGGGGACTTGACAACCCTACTGCTGCCTCACCCAAAGGCCTGGTGGAACAGTTTCACTTTGCAAACTCTGCAGAATGGTGAAAGGTTTTAGAAGATCAGGAAACACTTAATCAGTTGATAATCTTATTGTAGAAAATGGATTTTATATATTGAAAAATGGGGAACCACAAAAAATGTGTGGGAATGATGCATCCTATCCTCTTGCCTTTGCCTCCTTCCCATTCCCCCTTCTGTAACAATCTTCTGTAACAATCTCTCTTTCTCCCCTCCCCTTCTCTGACAATCCTCCCTCTTTCTTTCCCTTCACTTATCTATCAATCTCCCCTCTATTTGTCCCCTTCCAAGACAATCCTAATCCTCCTCATTCTCCCCCACCCCTTCTTCATCAGTCTTCCCTCTCTCTTCTCCCTCTCCCCTTCTCTGACAATGTTCCCTACCTGCTTCCTTACCTTGATCTCCTCTTGGACCACTAGTGCTGCAGTTGCTCAGAGAGCCACCATATTGGCAGCAGAGCACCTGGAGGCTACTAAATTATTGGCACAGCCTCAGAAAACTAGCAGGTCCCAGGAGTTGTTGCATTGGTGGCAGGGCCCCCAGCAGCTGGCAGGGTCCTTGGGAGTTATTGCATTGATGGCAGGACCCTGTCAGCCATCTGGGACCTTGAGAGCTACTGCTGCTCAGGTAAGTAATCTATGCAAGCATAGATAACATTGTTTGGGGGGATTTAAGATTTTTCTGCAAATCTAGAGATCTCCTAAATTTGGAGAAAAATCTTCTTTCTGCCAGTGTGGACCCAGTATACAGATTTAGATAACTGCAGATTGGCCATATTTAGTTATTGGATTTATAGATATTTGGAATATCAGACTTTAGGATAATGATCACATTGTATTTCATGCTACATATTTTAAAACAAACTTTAACATTACAGATGTCTGTGGTGCTGTTGAGTTATATTTGCATTTTTTTTCATTCTACATTTCTTATTCTTGAATTTATAAAATAAAATAATTAAAAGACTAATAACTTTTGTCAGGGAATGCTGCACATTGTTAGCAGAGGAGTGACCCAGAAGAAAAGTTACCTATCCTTTCTCAGGACTAGGGATGACAGTAGACTGTAGGGAAAATATAATTTTCTTACAATAGAGGCTTGGTGTGTGGAAATGGCAGTTGAAGATTTTCAAGACACAGAGATAGGTAACATTATCATCATCATTCTATTAAAGGAATGGGAAGTTTTATCCCGGTCTGCTGACAATCCTACCCAGGGCACTGCCTACATTTTCAATTCTATGATATCAGAGCCAAGTACCTACTGTTGCTATCTGGATGCATTTATATCAGTTTTTACTTTCTTGAAAAAGATATAGCATTGTGTTTCCTTTTTAAAAAAAAAATATAGCTAGAGTGACTAGTATTGCAAATGGACCTTTTAATTTAAGATATCCTTATGAGTGTTCTAAGAGACATATGTTTATCAAATTAAGTATGCCATGCAAAGTTATCAGGTTAACCCTAAAAAAAACTTTGTAGAAAATCCCCAAATGTCACACACACTATATTTGGGGCATAATTTCTACTCTCATCCAAAGTCCAATGACGTTGGGGTAGAAAATCCTCACAAGCCTATTTTTGTTTGTGGTCTCATTAATAATTTTGTTTCACAGCACTAGACCATCTAGAGCTTTAATAAACACTTTGATGCAAATTTTCCATTCCCATTTTATATGTTGAATAATTCAGACAAGTATGATTCCGTTAGAAAGCTATTTGTTATTGCGATCAACAGAAATTATGGTTTGAACCTAAAATTTTACACAACTAACTTTGAAGAAAACATTGAAAAACATCTAATCCTGCGGGACCATCTCTCCCTATATGAGTCCCGAAGGCCATTACAATCGGCTGGCCAACATCTTCTGACCATCCCTGGCCTAAAGGATGTCTGTCTTGCTTTTTTGGCCCTGGCCCTGACCTGGTGGAATCAGCTCCCTATAGAGATCCGGGCCCTTCTAAATTTGTTACCATTCCAGAGGGCCTGCGAAATGGAGCTGTTCCACCAGGTCTATAGTTGAGGCAAACAGATGTCCTCATCCTATTATACCATCTAACTGGCCTCCCAGCAATGACTGCCACTTCAACTGGGGCCAATACTGTTGACATCTTAGAGCAACATAAGGCTGCCCATGATAATTATGCCCCATGTACTTAAACCATCCATGCCATCTTAAATAATTAGTTTTAACTTATTGGTTTAATTGTTTTAACTATTCTGATGTTTTATTGTTGATTTTACTGTTTTAGCTTGTAGGAATCTGCCTGAGCCCTTGTAGGAAAGGGTGGACTATAAATTTAATAAATAAATAAATACCTCAAGTATCAAAGACATCAGAAATGATTAATTTTAGATGTTTTTCAATGTTCAAAGTGTGTGTTTTAAGGGACTCTTTTCTACCCCAATATATTCTGTGGCTGGTGAAAATGACAAAATGAACAGACTTCTGGGATTCCGCCCCTTCCCCAAGTTCTTTTTTTGTTTCAGAAAGCAAACTGTTAAGTGGTAACTGGCTGAACCTCGGAGACATTATTTACTATTATATGAGTGATAATTAACAATGTCCTAAATGGAAAAAAATTTCAGATCTAGTTATCTCTGCATTATGTCTCCCAAAAGGGACATCTTGGGGTGTGGCACTACATCACAGGTGTTGCTTGAGGGTTAATGAGTTAATTGTGTGTACATTTATGTTCCAGTTAAATTTGTTACTTTTAAAATGGTGGAAATAAACCTTAATCTTATTATGTCAGCAATCAATAAACAAAGTACTCCAAAATTATCGGCCCCTTCCCAGCCGCACTGGCAACGCCAGTCATAGGCTGGGGGCCGTGCTTTGCCCTCCCGGAAGGAGGGAGGCTGACGCCAGCTTCCCAGCCATCCGGGAGTTCAAGGAGTGGGTGTGGAGTCGGGGCTATAAAGCCCGGGCTCCTGCCCATGCTGCGCAGTTCTCTCGTGGCTCTTGGTAGGGAGAGCCATGTCTTCTGGCACGTTGTCTGGGCCGAGGCTCGTGCGCACGAGCTGCAAGCTGGCGTGGCGTGGGCCCCTTCTTAACGTGGCCTGGTTGGGGCTGCGAGGAGCAGTTCAGGGTGGCTTGGGACGGCGCAGAACAGCTCTTGACTAGCACGCAAGTGGCGGCTGCAGAGCGGTGCGGTTGACATGAAGTAGTTTCGTGGGGGGGCGACAGGAACCTGAGCAGGGGTGCACGCGGTGAGGCTGGGTGGCCCCCTGCCCCCCCTTTCCCCTGGGCAGCTGAGCTAGAGGGGTGGCCTGAGGAGTGCGGGCATCATTTGAGTTGTGGGTAGGCTCCCCCCCTCCGCTTACAGCCTCGGAAAGGGGCGGTGGCCCGGTTACAGGGCATCTGCTTGGTAAGTGGAAGGCCCCAGGTTCAGCCCCTGACATCTTCAATTAAAGAGGGTCCAGGCGGATAGGCATAAAAACCTCAGCTTGAGTCCATGGGAACTGCCGCCAGTCTGTGTGGACAATGCTGACCTTGATGGACCTGGGGGCCTGATTCAGTATAAGGCAGCTTCATATGTTTATATGTTCAAAGTCGCCTTGAAAGGGTAGCTTCAGTGTGAGCTCTCTCAGCCCACCCACGTCACAGGGTGTCTGTTGTGGGGGAAGAGGATGGGGAGGTTTGTGAGCCATTCTGAGACTCTGATTCAGAGACAAGGGTGAGGTATAAATCGGTGGTCTTCTTCTTCTTTCAACCAGAAGGAAGGCAAAGCCAAGTCAGTGGGCCAGTGCACATCTGCTGGCTTCACCTCCCAAACAGCTTCATAGGGTCATATGTTACTTTACTGCTCCCCCGCCCTTTCCCTATAGGTAAGGGGGATTTATAATTTTCATATCGGTAGCATTGGGTGTGCACTCACAGCTTGCTACCTCGAGCACAAAACCCTGTTGGTCTCAAAGGTGCCAGTAGGTTCAAGCGTGGTGCAGAGGGTAACTACCTGACAAGAGGTGGGCCCAGCAACCCTGTTCCCCGGGCGGCTGGGCACGGAAGCCCAGTTTCAGCAGGCCTTTAAGGGCTAGAGGGATGATTAGGGGGGCAGAGGGGTGCAGCAGATGTTCCCTTGGGAAGGGTGCTGCATGGTAACTGGCCAGGCATACCAGTTGACCTTGAAAGGGAGGTTCCGGCTCGTCTTCCTGGTGCAGGGCTGAGCCAGGGATGTGGACATGCGGCAAGAATGGTGATAACGGGGAGGGGGGGCTTCATTGGCCAGGGTCGTGCTTGTGCATTGCCTCAAGGCCAGAGTGGTTAGTCCGCCACACAGTTCCCCCCCTGACTGTGGTTAAGGCATCATAGCATGGTGCCCTGCTTCTCAAGCAGAGCCGGGTGAGCTGCCATTGTGGGGGCAACACTAGTGGTTACAGCAGCAAGATTGGCCGGGTTATCTGTGGGGCGTATGAGGTTACTTTTTGAGTCCTTATGGGGCCGTTCCCTCCCACGGTTTCCCATATGGCGATCCAGCGTGGCCTTTGTGGGGACCATTTTTTGTGGCTACCTGGGATACGATTTTGTGGGGCGAATACGTGCCAGGTTTCGCCCCTCCCTGGAGAAGTAGAAAGAAGGTCAAAGGTGGACCTAGTTGACAAGGAGAATGACAGGCTGAGACGGGAAAAGGTAATAGGACTTGGTCCAATTGGTTGCCTGGTTTCCTGATCTAGGTTGGTGTAATAGCTAGGGTATAGCCTTTACAGCCTGCAGCCCTGTTCAAGGCGGCGACATACGCACTGCTTATATTTTGACTTCCCAGGAG
This sequence comes from Heteronotia binoei, assembly GCF_032191835.1. Lineage (NCBI taxonomy): Eukaryota > Metazoa > Chordata > Lepidosauria > Squamata > Gekkonidae > Heteronotia > Heteronotia binoei. The sequence continues at coordinate 72,479,260 of NC_083231.1, forward strand.
CAACGTGGTTTCAATACGATGGGGCCTTTAGGATCGGGTCGGTGGTCAACCCATAGCTCCCTTGGGGCCCGATTAAGTATCAGCTTTGGCTGTAGTCGAGGCCCCCGGCAAAACCCAATTCAGGTGATAGGGCTGATGGCGGCCACATGGTGCAAAAACTACAGATTGCGTGGGTGCCGCGGTGCAGCAGGCAAGGTGGGTCAGCCCCGGCTGCTACATGGGGATTTACGATTAAGGGCGTGTGTTCCTGGAAGGCATAAGAATTTAAATATGAGTTCCCACTATGGGGGTGGCATACGCCCCTCAGCTTGTGGAAAATCCAAACAAGGGCCGGGTCAGGACACCTCGGGGGTGTAAGTAATCTGTAGCCGCCTGGAAAAGGGGAACCAGCCTAATGGGGCTGAGGGTAATTAGGCAGTTGTAGTGCAATTACCCCCCCCCCCCGTTTCTGGATAGGGGCTATTTGATGACGGTTTTACCCATGGGTCTAGGATCCCGTATCTGGGACTTTGGGTCCCTTGTATGCCTCCAACCTTTGTTTGGTAAGGGGGGACTGAGCCCGTGGTTAGGGCTAAAATAACTAAGGAGTGTGCAGAGGGCAGGGTCCTCCGCCAGTACCCACATTAGGGGCATCCCCCTGGGGGGTGGATATAATGAAGTGTCAGGGGAACGGCGCCTAATACACCATTTGGCTCACCCCAGGGGTGGAGCAGTGGATGATTCCATTTTGGAGGTCCCTGTTCGGTCAGGTACACCTTGTTGGCCAATCAGTCATAGTGGTTCTGGGTTTCAGTGTCGGGCTGCAATGGCAAAGTGTGACAATTAAGTCAGTGTTTCACCTTTTGCCCGCGCACCTGGAAGAGTTCGATCTTACGGGTCTTGCCTTTGAAGGAAGTATTACATGGAGGACCTGTGCGGGGGCTTCGGGTTCCATGGGCCTACGGAAAGATAGAGTGCGGGCAAAGTTGTGGCTTCTGGGATGGCCTTCTTGCAGCACCTATGTGACGCCATGGGCCACTGAGGTTCCCTCAGCTAGAGTACGAAGGACGGCAGGCATGCGGATGGATCTAGAGGTATTGGGGAAATTTGTGGAATCCTTCAATGGAATCTCCTCTTGGAGGAATGACTTAAGTTGGAAGCTGAGCCCCAGATATCTTTGGAAGAGGCAGAGTATAGTTTAGGGCCATTATGTGCGGAGCAATAGCTCAGCTTGGTTTGTGGTTGGGTGTGCCGTGATTTTACCTTTTTCGAGTTTTTCCTATTGTAGCTGTTTGGCTTTTGGGTGAGCAGCCGGCCGTCCATTCAGTCCATTTTTGGTGTTTATAACATGCCCATGGTGCATGTTATCAACTACTGGTATTATCAACTACTGGTAATCCAGGTCACCGGTGGTGACGGACTTGGTGTTGTCATTTATTTTGTGACGCCTCCATTTGTTTCTGGCAAGGCACGTTCCGGGGGCGAGCAGTGGGGCGGTGGACACTCTATCTCGTCAAAAGATTTAGCATCTGGCCAGCTTGCTCTGGCAGCGGACTGCACCCAGCGCGAATGCCACCGCAGCCAGTGCGAATGCCACCGGAACTTTTGGCAGTTCAGGAGGCGGAAACCGGTACAGCAATCTGACTAGTATGGGCACCAAGTAGCAAAAAGCAAATTACGGGGAGGAGTTGCAGTTCTGGGTTGTTAGGAGGGCTGCAAGGCTCCGGGACACCTGGTCAGCCTCAGTGGTATGCATTGTCCAATTTTGCATCTATCAGAAGAACTGGTAGGTGCAGCCGACTGTACAGGGGTTAAAATCGGTGCTGCAGCAGAGGGGCTCGGGACTATGACTGGTTAAGGTGTAGTGGCGGAGTGGCGCCCAATCAAGGCTTGGAGCAGTATTTACTTCTCAGGGGGGAGGATGTTGGCCTGTTGTGTCATTACGGCGATGCCCCCCCTCCTTATGAAATATCAAGTTTGGGCATGGAGAGCCAGTTTGGTGTAGTGGTTAAGTGCGTGGACTCTTATCTGGGAGAACCGGGTTTGATTCCCCACTCCTCCACTTGCAGTTGCTGGAATGGCCTTGGGTCAGCCATAGCTCTGGCAGAGGTTGTCCTTGAAAGGGCAGCTGCTGTGAGAGCCCTCTCCAGCCCCACCCACCTCATAGGGTGTCTGTTGTGGGGGAGGAAGGTAAAGGAGATTGTGAGCCGCTTTGAGACTCTTCGGAGTGGAGGGCGGGATATAAATCCAATATCTTCTATCTTCTTCAGTGTCAGGTAAGGCACTGGCAGAGCGGGGATTGGGTGTGTGTTAAATTCGAACAAATTCATTTTGAATTAGAGCTGCATCTCCGGTGGCACCATTGGGGGCACCCCACCCCCCTGCCACGCGTCAAACTAGATGGTGGCGGTCAGCAGCCTATAGGTTGTTTGCACATTGGTCTTTCAGTGAGTGCGTGGGGGCACGTGTGCAATGGACAGCCCATGGGCATGATTTTGTCTGGTTTTGACTGTTTTTTCTGTTTTTCAGGTGCTGGGGCTCGTGTGAGAGAGGGCGAATCCTCATCTGCGGGCACAGCATGGTTTTGGGTGGCCCATCGGGCCAGGAGATCACCAGCGGGCATCCAGCCGGGTCCCAGCAAGTAGGCGACGGTTGAGTGGCTGGATCGCCATGGCATATGCTAGCCGGGGATCAGGCCTCTGTTGTTTCATGGGAGGTGGGTGCCTCCTCAGCACGTCCGGGTCCTCCATATGGGGGGTAATGACCTGGGTTGTATGGAGGGGAAGCCCCCCTTTTTTTCTTTGCAGGCGCAGGTGGATCTGCGGGCCATCATCCAAAGATAGCCAGGAGTCATCCTGGTGTGGGTGGCATTTTGTGCTAATAGGGTCTGGCGGTCTGCCCTATATCACGGGGGGATTCAACAGGTCAGACTTAAGGAACCGGCCTTCCTAAAGGCCATGGAAAGGGGGGTTGGACATACTTCTTCCCACGGGTCGAGAATGCTGACCTGATTGGTCGGATGGATTTCTTTTCGGTCATCTGAACTGGGTACCCGGGCCTTTATTGAATGCACTACGGCTGGGGTTGCGGTCGGCTCTGGGCTGTCCGTTGGGGCGCTAATGCCTAAGCAGAGGCTTGGCATTGGCAGGATGAGGTATTGGCTACAGCCTTTTCAGGGGAGCACCTATGGCTCTGCACCAGTGGGTGCAGGTGGTCTGTATGAACGGTAGATGGGCTTCACGGCTCAATGTTGGGAGTGCAGATCACGACAAAGCCTCACCTGGGCAGATCTTTCTTGAGTGATTGATGCCGACAGAAATGGAGGTGGAGTTTGGGCCTGGCCGCTCAGCACCAGTCAGATGGTAGTGGCCGTGTGCTGGGGGCAGGGTGGCTCGCCCTTCTAGGACAAGGCGGGGTCCTGTGTTTTGACCCCAGGGCTTGTTCTTGTAGGCCTATACCTCTTGCCATCCTTATCGTTCAAGTTATGTTTCAATAAAGCGGCCCAGGTTTTTTATCCAACACACTGTGTCAGTCTCTTCATTCCGACTGGGGGGGGCAAATCGGCCCCTTCCCAGCCGCACTGGCAATGCCAGTCATAGGCTGGGGGGCGTGCTTTGCCCTCCTGGAAGGAGGGAGGCTGACGCCAGCTTCCCGGCCATCCGGGAGTTCGAGGAGTTGGCGTGGAGTCAGGGCTATAAAGCCTGGGCTCCTGCCCATGCTGCGCAGTTCTCTCATAGCTCTCGGCGCACCCACCCACCCTATGCAGTACAGGTTTTACCGGTCGCCTTATTGGGCGCCAGGTAGGAATTTTTTCATTTTCACGGAATTGGCTTGTGTGAATTTGTTTTTTGCCTACCTTGTACTGCATGATAGTGTAGGGAGTATGGGGTGAGGTTAGGTAGATTTGGTCGCTTGGCAGGATGAGGTATTGGCTACAGCCTTTTCAGGGGAGCACCTATGGCTCTGCACCAGTGGGTGCAGGTGGTCTGTATGAACGGTAGATGGGCTTCATGGCTCAATGCTGGGAGTGCAGATCACGACAAAGCCTCGCCTGGGTGGATCTTTCCTGAGTGATTGATGCCGACAGAGGTGGAGGTGGAGTTTGGGCCTGGCCGCTCAGCACCAGTCAGATGGTAGTGGCCATGTGCTGGGGGCAGGGTGGCTCGCCCTTCTAGGACAAGGCGGGGTCCTGTGTTTTGACCCCAGGGCTTGTTCTTGTAGGCCTATACCTCTTGCCATCCTTATCGTTCAAGTTATGTTTCAATAAAGCGGCCTGGTTTTTTTATCCAACACACTGTGTCAGTCTCTTCATTCCGACTGGGGGGGGGGGCAAATTCATTTTGTTTTCCTTTTCAGAAACCTGCTGTTCCTGAAAGAACAAAGTGTCCTTTCTCAAACCAGCCCTTTTTCTAGCATGAACATTTTGTTTCAGTAATTTGGTGTCAGGCAATTAACAGGTTTTAGGGGGGAAAGTCCCATCAAAGCATTTTTATCTGAAATCGCTGTTCTAGATGGGTTGGCTTTTGGATTTTCAAAAAGAACAGCTGTCTTTTTGACCATCTCTAAGTTAACTCACAAATGAATTACTGACAATGAGCCCCATAATGATTCCCTATCAGAAATGACCTGCTTTGCAGTTGGATGTGTGTCTGAAATGCAGTCTTCAAGATGAAGATCTTTTAAGCTTTTTCCTCAAGTCATTTTCACACATCATATAATCAGCCCACTTCAACTACCCCACAACAAAACACAGAGCTGTTCAGAGGAAAAGAATTCTGAGAAAGAATTCCCTTGATTAGGGCTGACAGTACTGTGATACTAACTATACTATAGAGTAGAATCTCAGACAGATAGGGCCTCTGGCTGTAGTTTAATTAGCAGAATTTTCCAGTGTGGTAAAAAAAAAAAAAAAAAGTGCCGCTGAAGTTGTTCACACTGCCAGTGCTTCTTGATACCCACAGCTAAGTTCATGGTGTAGTTTCTTATCCAAAACCTGAAGGATAGTGCCAATTTCAGCAATTTCAAGGATACAGATGTGTGTAATATACAATTCTTGTTCCCTCACTGATAAATAGGAGAAAACTGGAAATTGCATGTTGTTGATGCTGTTTTTAGATGAGCAACCAGAATATGTTGCCATTGCCACTCCATGGGGTGCATATCACACTTTTTTTAATTATTATTCCTGAGAGGTTTCATATTCTTGCAAGTATGTATACTAGAATATTGCCTATACTGCACATAATCTTAGAAATGGAGTGAAATTGAATGAACAAGGTTGCATTTTCATGCTTGTGAATTTTCTATAACCATTTCCAGAGAAAACTGAAGAGTGAGACAGGTAGAAGGGCACGATCATGAGCTGGATCTGTTGCCTGGAAGACGTCAGAGCCCATAGCAAAAGAATGGTAATGTTGCTTAATAGTAGCAAATATTCCATTAATGGGAACTGGACTCAGGGCCAGCACAGTGTTTTTGGCACCGTTTCTGCATGGTGGCAAGGGTGAGGATGGTGGCGGTGGGTATGCCATGGCAAAGAAGGGCTGGCTCCGAGTGCCTCTGAGCACACACACTGCCCCGCTGCCTCTCAGCCTTCCTGGGAAGGCTAGGAAGGCTGAGCAGGGGTGGTGCGGCATGTGTGCTTGGAGGCGCTCAGAGCCGGCCTTCCCTTGCTATGACACATCCACCATCCTTGCTCAGCCCCTTCATTACCACCCACCTGCAGGCCTCCAGACTGGACAGCAAGGTAGAGGAGAGTGGTGTAGAGGAAGGCAGCGGCACGAACAATCATGATGGCGGTGGGGAAGGGGCAATGGTGGTGGCAGCTGCCCACTGCCTGCCTCTGTGGCCCTAGGCATTCATGGCCAGCTGCTGCCCTGCTTGGCCAACTGGGTTGCACCAGCCGTGACTAAACTACCTATTAAGGCTTGCGAGAATTGAGTCTGCTTTTAGTGGGAGCAAGGGGCACATTGTGTGTGTGTCTGTGTGAAAAGGAAGCAGTTTTTAATTAAAAAAATAAAGAGACAAGCAGGCATATATTGTTGCCAGTTGGCAGAAACACCGTAGACATGCCCGGTTACAGATGGGAGAAATAGTGACCATTTTACTGACCCTTAAAATTCTCCCTTATAAAAAAGTGTTGGGATAAGGAGTTTTCCAATAATTATTTTCTATTGTCAAGATCCCAAGATAAGTGAACAGAAAATCTAAATGACAGTAAACTGCACATACAAATATATGGGCCCTGTGGCAGACTCTTTCATGTTAAGCATTTTGCTTCTGTGCCATGCTGTGAACTTATTTGCTGGTATTTACTGAGAAGCTGTTGGGATAACTTGGCAAAAAAAAAAATGCTTCAAACAACAGAGCACAGTGTGATAAAATACAAGAAGTGTAGGATTTACAGCTGAAAAACATACCCAGTCCTATTTCTATTTTGCACATAAATAGATAGTTCCCTTGAGTTCCCCAAGACAGTCTCCAGCTAACAAGAAATCACAGAGTCCCAGTTAGGATCTCTAATGCTTACATACAGCTTCCATATAGCTCTATTGGTGTATATATGTGTGTGTTTTAATGTTTGAGAAGGGAAAGCCTTAGCCCTTACATTACAAAGTAAAAAGGCATGGCACATTTAAGGAACGGCCTAGATTCTTTTAGTGCCCATCTGATAGCACAGAAGCCTTTTTTCTTCCTTACAGTGTATAAAAATGCTTTCCTTTGTTTCCAAAAGAGTCAGACATGCAGTGGAATATATGGAAGTCAGGCTTTAACTGAAGTCTCTGCCTCTTTGTCCACAGAAACTGAAATGCTGCAATCAGCTTCAAGCAAGGCATTTGACTATGCCTTCAATAGGTGGAGTAGATCTGGCAACTACTGATTGTATAGAAGGAGTGACCTCCCTAAGCCAGTAACTCAGCAATGCTGTTAAGGGAAGTCCTATGCACAAAAATGGTAAGAAGGGATGATGCTGTGTAGCGCAAAAATCGACCAAGTTTCCGGATAACTGTCTTGCTCATAAGTATATATTTATGGAGTCACTTTGTCTTCTTGCTGCCCCTCTTCACCATCCCAAATAAATGGATTTTTTTTTAAAAAAATGAGAGAATGGCAATTACTAGCAAGGTACAACACAGCCATCACAATGATACCTAGGGGTTATCAACTGTGGATTGAAAAATTGCTGGAAACTTGTGGGGAGGGCCTAGGGAAGGTGAAATTTTAGGGAAAGAACAGGAGGGAAGAAGGTTCCGCTGAATGCCAAAGAGAGAAGTTTCAAAGGGACATATTTCTGTAGTCTGGTGATGAATTGTAATTTTGGCACAACTCCAGAACCCAGCTTGATGTTGGAAATCCTAGTGCTATGAGAAAAATGGCCAGATCTGGCCTACTGGGGAAATGATAGCTGGTACAAAATGCTGTGGCTTGAATGCTTACTGGAGTGTGTCATAGGGAACATATAATTTCCATCTACCAATTTGCTTCCAGGTCCAATGCAAGGTTCTAGTATTGACCTTTAAAAACTAATATGACTTGAGGCCAGCATCTCTGAAGGACAGCCTACTCCAATATGAATCTACTCAACCAAGCCAATCATCTGTGGAGGCCCTGCTTTGGATGCTACTGCCAGCTAAGGTTAGAAAGGTAGTAACCCAAGAAAGGTCCTTCTAAATTGGGATGCAAAATCTTTGGAACTTCCTCCCCTGGGAGGTTTGTCTCCATCTGTGTGTTCCAGCGGCAGGTGAAGACTGTTTTGGTTTGCTTGGCATTCCCTCACTAACTATTAGTAGCCTTCTTCCCCTTTTATGTTTATTTTGTGTTTATATTCTCTTTTATTTAATTGTTGTAAATACCAGAGAAAGAGAGAAAATAAATAAATGCTTTTTAATGTCTTAGATATTTTAATGTTAAGTTTTAATATTTTAATGTTTACTGGCTTGGGAACCCTGAATTGGGTGGAAAACTTCATAGAAATGTTTTAAGCTAACAAACAAAATATGAACACTGGAGGAAAATTCATTTGAATTAGTTAACTTTCTATGTAACACTTTTATTGTTTGATGGATAGTCTGAATGTTCATTCCTAGCGGAAATATTTTATAATGCAAGGTGAAAATAAGTCAGGGTAAAATATCTTTAATTAGATAAGACACTACTTGAAATAAACATTAATATATATATAATGTTGTAATTTAACATATAGTATAAGGATGGATCATAGCCAAGCAAAAACACTAAATGGAATAATCAATAGGCAGAACAAAAGGATCATGATGTACTTTAAGCACTAATGAGGCAATTTATAAAGTAGGTACAAACTTGTGTAGTGTAAAACATTTTGTAGTTTAAAGGCTACAGTTAAACTATAAATCTATGTATCTGTTGTTTTGTTGCTTGTACATAATAGAATAGATGTATGTCCAACTATCACATACAGTCAACAGTCCCTAGAAATACAGTACCTAGAAATAAGGGCAAGGAAAAAAATGTCCAAATTGTTGTGGTATTTCAATCAGTTCAGAAAGCTAGCTTCTCCCATGCCTACGAAAATGACCTGAAGTAAAATGACCTAAAGTAATTTTTTTTTCTCCTGTGAGAAGATATTTAAAGACCAGTATTCCATATTCCAGATGAGACAGTAAGAGAAGCCACACGTAGAACAGAACATTGCCAGGATATGACTGAGATGGGCACTTGAAATAGAAAGTAGAAACATAGACCTCTTGTTGCAGAGAGCAAGGCTCTATATTAGGGTTGCCAAGTCCCCAGCTTTCGGTAGCGGCGGACTTTAGCACGCGCACAAAGCACACGTGCGACGCAATGATGTCACACAGAAGTGACCATCAAAATGGTGGTGCGCACGTGGGTCACTCTAGGAATTTCCAGAGAAATTCTATGATTTTCTGGACGTTCTAGCCATTTCTATCATAGAGTTTTCCCTCCCAAATGACTAGAGCATCTGGGAAAACCATAGAATTTTCCTGGAAATGCCTAGAGTGGCCCCGCATGCACGCCATCATTTTGATGATGTTGCTTCTGGGTGACATAATTGCACCAGTGATGTAGGGGGAGGTTCACCCCACCAGCCCAATGTGGGGCAGAAACCCCTGCCTGGACCAGGGGTTTGGCAGCCCTACTCTATATATGTATATGCATCATACATGGATACGGACATGGATGGTACAATTGGCATGGTGTTACTTCTGAGAAACCGGGAAGGTACATCAGTTATCTCCAAGAATAATCAGAAACTTTATGGGATAACTAGAGAGTGCTGATGTCACTTCCAGGTTTTTCCCAGAAGTGATGTCACACTGTCAGTTTGTCATCAATTTTCTTTTCTTCTGCAGTGGTTTCTTTTCTTCTGCAGAAGGTGATCAGAAGCTGACACCAATCTGACCGCTCATCAGCTGAGATCTAGCTTCTGATTGCTGCAAGTAATCTGTTCCTGCAAATACACATTAACTGGTTACGAACAAATGAGCAGACTGAATTAACTGGCAACCTGATCACCACTGACAAATAGGAAATAAGCTGATCTGGTAGGGTCTGATCATCTCTACCTAAATCATGAATTCAGTCAGTGCCCCTTCCTTTTTGGAGATGGATTCCCTTTCCCACAGTAGGCATTTGGACAGGGCAGGCACCTGTTAAAAGAGTAACACATACAGTACTTGTTCCTTTCCCACTAGTATTGGTCCACATTTCAAGTGATCCCTTAGTTTCAGGAAGTTCTTTTTTGGTCTAATCAGAAAGCAGGGTGTTTATTGAAACTTTCTGCTAAAGGAGAGTTTGACCAATAAATTCCATCCCAAGAATGATAAGGTTCTTTGCACACAGCCCTTTAATACAGAGATCAAAGGAAGTGGATAGGCTGCAGAGTTGTCAGACCAAAGAAGGGTGAATTTCCCACTAGTGTTGCTCCACCCCCAGGCTTCTGTTTTCCTTGGCGCAAACTATATTTCTCACCAGTTGGTCTGCGGGTGCATTCTGAGCCAGGGAAATCTCCAATTCTCTGCATGGCAATGTAATCCTGAAAACACAGCATCTAAAAATTGCACAGGGTAGTGGAGGTTGCCATGGCTCAAAATACACCCATGGAGCAACTGATGGAAAATTGATAACATGACCTGGAGGAAAACAGAAACCTCGGGATGGAGCAATGCTAGTGGGAAATCAGATGAAGTTTTCCATTGATCCTTTCTCTGTCAGGTAATTGTTATAATCAAGTGCAATTCTATAGGCTCTCTCCCCACCACCATTATGGGACGCGAGGTGCTTTGTTCATCTTGAGTAGAGGTGGTCAGCATAGCAATGCCAGAGTTCCTTGGTGGTCTTCCATCCATCCTTTCTGCACTGACAGCTTGCTCCAGAGTGTCCAAAAAGTCAAGCCTTAATGGTGACTTCACAGTCACACATATTTCATCTGCACTATTTTTGGTTTATTGGTTTATTTATTTGTGTATCCTGTATGGATTCTGCATTTACAAGCAACACCCACCTTTTTTGCCTAATTAATATGGAAATATCACTTGAGATGTTATGTGGGTAGCACCCAAAGCTTGGAGGTGGCTGGCACTGTCATATTTGTACAGTGTTTTTTTTAAAAAAAAAATCAAAAACTATTAATGAGGGAGGGGAGAGTTGAAAAGGATCCTAGTTGAACATTGCTGGCATTTTCCTCTGATGGGGAATGAGATCAGAAAACAGGACACTGTAGAAAAGGAAAGCAGGAAGTGGCTCTGCTGCCCTAAGAATGCACACACACACACCCCTCGCAGTTCAGTGATTTTTTTTCACCAGTGATCAAAACTTAATGATAAACTCATCCTTGAGATTTAAAAATATGACTTGTTTTTTGCAAGCTGTACCTGCTCACCACAGGGATTGAATTGGTAACCTTTGAATAATAAGCACAATACTTAACTCACTGAGCTAACTGGTTGCTTTGTGCAAGATGAAGAGAAAGGCAAACATTTTTCAAACATCTTAACTGCAGACCCAACCCCTCCCTCCTTCCATCTGTCCCTCCATATTCTGCAAAAAAGAAAGTGAGGGGAGGGGAAAACCCAGGCCCACAAATATGACTGACACATTTGGGAGCAGGGAATCCCTTAATCTTTTATATTCCTTATTTTTATATTTACTGATTACTTCTTATGCTCCCTGTGGCTTTTAAAAGTTTGCCTGAATGGGAGGATACATCATCATCATCATCACCATCATCATCATCTTGACTTACTTAATTGCCCCATCCTATGGGATCTGGGCAATCTATATCCTCTTTTATCTTTGAAGAAGAGAAAGAAAACAGAATGGGGAGGGTGGATTGACCTAAAGAGAAAAAGGCAGAAATTGGGGAGGGCAGTGGGCAGCACTTAAATACCTGCAGAAACAATTCTACTTTAGAAATGAATAGCAATTCAAAAGCAGATGAGAACAACGAATTGCAGCAAAGAAGTTTTGGTAACTGTGGGACAAAGGTGTTCTGGAAACAATCTGAATGCAGATTCCTGTTTAACAAAAACAGACAAAGCCCTGACACAAACCGCAAGTGAAAGTGGGAGGGAATGCAGAATGGAAGAATAAGATGCACTCAGAAACCAAGGTCACATACAGGTGCAGAAAGGGCCGCTGAGACCAACCCTCCTTAGCATTCAGGTTCTGATGAATTTGGGCTAAGCTGATCTATCTAAGATCAGGGAATGAACATGCATGATGAGGGAATGAACATGCACAAATGATTCCACACCCTGTTTTTTCATCTTTGCCAGTAATCTCTTTGCCATCGCAGAACTTATATGTCTATCCAGGACTTTTTTTTTCTGAAAAAAGAGGTGCCGGATCTCTCAAGTGGGAAATGAAGGAGAAACAGGTGCCCTTTTTTACAGTTTTGTTTCCATGAGGAGGTTTTGGAACTCCATTCCACCATGTTGCCCCAGGGATAAAAGCCCTGTGTCCATCTATGGAATGTATAAATTAGCTGTAGGAATTTCTACATTACCCCAGTAATACAAAATACCAGGGCTTTTTTTGTAGCAGGAACTCCTTTGCATATTAGGCCACACACCCCTGATGTAGCCAATTCTCCTGAGTCCCTGTTCTAAGAGTCCTGTAAATCTCTGGAGGATTGGCTACATTAGGGGGTGCAAAGGAGTTTCTGCTTCAAAAAAGCCCTGCAGAATACAAACCAAAGATCACTTAGATTGGTGTAACTGGAAGATCACTTAGATTGTTGTGAACACTATGTTAATTCCTTTTTGGAACACACACCCTTACACATGTGCCAAAAAAATCCAATCCTAACATAACTTGTGAGCATGATTGCAGGTACACAAGCTTACCTAATTCCTTCATAAGCTGGGAGAAGATTGGCTTATTTTCTGCTCCAATAGCCAGGAATACAGCATGTACTTCCACTGAAATGAAATAAAAGTAATATTGAATCAAGTTTTGTTACCATGCACCTTTGAATGGCTTTCTTGGTTAGCATGACACTCAGAAACTGAACAGAGGGTTGACCAATTAGTAATGGCCATGAGAGAGCACCAAGGAGCCAGATGAAAATGTAGGACATGAAGTTCTCTGCCATTGTTATTAGTGATTGACAGCTGCAGAACAAAAACATGCTATTTCAAAGTAAAAGCATATTTTGAATTGACTTCTCAGACTAGATTCTTTAATGTCTTTATCGGACCAATTTGCACATTTTCCCCAAAAGCATTGATTTGTTTGCTTTCACCCTTCACTGGTAGACAGCATTAGGAAAACAATAATTTCTTGGTGTTTGCCACTTTGCAGAATACAAAGTGTGTGCTACAAATTTGCAGGAAAGTACTAATCACAGTGAAAGCATTTTAATGTGTCATAATACACAAGGCAGATTGTTTCACTTTGATCCACTGTGTAGGATGTAAAGTAAAATAAGTGCTTCAGGTCTGTATTAATTATGCTAAGCAGAGTATTACCAGGAATAAAATAAAACAGCATAGCTCCAATTAAAGGCTTAAAAAAAGAGCTTTGGGGAAACTTCTTTCATTTCAACAACATAAAAATACACTGAAAATAAAATGTCAAATAAAATTATGCTGAACCAAATAAACATTTTAAAGCCTACTCTTCCATGTATGGAGGGTTTTTTTAATCATTAGACATATATTATTATCTGTTAAAGATCCTAAATAGACATTCTGATCACATCCAGTATCCACAAATATATGTACTTAAGTATCATTGAAATCCATTAGATTTGTGCAATCATGTAACTGTATATAGGGTTGCTATGTACTGAAAACATGAAAAATATGATGCCAACTGGCTGTCTATTGTTAGAGTCTTAAGAAGTAACTCCTAGTGGGTGATTTACAGTGCAATTTTAAACAGAGTTACAGTCCTCTTAATCCATTGACTTCATTGGATTTAAAAGAATGCAACTCTGTTTAGGATTGCATTAGTTAGCAGAACACTAAATAGTGTCCATAGTGACTTTCAAAATGTTAAAAAGCATAAGAATAATTAATGCAAACCATGCAAATATTGATAAATAAAATAACACATCATTAAAACAATTTAGATTAGATATTAGATTAGAGCTGATTCAGAGTGATTTCACATTAAGACCATTCTCCACAAACATGTTTTGCCATTAGCTGTATGCAGAATTATAATAGAAGATCAACATGTTGACTTTTGAAATAATTTACTTCCTGTATTTTCCATGTAAACAGGGGGTTCTATTGTATTATGGTCATGATTTTTCTTCCATGTCATTTAATTGATGCTGGTGAAGGTATACCACAACATCCACCACCCTCCAGTTTCAACTGTTTAGCTCTATTATGTTATATCATGAAGAATGTTTATTGGTAGCAATAGAACGGTTAGAAATTAGTAGTGATGGGAACTATGTAGTAGTAAAACATTTCTAAAATGCTGGCTGTGACAAGTAGTTTAAAGGCTAACAATTGGAACTCTGTTTTTCTGGCACGCCACCAAACCACATGTTCAACACACACACACACATCATCCTAAGAACATGGCAAAACTGGTGTAGGCTGTCTACACACCACACAGACTGAGCTTGTATCCCATAAAAAAGCAACAACAACTTGAACTAATCAGTTCCTAGGAAGAATGGAAAATAATAGGAATATTTTGCTAGAAATTATCATAAGTAAGCTGTCCGTCTATCATAGAAACACCCTCACTTATCAGCCAATGGCTTCAAAATACATGTCCTAATAGAATGAACAATGATTAGATAGATACTCTAAGGAAGTACATCCTGTAGTAAGGATGCAGCCTGAAAGGCCTGTCCTGCCTATAGGTTCACGGAACAGGGAGCCAGTTTGGTGTAGTTGTTAAGAGTGGAGGACTCTAATATGATAGAACTGGGTTTGATTCCTCACTCCTCCACATGCAGATGCTGGGTAACCTTGGGTCAGTCACAGTTCTCTCAGAGCTGTTCTCTCAAGAGCAGCTCTTGAAAGAGCTCTCTCAGCCCCACCTACCTCACAGGGTGTCTGTTGTGGAGAGAGGAAAAGGAGATTGTAAGCCACTCTGAGACTCCAAGTGAAAGATGGAGTATAAATCCAATCTCCTCCTCCAATTCATTGATTGCTGCTTTGTGTTTGAATCCAACCATAACAGACCTGCCTATACCTAAAGAAATCAATTTCAAACTGATCAGCTTTTTTCAGTGGCTGTCCATTTCAATGGCTGTCAATGGGACCTGAAGTGTAATCCTATGAAGTCCCACTTCTTCCAGTGGAATTTACACCCTGGTAACAGTTATATTATTTTTCCTTTGCAGTAATTGCTGGGTGCAATTAGCCCTCCCCTTTCTAAATTCAACAGGGCTAACATCTATTTCATATTTAAACATACTGGGTTTAATTCCACTGAAGACTTCTGCGGATGGAATAGGGGTGATATTTGCTGACCCACAGCAGACATCAAGTTCCCGCTGCCCGCATAAAATTTAGCTTAAAAATGGAATTTGGGAGATTCCCAGAAATTCCTAGTTCATTTTGCTTCTGAAACAAGAGCAGGTAATTTGAATGATATAACAATAAGGCACAACTTGCAGAGTTTTTAAAAAAGATGACAGAGAAACTATCACTTTGAATCACTTTGAAAAAGTACTACATTAATATGAAGCATTATTATAATCTGAACTGATGTTTTTGCTGTACTTAGATGCATTCAATCTGGGCAAAGTGTCAGTGTTCCTTGTTTATTTCAGAGAGTTCTTCAACCAACTCAAAAGGGATTTGTCCACTGCTTTAAGAAAATAGCTTTTCTGGATTTAGAAAAGGGACATATTTGCTCAAGTATCTCTTGCCCAGCTGATATGTATTATTGGATCATTGTCACAAAAACCTGGATATAATTTATTATACTGTTCTTGATTTGTTAAATGCAGTTTAACTTAAAGGAAGGGGGGGGAAAAAGATCCTCCTGATGTGCCTTTCAGCATTCAAAGCTTTAATGATGCCTTGCACAGCAATGTAATTAACAGTACCAGTGATATATAGCAAAATGTTGGTTTCCAGTGGTAGAAACAGAAGGCTAATGCCAGATTGCTTGTTAAAGGTATACCCGGTTGCAAAGTACACCAGATGAGACAATCCCCCAGTAACCACATAATGAGGTAAAGACATCTGTAAGATTATTTTAGAACTCTGAATGTGAAGATTTAAAGTCTCCGGCTATGGTGCAGATGGAATTATTGTTATCCCTATAGACACTGTCACTGGAAACAGATCAGTCCTCCAATCAGACTTGACTGCTAATAGCTCAAACCATATTTTTCCTTAACAGAGTTAGCACATGGCATTTTCCCCAAGTTATTGGAAGCTGTACTTCCCAGAGTTAATATAGAGGGGAAAATCAGGCAAAACTTTCTCTTGCAAAATTCCACATCTTGTGGAAGTGGTGGTCAAAAGTATTTTCAAAGATGGAGGGAAAGGGAGAAGAGGATCACTGTATGATTACATAATCTAGAAAAACAATTAAAACTGCTTATTTTAAATGTTTTTTTTTCTTTTAATTCTATACATGATTAAGAGATGGAGACAATTGAAACATCTCTTGCTGCGCTTATTAAAAAAAACTGTCCCATTACTTTGTTAGCTTCCACTTCATTAGCATACAAGCATGTTAGACAACACTGTAGAGTTGGAGGGATTCCATTCCCTTCACATACCAGCACAATCATTGGATCTAACAACACCAGCCAACCATCTCAGGTTCATTCACTTGTTCATATTCCAAAGTTATATATGCCATCAAGTGTCAGCAGTGTCCTTCTGTTCTCCGCATCAGACAAACAGGCCAGACCCTATGCAAAAAGAATACATTGGTCTAAATCTGGCATTAAAAATCACAGTGTTTACAAACCTCTGCTAGAACTTTTTAATCTTCCAGGACATTCCATTGCTGCCCAGAGAAAGGTTTAAGGAAGATCACAATGTGAAATTGCTGAATGAGAATTTTAACAAGTTCAGCACAATGGAACCCCAGGGCTGAACAGGGACATAGAATCCTTTTTTTGCATTACCAATGCTATTTTGATTAGACTAAGTATATGTGTGTGTGTGTGTGTGTGTGTGTGTGTGTATATATATATATATATATATATATATATATATATATATATATATATATATATATATATATATACATACATACATACATACATACATACATACATATATACTTAGTCTAATCAAAGTGATTCCATTTCAAATTGTACTTCTGCATCCTGACATCAACAGGCCTTTCTTTGCAATGCCCCTTTCATCTTCAGACCTGGATATGAGGGCTGATGGATCATCATTCTCATTTGTATCTGACAAAGTAAGTTTTGATTCACAAAAGTCAAAATTTTGCTAAACTTTATTTAAAATGCTATTGGAATTGAATTCTCTTTCCCTACTGTGGACTATCCCTGAGATGGATGGCTCAGGCTAACCTGATTATCCCATATTCAGAACTTGGAAGCTAAGCAAGGTCAGCCCTGGTTAATACTTGAAGGACAGACCACTAAGGAAGTCCAGGGTTGCTATGATAGGCAAGCGGTGGCAAACCACCTCTGAATGTCCCTTGCCTTGAAAACCCTATAGAGTCACTATAAGTGGACTGTGAATTAATGGCAATTTCCACCACCACCACCAGTATATACAACATGACTAGCCTCCTGAAAATACTAAGGGGATTTCCACAAGTATGAAGATTGCTACCTGACAGTGCTTTCAAGTCAGAGCAAGAGACGGGTGCCATAAAAACCACTCTCTTCATTTATTACATCTTTACCCATCCTCCCCCAAGGAGCTCAGAGAATTATACCTGTTTGACCTTCCCGCTCCTTTATTCTCAAAGCACTGTAAGTTTAAAGAGTAACCTTATTTAAGGTCATCCAGTGAACTTTGTGGAAGTGGAAATCTGAAACTAGTTTGGTCCAATACCCTGATCTGTATATCATAATGACACTCCATAGCGACAGCTATTTTATATGCTTGAAAATCCCTTCCCATTAAGCAAAGCATCCACAAAGCAAAATTTTAAAGAGAATAACTAAGCAAATGAGTCTTAACTCAGACTACTTGTCATATCAGATACAAAGCATTTTTATATATACAGCATATCACTGAAGAATTATAGACAACATTCTAAAATATTTACCCATACCATACCAAACCTTTAATGGCATAACAGCTGCAAATAAAAATACACAGAATATAAAAATTTAAACATTGGAGATAAAATCAAAATGAAACTGAGCTTACAGATGCATTCATACATGGCCAGATTTAAATTTAAGGATGTCAGCCAAAATATTTGCCACAGCCTCGCTAACCTCCCCCTCAGTATCGTTCATTAAATAATAACAGGGTGGCAGAATAGACAAATCTGGGGAGAAAAAAAGCTTATAAAATAAATCTTTACGGAGATTATGATAAAAGGAACAATCAAGCAATATATGCTTAATTAAGTTGGGAATATTCGCTCCACAGGAACAGAGTCTGTCGTCTAAATGGACTCGATATCTCCCTTGTAAAATTTTGGAGGGAAACACATTTAGTCTAGCCAACATAAATGCCCTGCGATGACTTGGAATGGTTAAGTCTGATAGATAATGGGGCATTTTGTCGCAGAAAGCATAAAGACCTAAGGAATCTGGGGAGCAAATATAAGGGTCTGTTGGCTGTAGTTTCATTTCCTCCAACTCCCACAGTCTCAGTTTAATACATCTGAAGATATATGACTCATCAGAAATAAAAAAAAATCATCAACCTCTATCCCCAGCTGGTTAAGTTTGGACATAAGCACTGCTGTCCAGGATGAAATATATGGGTCTCTTTTCATACAATCAAGAAGGCTGTTAGGATCTGTTGTAAAGTGAATTTTGAGCCAGAATTTAAACACTGCAGTCCAGGCTTTTGTCTCCACCAAAGACTGACCCACTTCAGAGCAGAGAGCATAGTAGGACACATATTTTGGCATACCAAGAATTTGTCTAAAGAATGAGACTTGAATGTCCTCCACTTTCCTGGTAAATGCTGAGATCCATATAGGGATACCATAGAGAATTTGGGCTAGCGTTTTGGCTTTGAACACCTTAATTGCTGCTGGAACTAATTGGTTGCCCCTTGCAAAGAAAAACTGTTTAATTTGAGCAGCTGAACATTTAGCCAAGTTGACGGTGTTGTTACAATGTGAAACCCAGCTTAATTTGTGATTAAAAGTGATCCCCAAGTATTTAAACATTTTTGTTTGCTCAATTGTTGAGTTGCCAATAAACCATCTCTGTGGGCACCAGCAATTTGAAAAGACAACTACTTTAGATTTGGCATAATTGATAGAGAGTGAATTACAATTACAGTAGTCATAGAAGGCATTCAAATACCTTTGCAGGCCCACACTTGTGCAAGAGAGGATGGTAGTATCATCGGCATAAAGTAATAAGGGGACCACTCGGCCTGCTAGTTTAGGTGGATGACCATTAATAAGGTTCAAAAATTGTGCCAGGTCAGTTAAAAATAAATTAAAAAGATGCGAGGCCAGCATGCAACCTTGTTTAACCCCCTTTAACACTGGAATTTTGCTAGTCAAGTCACCCCTAGAAGAAAATTTCACTTGGCAAAAAGTATTAGAATGAAGTTTCCTCAAGAGAAACAGCAGACGAGGGTCCATTCCCAGGTAACCTAGCTTAATCCATAGTTGGGCTCTATCTATTGAATCAAAAGCGCCCTTCAAATCGATGAAGGCATCATATAATTTTTTTGTCCCAGTATGCATATATTTTTCAGCAAGGAAGGCCAGAGTGCAGCAATGGTCCATAGCAGATTTGCCTTTGGAGAAGCCAATCTGTTCAGGACCTATGATGTTGCCTAGGTGCATCCAGTCAGTTAATCGGAATTCTAAATGTTTGGCATACAATTTGCCCACTATAGATAATAAACTAATGGGGTGGAAATTTTCTGGTAACTCCAACCCCCCCCCCCCCCCTTTTTGTATATTGGGATAATTATAGAATCAAGCCAAGAGTCTGGGATGGAGCCATGCAGATCAATGAAAGAGAACAATTTTGCAGAGGGCAAGAGCCACCAATCGGCAAACATTGTGAATACCTCAGCGGGAAGGCCATCAGGGCCTGGTGCTTTACCCGCTTTTAAATCCTTTAATAAATCACTGATTTCCTCTAGAGTTACTGGATGCCAGACTGGCATATCAGTAACTGTGGGGTTTGCTAAGATAGGAGGAGATACACACGAAGCAGCAAAAATGTTAGAGAAGTAATCAACCCATTTTTGCGCAGAAATAACAGAATTGATTTTTAGATTATCCGAAATGATTCTGCAGAAAGCCTTATTATCATTAGATTTTATCAAGTGGTAAAGTTGGTTCCATTTATTCTGAAAGAAAACTTTCTTTTTGGATGTAATAAACTCCAGATAGGCTGTTTTACAAGCAATGTAGACCTTAATTTTTGTTGGGGCTTTGGAGTGACAGTCCTCTTTAAATTGTGCTCTCAGTTCTTGTTTCCAAACTATACGATCTGTATCGAACCAGCTAGAGAAACTAGACCTAGACAAGATCACAGGTTTAGTTTTAGCACTACAGTAATTAATTAATAATGAGAATCCTGAAAGGATTGTATCATCTGAATTGGAATTTATGATTGAATCCCTTAATCTGCACTGTGCTTCAGAGCCAAAGAGGGAAGAAAACTCCTTTTCTAGAGCCGGGACCACTTGATTTTTTTTAAAACATTCTCAGAGGCCTTCTCAGATTGGGAAGATGATACCATAATAACCTCCAGTTCCAATCTAAAGACAGAATTAGGGGCAAGTGGTCACTTTCCGTGCGCGAATCAATGTAAAAGTTATTGATAGATGACAGAAGGTTGGGTGAACCCAAACAAAAATCTATCACACTGCAACCCCATGTGGAAAAAAAAGTAAAATCAGTTGTGGCTGAAAATTTGGAGAGACCATTAAATATTATAGCATTGTGTGCTATGCAGAGTTCAATTAATCTAAGACCCAACTTATTGGTTAAAGTATCTTTAGAACAATGGGGCAAACATAATTGTATTGGAAGGGATTCAGCCACTTCAAAGCCAAAATGAGAGATCAATTTCTGATTATTACTGCCTATCCGAGCATTAAAATCACCAAAAATCATGAGCTGAGCAGTATGGAATTTCCTAGACAAAGACAGCCAGGCCTGTCTTTACTGCAACCTTTAGAATGAGTTCTATAAGCAGGGAGATTAAAAATTTTAAAATTCCTCAGTCTAAAACTGTCTTCCGCCCATGTTTCCTGAAGGAAGACACAATCAAAGGATTTCAAAAAGTCCAAAAAATCTGAGTCATTCACTTTACTCTTCTACTCAGCTATGTTCTAGGAGACAATGTGGATATTCCTTGTGGCTTCCCTAGCTGGTAGTCAATCGATAATAGATATCCTTTCTAGCATCCTGGCATCATCAGTGAAAATACAGCCATTATGTCAGGGTGCCCCTGAGCCATTTAGAGAGGGTTCCATAGTCAGATCAATTAAGTCAGCCGATGGGGGACAAGGGGACAGGGGGTTGCCTGCAGGATCCAGGTTGATTGAAGGAACTGATTTCCCTGGCTCTAAAGACCTTTGCAGCTGCCCCTTAGTACATTCAAGTCTTACAAGGATCGCCTGTTGATCTTTTGCTGGAAGACTCCAAAATGACTGCAGAAGGTCATCTTCTATTGAAACATTAAGGGGACTATGCATCACATCCATAGAGGGCTGCACTGATGACTCATTATCCAACTCAGGGTTTGATTGGGACTGACCAGATCTGGATACCTTAAAACACATCGAAGCCTTATATTTTGCTGCTGAAGACGATGCCTTCTTCAAAAGATGAGGATTACTTCGCATACTGACCCTTGCAGACAGGCAGCAGAGTATTAGTCTGAGAGTTAATAAAGGATCGCACAGGGAAAACCCCATTCAACCATAAGTAATTCTTTCACCTCACAATTAGTGCAGGAATGTTGGGGGATTGAAAGATAAGCAGAATCCTCTGCATTTGAGACTGATCATTAAGAGATTTGATGGTAATCAAGTCAATTTTGTGATAGTTCAGATGAAGTTCACAGAGATGAGATTTAACTAAAAGTTTACTTCTCCAGCATGGGGTCTTCCTGCCATAAGGATAAACTGTGATGCATACCTTATTGGGCTGTAGAACCAATTGTTGCATGTTCCTTTTATGGCCTATGCTGACCTTAGACTCTGTAAAGGAGCTTCGGGGATCCACATCCTGTGTTGCAGAAAGACACCGCTTTAAAGGGGCTAAAGCTCCAATAGAGGTACCATCCAGCTGGGTTAAGTGAACTTTATCCACTGACACTGATAGTCTCTTTATTTCCAAAGAAAGGTCAAGAATTTGCTCTTCTGATCCCTTTAACTTTTTAAAGATACATTCCACTGTGCTTGCAATCAGAGTAATTGGGGCAAGCTCATCAGAAGACATGGATCTTTCTTCATTATCATGGTGTCTCTGCTGCATATGACGTCCTGCTTTTCAGAGGCTGCCAAACTATTCGGCCTAGAAGTTAGTCTGAAGAAGACAGAAGTTCTCCACCAGCCTGCGCCCCAGGAAGATTATCACCCTCCCTGCATCACTGTGGGTGAATCAGTTCTGAAGACAGTCCAGCAGTTCAGCTACCTGGGGTGCATCATCTCCTCAGATGCCAAGATCGACAAGGAGATTGACAACAGGCTGGCAAAGGCAAACCGTGCATTTGGCCAACTGCACAAAAGAGTGTGGAGCAACAAGCATCTGAAAAAAGGCACAAAGATCAATGTTTACAAAGCGGTTGTGATGACAACCCTCATCTACGGCTCCGAATCATGGGTTTTATACCGCCATCACCTGCGACTCCTCGAGCGCTTTCATCAGCGCTGCCTTCGCACCATCCTCAACATCCACTGGAGTGACTTTGTGACCAACACTGAAGTCCTCAAGCGGGCGGAGGTTACCAGCATCGAGGCACTGCTGCTGAAGACGCAGCTGCGCTGGGCAGGGCATATTTCTAGGATGGAAAACCACCGCCTTCCCAAGATTGCCCTGTATGGCGAACTCTCCACCGGCCATCGAAATAGAGGGGCACCAAAGAAGAGGTACAAGGACTCCTTGAAGAAATCCCTTGGCACCTGTCGCATCAACCATCACCAGTGGTCTGACCTAGCCTCAGATCGCAAAGCATGGAGGCACACCATCCACCAGGCTGTCTCTTCCTTTGAGAACGCACGCATAGCTGGTCTTGAGGACAAAAGGAGATTGAGGAAGAATCGCACTGCTACAGCACCAACCCTAAATCAGACTTTTCCCTGCAGCCACTGTGGCCGGACCTGCCTGTCCCGCATTGGTCTTGTCAGCCACCAGCGAGCCTGCAGCAGACGTGGACTATTGCACCCTTCTTAAATCTTCGTTCGCGAAGCCAAGCCGAGAGAGAGAGATCATGGTTTCTCTGCTGCACCTTTAAAGCTCCCACCCCAGACTGGAGTTGAGAGTCTACGACATCTTCGTGGTGAGACTCATTAGTCAGTTCATTTGTCAGTTTCTTCTTTACTGCTGGCTCTAACTCATCTTCTAGAGGGGAGAAGCGATTCAATGTTTTAATAGCAAATGACAGCAGAGCAGATTTGGACTTGTTGTTTAAAGTAAAAAAGTCCTCTATCCTAAACTGTTTGCAAACTGGCAAAGAAACAGATTTCTCCTCCACTTCTCTTGGCCGCTTGCCCAATGCCATTAAGAGGGTTCTGTTGGATGGCAATTGGCATTGTTCTGATAATAAATAAATAAATAAATAAATAAATAAATAAATAAATAAATAAATAAATAAATAAATAAATAAAACAAATACCAAACAACTAATGTCTTAAAACTTACAGATAAAAGCCACAACATCTGCTAAGAATATCATGAAATGTCTTTAAAAGCCAAATTTGTCAGAGCCAACACTGTAGCCGACTGCACTCCACCATGTTGCTTTGCAGGAGTTGACTTAATTTCAACCTTCAGTTAGATTCACAGTTCAAATTAAAAGACTCTAAAAAAAAACCCTGTCTTTGAGGGACAACGTAAAACTTTGTAAAACTTTATAAAACATCAGCTGTAGTTCGTTAGCTGCAGCAGCTTCTGAGTCAGAAAGCGAAAGCAGAAGCTTATTAACTGATTAAACAGCCAGAGCTTGGGAAAGACGAAACAGCTGCACCAAAATTAAAAGTGAGGTGATAAGATATGACTATTTAAAAACAATTCCTTCTATCAAGGCAAGATAAAAGTTAGAAGATTGAAAACAACTTAGCGTTTTTAGGAGCAAAGAAATAAGCGTCTGCCTTCCTCCCATTTCACAGATCAGCACTGTTAGTTTTTATTCCAAAGAACAAATCATGAATCCATAGCATAGAATAAAACCTACCCAATAACTAAAGGAAATGAGATAAGCCACAAACTACAAATAAGTGATTTGGTAACAGAGAAGTCATTACACATGCATAGCATTTATGTATACACATATAGTATGGACTCAAATATCTTCTTCCCCATTTTCATATACACACAATGAAAAAAGCAACGTATGCACACACATAGGAGATTTAAAAAAAACCCCACTCTCTAACATTCTTTATATTCATAGAGATATATACAAATGTACAAACAACTTATGACTGTTTGCTAGTGGATGTCTCCTTTTCTGCATCATACAGCATTCAAATTCCCCCTGCCCCCCTCAATTCAGAAGAAAGAGACAGACACAATTTTGGGGTAACTAAGGGCCACTTTTATTAATTCAAACAGTGGCAAGGGCAACCTGACAATGGAGGCTGGCAAGGCAATGGGTCACCTCGACCATTCCTTTCCACATGGGCAAGCCATCCTACTCCTGACATGAGCCATGATTATGTGGCTCACACCTGGCCAACATAGCAAGTAGGTTGTCACCCTGTACCTCTAGCCTCCAAGCCATACAGCTTAGGAGGTAGAGCTATCCAGGGGGTTCCTATGGGCAGTTTGCAGGCCCAGCCCTGAGCCACATAGCCTGAAGACTGATCCTGACAGATCCCCTTTCTCCCCCTAAGGTGGTGGCCCCAAAGAGGAGATCTCCAATCTGCTTCTCCTTCCCCCGCCCTATCCTGCCAAATGACCAACCTATTCAAATGGCACCACCAAGCCAATTGCCCAAAGCCACTGCCAACAGTGTAGGTTAGACAAAAACATAGGGAGTGGGGGTGAAAAATTCCTATCCAGACCAAAAGGCGATTAGTAGAGGCCTATACTATACACAGGGCAGGTGGGTGGGTTGAGCATGCAGCAAAGAATGGAGAACAGAGGTGGATCCACTCAACTCAAACTGCTGGCATTGCCCCCTCTATAATGCTGAGCAGTTATCTGCCTCAATCTGTCTTTCTCCATGGAGGGAGGCAAAAGCAGCTCCCTGCTTTGATCACCTTAAGGCTCAGCAACCAGGTGGAACCAAATTCCCTTTGGTTCCAGCCATACTGCTTATTCATCTTTGCTTCTTGACTTGTGGAAATAGATAGTGAGCTCAAGTGGATGGGACTGGACTTATGTACAGTAGACCCTCAGTTAGGCTAAGACATTCCCTCCTATACTAGTTAGGCTACGTCATTTTTTTCTTTTCACAATCTAGAATTTTAAGTGTACCAAATAATAAGTTATAGACAATAATAAGACAGACCATCTGGTAAAAGCTTATTTCCAATGAGATGTAAAGTATGAGAGAAAGGAACATCTAACATGAATTACAAAATAATGTATGAATATTAATTTATTCATTTTTTCAGATACAGATTAGATAATTAGAAGGCTATGTCACCATCCCAATGAGTGGGACTTTAAG
Organism: Heteronotia binoei; assembly: GCF_032191835.1. Lineage (NCBI taxonomy): Eukaryota > Metazoa > Chordata > Lepidosauria > Squamata > Gekkonidae > Heteronotia > Heteronotia binoei. The sequence continues at coordinate 72,504,659 of NC_083231.1, forward strand.
TAGTCAACTCTTTCTAATCTGCATAAAGACAAAAACATATGCTACTGTTTAATGTGAGCAACAAATTAATTAACAGTTATAGTGGTAATGAAGAAGCGAATTGAGACACAGACAAATTGAGTCTGATTGGGCCGGTACAGGCTCTTCAAGTGATTAATTGCAGGAATAGAGCATTAGCAAACCAAGAGTCTCCAAAAGCGGAGTTTCTAATTCCTTGCTGCAGAGAAGACCTTTTAAAAAGGAATTGTAGAGCTGGGAGTAGGGCCTCATTAGGAGGTTAAGAAGCAGAGGCCTTTAATGCGTCTCCCCTTAGATATTTTATTAGGGTGTGACATGAATATTCTCCAAGTAATTCCAGAAGGGTCATGAACACTGTGAAAGTGGAGGACCTTAGCCTTGTCATCGGCTGCATGTGGTGCAAATAATTGTGCAGCATAAGGCAATTTGCATGAAAATATCTTCCCGAACATTGTTGTGCTTCATTTTATTTCATTCAGCTCAAATCTCTTACCCGGATTGTCCTCTTAAAGAGCTTAACACGTTGCGCATGATGTCAAATTCATAACATCATGTAACTGTACAGAACATCCATTGGGTTGGATCCTATTCTCCTCTAGTGCCAGTGTTTTTCACCAGTGTAAGAGACATTTTGCTGGCAAGATATGCAAAACTCTTTGTGTGGCAGAAAGGCTTCACCATTTGCAGAATGAATCATAGGATCAAATCCACTGGGAGACAGAGTTTAATAGGAAAAAATTATGTAACATATAAAATGGAATTTAAGACTATTAAACACATATTCTATATATAAAACAAAGTAGTTCATTTCATTGGGTGGTGTTTACCAGTGCTCTAGGGTGGGAGAGATTGATATGGCCCTTTGTAACTGGATGAGAAAGCAGAGTCATCTGGGAGCAGCCATTGCTCAGTTGCCTCAGAGAAAGTGGGGGTTGGCCACAGAGGCAGCTGGGAAGGAGCCAAGCTGCAGGAGTATTGGAAAAATGGGTCCCTCCCCAAACCAGGGAACCTATAGCAGGGTCAGAGTCAAATCTGGGGAGGGGGTTTCCTGGGGGAAAGGGTCTCCAACACTCCCTGGCCAGCATTCTCATCCTGCCTCCTGAGTGGTTTGCCCGCTCAACCCACCCAAAAAGGGATTGCTTGGGAGATGATAATGTGAGTAGTAGGTAGGTGTCCAAGGACATGGTAATGGTAGTGAATTTTTCTTACTTGTAGTTCAAGGCTGTTTGTCAAGTTACTTATGTTTATTGCTATGTCGATGTTTTATTACTTGTCAGAATTTTTAGTAGTATCAGTGTGGGGCTGGATCCATTTTAGGAAATTGGTCTGCATACTACTTTCCCGGATATGGAGATCCCTTTAAGGAACTTTGGCATGAAGGATTTATAGGAGGTGAGGGCTTTTTTGGAGCAGGGCTGTATAAGAGCAGACCAGCTCTGGGACTACTGGCATTCACTCTCACTTAGGGGTGATAGTCTATGTGGACTCTGGCAACTTGCCATCCCAGGATTCTCCCACCCATGCTGGTGGGTGAGAGGATGATGGGTACATTGACTGGCACTGAGCCCATGCTTTGCCAATGCTTCTTACAGCTGTGGCCAATACAGCTGTGGCCATTTTATTCCACATTTATCCAAATTTTGTGTGGGCACATTATTTGATGCTGGGATACATACCGGGTTGACCTTTACTCATCCTCCTGAAAGCTAGGGGTGCAGCAATTTGTTTCATATTAAATTTGGGGAGAATGTCAAAGTTGAAGTGCTGGATTTAATTCAAAAACCTTTAAATCAGAGAGTTTGCATGTCCATTTGAAATAATTTGCCAAGATGATTGTAGAAAACTGTATTATTATTTGAAGGTTTGAACTGAGCAAAACTTTAACCTTAAGTTTTAAAGTTTTTTCTTTTCTTTTTAGAATGAATTTATTATTATTTATTATTATTATTATTATTAAGGTTTAAACAAACCACATAAAAAGAGGACACAAAATTAAGAAAAGTAATAAAAGAACAAAAAATAAGGAAAAGGGAATATACATCAATTTTCATGTATGACTGGTACAACTCAATTCTCCATTCTATAAGAACATTAACAAAAAACCCTCCCTTTTGTCTACAATCCATTTCATACCTTCTTATTTTTCAAAACTATAAACCATCAGTTCACAAGAAGTTTTTCTCTCTCTTGGCAGAGTACCAGGGGGGCGGGGAGAGTCAGTCGCTTCCCACACAGCTTTACAACCACAGCTTTTCAACTGCAGATGGAAGACCTGTCTAGCCACAATGAAATAATTGTCACACACACACACACACACCAGCTCAACAGGTGACATCTAGCAGGGAACACATATTTGAATGATTCAAGATGATACAAAGTCTTCTGTAAAAACTTCCTGGAGAGTTCAAGAAAAGTCTTTGACCTGGCCTGACTTGACCAGTGGAAGGAAAAAGAGACCTGAGAAGAGGCTTCAAGGTAATGGTAACCCTTTAGAACAATTGTTACCTTTTAAGCTAAAGAACCTACCTTATACTAAGATTCACTAGGGCATGCACAAAGGGACGGACAATAGAATTGCATTTTACCATTTTCTCTAGGATCCCTTGCTCATTCTGTGGATGTGCTGAAAGTAAGCGTATGGACATTTTCTTTCTAATAAGTGCTGTATAGTTTTAATGCTGGTAGCAGTTCTCTGCACCACATTAGACCTCATACTGGGCATGCTATTTTAAAAAGTGTTCCTCTTGATGGAAATATTTCGTAAAAGGCAAAAGATGTATGTGATCTTAAAAGCAGCCGGAGTATTTTAAAAAGGAGCACCAGTCAGTTGGCAAGTGGCTGATCCCCCAGTAGTAAGGTGCCCCCATAGTAGTCAGATGCTGGATAGTGGGAGACACAGAACCAGGAGAGAAAGTTGAGAGCCCTGTTCCTCTCAGTTGGCAATTTGTACAAAGGACAAGTGGTGGCAGCAACTGAGCTGAGAGATGGAGAGAAATCCTCTCCAGGTGTTGGGAAAGCCAGGTGAGTGGCATAGACCTTGGTCAGCCACTGGTGCCCAGATGCCTGAGGGCATGGTAGCATAGGGTTTGCAGCTCAGAATGAGCTATTCCAGCATAATAACTAAATGAAACTCTTCTGTTCAGAAAACTAGGAGTGGGAGGGGTAACAATAAGAGAAGGCTTTGACCACCACACTCCATATATAGGCCTTTTGAAGTTATCTGTGAAGAACAGAATGCTGAAATAGATCCACTGTTGGTCTGATCCAGCTGGACTCTTCTTATGTTTTTAAGAAAAATGCATTAAGCAACTGAAATTAGTTTGGGAAGGAGCTGGAATTGTAATGTGCCAGGAGAGTAGTTCTCATGCTGCCTTTCAAGATTTTTTATTCTTCTGTTTCTGGTTTTTAAATTTTCCTAATCTACCATAAACCTTCATGTGAAAATGAGATTATACAGCCAAACAAACATGTAACAGTTATTGTTAATAAAATATAAACTGAATTGTTATTTCCTGCAACAAAAGAATTCAAACAGTTTTTAAAAAACATAATGTAAGGAACAATTTCCAATCATTCATCACACCAAGACCTTTGAAATTGCTTTTGCACTTTAATTCCACCTCAGTTGCATGTAGAAATTAAAAATCCACTTCTAGGCATCCCTGTTATTCTTCACAGGGTCCCAGAGGTGCACCAATGAAACTAGTTTTTAAAGCTTATTAAATGTATTAAAGGAAGTATGTCCCAGACACACATCCCAATTAAGGGCTATATTTTGTATTCATTTACACCCATGTATCCCAAATGAGATTTATGAGATTTTATGGATAAGTTGGGGAAGTGTATTTAGACCACATTTATTGATGAAAACATGATGGCCACATAACTTGCTCTGAATACCATTAAATGCAGATTGTCTTAGGAGATTTTTAGTGGGAAAGAAAATAGGGAAGAGAGAATGGAGTTTTTAAAAAATCAGATTTCTGTCCATTTGCATAGATGACTCAAGAGTACAGAATGAAGTGGGATCAGTTCAGAATAATCTGGTATCATGGATCAGCCAGACACAGTCAGCCCTGATGAGTCAGAGAGCTTGAAGAGGAAGGAGCAGCTGAAGCAGGCTCCAGCCCACAGACGGCTACAGAAGATATTGCTGTAAGGCACTACTGCCACAAGAAATTACTGCTATAAAGTGCTACTGTCCAATAGCAGTGCCCTGGCTGTCCAGACTTCTGATTCAGGATCAAACAACATCCAGTAAGTTCCACTTCACATTCTCTGTCTGCAGAGTGCAGACAGAGGAGGGTCCAGCCTGACATACGGGGGGGGGGGCAGAGTGTGCTTCTTGTTGCCCAGAGACACCTGGATATAATAAGAAGGAGCATGCATGCATAGGCCAGATGCAGCCCAGGTGTGAAACAAACATCTTGGCTATAATGAATGGAGAGAAAGAGAGACCAGCTGTGGAAGCAATGAGTCAAACTACTTTTGACCCTGTCACCACTAATTCTGTCTCTACTTCACTCCTGGACCCACTGGACTGTTTCTGGTCTTTGACTTCAGGACTTGCCTTGAACCGGCCCTAGTGACAACCAAGACTCCCTTTAAGCTGTGGAGTCTTATAAGCAAAAATTCTACTTTGTGAGCTACTGGTATTAAAATTGTGAGCTACTGCATAAATTAGTTTGCTCTGGGGCCATTTTTCCTGAGCTAAGACAAAAATCTGTGAGCCAAATAAACTGTGATTTAGCTCACACTAACTCAGAAGAAACATTGGTGACTAGGGCTGCCAAGCTCCCAGGCTTAGCAGGGTTTCTCCTGCTTTGAAGGTCCCCAACCCACTGGCCTGCAGTGAGCAGGTGGGCGGATCCCATCCTGATGCCGCCAGCGTGATGACATCACTTGTACACGACATCATCGCACTGGCAACATAATATGTTGGCCACTCTAGGAGCTTCTGGGAAAATGCTATGGTTTTCTTGGATGCTCTACCAATTTGGGAGGAAAACTCTATGATTAGTTCTTATCAGTCATTCCTGTACCTATACATTCATTGACAGAAGACTGAGGAAGGAGCAGGGAGAACTATTACCAATTTCCAGAAGAAGCTTGCTTTCAAGAATTTTTTTCAAAGCAAATGTATTGCAATATCAAAGCAAATGTATTTCAAGATGCCCATGGACACAGGACTCTGATCTACATAAGACAAAATACTTCAAGTATAGCTTGTGTTCTCAGAAGTAAAATGATTTTAGAACAGTAAGTTCCACTGAGCAAAATGAGAGTTATTCTCAAGCACCGTACTGTGACTTTACAGGTGAGTAAAGTGAAAAGGCCAGAATATGTTCATACCACGCTAAGTAAAACCCTTCTGAATCACATCAAGGTCCATCTAGTATATCATTCAGTTTCCCACAATGGCCAACTAGATGTTCCTGAAAAGCCTACCAGCAAGACAAAAGCCAAGATCAAATTTAGAGGTGCACTGCCTTTAAAATTGGAAGTTTCATGTAGCCATACTTGCTAACATAACTTACTGATGCCCCATCCCTGTCCATTAATTTCTTTAATCTTCTTTTAAAGCCACCTAAATCAGTGGTTGTCACCACAATTGTGGCCTTGCATTCTGTAACTTAAATAGATGAACAATGCATTAATGTTTAATAGGATTTTTTTCAGTCCAGTGTCAATGTGGTCATTTCTGTAGACTTGAATAGATGAATAATATACATGCATAGAGTTGTGCCAATTTTAGGCAATTGTTATCAGTGATCTTAAACTGGAGGAACTCTGCATAGGATGGTGTTGTAAAATCTCTAGGCTGAAAGCTTCATTGCTCAGTCTAGGAAACTTAAATATTAAATAAATCTATGTCACTAGAAGAGCTCCTAAATATATTGTGGCATGAACTTGCCACATCTATTTTATGAGATCCACAATATTTCAGAGCCATTTAAAACAAAGTGATGCACTTTGATCAAGAGTTGTGCATAAAATATACAGGGTAGGCTATCTCATATGTCTGACACACCAAACTTAATTTCTAAACCAAAGAGGTTTGCATAGCATTGAAAAGGCAATGATTGCCATAAGAGTGCATATTTAAGTGGGTAGTGGTACTGAGAGCACATCTCGCAGTGGGGAGTCTTTACTTCTCAGCCTTTACAGGTATTTGCTTTTCCTAGCAATTGGTGGGATTACATTTTGAAACTGAAAAGGTACATTTCTTGATTTTTTAGGAGTTTTAGGAGCCCTTTAAACTGATAGTGTATTGTATTTCTGAAAAAAAGAGAAGGGTTTATAAATGCAATATTTAAACATAAAAAGTGCATTACTTCCCATTAGCCATCTCATTTTCTTTCATGCCACCATGTAGCCATCTGAACAGTGAAGGCTTGCTGTAGAGACTCTTAATCATGTCAAATAATTCCTAACAATATGAATGAATCTATTAATAGACTTCAAAGCAAAACATTTTACAATAAGATATTATTGTACAGGAGTAAGATCAGAGAATCTATACCATTGCATTAGCAGCCTGTTCCCTTTTGCTCACACAGTGCTAACATTCCTCTGGGGAAAAAACGAGCCTGCATAAAGAGTGGTCCAGAAGAGAAAGAAGAAGAGGAGGAAGAGGAGATTAGATTTATACCCTTTCCCTTCACTTGGAGTCTCAGGTTCATTATTTCCTTAGTCTGACATTTCCTGTGTCTTAAATAACAAGAAGCAAATGGCTACTATTTAGTATGCACTTAATATTAGAGCTATTTTAGAGATTCAGATTTTTGGGGAAGCAGTTCTTATTTCCATGTTTCTCATGTCATCCAGAATAAAGGCTTATACAGTTCTAAAGATGGATTTGTGAATGTCCTCCTCACCTCCCTTGTGAATTTGAAGGAGGGACATGAATATACCGCTGTGGAGAGATGGGTGAATTTTCCTGTTCTAGATTTTTGCTCTCTGAAGCCTTCCATTCCTCTTGCATTCTGGTTTAACCAGGTCCAAAATTAATTCCAGAGATGCATTGCATGTAGGGTTGCCAAGTCCAACTCAACAAATATCTGGGGACTTTGGGGGTGGAGCCAGGAGACTTTGGGGGTGGAGCCAGGAGACTTCTGTGATGTCATTTTCTGTGATGTCACTTCCAGGTCAAAGATCAAGTGATGTCACTTCCACTCATTCGATGATGTCACTTCCAGCACACTCCACTAAAACCCCACTTCTTCCTTTGACATCACTTTCTGGGCACTCTCCCAAACCTGCCTTTTCCTCTGAAGAAACTTCTTCCCACCTCCAAACTTCAAACATACTGTCGTATATAACTTCCCACCCCCACCTTTCCCCCATTTTACATTACCTCTAGGCCAGGGGTGGTCAAAATTGCTTAATGCTAAGAATCAAATAGAATAAACACCAGATGTTTGAGAGCCACAAGACATGAACATCAGGTGTTTGAAACAGGCACGTAGGCAAATAGATGGGGGCAGGGCTTGAATTTGGTAGGAGCTCACAGGAGCACAGCACCTGAACCTCCAGCCAGGGTCTGTATGCAGTGGGCAGTTCTCTCCCCACTGCACACAGATTCCAGGGCACACACAAATGAGATATGATACTGAGCTCCCACACCTTTTTTTCTACAAGATAACCCCTGGATGGGGGAGGAGGGAGGGAGAGGTGGAAAGAAAGCAACTTTAACTTTAAATGCATTCTCCAAGCTGCCAGATGGCTTGGAAAAATGATTTAGAGAGAGAAATGCCTTCTCCAGGCTGGCCAATGGAACAGCAGTGGGGGCTTTGGGAGCCACACAGTATGTGTGAAAGAGCTACATGTGGCTCCTGAGCCTCAGTTTGGCCACCCTTGCTCTAGACTTTTAGACCACCTGCCTGTGCAAAAATAACAAAAATTTTGCATAAATCATCAAGGATGCTGTAGAACCTTACTGATGGGGAGAGTTATAGACGAAATAGCAAAACATATATGTACTTGTACCAAAATAAATAACCTAACCAAAGCACTCTGGATTGGTTTGTTTTTAAAGAAGGTCAAATTTCAGCAGAAAACAAAGCAGGCCAAAAGAAGAGAGTTTGACTTAAGCAGCAATAGGGAACTCCAGCAGATACATTTCACTCAGCACACATACCAAGCATAATTCATAGCTTCAAAACAGACCAAAAAACACCTCACCACCACAAAAATGTAGTGTTAATTTGAAAATTATACTGCCATCAGATTGTGCTTTAACAATAAGAAATAATACCAACAGAATACTTTCTGCATATACTCCACAACTAATTTAAGAAGATATATACAACACACAGGTAGAGGCTATCCAACATATAACATTAGTATTGTTATCAGCTTCATTTCTAGCCCATCTTCCTCACTGAGACTCAGGACAGAATACAAAAAATGAAAAGCAATTCAATCAGACAGCAAGAGCCTTTAATAAACAATGTATTAGGACTACAATTACTGAAGTGGAGAACAATGCAAATGAACTACTTGGTAAAATATTCAAAAACAGTATAGTGCAGGGGTGGCTAAATTGTGGCTCAGGAGCCACGTGTAGCTCTTTCACACATATTGTGTGGCTGTCAAAGCCCACACCACCCTGTCAGCTGACTTGGAGAAGGCATTTCTCTCTTTAAATCAAGCCTAGTCAACCAGTGGCTTGAAGAATGCATTTAAAGTTGCTTTCTTTCCACCTCTCCCTCCCCTCAGCTATTTGCCTGCCTGCCTTCCTGCTCTCAAACATCTGACATTCATGTCTTGTGGCTCTCAAACATCTGACAGTCATGTCTTGTGGCTCTCAAACATCTGACATCTATTCTATGTGGTTCTTACATTACACAAGTTTGGCCACCCCTTGTCTAGACCATGGCATAAAAGTTCTGCCAAAAATGAAGCCCTTTACACTGACTTTAGTAGGAAAGAGACACATGCAATGTTGATTCTGTAAACTTCTTCATGAATTTCCTGCATTGTGCAGGGGGTTGGACTAGGTGACCCTGGAGGCCCTTCCAGCTCTAAGGTTCAATGATTCTATGTACTGAACTGCACACTTCACACTATGCAAAATGCACAACAGAAAACTGTATGTATCTAGGGATGCCAGCCTCCAGGTGGGACCTGGGGAATCCCCTGGAATTACAGCTCATTTTTAGACTACACACTGGAGAAAACTGCTGCTTCAGAGGGAGAACCGTATGACATTATACTCTGCTGAGGTGCCTTTCCTCTCCAGGTTATGTCCCCAAATCTCCACAAGTTTCTCATCTGGATATGGCAACCCAACTCCCCCATTCCCAGCCAGTGGCCAGGAGTTCCTATATTTCTTTTCTGTGGAAGGTAGCCTTTTGATACTTTTATTCTCCTAGCAGAGACTGCCTGCATCTTAACTATGATATATAACTAAAAGAACTACTGAATTTGTTTTCTTTGCAAATTAAGTCTGTCAACTGAAAACTTGAGGGTATAACTGTGTTTCACACATCTCCTTCCCTGAGTCATAGGCAGGAGTGGCCAACAGTAGCTCTCCAGGTGTTTTTGCCTACAACTCCCATCAGCCCCAGTCATTGGCCTTGCTGGCTGGGGCTGATGGGAGTTGTAGGCAAAAAAAACATCTGGAGAGCTACCGTTCGCCACTCCTGTCATAGGGCGTTCCAGCCCCTCTTCTTCACAGTGCCAGCTGCTGGTTTGAACAACTAGCATCCACTGGATGTTATTTTGCTTTGTAATCAGTTCACAAATGTCTAGGAATCAGGCCTTGAATTCAGCATGAGCTCACAGGAGCACAGCTTTTGAACCTTTCTGAGGGTTCCCCTTCCTCCTCCCAACCTACATTCCTTGTCCATTGAATAGTAAGTGCAGCTACATAACAATCCCTGGATGAGCTCCATCACCTATTTTTCTACAAAATGACCCCTGCTAGGAATTATTACAGGATGCCAAAGAAGGAAGGCACAACTAGATTCACAGCAACAACAGTCCCAAAGCAATTCCATAACTGGCATAAAGAAATCTCTTAGCACCTCTGTTAGCCAAATCCAAGATGAAAAACTATTTCTTTGCATATGTCTCATGTCCACCATTTAAACAGGCTTGTGGGCCATCAAGGACCAAACCCTGACATATTTGCATAGCTGGAAAATATTCTTCACAACAGGCTGTTTTTAAACATTTGTAACTATGCATGGCTCTGATATGTTGCATGACTATACATAGCAAACTGGTTCTAAAACAGAGAAATACCTTATCCTTTCAGTTCCCCTGGAGATTAGCACAGAATAGCTCTTGTCCACTTCTGATCTTTGTAGGTTGGAGATGACCTGTAATTTTAGGGGAACCCCAGCTCCCACCTGGAGGCTGGCATCTTTCCAGGATATGCTGCAGAAAGGCTTCTGTTCTTGGTTTTTTAGCTCCTTGCTTTTCTGCTTCTTTCTATTCTACACCCCTCCACTGTGCAAGTCTTTCCCCCCTGGAAAATCCTCTTCTGTGCCCTTTATTTTATTTTATTTTTAAATTCAAAACTGGCCCTGAAATTCTGTTGCTGGAGCCCTGTTTTGTCCAGGTCCAAACTTCTCCCCCACGCCCACCCTTACACTCAGAAAAAAAAAAATTACAACTTACAGTGCAGTTGGGAGAGAAGAAGAAAAGTTTGGGAGACCACGTGGAAGGAAGCCGAGGAAGGAGGAGGAAAAGCTGAGTCTGGGAGGAGCAAGTGCCGAAGTGAAACTGAGTTGGGAAGGGAGGAGCCGAGGTGGTGGGGGGGGGGAGGAAGCTAGCGAACCTGTTTAAAGGAGCAGGGGAAATTTATTGCTCCAAATGCTGCACTAGGCAGGCAAGTCCCAACTCTTCCCGATTGTACTTAGCCACCCACAAGTGAGCACATAGCTCAAAATAAAAGCTCCCAAGCCTCCCAGCCTCAGTAAAGCAACGAGCCTGATAGTATCCTCCACCCCCAAGCTCCGACAGCAAAGTGAAGCCTGCCTGGAGAGCCTGCATTCTCCCCCCCCCCCCCGCTTCCAGATTTTTTGAGAGCGGGGGATGAGGCTGCTAATCAGGGGGTCCCCCGCCAGGGTGGGGGGCGGGTTGGGAAGCCTAATTGCATGCAACAGCTTTTAGTGTTTCCTGTTTACATGCCCCTTTTCCCTTCCTGTACATTCTTGATTGTGCATTGAAAAATGTCCCTATGCATATAGTCGCCTGTAGATTCTTATTGTGCATGGCTTCATAAATGTACAAATGTGTTTTGACAAAAAACATGTTTGGGGATACATAGGTAATATTATAAAGTTTGAAAATGGATCAAATTTTTTAAAAGACTATATGAGGGGATATATAATGGTGGAGAAGGTAGAATGGTATAGCCCAATCTCATCAGACCACAGAAGCTAAACAGGGACAGTACTTGGGAAGGAGACTCTACAGCGGAAAGCAAAAGCAAACCATCTCTGCTGCTCACTTACCTTGAAAGTCCCTTGCTGGGGTTGCCATAAGTTGGCTGCATCTAGATGCACTTTATACATACAAATTAAAGTGGAAGAAGCATAAAAAATTAAAGTGGTGCTTGCGTAGAAGAAAAAAATTGGATAACAAATGCCAAACAAGAAAGATTATTCATGGGATGAAACAGGCCTTCTCATCCAGGACTGAGGAGAAGAGACATGTTCACTGAACTTTTGTGTTGACATCTAATGACAGGAGAGGGAGAGAGAGAGAGAGAGAGTACCTCAAGAGGAATTGGCTAACCTCCCTGAAAGCTTCTAAAGTAAAATTTGCCACTTATAAAAGTTAAGGAATTATTGCTTAGCATTATAGGAAAAATAGTGTTAGAACTTGGGCAGAATGTGCTTATCTCATTTTAATAACTCAGGGTTTTTTTTAAGCTTACTTTGTTTTACCCTTAACAATTCTGTAGTAAAAGTGATTATCAGGCAGTGGTGTAGAGATGAAATTTGTACAACCCCAGCACATTTATGTATTTATTTAGAAAGAAAAGTAATTGCTGCCCCCGCAGTCTATGTGGAGGTGCCTCATAGTAAAACTGAATGATGCAAATAACAGTAAAAGCAATGCATAACAAATCATATCAGTAAGAACAAAAATATATATTTAAACAAGCCAAAAATATATATTTAAACAAACTATCAAAACAAGCCAAGGCATAAAAGCATACAAAATAGAGCCATCTAAGTGGATGTTGATAAAACAGTCCTCAGGCTAGCAGCAACCATAAAACAGCCAAAAAAAATAGTGATATTGAATGTATGGTCTGAAGGCACATGATGCAACTACCATGATGAAACTAGCTAGGACCGAGTCGGTTCCATTCCATTATTGAAGACCTTCTGGAAAGCCCATAGAATACAAATACAATTAATAATCAGAGCTGATTTTAGAAAATCATGTTTAGGTGAAATATCTGTAGGAATTTTGAGGAAACATAAAATAAAGTTAAAGTGATCACACATTTCCACAGCAATGATTACAGCCTTCAAGTCAATTAGAGCAATATGATATACACAATATTACAAATTGACTAGTGGGCAAATGTTATGTTAACATGGTATAGTCACAACATATTATGGAAGATGGTATAGGCTTAACATGGGAGTATGAATGGAGGTTCTCTTTATGAGGTAGGTTACTTTTTATTACTTTGGTGTCAACAGAATGCATGAAACATAGCTGATCAAGCTGCAAGACACACTGCAATAGACTTATTTTTGGATGGCGTTAAGACAGAATTTGTGGCACCTGACCAACAACTGGAGGCTATAAAATTGAGAAATATAAAGTATTCACATCATGTATTATGGGAACTCCAGTAAAGTGGAAAAAGTTTTGGCAAGGTAACTGTTTATAGGATGAACACTTGGGATGAAATCCTGAAAGGCTTAAGGAAAGCAACTTCCCTAATTAGCCAGCTGGGAGTGGTACTACGTATCAAACCCAACTAATATTCTGGCTCAGTTAGCCATTAAAATCCCATAGGGAATAAAACAGAAATATTTGAACTAGCTGTGTATTCATAAAGGGAAACAAAACTCTGAAGTAAAAAGACCAAGCGAAAAACTTCTGTGTGGTTATAAATGTTACAGAGCTTCTTGTGTGGACACAGCAACTCTTGTCCCATTCTACTATGAAGGTTGAAAGCTTTATAGATATGATAAGAGTATTATCATTTGTAAACATATGGGACCATAATCTCTTCTGCACTATACTCATAGGTAATGTGGTTCAGAATGAAATTCACCTATAGGAGGACTGAAGAGTTAGAATGTCATAGGAAGAGTGGTCCCATTTATGCTTCGGAAAAGGTTGAATGAGAGTGATTAGAAAAGGACACCAAAGTGTTTGGTACTTCTGCTGCTTCATTCTGTTCCCCATTTCTTCACTTTCAATTGACTGTGGTTGATTTTCTTTAAGTATCCATTTAAATGTCTATTTTGATGGAGAATGGATTCCCCTCCCTGAAATTCACTATTAATAGCCATTCAACCCCCAACCCCAAAGACATGAGATTCCAAACAAGGTTCAACTTATTTATTTATTTATACTCTACTTTGTTAGTGCTTATTTCAATAAGCTGATGATTTTGAGGGCAGGTTTCTCTAAGCATCCACATAGACTGCCTTCTGGACAGACCCACTCTGGCTCCAAACTTGGTCAGCATTTACCGCTGGCCTTGCTTATCACTACCTGCACATCCCTATGTGCAGAGAGGTGCCCAGCATCATCTGTCTCTTGTGATGTGCCACAAAGCTAATACCAGATTCTAAAAATGCCACTCAGCACCAAGAACACTCCACAGTTCACCCAGCCACAAATAATGTGATGGCCTATATCAGATCATGTAGATGTCTTGGAGTGCTTGCCAATTAACCCTACCTATCCTATTCCTCTCACAACTCTCACAATTCCTGCTAACTAGTTGTGGCCTAACTAGTTACAAAATGGACTGATTTGATGGGGGAGGGGAACCCATCCCACTGAAACATCAAAGAGCAAGTTAAAAAAAAGAGATTCCTTGTGCAGCCAATGTTGAAGAATCCTCCCAAATTTCTGCTTGGGAACCAGCTAATCCCCTACTGCCCTCAGGGAAGGTGAGAAGCTAAAAGTGAGAGTGAACAGTAGGGCAAAATGGTCAGCTGTCCTCATCTTATTGGCTGTTTTCTCTGCAATCAATGAAGTTTTGTGATTCATTTGAAGCAAGATGGGGGCCATAACAAATCAACCCACAGAATAACTTGCTGTGGATATTGCTTCTCTTTAATTTCTCTTTGCATTTTTCTGTTGCACCACAGATCTGGGCTCTCAGCACCCTTTTGTAACATCACTCCTTGCAGTGTTGCAGCAGAAGGATAAGAATGTTTGGGAAGCCATTGTCTGCTTCAGACCACCTTAAGAGTGAAATTCTGGAGGACTTCCTTTCTAGCCCTCATCTCTTCCAATTTATCTTCTGATCAAAAATGAATTGATTCAAAACAAGACACCAAATTAAAAAAAAACAACAAAAACGTACTGCTGGATTTCTGGAAGAAACTGGGTAAAGAAGAATTAAGAGAATTTCTCTTATGCTGTTGTGTAGCTAGGCAAAATCAGAACAGATAAGTTGTACTTGAAGGGAGAGCACATACTCTGGTGAACTTGAAAAAGGATAGTACAAGCAGAAAGAGAGGTTAACTGCCAAGTGGGGCATATGGTTGCTTATGCCATTGAGTGGCAGGACCAGAGCTGAATATGCGGCCCCATCTGTACTGCACTAAATAATAGACTTAGCAATGGTTCGCAATACTAATGAATTAAGTGGTCAGGTTATCTAAACATATTTCCAGGGCTTTTTTTGTATCAGGAACTCCTTTGCATATTAGGGCACACATCCCTGATGTAGTCAATCCTCCAGGAGGATTGGCTGCATCAGGGGTGTGTGGCCTAATATGCAAAGAATATTTCCAAGTAATGATATTTCCAAGTACTAAATGAAATGCTCACAAAGCTGATGTTGAAGAGAAAACCCTGTACGAGGATGAGGAAGATGAAATAAATCTTTATATATTGGTGACATAATTCAGCAATCTTTTATTCTTTTGTCAGTCATTTTAAAATAGATGTTAATGTATACTATATTTACTCAAATGAAAACTAGATTCCACCCACCCAAATGAAAACTAGATTCCTCCCCCCCCCTCCGATATAACATAAAAGGGAAGAGGAGGTAATTTTACAATTGCCTACAAGTTACATTATGTCCAGTAAAAACTGGAGAAGGGGATTACAATTTAGGAGGATTCCTTGTACATTTAGGGTTATCTTCCAGTTAAATAAATATGAAAAGAAGAATCCTGCAGTCAAACCAATACTTCATAATCACATTCAGAGCCAAGCCTGGTGCTATTGCTCTACTCTGTGTTTCTGGGATACACAAATATAATTTTGGGGGGATAGCAATACACAGGAGCAAGGTCTACAAACCAATCAGGATCCAGGTATCTGAAGGTCCAGTTCAAGGATCAGGGTAGGAGGTGTCCAGGGGTCCAGTTCCAAGGCTTGAAAAAAGGTGCAGGATACAGGGTGTGGGTCCTAGGCTTCAGGAGCAAGCACAGATTACCAGAGACAAGGTACAAGGCCAGGACAGAGTTCTGTTTGCTAAACAGATCAGAGCATAGAAGAGTGGTGAGCAATGCTCCCTCTAAGCCAGGTGTGGTCAAACTATGGCTCGGGAGCCACATGTGGTTCTTCCATACATATTGTGTGGCTCTCAAAGCTCCTACTACCCATTGGCTGACTTGGAGAAGACATTTCTCTGTTTAAATCACTTCTCCAAGCCAAGCCAGACAGTGACCTGGAGAATGCATTTAAAGTTGTTTTCTTTCCACCTTTCTCTCTCTCCTATCTCCCTCCCTCCCTCCTTCCTTCCTCAGACATTCATGTCTTGCAGCTCTCAAACATCTGAATTTTATTCTATGTGACTCAAGTTAAGCAACTTTGACCACCCCTGCTCTAAGCTGTGGAGCCTTGTGAGCAAAAATTCCGCTTTGTGAGCTACTGCATAGTATTTTGATCTGGGATCATCTTTCCTGAGCTATGACAAAAATGTATGAGCTGGAGGCTAAAAAACTGTGAGCTAGCTCACACAAACTCAGTTTAGAGGGAACACTAGTGGCAAGCAAGGTTGCTACCACACCAAGCCTTGCTCAGCTTGTTCCTTTTATCTGCTTCTTTTGCTGACTCATCCCTGAAGGGCCATGTATTGCTCCTTACAGTCATGCTCACCTTCCTACAGGTGTAAGTCTTTTATTGTTTTCATATCAACCTGTCAGTCCTGGTCCTGCAAGGACTCCACTCTAGGAACTAACACTGACCATTGCTGAGCAACCAAGTGGGCACTCTGTTTTCTCTCTTGAACTGCCAAGTGCTCTCTTCTTCTGTACTGTGCTGGATCAGGAGAGGCTGGCAGGGAAGCTGGTCCCTGTGGCATCTCTTTTTTCTCCTGGAAGATTTAGCAGCCTGGCCATGAGTGGGAAGCATCAGAAAACGAATTCTCACTTCTCAATTCTTATCCCATCAGGTCTACAGCCAGATGCTGCTGCTCAGGTGAGGATTCCATTAGTATGAGGCCCAATTCTTCAGATTCCTCCTCCTTCAAGGAGGTGGCAGCAGGCTGGCCCATAACCCTTCTGAAGCACACTTGCCAACCTGGTGAGAAAATCCTAGACTGCAATTCATTGTCACATATTCTTGTTTTAGTTCATTCTTTCACCATTGACGCTTACTTAACCCATGAACTTGCAGTCCTGCTGCTTTTGAATGCCAATCAACTGTGTTCTTCCAAAAAGTTTCTTATAATCCTTTTAGAGCTCCTTGCACAGGTTCTACAGTCAATAAAATCAGAGATAACTTAGCTGTTCCTTCATATGTCAAGATCCAGGGTCCTGCATAAAGTTCACATCAGCATAAAAATATGGTCAAAGTTTGGTTTCTAGTGCAGATGAATTCAGAGCAGAGGATATTTAACAGGGGAGAAAGGCATGGTTGCAGGAATCAGTTTGTATTGCAGTCACACATTATTTTTAGAACAATACATTGTTAATTGCTTTAGAATGTTTTAGAATGTTTGTGAACATTCAAATAAAAATTGAGGGTTTTTTTCCTCCTGCTGATCACAATTTGTGATTTGAATTGCAGTATGAATCAGTTGGATTATCAACCATCCCTGTCAATCAGTCACACCTCTCTTTGACCACAAATTATAAGCAGCACTCTTGAAAGTTCAAAAAATGTTTGCTTGTTTCAACATGTTCGAAATAAATGACAAATGCTTTTTTACCCTATAGTATCAGTCTTTATCCCTTCATCTTTGTTATACATCTAAAATCAATAAAACAAAAAGGGTTTTCAATCCTGCCGGGACTGGGAGACAGTAAAGCTGCATGGATTGTCTCTCTGTTCTAGCCTTGTTCATTCCACCTAGCTGACTTAATGTTCATTCGTGGAGTATTCTGATCCAGACTGTAAATGTATATGCACATTTTCACACAGTTTTCCTTTTAGCTGTGTCCTGTTCTTCATTAACCAAATGCATATTGTTGCTAATGGTGACAAAAGGAGGTGCTTTGATCCTATGGTGGAGATACAAAGCTCTGTAGCTTGTCTCTTTATTTTAGCCTTTCTCATTTATGTGCTGTGACTCCCAAGGCTGAGTACATTCATTGGATCACAAGTATGTAATGTGTTCTTGAAGTACAGCCTAGGAGGCCTAGTTCAATCCAGTAAATTCGAACATGCACTAGCATGATAAATACGACTGTGTACTGAATGCTTTAGTATCAACTATCCATGAGCAAAAGCAGGCATATATACAAACTGTAGCTGTTTTTAACTGTAACATAGCCAGCCCATGGAAACATGGAACCTGTGTATTCTAAGCCAGCCTGTCAATTTTGACGATGCATCAAAAGCATCTACTTGGTAAGCTAACACAATGCAAAATTATTTAAAATGTTCTTCTGTGTGAATGGCAAGACAATCAACAGTATGATAATAGAGGGCACTCAACAGGATCAAAAACAGACATTGCATGCAAGGGGAGATCAAGTACCTGGACAAGCAATATGCAAGAATGGAGCAGCAGCATGCTACTCTACAACTGGCCAGTTTCTCCTTGTGAGTATGCCCACCTTAATATTCAGAGGAGAATATGAGGTTGCAAACAAGCATAATATCTACTTCTGTCCTAAAAAAGAAAAAAAAAGTATAAACATTTATTTTGAATTGATTTTAATTGGTGTACATGTAACCACACATATAACACAATGAATGTCTTTATTTATAATGATCATAGACCAGCAAACAATAAAAGTCCATTTCATAACCAATAAAAGTTGATACAATTGTACAATAATAATATATGATACCATCTAAAATATGCATAAAATATGAATACAAGATTTAAAAATATAACCAGCAGTGGACAAAGTTGATACAATAGTTCCATGAACCCTTATATCTATAAAGAACTTCTCATGAGATGTACTTGCCAAAAAGGCAGAATGATCCAATATACTTCTACCTTATGCCCTGAAACCCCAAACTAATGCTTCTCCGCATTAGAATGAGCTCCAGGAGAGTGATTTGCAAAAGACAAGTGGCAGATGAAAAATAGTGTGCTTAATATCTCTTATTTCTGCCACTTTTTCACCTGCAACAAACTTAGTTGGGGTTCCAGTAGAAGTAGCTGACATAGACTGCGGAAGTGCAATAGCTGACGCAGGTCTTCCCTACTCATATGAACCTGCCTCATAAAACCTTTAGCTTTATATTGCTTTTAAAAAGTTTGTTTGCCATTTGGCATATACACAGTTTTTTGGTTTTGCTTTTTAAAAAAATCATTTTCCTATTCATTTTATTTTGATTATGTTCATTATTAATGTTCGTTGCCTCATTTTCATTATGTTCATTATTACCCCATTCATCTTAGGTTTTACTTATGTAGTTATTTTCATTTTCACATTTCCAGATATAACTTGTTTGTTTTTCATCTAATTTGAGTGAAAAATTTCCAAGACTATACCAATTTCTCATTAGATCATGTCTGCCAAATGCCAAACAAATAAGAGAAAATGTTTTAAAGACAATGGGAGTAAAAACACATGCCCAGCACTATTTTCTTGTTTCTCATCCAATAGGATTGAAATTTGCACCTCTCCACTGCATCCCCCCCCCCTTCCAAATTTTCAGCAGATACAAAAATATGTTCATATTTTAGAGACAATTCAATTATTATTTGCAAAGAAAGCATGGGGATATATGGGAACTTTGGCATGTAAGTTTCCTTTTCTTTATTCTCTGGTGGTATGATTCTCTCTCTCTCTGTATGTGTCTGTCTGATTCCTCACTAGCAGTTGCTGTGACCCCAGGCTTCTGCTTTAGCTGGCTCAAGAGATCAATTCCCTATCTGTTGCTGCGTGGGCACATTTTGATCCACAGCTCCCTCCAATTTCCCTCACAGACTCCTTGTCTCAAAAAAAAAAGAAAAGATTCAATATCTGCAAGGGAAATTGAAGGGAGTCGCAGATCAAAATGCACCCGCACAACAACTGGTGGGGAATTGATCACTTGAGCCAGGGAAAGCAGAAGCCTGGCAGCAGATCAACTGCTAGTGAGGAATTGCTCTCTCTCTGTGCATTTGAACAAAAAATGGAACATGAGTGAAAACTTGCTTCTATCTTACCTTTCTGCACTTGATAGATTTCAGCAGTGTTTTCCCTTTCCTGATTCACTTCCTATGTCAGAGCCAATATGATGAAAAATACCTCAAGAAACAGAATGACATGTGGGAGGAAGCAGGGCTTCACTTTTGTCTCTTGTTTGCTGTGGGCATGTCCTGAAATAGCTGTTTTATGTTTGGTCTTCGGGGTTTTTTTTTGGTTTTTTTTAATTACTTATCAAGCTGCACACCTTTTCACCCTATTCATGTAACAGCAGCTGGGGGGATGTACCGAGAAAATAGCACAGCTTTTACAGGAAATTTAAAAAAATTAATGTATCTAATATTTGATCCATAACTATCACTTACACGAAAAAGACATTTCATGTCTTTCTTGGTGGGCCATGCCTTTTTGTTAGGTGCGGCGAAGAGACATTTTTTTGCAGTGAGATGCTTGCCTGACTTTCAGAGAATACAGTGTGCCAGTCTTAGTATGATAAAGCCTGTAACTTCCTGCAGTCTGTATGTCTGCTTTTAGACAATACCTAGCAGGCAGGCAGGCAGGCACATCATCAGAGCACAGCAGAAAATATAACTTAGGTAAACAGGATGATGACATGATCAATAAAACCCTTCCAGACATAGTGGAAACAGTGCAGTGATTGGCAGAAAGGAAAAGCTGTGGTAGAAATGCCAACAGGTGTCATCTTCATCAGCACAAACATCTACAAGCTGTTCTGTTTGGAAGGTGGCCCTGTTGCTTAGCTAATCTACTGAATCTCTTCCTTTTTCTCCTCCCTGTGCTTCATGAAATGATAAAAAACACACAGCAAGACACCAGAATAATGGTCATTTCCCATTGGCAACGATTTTGAGCAGTTGGATGCATAGTGCTACATGTAGCAAAGAAAGCAAGCAGTTGGTTTTAATTTTCATTAGCTAATTTCCAAATTCACATCCTTAATTTAATTTAAGGTAAAAAACTTTTCTTCTGAGATGTAGATATATTTTCATAATGCATTATAAATCAGTATCTTTTACCAGAATAACTTGACCACCTCTCTGCTTGTATCACAATTTGTTCACAAATTTTGAGTGGGGCCCTAGAAATCTTGCTGGGCAGGACATAGTCTGCCATTAGATCTTGATCACACATATTGTGCCATGGATGTCTCCTTACCCCATCCATTTGTCCATCATATCTCAAAGCGGAAGATCTCCATTTGCCACCCATGTGGATTTCTTGGTTTTCTGGATCTTGATGGGAAAGGAGTTGGAAAGGTCTGTCTTTCTAGTCTTTCAGTCTTGTTTATTTCGTCCCCCTGCTTGACTTCAGAACTGATTTATGCATTCTTGCACCACTTCATGAGGACTATAGTTCAATCCAATCAGTTCCGAACATCTGCCAGTATGAAGAATGCCACTAAATTATGAATGCCCCTAAATGTGTAGTGCAAAAATGGAATATATATTCTACAGAGGAGCATAATATGCCTGTGATGACCCTGGATGATAACATATCCAAGCAAGCCAGTATACCATGCTGCATATTGATACTGTAAATGTGAAAAACTATTTACAGCTCTGTTTACTTTGAATTGCAAACAAATTTTAAGGCAATTATTACAAAATTGGAATTGCAAATAAAGTACTAGCATTTAAACAAGAATTTTATCAGCTGCCAGTAGCTCTCATACATTTGTAGGAAGTGCATATATGTAGGCTCCCGCTCCTGTGACTGAGAATGTTTAATTTGTGTACACAGGGTGTGGCGCCAGTATGGTGATGCTTGTGCTTTTTCTATAAACATAGATTTCAATCCAAAGTATAACTTTGTAAATAAATTAATTAAAT
Organism: Heteronotia binoei; assembly: GCF_032191835.1. Taxonomy (NCBI): domain Eukaryota; kingdom Metazoa; phylum Chordata; class Lepidosauria; order Squamata; family Gekkonidae; genus Heteronotia; species Heteronotia binoei. The sequence continues at coordinate 72,526,242 of NC_083231.1, forward strand.
GTATGAATCCTGTACAGAGGGCTTGAATTGAGAAGGGAAGGCCAAGAATCCATAAACTGAGAATCTGCACTATCACTGCACAAGTACACAAAGCACTGCACTAGTGTTTTCTACACTATTGCCCATCAGAGAAGGCTTCTATATACTTGTAGTAGGCATATGCCCCCTTCATGGCAAATGCACATTATTCTTCCAAGATGATCAGTGGAATTCTTCAGTACAAATGTGTGCTACAGATCCCCAACCAGGGCCTTTTTTGTAGCAGGAACTCCTTAGTATATTAGATCACATACCCCTGATGTAGCCAATCCCCCAAGACCTTACAGGGCTCTTAGTACAGAGCCTACTGTAAGTTCCAGGAGGATTGGCTATATCCAGGGGGTGTGGCATAATATGCAAAGGAGTTTTTGCTACAAAAAAACCCTGTCCGCAACTATTTGGGGAGGGGAGTAAAATTACAAATTGCTTCTTTCATTTATGAAATTGATATCCTGCCTTTCTGTCCTTACAGGGACCAAGGTGGCTAGCAATTTAAAACATACATGATAACATACATTACATAACCACTGAAATACCCCTCCAAAAAGCAAGCCCCATTAAAAAAATGTAAAAAAAAAAGATGTTATATACAGGGGTCGTTTTGTAGAAAAATAGGTGGTGGAGCTCATCCAGGGATTGCTATGCAGTAATACTATTCAATGGACAAGGAGGTGGAACTCTCAGAAAGGTTCAGGAGCTGTGCTCCTGTGAGCTCCCACTGAATCTGAGGTCTGGTTATATATGTGATGTAGATGATGATGATGATGATGAAGAAGAAGAAGAAGAAGAAGAAGAAGAAGAAGAAGAAGAAGAAGAAGAAGAAGAAGAAGAAGAAGAAGAAGAAGAAGAAGAAGAAGAAGAAAGATAGATAGATAGATAGATAGATAGATAGATAGATAGATAGATAGATAGATAGATAGATAGATAGATAGATAACACAAGTTAGGAAGGAGGGACATTGAAGGCATGCCAATTGACACAAAAAAGTCTTCACCCATTGGTGGCAGACAGCAACAGAAGGGAACAAACAAATCACCTTGGGGAGAGAGTTCCAGAGCTGTGATGCCATGATTGAGACGGCCTTCCCAGGTTGCCACCCACCAATCTCAGAAAGTGAGGGCACCTGAAGCAGGGCCTCTGGTGATGACTGTAACAGACAGGTTCAGACTGTAAGGGCGTTTTTGCACTGACCTTAATCAGCAGCGACGCCCCTCTTCACCGCACAGGATCGGCGCGGATTTTGCACTAATTGCCACGGACCACCCGGAAGAGCCGGAAAGTCCCGCGGCTTTTGCGGCGCAAATGGAAACTGGTTTTTGGCGGTTTCCATTTATGCCGCAAAAGCCGCGGGACTTTCCGGCTCTTCCGGGTGCTCCGCGGCAATTAGTGCGAAATCCGCGCCAATCCTGCGCGGTGAAGAGGGGCATCGCTGCTGATTAAGGTCAGTGCGAAAACGCCCTAACAGACAGGTACCATTTGTATTCACCTCTCAGTGAATACCATTTGTATTCACCTCTCAGTGAATACAAATGGTAACATCTGGAATAAGCAAGAATGGTAAACTGTAGTTTTGCTGACTGCTTAGGTTATTAAATCATGCTACTTGAATTGTGTTAAATAATTTGACTAATTATTTATTGCTAATTATTTAAAAACACTATTATAAGATTTTATTGCTGTTTCAACAATTTCAGAGCAATTTTAATCGAATTGCTATGCCATCAGCAGATTTAAAACAATAACAAAAAACACTGGAACTATTCATAAGCCTATTCTTCTGATTGCCTCCACTTTGTTCCCCAGGGAGTCTCTTGTTGCTTTAGCAGCCTGCCCAACCTCATGGGGTTGTTGTGCTTGCAGGATGGGGAAGAGGGGAATGATGCAACCTATGAGGTGATCACTAATAGAATAGGTGCGTGGCTGAAGCTTTGTTCCTCAGGCACCGGGGGGGGGGGGAGAGAAAGGGACGTATAAATTATGAAAAAAGGCTAAGGACTGTCAGGACCAGATCTACATGTTTTTTGAGGGGGGGGTGGTCCCATAGAATACAATGGACTCCATACCCAATTTGGCACCCCCTCCTCCATCAGTGACTGGGGCAAGCATCCCCCTCTGCCCCCCCCCCTGATCCAGCACTGAGAACTGTGGGGGCAGATAAAATAAAGGCTGGTTGGTGAGTGGGAAAGAAAGAAGAAAGCAGAAAAATCAAGATGATATGGAGGCTTCCAGGAAGAAAGATAGGAAAGATAGGAAATAATATGAGGGAAATTGTGTGACCCACAAGTCCTTGTGGTTTCTCTAAGTGTAGTTTCATAATTATCAGCATGTGTTTTCACAGTGGTTTAATCTAGAGGAAAAGGAGAACTTTAAAGATTTATGTAGGTGTGAGTGTCCCTACAAACAGTCTGATTAGCTTGAACTCCAACTGTGCATGTGCAAAATCTTAATTAACATTGCAAGTCAGAAAATAAAATTATCCTGGTGAAAATGACATTTGATTCATAATACAATAGAACAATATAAATTGGAAAAAAAAAATGATCTGATCCAGGTAATTATGAGCCTTTCCTATCTGTGATTTGCTTCCTATATAAGAAGAAAGTTTCAATTCACACCCTTTTCTGTCTAAGATATCAGTTTTGAACAAATTGCTTTGACAGCTTCAGCTTCACTTAGTTCACATCAGCTATAGTGGCTTCAACCAGCTTGACTTTGTTTCACTCACTTCCAGAAATTAGACTAAAATTGAAGCAGACATTGCTATAGCACATGTGATGCACTGCCAACCTCTCCAACTTTAGGGGAACTGTGTTCATCACATCTGCAGTGTCATTTGGGGGACTTAAAAGAAGGCAGTTTTGTTTGTCTATGGTTCAGAGATACTAGAAACTGATAGCTTGCATATATTATGTGGACTGCTAGTGTTTTCACAGGAAGTAATAATGTTCTTCAATTGTTTGGAAAAGTAACACACACAAAAAAAACTACATCAACACGTTTTACTATCAGCTATGGAATATCACTTCTGCCATTGAAGATTTTTTTAAAGAAACTGGAAGGATTGTAAAATATCAATTTCTAAGGGAATATCCTTTATCAGCTCTATTAAATGGGTTGGAAAGTTCTCCTGAGTACTGTCCCTCAGAAAATTTAAGCCAGATCAAGAGAAGATGGCTCCACAAGCTTTAGGAATATTCTACTAAGAAGCTAAGGAAGTGAAGCTCAGTCTTTTAAATTAAAAGTAAGCATTTTGAAGATGGCATTTTAAAATATTGATTCAGAGCTAGCTATGGATACAATGTATTTTAAACTGTGTTGACTAGCTTTCTGAACAAGGTCTTTGAAACAAAACGGGTATACTTAGTTCGGTATAATTTGGCTCAATAGTTGAGGCAGCAGAAATCCCCTTTTAACAAATAAAAGTGCCTGCTTGGTTGGATTAACAAATAGGCCAAATAGGCACTGGCCTATGAGCCCCCACACCTTTAGGGACCCCAGGCTGGCTTTTGCCTCTGGTTTTCTCTGGTTGTTAATGTTTGTTTTGTGTAATAAAATTGGTTTATTAAAATTGTTGATTGGAAAAATTAAAAACTTATTAGGAGATAATTTGCGAGGAACCCCCTGAGAATTTGACTGCATAGGGGCCTCTACAGGGTTTACATTTTATTGCTGTTTTAGTGTTTAAACTATGTTGGAACCCACTCTGAGCCTGCTTTGCAGGAAGGGTGGGATATAAATCCAATAAATAAATGATTTTTTAAAAAAAGGATCCAAACAAGCAAATCATTGAAACAAGCTATTGTTGATCTACTATGCCACATGTAGCCAAGAACAGAAGCAGCCAAGAATAGATGCACACCACAACTTAGCAACCTTCCAAGTTTTTCTGTCTGCCCGATGCTGTAAATGCAGAACCAAGCCCTAGAAGACTCAATTCATGGTGGGTAAATGGTGTCCAGCTTAGTGAGTCAAAAGTTGTACAGCTTGTGATAAATAATGATGTTGAGACTTCATAGGGCCCATGCAGGATGATTATGAAAGGGAGCTGGTCATTCCCTCTATCAGAAAAGAGGTTAGCCATGTTGATCTGCAGGAGAACATATCGATTTGAGTCCAGTAGGCACCTTAGAAACCAACAATATTTTCAAGGTATAAACTTTTGAGAGTCAAAGCCCTGTCTGATGAAAACCTACTTGGTCTGAAAGTTACCACTATATTCAAATCTAGCTGTTCTAAAAGTAAAGTGGCAGATCCTTGCTATTATTAAGAAAGCAGAAACAGCAGGCTATCACAAAGAATGTGGGGGTTTCTACATGTTTCTCACAGGACTTTCCAGGTATACAGAGAAATATGACTTTGTAAATTACCCCCGCACCAAGTTTTTAAAAAAGAACAACAATCTTGTAAATTTCTCTCTGAACATGTTCAACAGGTGAACTGTCTATGTTTAAAGGTGGCAGTGAGACATGAGCCAATCACTTAGTGCATTCAGTTTGTACTGAGCAGCTGTGAATACCTGTCAAACTGTTTGGGTTTTTTGCAAAACTGTGCACAAAGATGCTATTTATTCTAATTGATTGACAGCCATCACGAAGAACTACATGAACATTAAAGGGTAGGATATTATTGAAACACATCATTTATTAATGGCTTATTAAGTGATTTGATTGTCTATTTAAACTATTGTCTCCTGAGGAGACCAGTTACACAGCAAAGGTGGAGCATAGGCTGACTCCGCAAGAAAGCACTTCCATAAATAGTTCTGTTGTACTGCATGGTTAGGAAGGAATACTGCTAAGCAATGTAGTCAACACAGACAAACAAATCAGTGAGCAGTCAAACTGATGGCTAAAAAATCAGAGAAGTTGAACAGTCAGGTGTTCAAGCATCTCTAGTGGGTGGTCAGTTAAAGGAAAAATGGCAAAGAGGGGAATTCGTCTTCTATACCCCCTCCCCCTAGATTCATACAATCTTAGAGAAGGAGGAGGATGGTTCAAGATTTTAAGATTGTTATCTTTCTCCCCTAATATATGTACATGTGTATGTGCCTGTATCTATGTCTGTATAATACATAAATATTCAAACCTTATTTTATATATGTATTTAAGTTCATACATGTACTCTCATAAGAACATAAGAGAAGCCATGTTGGATCAGGCCAATGGCCCATCCAGTCCAACACTCTGTGTCACACAGTGGCCAAAAAAAGTATATATATATATATACATACACACACACACACACACACACATATATATACACACACTGTGGCTAATAGCCACTGAAGGACCTCTGCCCCATATTTTTATCTAACCCCCTCTTGAAGCTGGCTATGCTTGTAGCTGCCACCACCTACTGTGGCAGTGAATTCCACATGTTAATCACCCTTTGGTTGAAGAAGTACTTCCTTTTATCTGTTTTAACCTGACTGCTCAGCAATTTCATCGAATGCCCACGAGTTCTTGTATTGTGAGAAAGGGAGGAAAGTACTTCTTTCTCTACTTTCTCCATCCCATGCATTATCTTGTAAACCTTTATCATGTCACCCCGCAGTCAACGTTTCTCCAAGCTAAAGAGCCCCAAGCGTTTTAACCTTTCTTCATAGGGAAAGTGTTCCAAACCTTTAATCATTCTAGTTGCCCTTTTCTGCACTTTTTTCAATGCTATAATGTCCTTTTTGAGGTGCGGTGACCAGAATTGCACACAGTATTCCAAATGACACTGCACCATTGATTTATACAGGGGCATTATGATACTGGCTGATTTGTTTTCAATTCCCTTCCTAATAATTCCCAGCATGGCGTTGGCCTTTTTTATTGCAATCGCACACTGTCTTGACATTTTCAGTGAGTTATCTACCGTGACCCCAAGATCTCTCTCTTGGTCAGTCTCTGCCAGTTCACACCCCATCAACTTGTATTTGTAGCTGGGATTCTTGGCCCCAATGTGCCTTACTTTGTGCATCTCAAATGTGTACCACTCTCCCAGAGAATGTTATATAGAACAGACTTATGAGCTCAGTTCCATATTGTAACTTTATAGGGTGAGCACAAGACTGTTTTAGGATGATGCTCCTAATGATAGGGACCAAGGTGGTACAAGAATCAAAGAGTTCTGTGATAGTGCCAGCAGAGAATTGTAATTGAAGGCCTAGTTTAGTTATAGTAAGAATTACAGAGTGTTAAGTAAAGCTTGTTCTGCACTTTAGCTTCCTCCGGCATTACTTTATTAAGTCTGTAGAAAATATTTCAGTGCTTGTACCTCCTTGACATCAAAGTTACATACAGAGACTTGGGAAAGTGTCTAATGGACATTCTATTAGTTCTGTGTTATAGAAATACATATACAAATATGGTTTATCTAGTATTAGAGAATGAATACAGATTTTGATATATTAATAGCATATTCGTCTACTCCTCTGTCAAGCAACAGTGCACACACTTGCATTATTTGTCTAGAATGCTTCTGTCTAGACTGATAAGGACCATTTCTGAAAAATCCATCAAACCCTAAGTACAGTGTGAACTTAATAATATGTACAGCTTTTGTACCAAAGCTGGTAGGTTTAAGTATGGGTGGATGTATCTGTTCTTGGGTCAGGAAAAACTAATTATCAAGTGAGCCACCTCATACACATCCCTGCAATAATAGATTTTGAGTCTGTTGTGCGTTAAAAAAAACAACCAAAAAAACCAAACAGGCAATATTTCATTTCCATTGAAAATGGTTTCATCTTACTTAGCAAGGGTTCCGGCTCTGAGGGAACAGACGCCTGCTGACTGAGCTCCCTCGAAGGGGAGTACTGCTGTTTTATTTCTGTTTTAGCCTTTATACTCCTATAGAAATCTTATCTGCAGCCTTTTATAATGGTTTCAGAGGTGGGGAAGGAATGAGTAGGGGCTTTTAATGAGTAAACAGTAACGAAACTGCTATTCCTCACCTCCCATGGACTTTTTGACTGCTGGAAATTTTAGCCTTGAGATTTATACCTTAGCAGAAGGAAAACCTTTACTGAAAAAAAGATGAACTACGGGCAAGGCTTTTTTTTTTTTTTTAAGTATCTCAGCACCTTGTGTCTGGCTTTGCGCTTTTAGAGTTCTTTCCTCTCCCCTTCTCAGCCTAGGTCTGAATCCTGGTTCTTCATTATGGGCGTCAGCAAAAAAACTTAGATGATTCTTTCTCTCAGCCGGCACATAAACAAACTAATGTTCTATGTTTCAAGTCTACTCCCACTAACCCGTGATATTCCAACTTCCAACCGCTTTACACCCCTCATAAATCTCGAGGAAGATACCAACTTTGCTGATGAGAGGGGAGATAAATCCCTCCTGCTGCAAACAGTTGACAAAGACTCCGAACTTGCTACAAGTGATCATATATAGCTAATTGCTAAAACTGTTGAATCTATTTTTGAGAGATTTAGACAAATTGAAAATAAAATTGACCATTTGTCTCAGAAATTCTTGAAACAAACCCTGAGAAATTAGCAAGTGAAGAGGTGAAGAGCCCGAAGAAGAACTTGGTATGGCAGCAGTGTGAAGAGAGAGCCCAATTAAAATTAAAGCTACAACCCTCTAAAGTGTATTTAACTGTCTGCCCCTACAAAGGACAGAAGTTCTTATGGAACTCAATTCGATGGGCTACTTACCATCTAAAAGCCCTTCTAAGGGGGAAATTACTTAATTATGATGGAACCTCTTACCAGTCCAAACCAGGCTCAAAAAGTCATGCTCACTTTCAGCAGTTCTAGGAACCCCAGTCTGCTGCAGTCCCAGAAAGACTTCCTTCACACCAAGAAGATTTTTCCAGCTAGGGTCTTTGTCAATTCTCTTATAAACCCCCTGCTACCCCACTGGCAAAAAGAAGGCTCTTTGACAGAGGACATTAATTTCAGCGCAGGAGTGACGAAAGCTGGAGACCAGAGTGACTTGGCTCAGGATCCTGATTCACCTTTCTACCTGAACCCAGCTTCAGAGAACTCCATAGAACAGGATATAATTAACTCTTTCACAGCCCTCCCATCTATGGAACAACTTGCAATCACAACTAAACTCAAAGTGTTGAGGAACAAACTTTTGAGAACAAAAAGTGATCACACGCAACAAGTATCTAATCTGCACATGATGCCCAACACTCTTGAGAATGGTTCAGCTTTATCAACCCCTCTAACTCCTCTCATTTCTATGGAGGTAGACCAAAGGAAAACAGGAGTAAACCACTCACCTGCCCAACAAGTGATTCCTGAAGAGAAGGTATCAAACACTCCCCAGATTTTCAGCTTGGGTGCACAGAATCTTCTTGATGAAGCCCCCTTACCTAAGAATGGCTGCGTCTTTCAGGACATAGATGGTGACCTGAATAAGATTACATCAGCCAACTGACAACTAAAGTTTCAGTCCTGGAACTTAGAGGGTTGGTATAATAAGCTCAATGATCCAGACTTTTTATCATTTTTATATGGGCATGACATTCTCTGTTTACAGGAAACATGAATACGCAACTCTGATTTTCCTGGTTTACAGGATATAGAGCCTATTCAGCTCCTGCAACTAGAATACATTCGAAGGGTCGAGGAAGTGGGGGTTTAGTAACTTTGGTTTCAGTAGACTTAAAAGTAGATATACAAGTTCTGGAGAACAACTGTCCCAATAACTTTCAGACTTTGCTTTTTAAAGAAACCCATTTTAGAAGTCTTTTATGTATAGATGTGTATATCCCCCCTAAGGGCTTACCCCTCCAGCAAGGTGGAAGCATATGGGACTTACTAACAGAAACATTGGAATCATTAATTGTACATTTCCCAAATGCCTATGTCATTCTATGCGGCAATTTTAATGCAAGAACAGGGCCAGGTAACTTAGAGGTGAGGGATAGCATCACATGCCTTCTTCAAAGGACCTAACTATAAATAAGTTTGGTCTGAAATTGCTGGAACTTCTTTCATTGACCAACCTGTATATTTTGCATGGCACCACATTTGATTTAACTGGTGGTACCTTTACCTATATGGCAACTTGTAGGGCTAGCACTGTAGATTATATTGCAGTATCTCCAGCTCTAATGAATTTTGTGACTAGGTTTGAGGTCTTAGATCTTACCCTGAGTGACCACTTTTGCATTTGCTTCAGATCACTAGTGATAATGTATTATTAAAACCAGCCCAAGACTTTGCAGAGGATGTTATACCTGGTAGTAGGAGACTTAAGTGGTCAGAGAAGATATATAACACACTATTTTGTACCTTGGCAAGTCCAGATATGAACAGCTTGAGGACATCTCTTCTGCAGAACAAACCAGATGTACTTAAAATATTTGATGAGATTAATACCGTCCTTAAACCCATACTAACTAACAACAGGCATACAAATAAGATTTGGCATGACCAGAACAGCCGGTATGGCCATGAGTGCAAAGACCTTAAAAAAGAACTGCATTATACTATGAGACAAGTTAGGAGACGTGGAGAGGACATGCAGATGTCAAACCTATTACAACTCAGGAGAAAGTATAAAAACCTACTTAAACAAAAGAAATTTGAGCATGCCAAATTTCTTTGAAGTGAGTTAGATCAGGCAGTTTCAGAGAAAAATGAGTCTCGTTTTTGGGACTTGGTTTCAAATAAAAGAGGAAATTCCTACTCTCAGATGGACACGTACATACTTGGCCATGTTTGGTCTTCTCATTTTAGCAAGGTTTTTGGGCCACATCCCTCCTTAATGGGAGAGAATAATAATCCTTCACTGGAGATCTCCCTAGATTGTAAGGATTTACCAACTTGGCCACCAGTCTCTGAATCAGAAGTAAGAGGGCTAATAGCCTCATTGGCCTCCGGAAAATCCCCAGGAGAGGACATGCTACCCCTTGAGTTATATAAGGCCTTTCCTAACTGGTGGGCCCCAATTCTGGCCAGAGTCTTTTCCCAGATTAACACTAAGGGGCAATTCCTCCTGGCTGGAAACTGAGTATTGTAGTGCCCATTCACAAAAAAGGCAATAAACTAGATCCACAAAATTACAGACCTATAAGCTTACTTGATATTGCAGCAAAGCTTTATAGCAAACATCTGCTATCAAAACTGAAGTATAGGGTGACCGAGGAGCAAATCCTTCATCCCGCGCAAGCAGGATTTAAAAAAGGTCTCGGAACTATCGCCCACTGCAAAACTCTCTCCCAGCTGGCCTATTCAAGCATAAATGGGCCCACAAAAACATTATTTGTAGCATTTGTGGACCTAGCTGCTGCATTTGATTCCATTGATAGATCCCGCTTATGGTCTAAGCTCACTAAATTGAACATCAATAAGTGTTTATTATTCCTGCTCCGTGAGTGTCACAATAACACCTCTGCACAAATTAGGGTGGGCACTTCAGGCTCCCTAACTAACAAAATTCCTATATGTAGGGGAGTCAAGCAGGGATGCGTGATGGCCCCCTTACTATTTAATCTATATATAAATGACATCACAGAGAGCCTGTCAGGTCCCCAGTTCACTCCTCCAACTTTAGGACAGCAGAAAGTTTCAATCTTGCTTTATGCAGATGATATGGCCATAATATCCTTGACCAAAATAGGCCTGAGAAGGCTGTTACTATGTCTAGGGACATACTGTAATGATGAAGCCCTTAAGATCAACCATGCAAAGACTAAAGTCATGGTCTTCAGAAAAAAGCCCAAAATCTTCTGCTGGAGTATAGCGGGCAATCCAATCAACCATTGCAGCTCCTTTGAATACCTGGGGGTAACCTTTAAGGAGACCCTGAATTGGAATGTCCACCTGGCATCGGTAAAATCCTCAGCACTGTGGATTGTTGGGTCAATTCTCCACTTTTTTCATACAAAGGGTGGACACTTGATAGATCCAGCACTAAAATTATTTAAAAGCAAGGTTCTACCACAGCTTTTGTATGGTGTCGAAATATGAGGGTGGAATGATAACGTTTTATCCAATCTGGAGGTAATCCAGAATCAATTCCTAAAATGAATTCTTGCTCTTCCTAGGAGCTCTCCTGCTGTCTTGATGAGGGCTGAAACAGGACTCACATCCATAAAACCACGGCCACACTTACCTATAATAAAACATTGGAGAAAAAGTAAATCCTCTTATCATACTTCCCTTAATTACCATTCATTTAATTTTCTACTATCAAAAGATCACAGGCATTCTAGATACCTCAACATTATTGTCTAATAGGAGATTTCAATGCGGTGTCTGACAGACAGTTGGATAAGAAAACACATAAACAGATTAAAACTAAAAGTCCTTGGTTTCTGATAAATTTCTGAAAATTAGCAGAAGAAATGGAGTTGGTGGACATTAAGAACATAAAAACATAAGAGAAGCCATGTTGGATCAGGCCAACGGCCCATCAAGTCCAACACTCTGTGTCACACAGTGGCAAAAAATTTTATACACACACATACACTGTGGCTAATAGCCACTGATGGACCTGTGCTCCATATTTTTATCTAAACCCTTCTTGAAGGTGGCTATACTTGTGGCCGCCACCACCTCCTGTGGCAGTGAATTCCACATGTTAATCACCCTTTGGGTGAAGAAGTACTTCCTTTTATCCGTTTTAACCTGTCTGCTCAGCAATTTCATCGAATGCCCACGAGTTCTTGTATTGTGAGAAAGGGAGAAAAGTACTTCTTTCTCTACTTTCTCCATCCCCTGCATTATCTTGTAAACCTCTATCATGTCACCCCGCAGTCGACGTTTCTCCAAGCTAAAGAGTCCCAAGCGTTTCAACCTTTCTTCATAGGGAAAGTGCTCCAGCCCTTTAATCATTCTAGTTGCCCTTCTCTGGACTTTCTCCAATGCTATAATATCCTTTTTGAGGTGCGGCGACCAGAACTGCACACAGTACTCCAAATGAGACCGCACCATCGATTTATACATGGGCATTATGATACTGGCTGATTTGTTTTCAATTCCCTTCCTAATAATTCCCAGCATGGCGTTGGCCTTTTTTATTGCAAACGCACACTGTCTTGACATTTTCAGTGAGTTATCTACCATGACCCCAAGATCTCTCTCTTGGTCAGTCTCTGCCAGTTCACACCCCATCAACTTGTATTTGTAGCTGGGATTCTTGGCCCCAATGTGCATTACTTTGCACTTGTCCACATTGAACCGCATCTGCCATGTTGATGCCCACTCACCCAGCCTCAACAGATCCCTTTGGAGTTCCTCACAATCCTCTCTGGTTCTCACCACCCTGAACAATTTAGTGTCATCCGCAAACTTGGCCACTTCACTGCTCACTCCCAACTCTAAATCATTTATGAACAAGTTAAAGAGCATGGGACCCAGTACCGAGCCCTGCGGCACCCCACTGCTTACCGTCCTCCACTGCGAAGACTGCCCATTTATACTCACTCTCTGCTTCCTATTACTCAGCCAGTTTTTGATCCACAAGAGGACCTGTTTTTTTACTCCATGACTCTCAAGCTTTCTAAGGAGCCTTTGATGAGGAACTTTATCAAAAGCTTTCTGGAAGTCAAGGTAAACAACATCTATTGGGTCTCCTTTGTCCACATGTTTGTTCACCCCCTCAAAGAATTGTAACAGGTTAGTGAGGCAAGATCTTCCCTTGCAGAACCCATTTGGAGAACAAGGTACCCCAATTCTAGAGATTTTACTTACTACTCTCCTAGTCACCAAACCTGGTCATGAATTGATATGTGTTGGCTCTCTACAAGCTTGATTAAAGACTTTGTGGACACAGAGATTTGAACAAGACTTATATCAGATCACAGCCCTGTAATGATAAAATTAAAAGGTCCACGGATAAGAAAACCATGCAAGTTAAATACTGCAATTTTAAAAGATAAAGATTTTCTTAAAGAAACTAAACTAAAAATGGAATATTTCTTTAAACAAAATATAACACAAGAAGTAAAGATGCAAACAGTTTGGGATTCTGCAAAAGCTTTTTACAGGGGCCTTGCAATTAGATACTGCATTAAAAAAAGGAAAGAAAGAACTGAAAGTTATTAAAATTTAATGTCACAAATGGAGAAGCTGAGAAGAAAGTATCCAACAAAGTATCCAACAAAGTATGAATTTCAAAAAAAAGGTGAAAGAAATGCACCACAAAATGAAATTCTTATGGAAGAGGTAGAGATTAAATTAAGGTATGCTAAACAATTTTTTTTTGAGCATGCCAATAAGCCTGGAAGGTGGTTGGCCTATAGAATGAGAAAAGAGAAGGCTAAAAGAATTACAACATTGAGAGATGAGAATAACAAAGAGAAATCTCAAAAACAAGAAATACGACAAATTGTAGAACAATTTTATAAAAAAAACTATATGAAGACAAGCAAGTTGATAAAACAAACTTAGAAGAATATGTAAAACAAAATAACCTAAATAAATTCACAGAAGAACAACAACAAAAATTGAATGAACCTATAACGATAAGGGAGCTTGGAGAGGCATTAACTGCCCAAAAGAATGGCAAATCACCAGGACCAGATGGACTACTGGCAGAGTTCTATAAAGTCTATGAAGAATCCTTACTTCTACCATTTAAACACCTCATTGAAAAGATACAGGAAGAAGGCCAAATTCCAAACTCATGGCAAGAAGCTACAATATCTTTGATTCCGAAAGAAGATAATAATTTGAAAGATATTAAAAATTACCATTCAATTTCCCTTTTAGATGTGGATTATAAAATCTTTGCTGCAATATTGGCGCAACATTTGAAGAAAGTTTTGCAATCTACAATACATTACGACCAAACAGGATTTTTGCCTAAAAGATATTTGAAAGATAATGTCAGAACAGTTTGTGATATTTTAGAATACACTAAGGATAAAATCCTAAAAGGAGAATTTGTTGATCTTTTATCTCTGTTCGATAGAGAGCTGGAGAAGAAGGACAAGGAAGACCTTGATGATAGGGAAAAGAAAAAGATTAACCAGCGTATGGTTGCTAGGAGATGGGCCAATTGGGTACCTGGGTTCATCATATGCACAGGTATTATCTCTAGGTCATAGCCCTGGAGGGCCACTTCTTTATTTCAGTATTTTGATATAATTTACAAAAGCTATACCAGCTTCACTGGCCCCGCCTGCTTACAATATGACGAGGAGTTCAGGATGAGGGCTGCCATGAACCCCTCCCTTCAATGGGACCAAATTCAGCTGCAACTCTGTCTGCAGGTGGTGTCATCTGTAAAGACCAGTTTAGGTGACCGGTCTGATAGTGATCACATAGTACATTGCTCTTCTCTGGCTTCTAAGTCCCGCAATGCTGCAGGGCAGGCGGTTCAACCCCACCTGCTCTGTTGGGAGTTTGGTTCACAGGGAGTGTGCATTAGGAAGTCATGCCCTTACAAGCATGAGTGCCCTCTGTGTGTGGGGTCTCATTTGTTCACGAGTTGCTCTAGGGGGAAACCATGCAGAGGACAACATAAGCAGGGCAGTGGTGGTTCCAACCAACCTGCTGGAAAAGGGTCCCATTCCAAGAAAAGTTAGAGTTCTTGAAGCTTGACTTTGTCGTTACCCCAGGAAAGACGATGCTGTATATCTATTGAACGAGTTTACTTTGGTTTTAGGATTCCTTTTCAAGGTCCAAGGCACCATTTTATGTCAGGTAAGCTGCAGTCTGTTAAAGCAATGGAGGGGGTGGTTAGAAAAAAGATTAGGAAAAAAAAATAGTTGAGGGGAGGGTGCTTGTCCCATTCCCTACGCCTCCTGTAAGCAATTTTAGGATTTCCCCTTTGGTTATTGTACCTAAAAAGACACCTGGTGAATACTGGCTAATTCACTACTTATCTTATCCCAGGGGGGAGTCTGTGAACGATGCCATCCCAGAGGCTTTGTGCACGGTGCGGTACACTTCATTTGACCAGGCTGTATGCATACCGTTGAGCTGGCAAAATGCAACATTAAGTCTGCCTTTCACCTTCTCCCTGTCCACCCCCTGGATTTTGAATTATTAGGATTTTCTTTTGAGGGACAGTTTTATATTGACAGGGCATTACTGATGGAGTGCTCTGTATCCTGTGCTGCCTTTGAACATTTTAGTTCCTTTTTGAAATGGGCAGTGTGAGACAGGGTTGGGTTGCACAATGTCTCACATTGTCTTGATGATTTTTTTGTTTGCAGGTCCAAGGGGGATGGATTAATGTGTCCATTTGCTGGCAGTGTTTATGGCACTGACCAAAGAGCTGGGAGTTCCTCTGGCGCATGAAAAAACAGAAGGGCCCATCCAGCAGCTTACATTTTTGGGAATAGAATTGGACACAAGGAACCAGACATCTTGTTTGCCTAAGGAAAAAAATAAATTTGCAAGCTAGAATAGCTAGTTTTCTTTCTAGATAGGCCACTTTACAGGAGTTGCAGCAGCTGGTAGGACACCTGAAATTTGCATGCAAAGTGGTGGCCCCTGGTTGAGCCTTTTTATGTAGATTGTGTGAGGTCATGACTGGCTCGTGTCTACAGTATCATAGGTTGAGGGTTTCTAATCGGCTGTGTGAAGACCTGCTAGTTTGGCAGGAGTTTTTGAATTCTTTTAATGAAGTCTCATTCCTGAGGGAAGATTTAAAGCTAGAGGCTGAGCTTCAAATCACCTCTGATGCAGCACCTCCCCCTCCCTCCCAAATCACCAACACAGCGAAACAAGGAAGAGCGGACTTCAAGGGCTCTTTCAAGCTCTCACAGCAGCTGCACTTTCAAGGACAACCTCTGCCAGAGCTATGGCTAACCCAAGGCCATTCCAGCAGGTGCAAGTGGAGGAGTGGGGAATCAAACCCAATTCTCCTAGATAAGAGTCCACACACTTAACCACTACACCAAACTGGCTCTCTAACTTAACCACTATCACCAAACTGATGCTGTGGCTTTGTCCCAAACCAGGGTCAGACTAAAAAGGGTCTTGCAGTCTTTCTCCAGTTATTGTTGTCAAGAAAGTTTGGTGATTAACAAATTAACAAAATCTAAAACCATAGTTTTCACCAAGACCAGAAAATGGAATCCATCTCAATGGTCTATCAATGGTTCCAATATTGGTTCCAATGGTTCCAATATAAGAGTCCGCACACTTAACCACTATCACCAAACTGATGCTGTGGTTTTGTCCCAAACCAAAGTCAAACTAAAAAGGGTCTTACAGTCTTTCTCCAGTTATTGTTGTCAAGAAAGCTTGGTGATTAACTACTCAAAATCTAAAACCATATTTTTCACCAAGACCAGAAAATGGAACCCATCTCAATGGTCTATCAATGGTTCCAATATTGAGCAAGTCAAGGCCTTCTCCTCTTTGGGGATTCTGTTCTTGGAAAACCTATCTTGGATGCACACACACCCGTCAATTTAGAAGAGCATTTAATAAAGCAAAACCTTGTGCAAGTGCCTTAAATAAGGGGGGGGGGGGTACAATAAAGGGGGAAGTATATTCCTGCAGTGGTACAAGCCTTTAATTTGAAAGTGGTTCCCATCATTCTTTATGGTTCAACTATTTGAATTAAAGCTATTTCTGATAATATCAACCAACCACTAGCCCAGTTCTTAAGGAAAATATTATTCCCTGCTGTATGTCAAATATCTTATTACAAGCAGCATTTGGACAGATATTCGTGGAAGCAAGAGCATGGCTTTTTGCCTTCAAATTGAGGTTAAAACAGCTCTTTGCTGAAGATGGTTTGCTAGCTACTTGAAATCAGGACACCCACAGATCAACCTGAATGAAAGCTTTGGATGTCAAACTGATGAAAGTTAGGATGCCAATTGGAGATGTTTTTGAGAAGAGCAAAACCAAAGCATTTTCTCTGATCAAAAATCCACATTCCAGCAGAACATGAAGGGATGTATCAATCCTGTTAAGGCTACAAAGGCAGATTTTATCAGTGTAAGGCTTGTTCAAAAATCTCTCTTGCAAAACCATTGTAGATTTAATGTTCAGTCTTGCAAACAAAAAAGCTCTGCAATAACATGGAAAAGTAAGATAGTGCATGGGGAGGGAAGATTTTGGGCAAGACCAAAAAATAGGGGAGAGCATACTCTGTAGGCTCTCAGGTTCAAACTACTATAACAGATTTTAATAGATTTTAATTCCTTCACGTTCTGCTGGAATGTGAATTTTAATCTATTATAGTAGTTTGAACCTGAGCGCCTGCAGAGTATGCTCTCCCCTATTTTTTTGTGGTGAGGATAAGTGAGTTATCATTAATACGTCTTGGTTTTTATATCTTTATATTCCCATACTCCAGAAACCTTGGCTCTTTTGCTCAGTGATAAGAATCCTAAGAACACTCTAACAATTGCAAAGTTTGTCTCAGTCCTTTTAGCCCTTGCTTCATAAAAATAAGAAGTGTCTTCTGCTGCTCAAGATTTGTGAATCAATGAACTTCTAAGAGCACAAAAGAAAAAAAGAAGAAAAGCAGAGCATATGTCTCTAAATAAATAAATGGTGATGAGCCCCACCTAGAGCAACATGCTGGAAAAGTGAAGAACAAATATTTAAATCAGAGTAAATAAATTGTTCCCTGTTGTATGTCAAACAGATTAGGCATGAGCCAAACTGACCATTTTTGTTCCTTTTCAATTACATACAAAGTAATTGTTGATTTTGGTTTGCCTTGTTTTTGTTCCTATCAATTATTCTTCTTTAGGGTTTGTAGAATCTTTCGGGCTCAAGTGCCGTGTTCTACTGGAGAAAGTTTTTCTTCCAGACGTTTCGTTCTCAGCTGCGGAGAACATCCTCAGTGGCATTGCAGCCAGAGCAGGCGCTCTGACCTTCTTGGCTGCTGTGCACAGCAGCAAAAAAAAATCCTACTCAGCTTCCATAAGGCCAACCATCTTGCGGCTCTGATTGCTTACTTAGTCAAATGGTTAGACAGATCTCTGGGCAAATCTGTTGTATTAACCAAATATTCCAAAAGGTTGAACAACTGATAGGGTCACCTCCCTGCAGGTTTATGACAACTCCACCTGAAGCGTCACATAATCCCAGCCTTGGCTTCTACTCTTTGGTAGAGATCACACTATAATAGTCGCACTGTTGTAAGGTGAATCTGTCGAGCCTTTTCCTCCTTCCCTTCCGGCTATGAGTATTGTCTATCCAACCTGCAGGCAGTGAATATTATTACAAGAGATTGTAGTTCTCATTTGTAGAAATTACTTTACTCTCTATAGAAATTTTTCTACTTTCTAAATTGAATAGCCATATTTATTAAGGGAAAGCATTAATACAGGGAATCATGTGCATGCTTCAGACATAGATGCTCAGAAGTTCCATATATGAAGTCCTCCTACTGATACATGGATATTTTTCTCCAGTCGGCTACTGAGGAGTCGACAGGAATGCCTTTTGTGAAAGTGAAGCTGAATGTTTCTTTGTTGTTGTTCCAGGGTCTGGTTTTGGTTTAGCTATACATTGTTCTGCAGTGGGAGAAGAAATGCATGCTGGTTAGGTCATACCTCTGCTTGCTTACATAGGGCTATGCAAATTTTGTGTGCAAATTCGGGGGGGGGGGAGCCTTGTTTATAGGATGGATATAGTGAAGACAAGATTCCATGAGATCCAAGGAGGTTAGGACATCTTCCTTTTGTAGTACTTGCAGGATGTGCCTCTAGATCATATTAAGTGTTTAAAGATAGCCAGTTTGGTGAATGGTTGAATGCATAGACACTTATCTGGAAGAACTGGTGGAGTAGTCTTGGGTCAGTCATAACTCTCTCAGAGCTAAGAAAGAGTCAAGTTGCACCTTTAAGACCAACAAAGTTTTATTAAGAATGTAAGCTTTTGTTGCTAGAAGCACACTTCATCAGACAAAAGTATGGAATGGCAAGCAGTCCTAAATATAGAGAAAGTGGGGAGTGCAGTTAGTATGCAGAGTCATGGAAATGGTTTTTTTAGCAGATTAAAAGAGTCACAAGTTGGGGGTCTGGTGTTTGTTAGTTTATATTAACTGGGCTGAAACAACAATTAAGTTGGAATAGCAGATTGATGTCCATGTACTAAATCCATTTGGTATCCTGGGTGTGAAGTGCAATAAATGAAAGTCTGTTGTTATGTTAGCTCTGGCTTAAAATACAATACAATACAAACAGGGATACTAGCTGTTTATCTTGTTACATATACTAAGCCATCTTCCACTAAATTTTAATGTATTCTTTTTTCTAATGGCAAACTAGAATTATGTTTATATGTGTGTTACATATTTAAATCAAACCTCTGAGAAAGCTACGCCATCATTTTAACTCAGAGCTAACATTACAACAGACTCTCATTTATTGCACTTCACACCCAGGATACATAATGGATTTAGTACATGGACATCAATCTGCTATTCCAATTTAATTGTTGTTGTTTCAGCCCTGTTAACATAAACTAACAAACATCAGACCCCAATTTGTGACTCTTTTAATCTGCTAAAAAACATTTCCATAACTCTTCATACTTCGTTCTGCTTTGTAATACTGCTTCAGACCAACATGGCTGCCTACCTGAATCTCTCAGAGCTGTTTTGCTCAAGAGCAGTTTCTGTCATAGCTCTGAGCCCCACTTACCTCACAGGGCATCCATTGTGGAAAGGGGAAGGAGTTTGTAAGCTGTTCTGAGACTCCTTCAGGTAGAGAAGGGCAGGGTATAAATCCAATCTCTTCTTCTTCCCACCCACCCCAGTCAAGCATAGGTTCCCCCTTGGAGCCTGTTTTCAGTCTTGTGAGCAATCACAGCCTCCATTCAAACCACTAAAATCAGTGGAATTCAAGGCTCCTGTCCTGGAAGGCAGCCTTCCTAGTGGCAGCCATGTCCACAAGGAAGGTGTCAGAGATGGCAGCATTACCATCCAGAAAGGAGTAGGCTTCCCAACCCTCCCGCCCTGGTGGAGGACCCCAGGATTTCCAGCCTCTTCCCCTGCTCCCCAAAAAAATGGAAGCCGGGGGAGGGGAGGGAAACGGCGCCAAGGAGCGTGGCGAGCCACCCCATCTCGGAGTGAGCGATGCTGCTGCGCGGCTGCCGCCTCTTCTCCGCTTCACCGTAGCTGCTCCTCTGAGATGGGCTCAGGCTGAGCCCATCTCGGAGGAGCAGCTAAGATGAAGCGGAGAAGAGGCGGCAGCCGCGCAGCGGCATCGCCCGCTCCGCCTCTGAGGTAAAATCAGAGAAGGGGAGGGTGGAGGCAGGCCAGGAGCATGGCGAGCCGCGAGTCCGGGTCCTAGAAGATTCGGAGGAGCAGCTACGGTGAAGCGGAGAAGAGGCAGCAGCCGCACAGCGGCATCGCCCGCTCCGCTCTGCCTCTGAGGTGAAATCAGAGAAGGGGAGGGTGGAGGGACGGAAGGCATTTAAAAAGTTGTGAGGTCCCTTTAATTGTGATGGGCAGAACTCCCTTTGGAGTTCAATTGTGCTTGTCACACCCTTGCTCCTAGCTCCACCCCAGTGTCTCCTGGCTAAACCCCCAAAGTCTCCTGGCTCCACCCCCAAAGTCCCCAGATATTTCTGGAATTGGACTTGGCAACCCTAGAAAGGAGCTTTGTATTTTCCAGAAGGATTCAGTATGCTGAGAACAGATTCTTCATTTGTACCCAAGGTTAATTTAACAAAGGCTCACAACAGTTATCAGGGAGGCACCAGATCAAGGTCCCTGATCCTGGAAGCAAAACATCTCCTTGTGTGGGCAGAAAGGAATCTGGGCAGTCTGAAATCAAAACACCTTAAGGGCCTAACCAACCTGGAGGCAGACTAGTTAAGTAGAAAGGACTTGGACCCAGGGGACTGGAATTGAACAGAGGTTTTTGCTCAAATTACTTGCAGGTCTGGGGTTCTAGTGATGGACCTGCTGTCAACCCCACCTACTGCCAAGTACAAAGTTTCCTATTGAGATTCTACAAACCCAAGGTGGAGGGCCATCCTTTTGCCTCCATCCAAAACATCCAAAAGAAAAGGCCTGATACAAGCTGTCCATTTACTTGGAAAGTAAAGCACCATTCAGACTCTCAGATTTCTTATTTGTGTTGCATAGTAGCCAGTCCTTGGGATGAAAGGTTTTAAAATCCATTACCTCCTTCCAGTTTAAATAGTGTATTTTCAAGGCATATGAGGTGCAGGGTGTCGTGCTACCCAAAAGGATCACTGCTCATTTGATGAGAGCAGTGGTGATATAGAAAGTACTGAACATGTTCTCCAGCACTGTACATTTTACTGTGATATTTGTATTATCTACTTAGAACCTTTTCTTCAAAATCAAGACGGATGATCTGCTGGCTGTAAGACTTTCTACCTATTATCCACTCATAACCTGGAGATCATTGAAACTGTGGCTAATTTTTTTTGTTGTGCTTCTAAGAGGAGTAATAAAGTGCTGGAATAACATTTTTTCTTCCTTGCTGATTGTGCATGTTTATGCTACTATGCCAATAAAGATGTGGTGGTGAACAGAGGTGTAACCTAATCAGCATGGATGACTTTGCCACACCAAAGAGAACAAATCTTCAGGTGATAGAAGTTTGGGTTTTTTTCTAACAGACAAGCAGTACCAACCATATTAGGCACTATACTTTGTCTTAATTTTGCAGAACTGTACAGTAATAAAGCAAGAATAGGATTGGGAATAATGTATGTTGTCAGGAAATACAAACAGAGAGGCTCACATTGAACACCTCAAAAGTACTGCAGTCCTAAGCTCTGCTCACGACCTGAGTTCTATCCCAGCGAAAGCTGGTTCAGGTAGCTGGCTTGAGGTTGACTCAGCCTTCCATCCTTCTGAGGTCGG
Organism: Heteronotia binoei; assembly: GCF_032191835.1. NCBI lineage: Eukaryota > Metazoa > Chordata > Lepidosauria > Squamata > Gekkonidae > Heteronotia > Heteronotia binoei. Next base: position 72,548,003 of record NC_083231.1, read on the forward strand.
TAAAATGAGTACCCAGCTTGCTGGAGGGAAAGTGTAGATGACTGGGGAAGGCAATGGCAAACCACCCCGTAAAAAAGTCTGCCGTGAAAATGTGAAAGCAACGTCACCCCAGAGTTGGAAACACAGGGGTTTGTACAGGGGACCTTTCCTTTCATTTATAGTCATGAGGGCTAGAAACATTTTGAATGTTGAAGTTCCAAGCAATTCAATGAATGTACTATGTGCTTTTTCAAAAATCTAATTACACAATTCATGATACAATTGCAACCATGCAGAAAATTAATGTCCTGGTCATTGCTATGATCTCTAATGGCATTTAATTTCCAGAGTCTTACTTCATTAACTATTTTAAAGGATGTTTCCAGTGTTTGAATTTTGCAAGGATCAACATACTATAAATGTATGTAATTATATGTTTTTAATTCTATTACACTGTAACAATTTACAGTGTTTTTGTGTTGTTGGGTTTTTTTGGTGAACAAATGTTCAGCTAGAATTGGCAGACAAAGAACTGTTGTTCTGATATCACAGTTCAAAAGGTTCTAGAAGCAAAGAATATGACTACCAGGCTATATCATCATGTAAATTAAAAGAGAATAATAATCAGCACCTATAGTTAATGAAGAGACTCCACAGAAAAAAAATTTAGTAGTGCAAGTCTTGTTCAAGATATGTATGATGGCTTTGATGACTGGACAGTTACCAGGACTGCACTGCACACATAATTCTGACTGGTAGATCAAAATGAAAGAACTTATGTCACCCTGATTAAACAATAAGTTCTTTCATTTTTTACAGTGTCATTCTCCTGACTGGGAGCAGGATGAGGAATAGAATCCAGCTGACTATCTGATCAACAGGCAAATGTTTGAAAATATGCAAAGTTCTCTGCAAAGTTGACAATACATATTGTCTTTTTATATTGAAAGTCTGGAATTCTACTAACAAATTATCTATCTGCTTAGCAGTGTTAATTTTCTTTTAAAAAACCTTAAGGATTTATTACACAATCATGATTTTTTACAATTATTAAATTCATGATTCTTTAAATTGGTAGAAAATATAGTAGGACACATGGTGTGAATGACGCGCTTATCTACATTGACCTTGTCCACAGTTACTTCATGTACTGTGGTTAGCAGACACAGTTGAAGGTTTAGGTAACTGAATTAATTTAATAGAAATGTTTTAAAATCTTGCGTAAACATGTCAAGAACTTTATCCAAATTTATATAATTATGATACATAATTTTTAATGGAATTGAATACCAAATGAATATACAGCTGTATAATTTATAATGGAACTGAAGGATGAATCAACAGACTGGGAAGTTGAAAATGTATATTGTAGTATGTATGATTTAATGTGGTGTCTGGGCACAAGAAAGTTCAGAACAACAGCTTTTGTGTGTTCAGTTGTTTCACAAATAATACGTAAATCAATGGGATCGTTTTCTTTTGTTTTAATATGACTTTTATTGACTTAGTAATTCTAACAGGATATCATAGAATAGGAATGTAATGTTCACAAATCCATTTATTTTATATAAATGGGTAATTAAATATTAGCGTCATTGAAATAAGCATCTTTCTTGAAGAGGTCTTTTTTTGCCTTTATCATTTTATTTCTCCACAAAGAATTCACCTCCTTAAAATGCATATTCATTTATCATGACAGTGAAATGCATTTGGACTACAAAATTACCATGTCATTTTGCTCACATTATGCATTTCATTCCATTTGCCTTGTGCATTTACCATGCAAACCCAATGGTTGTATTTTCAGAAGAACATTTCTTAAGGAACAACAAGGCAGTGCATTACTATTTCATGAAGAGAAATACAAATACACTGTAAATAAAAAAATGTTACAATTAATTAGTATTAAAATAGGATGAAACATTAAAACTTCATGCAATCATCAGAAAAAAAAAATCAAGATGCATATTTTGCAGGATGCATGTCAGAGCATGAAGTATGGAATCTGCCAGGGGACAAGAAAAATGACAGGGGCATCTGTAGTAGACAAAGATACTTCAGACTTTCTGTTTTAGGACCCAATCAGTATCAATTCCTGAGGTGTTTTGAACTATAATGCAGAAGATTCTTGCAAGGATGAAGTAGGGAAGACCATGATAGCAACAGCTGAACAAGATGTGATGACTTTGTTTCACCCCTGCTCACAGATACTTAAACCTTGGTTGTACCATTGTCCTTTATTCAGTTCCTGATAATTGTGGGGAAAGCAAGGAAGGCTGGATCTTGGTGCTTATACCTGCAGCAACAAGTTAAAAAAAAAGATTGCTAGGGGGCGTATCCAGTTAATTTTATTTCCTTTTCTGTGTTTATTTCCTTTCATCTTTGCCAGTTTTATCTAAGTCCTTGTTGACATCCCCTCCAACCTTTCTACATTTGATACTCAAGTACATGTCTTTGCTTAGCTTAGAATAAGGAGTTGCTACATTTTACTGAGCTCTCTGCACATAACCTGAGGACCCCGCAGCATCTCTACTCCAGGAAAGCCAGGAAAGAGTTAAATTTTGCCCTATTATGTATTGTGTTTCTTTACAGAAGCTGGGAAATGGTCCAGGATTCTAACCATTCCACAGATGGGCTGTGGTACCTACATTTTTGTTGTTGTTTAATAATTACTTAAAATGTCCATTCCCTCCACTATCTTGGATTCTGAGGATTCTCAGATCATTTTACTCTACACTTAAAACTCTCAACCACCTGGAGAAAACAGAGGCTTAGAATTATAGAAGTATAGAATTAGAAGGCACATTGATAAAAGCTATTGAGGAAGAATAAGCATAGATTCTGTAAGTGATGATCATGTCTCACTAAACTTTTAGAGTTCTTTGAGGGGGTGAACAAACATGAGGATAGGGGTAACCCAGTAGATGTTGTTTACCTAGACTTCCAGAAAGCTTTTGATAAATTTCATAATTAAAATCTCTTAAGTAAACTCAGCAGTCATGGAATAAGAGAACAAGTCCATGGCAGCAGAAAAGAGAGAGGATAAAACTCCTGGGAGCAAGGAGAGAGGTCTCCTTTGCCTCCCAAGGCAGAATAAAGAGTTAGACACAAGGTATTGGATATAACTAAGGGCCACTTTATTTAAGTTTAAGTAATAAATGGCAAGGGCTAACTGAAACTGTGACCTGGTCAGGGCCAGGGGTCTCAACAGATACCTCCCCTGCCATTCAATGGAAGAGCAACCCAGTCCCTGGCTGAAGCTGTACATCGCAACTCCCACCAGGCCAGCTCAGCAAGCAGGCAAGCCCAGATGGTCCGTCCACCAGACGTCTCAATGGAAGGAACCCTCCAGGCAAGTCCCAAAGGACGGTCTGCATTCTCCCACCGCAGGTCATACAACCCAAAGGTTGATCCTGCCAGACCCCTAACCCCCAAAACAGGATCCTCTTTCTGGTCCTCCCCTAGCCGCACAATGTCATAACCACAGGAAAACCTGCCAAAACTAAAGTGACCAACCTATTTAGCAGCACCTCCTTATAGCCAAATCCACAATCCACTGACCTGCTATGTAAGGTAGGCAAAAAAACACCCCAACAAAACTGCCAATAAGCTGGGGAGCAAAAAATTCTTACCCGGCCCCCCAAACCATGAGGCGACCAGCACTTGCCTATATAACTAACAGGGTGTGAGGGAGGGCTGATCTACAGCAGGAGACTGAAGAAGGGGGCAGATGGTGCTGCCATTACTGCAGCAAGCTCTGCCCCTGTAGAAACGCATCCAAACAGGCCGAAGAAGTCTTCCCTCTTTCCTCCCAGGCAGCAAAGATGTCCCTCCAGCCTAACAGTGATGCTGCTGGCTGGTAGGGATGAATTGTGCTGATTCCAAGGCAGACAAAACGCTTAACTGAGGTCTGGAGGAGGCAACCATTGTCATGTGCTGGCCTGCACACCTGAAAGATGCTTGAAGCTAATGACACTCCTGTAAAAGCTCTGTAACTTTCTAAGCTCCTTATATTTGATATCTGGGTGCATTCATTCCATTGGGTGCATTCTATCTCTGGCCACTGCAGGGACCAGCAGATGCTCATAAGCACTTTGGATATGAGGGATCAACCTCTGCTTCCTCCCACTGCCTTTGACCGAGTAAGCATTTTAAATTGGGCATTCCCTTTATAAACTGTTACAAAATGGAGACCTGAGCTTTTCAATCAGGTTTTCCAATATTTCCCCTTCTGTTTTCTTGATGACCATATAGCCTAATGAAGAGTTCTGAATACCTCAAAAGTTTAATCACTGCTTTGTTCTTCATATAGATATTGCTGAATGGAAGATAAAATGCTTCACAAATTGAAGAGCCCATCTTCAGCCTTGGGCATCTTCAGTTAAAGATGTCAAGTAGAAGGTTTAAGGAAAGACCTTTATTTTCCTGATATCTTGGCAGTCACTGACAGTCAAAGAAGACATTATGGATCTAGATGGACAAAAATACCTACATATGTCCATAGGGCCAGCACAGCAATGATAAATAACAATTGTTAATTCAGGGAAGACTTAGAAATACCGGCATATAATATATGTTATGTGATTCATTATGAAAGGACAATGTAAACAAGTCATATAACAAGTACTGAACTGAATTGAACTTTCTTCCAACACAGAACAACAACAACAGATTCCTAGAAGCAGAAAAGTGTTTTTAATAGTGTATTTTAATATGCAAATTTTTTCACACCTACACATCTTTAACTGAAATTGCACACCTCTAAGCATTTGTAAGTTGTTAGTTTGGAAACAGTATCTGTTTGGAAGCTATTAAACTTGAATATCTCATATAACTAACAACAGTATTTTGAAAGTACACATCTTGTCATGGTAATCACTTTACTGCTAAGAAATATCAATGGTCATAAAAAAATGTCTCTTAACTATCCTGAAAGGTCACTATCTTGTCTTTTAATGAAAATATCCCCCTCTCTTTTTTTTAACTTTATTTTATTTATTTTTATTTATTTTATCAGATTTATATCCAGCCCTCCCCTAACGGGCTCAGGGCGACTGAGGAAAGTGGAAGTCATAAAAGCATCAAATATTTTAACATGTGGAAGATCTCCTTAGGTATTTGCTGTGATTTTAAGAAGATGATGTTCAGAGATGGTTAAAAATAAGCAGATGTTAAATGTAAAAGTAAGAGAATTACAAAGCCAAATCAGACTAACACATCTATTCTGTTTCAGGTGCAGAAAAGAGATAGGCAAGAATTCCTTGCTAACTCAGATTATTCTCCAGGCCAGAGAAAAACTCCAGCTTTTAAAAAGCTGACTATGAGGAAAGAAACCATCATGGGCCACTGAAGTTTATTAATAATTTTGGTTGCTCCATGAAATTTTCTAAAAATGGTGAGGTATTTGTCTTTTTGCTTTTCATTGGCTAGTTTTACAGAAGGAACTGTTGCCTCTGTAGTCATAGTTACAATTATCTTCAGTTTCTTCATGCCATTCCTTGATATTACTCAGGGCTTTTTTTGTAACAGGAACTCCTTTGCATATTAGGCCACACACCCCTGATGTAGCCAATCCTCCTGGAGTTTACAGGGTTCTTAGTTCAGAGCCTACTGTAAGGGCTTACAGTATGCTGTAAGCTCCAAAAGGGCTTACATATCAGGGGTATGTGGACTAATATGCAAAAGAGTTCCTGCTACAAAAAAAGCCCTATTACTGATGCACGTGTGTATATGGATAAGATCAACGGATTTCATGAATGATGTATGACTAAATCTTGGATGATTTTTGCCCCCCCCCAGTCGGAATGAAGAGGCAGACACAAGTGTTGGGTTATAAACCGGGCCGCTTTATTAAACAATTAATTAACTGTAACTGGCAGGGGTGAAAACCTGAACCAGACAAGCCCTGGGGTCAACCCTGGACCCCGCCTTGTCCAAAGGGCGAGCCACCCTGCCCCCAGCACAAGCCCGCCATATTCGGGTTGTAGCTGAGCGGCCAGGCCTCCAGCCATTCACCACCTGGGCCAGCATCAATCCCCATGGAAAGATCCGCCCAGGTGAGGCTCCCTGTGATCTGCATTCCCCGCACTGAGCCGTGTAGCCCATTTACGGTTCATACAGACCACCGCACCAACTGTGCTAGGCCATAGGTGCTCCCCTGAAAAACCCTGTGGCCAAACCTCCTCCAGCCTGCGACCAAAACAAATACCAATAACAAATCCTAACACTACTAGGCAGTACAAGGTAGGCAAAAAACACCCCCACATGAGCCAATTGTGTGGAAGTGAAAAAATTCCTACCTGGCCCCTAATAAGGCGACCGGCATACGCCTGTACTGCCAGAGGGAGGGTGGGCGGGCAGAGAGCCAAAAGGAACTGTGTAGGGAAGGGCGGGAGCCGGGGCTTATATGGCCCTGACTCCACGCCCAAGCAAACACCCGTATGTCGGGTGATGTCGCTCCTCCCTCCTTCCGAGGGGGCAAAGACGGCCCCCAGCCTGAGTGCCGGCAAGCCGGCTTGGCTGGGGAGGGGCCGAACCTTGCCCCCCCAGTTGGAATGAAGAGGCAAGTGCTGGGTTATAAACCGGGCTGCTTTATTAAACAATTAATTAACTGTAACTGGCAGGGGTGAAAACCTGAAACAGACAAGCCCTGGGGTCAACCCCGGACCCCGCCTTGTCCAAAGGGTGAGCCACCCTGCCCCCAGCACAAGCCCGCCGTATTCGGATTGTAGCTGAGCGGCCAGGCCTCCAGCCATTCACCACCTGGGCCAGCATCAATTCCCATGGAAAGATCCGCCCAGGTGAGGCTCCCTGTGATCTGCATTCCCCGCACTGAGCCGTGTAGCCCATCTACGGTTCATACAGACCACCGCACCAACGGTGCTAGGCCATAGGTGCTCCCCTGGAAAACCCTGTGGCCAAACCTCCTCCAGCCACCGCCAATGCCAAGCCTCTGCTTAGGCATTAGCGCCCCAACGGGTGGCCCAGAGCCAACCGCAAACCCTGCCGTATCTCGTCTAAAAAGGCCCGGTTGCCCAACTCAGAAAGATGAACACCATCCGGCCGATACAGGTCAGCCTGCTCTACCCGTATGGCTGGATGCGGGAGAAAGATTCCCAATCCCCCTTCCATAGCTTTCTGAATGGCCCTATTGGCCTTGCGCCTACCGCGTTCAACTCCACCCGGCGAAATGGCATGCCTCCACACCATACGCGGCAAGATTGCCGACCATACCAAAATAACCCCAGGCCACCTCCGGTGAATTTCACAGAGGTCCGCCAACGCCTGCTGGGAGAGAGCTTTCCCACACAGCAGCCCCAAGTCGTTCCCTCCCAAATGGATGACAAGAATGTGTGGAGGTGGTGCCTTCCGCTCCCTGAACAACAGGGGCATGATCCCAGGCCAGCGCAGCCCCCGACGACCCATCCACTCCACAGTCGCCCACGCACTGAGGCCAAGCTGGGTGCCCACTGGAGACCGTCTGGCGAAATGGGCAGCCCAGAAAACCATGCTGTGCCCGCAGATGAGAACACGACGTCTCTCACCATGAGCCCCAGCACCTGAAAAGACAAACAACTGTCAGCATATGATAACAACAATGCAACCCAACAGCGCCCACCACCTTCCCTTTAGGTGACCAGAGGGCGCACATAAGTTTTGTAGGCTGCTGACCACCATCGGCCAATGTGCCGGATGGCAGAGGGCTTGTAGCCCATTGAAGCAGCTGTGGAGGCCGCCCCAATCCAGAAGGAATGCGCCCCAAATTTGACGCCCTTTAAACCCAACCTGGCTAGGGCCCTACTTGTGACTGTCCAGAACTGATATTTGGTGAGAGGGGAGCCATCATCATGCCGGAGAAAAGGGCCCTCAACATCACCCCTAAGCTGGACGTAGCGGCGAACAGCCCTAACCGGACATAATTCCTGCAAGGAACACATGCCAATCATGATGATGGAACCCCTCTGCCTCTGGTCAGTCTTGGACCGGCGAATTCTCAGAACAAGCTGATTACTAGTAATTTTAACATCCCTGGACTGGAGCGCCCTCCCAGAAGTATCAGCCTTGGACTGTACTACCAGCTTGCTTACTCGCAAGGCCCCAAAAAAGGCCAACAGCGAGGCAGCGTGAAACAACGCAGCCTCAAAAGGGGAAGAACAAACACTGGGCCAACCCCCAAACAACCCCCGAAGGACAGACGGGGATATAGGTTGTCTGTCGTCCACTTGCTGGGCCCGCTCCCGGGCCCAGCCCTCGAGCACCTTCCTCACCCTAAAATCACTCGTGAACTCAGGAAGACCGCGGGCCTTGCTAACAAAAGCCAATGCCGCAAGTTGGCCCCTGATAGTTTTCAGCCCCAAGCCTCTCTCCTTTTGGCGCACGCAGAACTGCATAATGTGCACCGCTGGAATCGGCCAAAAATCCAGCAGTGCAGCGGCACTCCTGAAATCCCGAAATTGGGCGGACGCCCTATCGTACGTCCTCCTCGTACTAGGAGCTAGTGCCAACTGAATGGCCCTACCGGCTTCCTTTTCCCAAGACGCCAGAGGTCCGCGGGCATATTTGCCAGCCATGGATCTGCTTCTGGGGCCAGTTGCCGAAAACGTACCATCTGTTGGTGAGATAGAGCATCCGCCACCCCGTTGCATACACCCGGTACGTGCCTAGCCAGGAATAAAATATTCAACCGGAGGCAGCGCAGGGTAAAAGACCTAACCAAATTCATTACCAACACAAACTTAGAGGTCAGAGAATTGATAACATGTACACCACCGCCATGTTATCGCACCAAAAAAGGACTGAATGGTTGGCAAGCTGCTCCCCCCAAAGCCAAATGGCCACTAAAATGGGGAAAAATTCCAGGAATGTCAGGTCTCTACAGAGACCGCTGTCCAACCATTCCACGGGCCATTGCTCCGCGCACCAATGTCCCCTAAAATATACACTGAAACCGCTGGCACCGGACGCATCTGAAGAGATCTGAAGCTCTGCTTCAATCTTCAGGTCCTCCCTCCAGAAAGAAACACCATTGAAGGACTCCAAAAACTCCTCCCAGACCTCCAAGTCCGCTCGCATTCCGGCGGTAACGCGGACCCGGTGGTGGGGGAGGCGCAACCGGCCCATAGCATCATACAGGCGCCTCAAAAATGCCCTGCCCGGGGCCACCACTTTGCAAGCAAAGTTAAGGTGGCCCACAAACTGCTGCAATTCCAGCAGCGAAACCTTACGCAGTCTCCTCAAGGTGGCCAACCGGACCTTAAGGTCGGCGACCTTGCTCTCCGGCAAACGTGACGTCTGCTGCAGAGTGTCCAGCTCGATGCCCAAAAAAGTGAGAACCGTGCTGGGTCCCTCGGTTTTTTCGTGTGCCAACGGCACCCCGAGTTCGAGGGCTAACTCCTGAAAGGAGTTCAACAACCTAGCGCATTGCTCAGACCCCGCTGGACCAACGAAAAGTAGTCGTCCAGGTAATGCGCCGTATCACTAACCCCGGTCCTGTCCCTGAGCGCCCATTCCAAGAAGGAACTGAAGCGCTCGAATGCAGCACAAGATATCGAACAACCCATCGGCAACGCCCGATCCATATAGAATTTCCCTTCAAAGGAAAAACCCAATAACTCAAAATCCTCAGGGTGGACAGGCAAGAGGCGAAATGCTGACTTGATGTCGCATTTCGCCATCTCAGCCCCAACCCCGCAACCCCGTACTACTTTGACCGCCTGGTCAAAGGAAGTATAGCGTACCGAGCATAGTTCCTCAGGGATGGTGTCGTTCACCGATGCTCCCTTGGGGTAAGACAAGTGGTGAATAATACGATATTCACCCGCTGCCTTCTTGGGTACAACCCCCAAAGGGGATACCCTCAACATGGGAACCGGCGGTGCATCAAAAGGTCCAAGGACCCTACCTTCCTGACATTCTTTGGCTATTTTTGCCCGAACCACATGCTCGAGCCCAACAACCGAACGTAGATTAGGAGCTAAGAAGGGGGCCCTGGGCCCCTGATATGGAATTCGAAACCCCGAGGTAAACCCGTCCCGTAAGTATCGGCCATCTGCCTTACACGGGTATGTACTCAACAACCTATTGAGTGCCGTCAGGCGGATGGGGCTGGGCCCCTTTTCCAGGGGGCTGCTGACAGCCACCGCTGCCACCGGGGCGCTTACCGCCCGCTCTGGGCTTTGATCTGCTGCAGGCAGAAAGTGCGTGGGCCCCGCTACAGAGTGGGCACTCATGTCGGAACTTACAGGGTTTCCTGGGGCACACACCCTTAGATGCGAACTCCCAACATAACAGCCGGGTTTGAACCGACTGGCCCGTGGTAACGCGGGCCCCTGTAGAAGACTGTTGTTGCTGCAACCTCTGCACTAGATGGCCACTGTCAGACCTGTCTCCAGCGTTTGGTTTTGCTGGGGACATCAACTGCAGCCACAGCTGCTGGTTTATTTGGTCCCAGGGCATCCCAGGATTGACGGCGGCCCTCATACGGAAGGCCTCGTCGTATTGCAGCCATGCTGCACCGACAAAGTCCGTATACGCCCGATAGATAATGTCTATATATTGGAAAAGGGCCGCTGCCCAAGCCGGCTGCGCTCTCGCAATGACCCCGGTGTAGATCAGAAATCCGGGCAACCAATTCGCCCAGGACCTATCGACCTTCCTACGCTTCAATTTCTCCTTCTCCTTGTCATCGAGCTCGTCTTTACTTTTCTTTTCGAGCTCTCTGAAAAGGAGGCTGAACACGTCCACATACTCCCCGCGGAGAATTTTCTCACGTGTAGCAGCTGTCAAATGATCCCCCAAAGGCAAAGAGGTATCGCCATAAGGGAGGATGTGGAAAGGTATGCTAGCATAAGGGATTGGGGGGTAGAACCACCCAGTACCCTGGGCCGCCGGCCATGCCCCCTGAAATTGGGCAAACTGCTGACCGCCCCACGGCAAAATGCCAGGGGTGGACGGAGAGGCAGGAGCAGCAGGCGGCGCCACAGCGCACGCCTGCTGACCAGCTGGGGAAAAAACCGAATTGGACAGCGGGTTTGTTCCATGAAAACCCCAAGCCCACGGCTGGACAGGACCCGACTGCTCCACAACTCCCAGCTGTTCGGCACCCCATGCCACCCCACCCGCCGCCGGCAGGGGGGGGAGGAAGTTGAATGGGACCCCACGGCCACCCTTGAACTGGTGGAAGGGGGGGCTTACCACCGTCAACCGGGAAGACACCAGCGCCTCCATGGGTCTGCTGCACACCGCTTCCAGATGCGCCGTCGCCCATTGCCGCACCCGATGGGCCTTCCTCTGGATCCTCCTCCTGGTCCAGTTCCAGCGGTGATTCAGGCTCAGATGGCCCACCCTGCAATGCAGATAGACGTGCGAGCACCTCTGACTCAAAAGTCAGCCGTGCCGACCGGCCGGAGGCACGGCGACGCCCCTCCCAAATGGGGGCGCCCCTAGCAACTCTGTCCTGTTCCAAGGCATCCAGCTGATTCATAATGGCGAGCCTCACCCGCTCACCTTGCCCAGGTTCCTCGACTGGAGTCCCCTGCTGACCCCGCCCATGGGGTGGGCAGGCGGGCTGCTTGCCCTTGGACTTGCCCTGCCCTTTTTTAGGTGCCATGCTATGTGCTTCTATAAGCACAGGCCGCAAAATAACAGTGTCTGCTGCCCACAGTCACTCAAGGTTCCCTCTGCACTCCCCCACCACCAGATGGTGTGGTGGTAGGAAAGATACAGTCAAGGGGGCGTCCCCCAGACACCCAGTCAGAAGGCCGGAGGCCCAGCCCAGCCCCAAAGCAGCCGCCCTAGGGCCACAGGCTCCCTGCCAAAGGGGAAGGGAGGGGGGGACTGGAAAAACGAGCCCCAGCACCACGTCACCCCCAGCAACCAGTGAAGGAGGGATCAGGCTGACCGGCCAGAGAAGAAGGGGGGGTAGGCAATAATCCACCCCCACCAAGGTACCCGCAAGCCCAACTCCTCGCCAAGGGAGCAGCTCAGTGTTTAATGAGCCCAAAATGGCTGAAGCCCCACTCCTACGAGGCTCTTGCCCAATAAAAGGCAAATGCCTTGCAACTGCCCCCGCTTGCGAACCGCCCGCTAAAAGGGGCTGCTGCACGCTTCCCTCGCTCTGAGGGGGAAGAGAGAGTGGCCATAGCTCACTGCCTCCTAAATTGCCGCCCTGGATTGGCCCCTGAATGCCAAGGGGCTGGGGAATTCCGATGGCCGCAGCGCTCGCTTTGCCCGCTCAGGCCTCCCGGCCGCTAACCGCCCCAGCTGTGCAGACAAAAATAGAAACAAGCTCAGCCTCGCCAGCACCAACCAGCCGCCGCACGCGTCCTCGCTGAGCGCAAAGGAGCCGACGCTCGCGCTCGCTGCAGTCCCCGCCGCGCCAAGGTCCCTCGCCGATCAGGCCTCGACCGCGCCACACCCGCACGTGGCTCTCCTACAGAGAGCCAAAAGGAACTGCGTAGGGAAGGGTGGGAGCTGGGGCTTATATAGCCCCGACTCCGCGCCCAATCAAACACCCGTATGTCAGGTGATGTCGCTCCTTCCTCCTTCCGAGGGGGCAAAGACGGCACCCAGCCTGAGCGCTGGCAAGCCGGCTTGGCTGGGGAGGGGCCGAACCTTGTTTGAAGTAGTACCAGTCTGTGTGTGTCTGTGATATAGTTATGAGCATTAAGTGAATGCCACAAAAAAGTCTTGCTATGATTGTATTATTAGTTGTCGGGCAGTCCAATCCAGACATACGTGGCAGCCGTCCACTTGGGAGTGGGCGGATCTATGGCGCTGCTCATTGGCTTCCAAAGGGAAGACGTTACTCCATGCTGGGAGAGGGAAGAGGGGCCTGACGAGCGAAAGAGAACCCGCTGCCATGGTGATTCCACCCAGGCACACGTCATTCGCCCACTGCCAAGGTGGGGGTGGAGGAGGCCCAGGCTCGTGCGGGACCATGGGATTGGCCAGCCCATTGCACATGACCTGGCGAGAAGGTGGAAAGCCCGTGCCTGAGAGGCCATCAATCCCCCCACTCCCTCCCACTGTCAGAAACTCTGCCAATGGCAGGCTGGCGGCCCGAGGCATGTGCGGACAAGCAGGAAGTGCCAAGTGCAGCAGTTCCCTGTCCCAGACAGTGGCTGGAATGTGTGTCTGGGAGTGGCCAGACCAAGTCCAAAATACACCACCACCACCACCCGGAGTCCCCCCCTGGTGTTGTCCTGCTGCCACCCCCTGCTATGTGCAAGAAACACCTCCCCTGGGGGCTGCAGAATTTAGAGTGTGAGCTGCTGGGCATGCATCCACTTAGCAACCCCCCCCCCCAAGTGCCCAGCACATAACAGCCCTGTGCGGTTGGGCAGGCCTTCAGCCAGGGCAGGCTGAGGGGCAGCACCTTCCCTCTCCTATCCAGCCACGTGGGGGCAGCGTGGTGGCTCATAGCCCATTCCCCCCCCACAAGAACCAAATCTGCCCACCCTCCCAGGCATTCCCTCAGAGAGGCCACTGACAGAAGGGGGGGTTGCCCCGGGAGCATGCAGCAGATGCCAAGCAGGAGAAACAACAGAGGGCACAGCTCAGACTTTATTTTTTTCAGAACAGAGTGCAACAGTTTCCCTGGTGCACGCTGGGCAGTCTCGCCGTGGGTGGGGCTCCATTCCGAGCGGCAGGCAGAAGCAGCTGAGGGAGTGGGGAGGTGGTGGAGTGACACACGTGGAAGCCTCCATGTTGCAGTCCCATCTGCAAAATGGAGACAGAGATCAAAAGCACCTGCAGGGGCAGCAGCTGGAAGAGCAGGCTGCATTTCAGCCAAGTGGTCTCTTAAAGGGACAGTCTCTGACTCATCTCCTCGCATCGGTGCAGCTGCCACATACACACACACACACACGTGCCCTTCCAGGGGTTGGGAATGCAGCAGAAGGTGGACCAAGGGAAGGGGGCAGGCAGCAGCACAGGGGAGCAGGCTCAGCAAATGCCCCCTGCTGGAGCCACCTGTCTGGTTCACGTGCCAAGGACGCTCATGCACAAAGCAGCCAAGAGCAAGGGGAGGGGGAGGATAGTGGGGGTGAGCAGTGAAACTTACCCATCCATGGGCGACAGTCCTCGCTCGCATGCAGAACCTCCACGAGATCAGAACCTGTGGAGACCTGGAAACAAGAGTAGTTAGCCCCAGGGGAGGGAACCACGATTGGGCACCGATAAGGGGGCTCACCAGTCGAGGTGCGAGGGGATTGGTGAGGCAATCACGCCGCTCCCTAAGGGGTTTGTGAGATTCCGCAGCAGCAGAGGTGACCTTTGTTTTTGATTTCAACAAGTGCCTATGGGACATGCCGCTGTTTTTGAAGGTGCAACGTTGCGCCTCTCGGGGGGGGGGCATGTCATGGCCCAAACTGCTCAGGACACTGCCTAATCCTAGCCACGCCCCCAACTCCACCCCCTCCTCTGCCTGAACACTGCGCTCTGCCTCACTTCTGCTCACGCTCAGACGCAGCCCTCAGGCGCCACTGCTCTTGGGCGAAGCGGCACTCGGGCGGCCCCCCACCCATGTAACTCCCTTCCACTGTGGCGGTGTTGGTCATATATTGGCGCAAACCCTTCCTGTGCCCATGTAGCGGCTTGTCTGCTCCCAAAAGACTTTCCACCCCCCCCCCCGGATTGTACTGTAAATATTTTTCTGACTGTGCTTGATCAGTCCATGTAAGAACATGCATGCATTAATAAAATGCTGCACAAAAAGAATTTTAGTGCAATCATATGTGCAATCACATCAAGATTTCCTTTGGTGAAAGTGTTTTATTAACAAGTATGCATCAGTACTGCAGAGGAGGAAAATAAATGCAAATAGCTCATTTGGAACAGAAATCTGAAGCAAATTGATGTAAGTCCAGTAATAATTTTAAATTTTTGTTCTAAGTTGAACTAGAATTCAGGAGGAATATAATGCAAAACATGAAGAACCTGGTGTCTTGGATGCCAAAACAGTATTTGAGCAGAAATAACATTTTTTTTTAACCAGAGAGGAAAGTAGGAGAAAAAAGAAAGGGAATCTTGCCTTTACCCTTGTATGCCTTCCTGCCTAACAGAAGACCAGAAAAAAATTAGGAGGTATAAAGGGAGGAAAGAAAGAAAGAGGAATATTGAGAAGAGGAAGTCAATTATCAATTCTTCTCCAGATATAAAATCCAAGCCAAAGAATCTGGGGCTGCAATGCTCATTTTCATATTCAAACAAGTTAAAAAGAATATATTGAAACAATGAAAAATGTATTTCTCTGTACATAGTTGAAATCCTGCTGAATTGCCTAGTTTGCATACAGCTGTTGCGCTAATCAAACTGTCTGATTCTAGCTGTAGATAATGATAATTTATTTTCTTCTGCAAGTGAAAAAAAATCAAAATTTCCATAGTCTTATTAAGAATTAATTAATTTAAGAATTCACACTTATAGCACTAGCATATTGCTGTGAGACTTTTACTTGCCAGCAAACTGAGTTTGTCCTATTAAATTCAATATTTCAATGAAAAAAAGTTGTTGCTTAGATTGAGTATAACATTTCTTTCACTTACTGGAATACAGCTCCTGACAAAACCAGTATGTCAGCAAAAACACAGGTCTAGAGAAAGTGAGAAGATTGCAGCTTTATTTTTCAAGCATCATAAAAGCTGAAGAAAATGCACAATTTACATTCTAGTCATACTCATCGGCAGAATAATTATTTACACTTCAGTTTTGCCTGCCACAGCATATTTTTGCTTTACCAATAAGTCCATGCTTGTTTGAATGAATAGTTTTGGGGATATGTACCTTGATAAGATGAGACAATCCATCTCAAAGTCACTCTGAAAAACACCCTAAAATTCACCATGGTCAAATTTAGTTGCAGAATATATAGACTGATTTCCCACTCACCCTATGCCGCTCTGACGTTCCTCTTTTCAGCGCGGCGTCCTTCCAATTTCCCACTATCTGCCCTGGGGCTTCAGCAAAGATTGGCATTTGCCCCCCCAGTCGAAAGAAGAGTCAGACACAAAGTATTGGGTTTAAACCGGGCCGCTTTATTAATATCAGTTAACCTGTAAACTCGGCAGGGATAAGACCTAACCAGACAAGCCCCTGGGGTCACCCACGGACCCCGCCTTGTCCAAAGGGCGAGCAACCCTGCCCCCAGCACAAACCCGCCATATTCGGGTTGTAACTGAGCGGCCAGGCCCCCAGCCGTTCTCCACCTGGGCTAGCGTCGATCCCCATGGAAAGATCCGCCCAGGTGAGGCTCACCGTGATCTGCATTCCCCGCACTGAGCCGTGTAGCCCATCTGCGGTTCATACAGACCACACGCACCAATGGTGCTAGGCCATGGGTGCTCCCCTGCAAACACTGTGGCCAACACACCCCCGGCCAGCGACCAACTTACAACCAATAACTAACCTATGCTATAAGGCAGTACAAGGTAGGCGAAAAACAACTCCACATGGGCCAATTATGTGAAGATGAAAAAATTCCTACCTGGCCCCCAACAGGGCGACCGGTTGAAACCTGTACTGTCCAGGGAGGGAGGGCGGGCAGAGAGCCACGAAACAACGACACGAAGTCTGGGCGGGGCCAGGGCTAATATAGCCCCCCGACGCCACGCCCAGACCCAGCCCCGGATATGCTGGGCTGTCAGTCGCTGCTCCCTTCTTCCGCGGGGGCAAAGACGGCCCCCAGCCTGAACGCCGGCGATGCCGGCTTGGCTGGGAAGGGCCGAGCCTTTTGCGCGGCAAAGAGAAACTGATTTTTAGCGATTTTTCTTGGCTGCACAAAAATGCTTATGCAAGCTGAAGCCCCAGGGCAGATAGTGCGAAATCAGAAGGACACCGCACTGAAAAAAGGGACATCAGTGCGGCGTAGGGTGACTGCGAAATCAGTCATAGTCTCAGCCAATATGAGTCTTTGGATCAGCAAATAGTTTTGTGAAACATTAAGAATGTAATAGTTATTGTGTAGTTTGTGGGTTGGAGGGTTAGGTTTTAAGGTTCCACAAGATTCCTTGCTGGTTTGTAGAAATATAAATTAAACATTTGCCAAACAAGCTCCCCCAAAAAACAAACAAACAACAGAGTGGGATTGCATGTAGTTCTAAAAACATATTCCCCTCAACTCCTTCAAATGTATGGGCCCTTTCCCCAGGGAATTCTTCCTCCCAAATCCAAACAGATCCAAGTAGAGATCCCCCCCCCTCTCCCTTTTTTTGCTGTCAAATCACAGTTGACTTATAGTGACCTCTTGAGGTTTTTAAGGCAAGAGATATTCAGAGATGGTTTGCCCATTACCTGCCTCCACATTATAACCCTGGTGGTCTCCCTTCCAAATACTGACCAGGGCTGACCCTATGTCAGAGTCAAAGTTCAGTTCAAGCCAAGTTCCAGAGTCAGAATCAAAGTTCAGTCCAAAGGTTGGTTACTGAAGAAGCAGAGTCTGCCCGGGAAGAGAGGTCGGACAGTCCAACTGTTTTGGATTTTTAAAAAGTTTCTCAGTGGATTTATTTTGCTCCTTTTATGGGCCTGGCTTGCTTTTAATATTAAAAATTTGTTTGCTTTTTTAGCCCACCCTGAGCAAGGTTTGGAGCAGTGGCATAATCCACCCCCCAATGAATAGATACACATTGAGCTTAAAAGAAAGTACTTTATAGACAGTTATGAGTTTTCTATTTTCACTCTATATTTTTTTCATCTGCAAAGGTTGCTGCCTTGCTGTTTAGCCTGAATCTTATTCCAGGACCTGATCTACATGTTTTTTGAGGGGGGGGGGGGGGGGGGAATTAAAAAATGGTTTCCCCTTATGGGCCATTCTGTTTTATGGTCCCATAGAATACATTGTACTCCATAACCAATTTGGTCCCCCCCACCTCTGTTGGCGCCCGGGGCAAATACCCCTCTGTCCCCCCCTAGATCCGGCCCTGTCTTATTCCGTAGTTGCATAGCTTTCATAGGTGTGTTTGATAAACAGGATTTTGAACATTGTCTTCTATCCTTGTACAAATCTTTGAACAGTCAGAATGTAGCTTAAAAGGTAGCCTTTCTCTAACATATACTTTAGCACTTTCTGAGAATGTTCAGCTAACAGATATTCAAAAAGCATGTAGCTATGCAAAATACTGGGACCTGCCTACCTGAAGGACCGTCTCTCCCCACACGTTCCCCAGAGAGTACTGAGGTCTGGGACTCAAAACCTTCTCACCATCCCCGGGCCCAAGGAAGTCCGTCTCAAGACAACCAGAGACAGGGCCTTTTCTACAATGGTCCCCACATGGTGGAACCAGCTGCCGGAAGAGGTGAGGGCCCTGCGGGATCTTACTCAGTTCCGCAGGGCCTGTAAGACAACCCTCTTCCGGTTAGCTTATGCTGACTAGATAAATGTAGCTTATCAGATTTTAGTGAAATATACTGGATAGTTTTAATGTTAAGATTTTAAGGTTTTTAGGTTTTTTAAATGTTTTGACTTTTAAATGTATTAACTTTGTACCTTGTTTATTGTTTTGTCGTTGTTGTGAGCCGCCCTGAGCCACTTTGTGGGAAGGGTGGGATATAAATTATAGAATAAATAAATAAATAAATAAATAAAGCAAAAGCCATGAGATACCTCTATAATACCATACATATTCTGTTACAATATTTTGGTTGGACTTGATATTACATGGCTTTCATTTTTCAATAGGGTTGCCAGGTCCAACTCAGGAAACATTTGGGGATTTTGTGGATGGAGCCAGGAGCAAGGTTGTGTCAAGCATGATTGAACTTCGAAGGGAGTTCTGGCCATTTAAAAGGGAACTGTGCTCCTTTTAAATGCCTTCTCTTTCACTGGAAATAATGGAGGATGGAGTACCTTCTTTGGGGGCTCATAGAATTTATTTATTTATTTATTTATTCCGTAACTTATATCCCGCCCTTCCCACAAGTGGCTCAGGGCGGCTTACAACAAATAATAAAACAATAAAATCGGAACAAATTAATACATTTAAATTCAAACATTTAAAACCTAAAAACCTTAAAATTTTACATTTTACATTAAAACTGTGCAGTATAATCACAAAAATCTAAGATCTAGAAAGCTACATTTGTCTAGTCAGGCGTAGGCTAACCGGAAGAGGGTCGTCTTACAGGCCCTGCGGAACTGAGTAAGATCCCGCAGGGCCCTCACCTCTTCCGGTAGCTGGTTCCACCACATAGGGGCCGTTGTGGAATAGGCCCTGTCCCTAGTTATTTTGAGGCGCACTTCCTTGGGCCCGGGGATGGTGAGAAGATTTTGAGTCCCAGACCCAGAATTGGATCCCCTGGTTCAATATTTTTGAAACTTGGGGTTTTTTAGGAGATGCACCAGATGCTGTGCTGAAATTTTGGTGCCTCTACCTCAAGGAACAGCCCCAGAGTCCCAGATACCCACAGACTGATTCTTTATTATACCCTATGGAACCAGTCTCCATATGGTATAATGGAATGCTCTGCAGACATTTCCCCTCCTCCCCCAAACTTTCTGAAGTGGGGGAGCGCCTCCAAACCAGGAGGCCCCCTGCCCACAACTGAGGATTGGCAACCCTATTTTTCTATAATTATTCAGTGATATTCCATTTGGAGAGTAGAGTTGCAGGTGGCAGGAAGGGAAGGTAAATGCTGGGTTTAAGGCAAAGCACTTTGAGGGGAAAAGTTCATGTGAATGTCCCAAGACTGCAAAGGATTTTATTCCCGTATCCCAGAATAAAGATTCAAGATTCAAGTTAATGATTCAAATTAGAAGTTTGCTTATGGCTGATATATTGCAATCCACTTTTCATTTAGAGGTTTTCTAGCTAAGAATAGGTTATTGACTACTGGAGATTGGGCAAACCACTCTGGCTCAAATTCCACAGTTGTATGTTGCTCTTTATTGTTTCTTGACATCTGCACACTGAAATTAGTTTATGGAAATTAGTGTTCCATTTGGTACCATAATTGTTTGGCACTGGTCTACAGTGTCTATATATGCTATGCAAATGGGTCAAATTGAGGGAGAGCTGGTTAGCTTTGAAGTCTAATAAAAGATTATGGATCAGGTATGCTAAAGTGTTAGAAACGATTCACAATTTTCCATTGCAAGCAACAAGGTTAGGATATTAGACTACTATAATAATTTTGCCTAACATAATTACAGATGAGATAGCATGAAACAAGTGATCCTGCTAAGTCAATCGGTATGATGGAAATAAAAACAATATTTCACATAGTATCAAGCAAGCGAGATAATGCTAGGATATGGAAAATGCTAAAAGTTGAGAATCATTTGAGGCATTGTTAAAGTACTCTGGTGTGTACATTTATCCTTTTAATCCCTGTCTCATTTACAGATGGACAGAATTGAAAAATGACAGCTATAATTCATTCACATTGAGCACTATTTTGTTCCCACCATGTTATTTACTTTTACTAAATGTCAAGTATTATAGACCACCAACATCTACTAATTAGAAGCTTAATTGAACATTGAGAAAAAGTTATCTAACTGAATACATACTTCATGTTTTTTGTAGAAGTTACAAACTCCAATGAAAGACAAAAGTGGATCATCAAAGTATTAGCCCTCCCTATCTTTTAACAAACCTAATAGATACTATATGAATAAATGTTGGTCTTAAAGGTGTTACTTGACTCCTACTTTGTTCTAATAGATACTAATTAAGATACATGACTTATTAAATAAATTGGTGCCCATAATGCTATGATGGCACAAATCCCAGTGGAATATTTCATGTTCATATCTAAGAATAAATATTTTGCAATTACTTATGTGGGATGTTCTATTACTGCATGTAATGTTCTGCTGGGGATTGGGCTGAGATACTTCTTGGATAACAATGCCTGAATGTTATCATGTTGATCTATTATTTATAGGAATTATATAGATCTATTATTTATAGAAAACTAAGATTCCTAACTCACTAGAATTCCTAACTCACTAGGTGAGCCAGTTTGGTGTAGTGGTTAAGTGTGCGGACTCTTGTCTGGGAGAACCGGGTTTGATTCCCCACTCCTCCACTTGCACCTGCTAGCATGGCCTTGGGTCAGCCATAGCTCTGGCAGAGGTTGTCCTTGAAAGGGCAGCTGCTGTGAGAGCCCTCTCCAGCCCCACCCACCTCACAGGGTGTCTGTTGTGGGGGAGGAAGGTAAAGGAGATTGTGAGCCGCTCTGAGACTCTTCGGAGTGGAGAGCGGGATATAAATCCAATATCATCACTAAAAGTGCTAATCTCTTGGATGTCACATTATTTACAGAGCTTACTTACTTCAGCCATGTGTCTGTATCTTATTGTCAGAAGCAGCCTGCCTGCTAGGTGGACCTAAATACAAAAACAGGGAGCACACTGTATAGTACTGAAACCATAACTAAACAAGGTGCAAAAGTAATCATTCAACAAAGTACACTTACAACTGACAAGGTGTCTATTAATGTGTTTATACATTCTATATTTTCTATATATGGAATCACTAATTCAAACAGTTCTTAAGAACAGCTTCCAAATATAGAAAATGGTTTGTTGTGAAAACAGCATCTGAAGAAACTAAAGTCAAATGCCTAGAATATCCAGGATCAGTGTTTTCACTGTAATCCATTGAGACCTTCTGTTGTTTATGGACCTATGCACTGTGTCCTGGTGAAGATAAGGTACACACTTCACTGATTTGTGTATCAGTTCAGGATTGCAAGATATATAGACTGATATACTGTGAAGATTCCCAGTGGACTTTGGAACTATTTTGTATGCCTGCAGAAAGATGTTCAACAGGTGTATTGTTTTGTATTTTGTGACATATGGTTGCATTTGTATAAACATAATAGATACTTTATTGTTCGTTGTAAGCGTACTTCGTTGAATGACAACTTTTGCACTTTGTTTATATATGGTTTCTGTGCTAGATGGACCTAGGCAATTGCCTAGGTTGCCAGAGACAAGGGCACTTGCGGAAAGAAAAGATGCTTGCCAGGGTGAGCAGCAGCCCCAAGTGATGCCCCTGGCTACAATGCCACTGCCTGGGAGTGCATTGTCTGCCCTTGCCTGCCCTGTACACCTCTACACCGCCAGGCACACTTCTAAGGAACAGTACTCAAGAGAGCTTCCTATAATGCATGGGGCAAAGGTGCTGGGAGCCCTGTATTAGTCTGTTAGCAAACTCCTTTGCCAGAATGCCCAGCTGGGGGACAGGGCACAGTTGTGGTTTTGGGGCATCTAGCTGCTTCCCTACTATCCTTGTGAACAATGTTCCCTCTAAGTTGTGGAGTCTTGTGAGCTTTCCTGAGCTAAGACAAAAGGAGGCTAAAAAACCATTAGCTAGCTCACACTAACTCAGTGTCAGAACTTGGATGAACTTCAGACGAGTCCAATACTTGTTGCAAGTTAGGATCTTTATTGAAGAACGACAGTACTATAGTAAGGAAATAACAGTAATGGCGAGTCTGGGCAGTTGGTTACATTTTATGCCCACAGCAAAGCATAATAAAACAATAATTCACACTGTCTCAAGCGGTTGTCTCTTCTTCCCAGCCTTCGTTATCAGCGAAGGAGGATGCCCCCCTGTTGCGAAGGCCAAACGGCCTGGCTTCAAAGGGCACCTGTGGATGTTAAGCAGAGACTCTCTGCCGCCTGTCTCTCTGCCCTAAATATTTGGCATAGCAGAGGGGCTTGGGTCAATGACCGCTGTCAGGCACCTTAAGTTACAACATGGAGTCAGTTTAGTCAAGCAAAGCATTTAAAGTTACAAGTTCTGACATACTGCCCCCCCTAAGCTCGTCGGCTTGGGCTTGTGCGGGTACAGTAGGTGAAATTTCTTTCGTAATTGCGGTGCAGATACATCACTAGCTTTCACCCTTTCATCACAACTAGGGGGAAAGTATTTCCATCTGATCAGGTAGTACAGTGTCCCCCTCTGGACTTTAGAGTCCAGGATTTCTAACACCTCATGGTGACTCTGCCCCTTCACTATAGTCGGAGGCGGCTCCGGGGGACGAGGATGGAATTGCGTAGCTCCAGGATCCTTGCGAAGAAGGCTGCAATGAAAAACAGGGTGGATCTTACTCAGGGATTTGGGCAGCTCTAGTTCCACAGTCACTTTGTTGATAACCTTTTTTATTTTGAATGGACCCAAGTATTTTAGGGCGAGTTTGCGGCACCCTTGTGGGAGGGGCAGGTTTTTGGTGGACAAAAATACTGTCTCGCCCTCTTTCAGTTCCCATTGCGGGGCATGTTTTTTGTCAAAGTATCTTTTGTACTCCTTCTTTGCCTCCTCCAGGTTTTCCTGAATCACTTTCCACCCCTCCTTTATTCCCTCCCACCATTGCTGACACGAGGTAGGTTCTTTCGGTCCCGCAGGGAGGGGGAGGTTTGGGAACGGCTTCCCCTCGTAACCGTTCACTATCTGAAAGGGTGAGGTTTTGGTGGAGCTATGGAGGCTGTTATTATAGCCGTACTCGGCGAACGGCAGGAGATCCACCCAGTTCGTTTGTTGGTAATTAATGTAACACCTCAAGTACTGCTCTAGAAGCCCGTTCACCCTCTCCGTCTGTCCGTCCGTTTGTGGGTGGTAAGCGGAGCTAAGGCCCTGTTCGATGCCAGCTAGTTTGCAAAACTCCCACCAGAAGTTGGCAACGAACTGTGGCCCGCGGTCACTAATGACCTCCTCGGGGAATGAGTGTAGGCGGACCACGTGATTAAAGAAGAGTTGGGCCAGTTTTTTGGCTGTGGGTAATTTTTTGCAGGGGATGAAGTGGGCTTGTTTTGAGAAAGTGTCCACCACTACTAGTATCACTGTCTTCCCTTGGGACGGGGGGAGTTCTACTATGAAGTCCATAGACACCACGGCCCATGGGCGGCTGGCCGTAGGGAGAGGGACGAGGTGACCTGGAGGTTTTCCCCCCCTGCGTTTAGACATGATACAAGTAGGGCAGGCTAGCACGAATTCTGACACGTCTCGTTTTAGCTTTGGCCACCAGAATTGCCGGGTGATCAAATTGAGGGTTTTTACGTACCCGAAGTGCCCTGCTAGACGGCTGGAGCTCTTCACTTCTGAACCAATACTGGCTCACCCCAATGACTAAAACCCTTCGTGGTTCAATGCGACGCTTCCGACGTTGCCGTAGGAGCCATATTGATGCAGAGGAACGAAGAGGGGCCACTTGAGACCGTGTGAATTATTGTTTTATTATGCTTTGCTGTGGGCATAAAATGTAACCAACTGCCCAGACTCGCCATTACTGTTATTTCGTTACTATAGTACTGTCGTTCCTCAATAAAGATCCTAACTTGCAACAAGTATTGGACTCGTCTGAAGTTCATCCAAGTTCTGACACTCAGCTTAGAGGGAACACTGCCGGTGAATCATCTGGCCAAGCAACCCTGAGACTCATTGCCTCGTGGGACTGTGGTTTTCATGGAGGTGATATCACACCATCACCAATGGTCATTTTAAAAATTTTGTTTTCTCCTGCTGGCTGCTAGAATGCCTATAAAAAGGCCTGCTGGAAAATCTCATGTACCAATAGCCACATCGCAACCTTATGTCTGTCACATGGGAATCCTTCTTCAGGGCTGGAAAAGATGTTTGGGCCATATGTGCTTATTATGGTTGTGCCATTGCTGGGCCTTTCATCTTTGTCTGTTGGTTCTCCAGGAGGGGGTGATGTTGGGGGACAGTGGCTGGATCAGTGGGTGGTAATTTGCTGTGCCTGTGTGTGCCACTCACAGGAGCAACATTAAGTGCCATTTTCTGATTCTGATGGGTGTTGCTGGGGTTGCTATGGACTCCAGAATGTTGCTACGCCATCTGTGCCTTGCAGAGGGGCATGTGTCATTATTTCCCCCTGAGGAATATACATAAGGAATGGGTCAACAATACCACTTTTGCATCAGCAGCTGGACGCCACCACTGAAGTGGCCCTCAGGATTGTGTTGCCCAAAGCTGAACTTTCAATATACGTAAATTGTCGACCAGCATTCTTCATTATGATTTGAACTTCTTGTTTGTTGGGTAGAGACAAAAAATGCTAAATTCTTTCCAGAGGCTCCCCTGAAGGACAGTAGTTAAAAGGTCAGGGACCCTTAATTAAAATTAGCACATGAGTCAAATATGTTTAGATGTTTCAGCGAATGTTAAGTCACTAAAGCAGGAAAATGCTGTGGGGAAATCAGTTTGACAGCCCAGGCTACACTGTACAGCTGAGTCCCAAGTATCTAAATTTAAAATGATGTAGGCTGCAATTTTGTGTACACTTATAGAGAGCCAATGTGCTTATATCAGACACAGATCTGAGAGACCAAGGTTTGAACCCCCACTCTGCTACAGAAGCTTGCTGGGTGAACTTGGGCAAGTCATGCACTCTCAGCCTAACCTACCTCACAGGGTTGTTGTGATGATAGAACAAAGAAGGTCGTAAGCTGTTTTGGGTGCCTATTGGAGAGAAAGGCAGGGTATAAATGAAATAAATAATACAATATTTCCAGAGAAGGGTTTACATTGAACTTAATGGGACTTACTTCCATTCACCATGCATTGGAACAGACTGCAATCATCTGCTCACTTGTTTTGGAGGAAATTGGACTCTGAATTTAATTTGGGAAAAAACGTGCAAAATTACACTGAAAGTTACCTCATTAGGCAAAATCCATGGAATTCAGTGGGATATTTCCTAATGTGTATTACTGGATAACACAGAGGCTTTTTGTATTCTGAATAAGGATATCCACAATTTGGTATATCTCATTTATTGTATTGTATCCAGTTCAACTGTATGTAAGCCTGTATGTATGAGAATCATAGAATCATACAGTTGGAAGGGACCTCTAAGGTTACCTAGTCCAACCCCAGGCACAATGCAGGAAACTCACAAATACCTCCCCCTAAATTCACAGGATCGTCATTGCTGTCAGATGGCCATCTAGCCTCTGTTTAAAACCTTCCAAGGAAGGAGAGCCCACCACCTCCTGTGGAAGCCTGTTCCACTGAGGAACCACTCTAATGGTCAGGCAGTTCTTTCTAATGTTGAGCCAGAAACTCTTTTGGTTTAATTTCAACCCATTAGTTCTGGTCCTACCTTCTGGGGCCATAGAAAACAATTCCACACCATCCTCTATATGACAGCCCTTCAAGTACTTGAAGATGGTGATCATATCACCTCTCAGCCACCTTCTCTCCAGGCTAAACATGCCCAACTCCTTCAACCTTTCTTCATAGGACTTGGTCTCCAGACCCCTCACCATCTTCTGGACTCGTTCCAGCTTGGCTATCAGTACACAGACATTAACTATTGTTTTATATACTGGATGGAATCCAAGAAGCCCATCTGGATTATGTTCAAGGGCTCTCATTTGCTCAATGTAAATTCTGCCTGCCCATGGTTGCTACCCTAGGTTGGGAAATTCTTTGAGATTTGGAGGTGTGGTTTGGGGAATGGAAGAAATTCAACAAACTATAATGCCAGGGAGCCCATATTCCAAACCAGCTCTTTTTCTTCAGGGTACTGATGTCTTAGTCTGGAGATCAGTTGTGATTCCAGGAGACCTTCAGGCTCCACTTGAAGTTTAGCAACTCTATGAACCCCTTGAGCAGCAGAACATGCAACAGTCTGTCATGTTTTAAAAGCTCTAGCTTGTTTCATTGTTGATGATTTGCAATTTGTCCTATTAGGGAGATTATAGTCTTTGCTTGGCAGACTAGATCTCTCAATACTGAAAGGCAAAGGGCCGGGCTTGGGAGGGAAAATGGTGGAAAACTCAAGCAGAGACTGTAAGAAAGACAGAAGAATAAAAGCTTTTGTTAAGAATCCTACCTTATGTTGACTTCACCAAGCTACACAACACAATCCTTTCCATTTTATATGTATTTTTCATGTGGTCAGGGAAGTTGCTTTTTGACTCCAAAGCTTCCTTGTGCAATAGGACTAGTAACGTGCATTCACACTACACTAAATAATATGTTTTACATTATTTACTGTAAGAAATGTGAATGCACCAGTAGTGTGGCTCTTTTTACAGCCAGTCATTGTCTCATTTTGTTTCTTAAATAATGACATTTCTCAAGAGCAAAGCATACACAAAATTTGCAAATAACTGTCTCACATTCTATAATAAAGTGGGTTCAGTGCATTGAGGAGGCAAGGTTGTGGTGATAATCAACTCTTTATTAGATACAGCATAGTATAGGGCTGCACTAAAAGACTGGAGAACAGGGCCAATGGGGCCAACTATATACAACTCTGGGTTC
This sequence comes from Heteronotia binoei, assembly GCF_032191835.1. Taxonomy (NCBI): domain Eukaryota; kingdom Metazoa; phylum Chordata; class Lepidosauria; order Squamata; family Gekkonidae; genus Heteronotia; species Heteronotia binoei. Next base: position 72,575,221 of record NC_083231.1, read on the forward strand.
CCACACAAGCATGTTATTGGATTATTCAAACCAGCAGGGGACCTGTGATTTGAGTAGGGCAGCAGATTTGGATCCTGCTGCCCATTGTTCTCAAGTTCAGTCTTTCTGGCCTCAATGATCCCGGCAGGAACGCCCATATTAGTCTTTACTTTGGTCCGCATACACAACACATTCCAAGTATTCACATTTTAGTATATTCTGAAGCATTTTATAATTTTATATTTTCATTTTAGATTCAGAGGGCTGAAAGGCATTGTATTATAAAAGTGAGGACATGAAAATTTGACAATAAAATGAATATTGTTAGGAGCCCACATAGGTTAGTTGTTAGGCCTAACACACTGTGATCTTTCCAATCAACAAAGTTTAAGGTTTAAAATCTCATTAGCATTGGCTGAGTCAGCATCATTAAAGATCATCCTAATGAGCAAAGCATATTTGAGTATAATGGCTGATATTTATGTTTATAAGCACAGTGGGGAAAAACTGAGCAGTGAAATGTGTTAATCTGCTAATTCTGTACCATAAATCACTCTCTTTTTTACTCCTGAGTACATAGTATTATATCATTTGCAAATTAACACTTCTAGCTTCGCCTCTCAAAAAACCCCACAAATCCTTGATGTCAGCTAATTAAACCTCTAAACAGTTGCATATGCACAAAAATTAGGAAACATTTTGGAGTACCTCTATTTTGTTTTTGACAAATACTTGCCCCCTCTTTTTCCCTTAAAAAACTGCCGTGTCCATCAGCTATTAGGGTGGGATATTCCCCAGTTCAATCACAACAATTAAAAATAAATTGTATTGAATTGAAATTAACATTAGAAATTTAATGTCTAATGTTAACATAAGAAATTAAATTTATTTGGGTTATTGTAATCTTTCCGAATTGTGTGGCCATGGTCTTGGCATTGTGAGACCTGACATTTTGCCAGCAACTGTGACTGGCATTCTCAGAGGTAACCCAGAAAACTGGAGTTCTCTCTGGGTCAAATTGAGAAGAAGTTGGTAGGCAGGTAATTTATATCTACACAGGCAGGTGGGGTAGGGCCGAGCCATTATCTTGTGGGTGCTTCCTGGGCTGTGACATGCTAATGGAGAATCTTACCTGAGGGGGTTCTTTTGTATATGAATTGGCTATTCACATTCTAATCTTATCTGTAGTGCTGTTGTAAGCTGTAGGGGATGTTGTGTTTTTCAGGACTGGAAGCCAAGCCCTATTCATTTTAAAAACCCCTTACAGAACATCGTGATCACCAGCTTGGTTCCCAGAGCACCTGGAGAAGTGACTTACACATGTCTGGCCAAAGAGTGTGGGTAAACCTATCCAGGGGCAAAAGGGACTTATGCAGTACAAGCAGCCATAACGCTACAAAGGCACTCTAGACCAGTACAAGACTACCCACCAGGAGAACGGAAGACTTCCCATCGTTCCATATGACGTCCATCTCAGCCATGGAGCGGAAGAGACTGTGCCGCCAGGAGCTATCCAGGCGAACGGTTTTGAAGTTCTGACCATGGAATCCACCGTGGAGGGCTAACACCACATGCAGCCATCTTCCTACCAGGCTTGACTCCATTCCAGCAAAGCGGACAGCTCACGTACACACCAGATGTCACCTGTGCCTGCAAGCAACCTACCCACCCCAGGAGTGGTTAATCATCCAACTGCCACTTTCTTTGTTCAACGGAACTCAAGACAAAGACTAGTGCCAAGGAGAAGACAGAAGAAGAGGAAGACCATCTTCAGCTAGAGCCAAGTTCCTTTGTATACACTGGGTGTTACCTAGGCCATGATTTGACTCTCTATTGTCACCCTTTTAGATAAGTCTAATAGTCCTAAGTATCTCCCCACCCAAGTAATCTCTCTATTCTTCTTCCCAACTGTCATCTTGGAGCCTCCCCCTGGTCCATTTCAACCTGAAAGTTCACTCAGGGATCCAGGCAAGTCCATTGGTCAAGAGCAAGCACCCAATTAGGTGCCACCAATGAACTTTCTATTGGTTGTCGCAGTAGTCCAGCCCTTATGGTCACTGCGAAACCTCCCCTTTTCATGAGGTCATGCATCAGCTGACCACCTTCCTCCTTCCTCGTACCTCCCATCCCCTAAGGGGCTCAAGAGAGTCCTTATAATCTGTGGACTAGCTACCCACAGGTGTGCTTCTATCAGTATCCCAATTTCCGCTGCATAGATCCATCCTGATCATTTCGGGTCCCCTCTCCTACTTCCTCGCTCGTCACCATTGGAGCCTTCCTTGAAGACTACGATAGGTAAATATCACCCTGTTCGTCTACCCATGTGTTCCCCTATCTCTCTATCTATTTTTCCTAGAACTGTGTGTATGATTATATGAGTATTTTATCTTATATAAAAGCCTATATTTTTCTTAATAAATTTTAATTGTTTAACTTAATTAGAGTCCCTAATATTTTAAGCATTACTTTTCTGGACGTGGTAATCCTGTATACACAGGTAAAAAGATCCTGAGTGAGCCAGGTGCCCACCTGACAATTCCCCAACCTCGTTTTGAGGGCATTTTGGCTTACAACCAAACATGAAATTCTGGCTATGGCCCTGCAACAGATCCTTTTGGCATGCCTCACAATCCTCTCTGGTTCTCACCACCCTGACCAATTTTGTGTCATCCACAAACTTAACCACTTCACTGCTTACTCCCAACTCCAAATTATTAATGAACAAGTTAAAAAGCATTGGATCCCATACTGAGCCCTGTGGTACCCCACTCCTTACTACCCTCAGAAGGGCAAACACTGATTTCAACTGCTAATGTTCAAACAGCCAATCTGATCCTGAAAAAAACCACTGCAAATCAAGTAGTATCTAACCCAGCTTGCTGGGGGGAAATGTAGATGACTGGGGAAGGCAATGGCAAACCACCCCATAAAAAAGTTTGCCGTGAAAATGTTGTGAAAGCAATGTCACCCCAGAGTCGGAAATGACTGGTGCTTACACAGGGGACTACCTTTACCTTTTTAAATTGTGTCATAGATGTAGGATAATTTGTTCTAGACAATGGTTAGGAACCCAGATATTGGTTTATTAGCATAAGAGATGTGACTACATGATGTAATTGTTATTTAGATATTCTGGTTTAAAGACTCAGTAGCCAAATGAATACACAGAGATGTTCATTATACTGCTTTTTTTCTTGCATGCCACATCATAAATGTACAAAGGAAAAAAAGAAATTGATGTGAATAAAGCAGAGTTGCATAATGTAATCAAGAACGAAAAAAGGATAGACGATGTTCTATATGAAACAGGTAGAGCTAGATATGAGGAATGTGGAGATAGCAGAATGGAATTAAGAAAAGATAACAAAAGCTAATACAGAGAATGAAAATGAATTGCACAAGAGGTGAACATAATTAAAACTTTCTCCCCAAGTACCTTAGAAACTAGAGATTAGGAGAGGGAAGAGCTCATCCTTGGGGAGATTGCAAAATAATACCCTGACTGTTGAGGCAGGAATGATGATAAAAATAAATGAATTCATTTCTTCAGTATTCATAGTAGTGAGTATTATGGAGGGAGTTGGGGGAATCATCATCATAAAAAAAAAAAAAAATAAGCAGTAGGTATACTAGGCCAGATGTTGAAGAAGCACCAGTATGTTAAACTACAGGGAAACCACCTGAAAATTCATAATGGTTAAGAAGGTAACAAGCCTTGACACCAAACAGCAACTGATTCAATCAGATGCTTATAATAACATGAAATAGCCCTGGAAATCAAATCTCCAGTTTGCATGTAAATCAAGTGTGTCAATGTAGATATTATTTTGAAGGCTGATTAGCTAATAAGCCTATTTGAAAGCTTTGCTGAAGCATCTGAATGCCACTAAGAAAACATGTATATAAAAACAAATGAAAAGCTATTTGTTAAAATAAAGGTATTTGTCCCTTAGGGATGTAATTGCACACAGAGGAAATGGTGATAGCCAGATTTGCTGATGCACTATGTTCTGAGATCAAATTTAATGCAGCTTATGAATTAAGATTTAAAGCACTTTATCAAATATACCAGCACTGGTTATTTTATACTGCATTTTACTTCTTTCCTTGTTCCAAGGAGCTTAGGGCAGTGCATGTGGTCATCCTCCATTTATCCTCAAATAAGCAAGGTTGACTGTGCAGCAAGATTAGTATTTGCCATGACCCCTGCTGACCAGCTAATCAACTCAAAGGAGCCAAAGCCATCAGCCAAGAAGGACCATCAGAATCAGGGAGACCCTAACATGGCTGAAGCATCTGTTGACAATGGTCCAGTAGTACTAGAGGTCATCCTGCTTATTCCTGAAAGTGAGGCTTTGCCAACTATTGTAATAGTTACCAGGTCTCTACAGGGCAGAATCTAAAGCTGGGCCCATACCTCCCTCCAGTGGATACTCCCTCTCTGCACAGTGCAGGGCAGTATTGATCCATTATCACCCACTATAATATATACATCGAAATGGAAGACAAGTGTGTAAGAGAATCTTTTTTTAATTGTTGTTTCCCCTAATTTGGAGCCATACAGCTGTTGACCCCATGCACTTGGCATGTTGTCCCTACTTTCTCAAAATGTCTACATCATATTACATGTTATTTTTCTCTTTCTCAAACCCTGTCTATAAGTTTGAATGCTTTTCTCCCCTTTCATTGTATCTGAAGAAATGTGTGTGAGTACACACAAAAGCTTATACCTTGAATAAAATTTGGTTGGCCTTAAAGTTGCTACTGGATTCTAACTTTATTCTGTGGCTTCAAACCAACACGGCTAACTACCCAGATCTGAATATATAACTAACAGAGCTGACTAGACCGTCTGGTGTGTGCTTGGGAGTGGGAGAACAGGACCAATGGACTATAGACCCTGGTTGTGAGCTGCAGTACTACAGCTACTAGTACTACAGTTAGCCTGGGAGATGCTCATTCCTGCCACAGAAGAAAATAAAAGGCAGGTAGTGTTATTTGTAGGTATATACTATTTATGTAGCTTTTATCAAAATATCTACTGACTGCAGGCTGGCAACTATCCAATAATATTTATACAGTCATATTCTGGGATTGCCAGTTTCTTCTACCTTAGAAAGACGACTGTGAATCCTACTGCTGTCACCATGTGATGTTTTCTTTTTGCTTTCATGTCATGGACATAGCTTCAGGATTGCCTCTACTGTCATAACCCAAAATGAGTATTACACTCAGGGAAGAAAAATCTACTGGTGATCCATGGCCTAAAAAATATCCGGCAGTTCTTAACTAGAGCCAGGTCTTTTTTAGCCCTGGGCCCCAACCTGGTAGAACTCTCCACCAAATGGCATTTGTGCCCTGTGGGACCTAATGCAATTTCTGTGGGGCCTGTAAGGCAGACATGTTCTGCCAGGCCTATGGTTTAGTACAGTTCTCAGCTTGCCCAGCTGCTTCTTTTCTCTCCCCCCCCCCCCCACCATTTGATCTATTTTAATGACATCTGGAATTGTTATCTCATCACTGTTTAAATTATTTAACTTGATTTGAATGTATGTATAGAACCTGTTGTGAACTGCCCTGAGCCTTATTTTTAAGGGAGGGAGGTCTATAGGCTGAATTTATACATATAAACATAAATAAATAGTGTTGAGTAAAATTAACAGAACATTTTTGTAACAGTGGAACATAAAGAAGAAGAAGATGTAAAGGCAAAGTCATGTGTATTTTGTTCTAAGAAAACTTTACTAGATAAAAACAAGAGTAGGGTTACATGGGAAATAAAAGCAAAATAAAGAACAGTCTATCTAACCATCTAATCTACACCATCTTACCTACATCATGATGTCTTCTCTAACAACAACTCCAGAACAAAGGGAGGAAGATTCCCCCCCACCCCAAAAAAACCCCTCCTTCTGCATATGCATAATAGCAGGTACAACAGGAAGTGGAGGAGGGGCTGAGAGAGCTATCAGAGAACAGCTTTTGTGAGAACAACTCTGCTGAGAACTTGGGACTGACCCAAGGTCACACGAGCAGCTGCATGCGGAGGAGGGGAGATAAAACCCAGTTCTCCCAGATCAGAATCTGCACACTTAACCACTATACCAAACTGGCTGAAGGTCATCTCATTATGAATGGACCTCACCCTTATGTGGTGGGAAGATCCTCTCAGCATCCTGTTGGTCATAAGCTAAGCTTGCTACTATTAGCATATATAAACAACAGCTTAACTCCATCATGACAGAAAGGTTGACAATTGGACAAAAACCCAACAGGCTACTTTCTCAGGCTCTCTCTCTTAAGTTCATACAGCATGTCTGGTGTGTTCAAAATAACATCTGTTTATTAGCAAGGAGTTAGAAGGAGTTTCAGAAGAAGGGAGTCATGCAGTGTACAGTTCTTACTAACAAATACAATTAATTGAACTTCACCCTATGAGACTAAATCGATGCACACAAATGGGGGGGGGTGTAGATGGTTGCATTGCAATTTATACAATAAATATATCATAATAATAATGCACAGTTGTCTCATTGATGGTCTGTGATGGTGCTTCTTCAAATGAATTACTTGCTTCTAATCCTCTTACTGTTATATCACAGTTCTTGGCATCAGCATATAGTTTTCTTCACATGGAATCCATTATCTTTCAAATCAGTTCCAGAATACTCTGGTTTCCAACATGCATTCATCCTTTTAAACCCTACTCATATCAAGCATAAGTTATTACAAGTGATATTTCCATAGTTACATCAATAAAAATGAATCTATATACAAACAGTGAAGTCAGCCAAATCTTTGGGTACTTAAATCCAGTGACTGGAGCTGGGGAAGAGGGAAAGCTGAAGACAGAGGGGCAGATAAAGGTAAACTGGTTGTTGGGTTGGATGGAAATAGGGTTGCCAGCTTCAGGTTAGGAAATTCATTGAGAAACTAGGAGAGTCTGGGGGGGGGGGTGTTTGAGGAGGGAGGGACCTTAGAGGGGTATAATGCCATATACTCTACTCTCAAAGATGTTATTTTATCCAGGGGAAATAGGGTTGCCAGCATCCAGGTGGGGGCTGAAGTTCATTTGGAATTACAACTGTTCTTCAGATGACAGAGATAATTTCCCCTAGATGAAATGACTGCTCTTGAGGATGGAGTCTATGGCATTATACCCTGCTTCCCTCCCAAACCTTGCCTTCCTAAGGCTTCACCCCCAAATCTCAAAGAATTTCCCATCCTGGAGCTGACAACCCTAAGGGGGAAAGTAATTCATGAAACTGGGAGATTGCTTGTGATTCCAGGTGATTTCCATGTCCCAGCAGGAGGTTGGAAACCCTAGAAAGAAAACAGGAAGCAGGGAAAAGGGAGAGGCTATGGTGACTTTTAGGAAAGGGAAAGAGAAAATAGTGGGGGAGGGGAAAATGCCTCCCACAACTCCTTGTGGGCTCCCACTTGTATTTCTTTAATAATAGGTCCTTATGCATATAACATGAACTCTACAGCCATTTAGTAATTTTCTTTCTTTTTTTATCAAAACATTGGGGTGGAACAAACACAAATTATTATTTTTCAAGTCATGGAATATATCATTATGGTAGTGCTTGGCTATCAACTTGTATGTTTGAGCATGAGAGCCTTTTTCATCGTGGCCCCAACTTGGTGGAATTCTTTGTCTGAGGAAAGTCGTGCCCTATAGGACTTTTCTGTGTTCTGCAGGGCATGTAAGGAGAGTTATTACACCACACATTCTCCTTGTGTAATTTTGGTGGACTACCAACACTGTTGATTTTTATAGCAAAAACATTAGTTTATTCTGTGCTGAGTTTTTAATTGGATTTTATCAAAATTGTATTTTTATTGTTGCTATTATATTACAACGTTGTAAGCCATCCCAAACTCCATTCGGGGGGAGGAGCAAGATAAAAATCTGTCATCAACAAATGACTAACAGTAAGAGTGTGGGACTTTTTCTCCTTTCTGTTTCCAATCAATAGTGATCATTTAGTATTTTTCCCAACCTCGCAGTGCAGAAGAAACCTGTCATAGAATATTGACGACAATGTTTTAATAAGTTATAAGTTGTGTATGTGTACAATTTGGAATTCATTATTTCATTTTTAAAATACAGTACTTTTTATTTGTAATCCATTTAATTTGGAATAATTCAGTAGTTTTATTAGTGTGCCATTGACAAAAAAGGCAGAGTGTAAGTAAAAACAAGCAAAACACTGTAGAATTTCAGCCAAAGGATATGAGGACAATATTGTTTAGAAACAGAAAACTTATTCAAGTAAAAATTAAAAGGAGAAAAAAATAACCCCTATGGCAAATATTAGCATGCAATACATTCTTCATGCTATCCCAACTTGCAAAATTAGTTTCACTGAAAACAAACATGATTGCTATTCAAACCTAACATAATCAAATCTGTTTGTTTACACATAAATTGTGATCCTGACCAGATCCCCTTAATATTGCTTGTTTGTTCAAACTGAATACTATGTTTAGCAGTTTTATGCAGGGTGGGTCAGGATGTTTTGACCCCCAAGTGAACTGTGACTTTGGCGCCCCCTCTTCCTCGGTGTACTCCATTCATGTAAAAAGGAATAATTTTAAATTCCTGAATGAGAAAAATTTGCCTTGCAGGAGGTTGCTTACAAGCTTAAAAACAGTTCCCTGGGAGTAAGACCATTGAACAATATGGCACTTACCTCTGAGTAGACCTGCTTAGGATTTGCTCTGTCACTCTCCCACCCCCACCTCATTTGTAAATTGAAATTAAAAAGAAAGCAAAAGATTGTCTTAAAAAAAACACTTTTTAAAAAGCAAAAGAACAAAGCAATGCTTGGATAATTTGTTTGTAAAGCCAGGCCCCGCCACCCAAACATTTTTTAAACATCCTTGCCCAAGCAGCAGGGGTGGGGGACTCAGCTGCTCAATTTATGGCATCTGAGCCCAGACCAGTGCTCCTCTTGGAGGCCCTCTCTGCCTCCCCCTTCTTGTTGAAATCTCAGTCCTGGGTGTCTGATTGTTTGCCCAGCTACAACACAAACTTCTTTGCTGATCTTCCTTCTTGTTGTCTTTTTTCTCCCACAAACAGCTGATCTTGCTTCAATCCCTCCCCCACTGTTCCAAGCCTTTTCCTAGACTTTCAATTCTTTCTTCTTCTTTTTTTGACAATTCTGACAAGCAAAGATGCAGCCATCTCTCCCCCTCAAGCTGCCTTTTCAATGAGACAAACACTTTTCTTCCTGGAGAGACAACTGCTTGGATGTGTTTCTTTTTTTCCCACCTCACCTCTGCAAGAGGATTGCCTAAATAAACCAACTTTGGACCTTTTGGATCCATTTAATTACCACCCAGTCTCAAGTCTTTCATTTCTGGGAAAGGTAACAGAGCAGTAGCAGAACACCTCCAGAATTTTTTGGAGGACACATTGGCACTAGATCAATTCCCATCCAGTTTCCATCCTGGCCATGGGATGGAGACACCACTGGTTGCCCTTACAAATTATCTCTGCAGGCAGTTGGATCATGACAGGCCTGCACTGCTGTTGCTTCTTGACCTTACAGCAGCATTTGAAATGGTCTATCATGATATGTTGACTGACTACCTTGCCAACATAGAAATTCGTGGGATAGTCTTGAAGTGGCTTACCTCATTTCTCCAAGGTGGTGCTAAGGGAGAGAATATCTCTTAGGCACCACCTGGAGTGCAGATTCCTCAGGGACCAGTCCTACCTCTGATGTTGTTTAACATCTATATGCAGGCCTTGAATTCAGCAGGAGCTCACAGGAGCACAGCTCCTGAACCTTTCTGACGGCCTCCCTTCCTCCTCCCCACCTACCTACCTTGTCCACTGAATAGTAGGTGCAGCTGCATAACAATCCTTGGATGAGCTCCGCCACCTATTTTTCTACAAAACAACCCCTGTCTATATGTGCCCCATTGCCCAACTGGTGTGGAGTTTCAGGCTGGGATGTCATCACTACACTGATGACAGGCAGCTATATCTATTGATGGGTACCCAGCTGGATACTGCCCCAGCTGTTTTGACTGAGGGCCTGGAGAATGTGGGGGATAGCTAAAACAGAGTTGACTGAGACTGAATCCAGCTAAGATGGAGGTTCTGTGCGGGGGAGGGGGTATCAAGTTCAGGATGTTGGTTCTTGATGAGGTGCCCTTAATACTGGCACAAGCTGTCAAGAGCTCGAGTGTGATTCTGGATGCCTCCCTATTCAGTAGAGCCCCAGATCACAAATATTGCCACACTGGTGTTTTGGCAACATTTGTCAATGTCAATGTGAAGATAACCAAACAGAGCAGTTCTTGTCAAAATATAGGACAAGGATCAAAAGGCAAGGCATTAATGTACCCCCCCCCCAAAAAAAAAAATAACTGCAGATAACATGAGACAGTGTGAGAATGTACATGTGGAGTATATCTCCAAAGTTTGCATCATAATTTTTTTTTATTATTGTTTAGACTTTCAGGCCACCCTGCCTGTGAGCAGGGCTCAGGGCAGCTTACATCAAGATAGAACACATTGATTAAGTTAAATAAATGTTAAAATACAGTGCAATTCCTAAGTGGGACAATTTCAGTTGGCAGATGATTTGGATTAATATGGCAACTCCTTAGAACAGGAGGAGAAATCCAGGAGAACCAGACAACTTGCTGCCCCATCACTGTCCTCAACCTAAGTCCTGGCAGAACATCTTGGCATTACATGCCATGTGGAAATGTAGTAAATTCCACAGGGCACGGAAATTCTCTAGCAGAGAGTTTTGCCTTGGCCCTGGTTGAAGACAGCTGGATTTCTCTTGGGCCTGGCACTACTAGAAAATTTTTAGTACCTGCAGGCCCGGTGCGTGGGGTTCTGTCACCTGAGGCAGACCCCAATGCGCCTCTTCCAGTATATTTTTTGCACTTGGCACTTCCCCTCTGCAGCGCTTGCCTAATTTGGAGAGCACTGTGGATGAGAAGCAAGACTCAGGTATAGCATGAGTGGGGAGAGGGCACCAGCCCCTGCTGGGATCTGGCACCCTAGGCATTTGCCTAGTTTGCCTACTTCCACACGCTGGCCCTGAGTACCTGAGCATAATGCTCTATAGGGGGCATATTGAGAGAATTGGTCCCAAAAGTATGTGGGTTCCTGTCAGGACCCATGCAGCTGCATTCTAGACCAGTTGGAGCTTCCAGGTCACCCTCAAGGGAAGACCAACATAGAGCAAGTTACTGTAGTCTATCCAGAAGTTATCCATTGCATGGATTACTGTGGCTAGGTTGGAGTGGGACAAATAGGGAGTTAGTTGCCAAGCCTGGCATAGTTGGAAAAACACCAGCATAGCAATCGTCATGACCTCAGCCTCCATTGATAAGATGACATCCAGAGTCACACCCAGGACCCTGACAGAAGATGCTAATGAGAGGGGCACCTGTCAAGGGCCAGAAATTGGCAACCCAATCTAGAAGCATGTGGAAGCCCCAAAATATAACTATACAGCCCCAAAACTCCTACTTTATTAGTGGAGGGAAATTAATAAAATTTAGTGGATGCCAGACACAAAACTAAAATTTCCATGAGGTGACATGAGAACATACATGAACAAATTCATCCACATCTAGTGAGTTCACTTGTCTTTGGCCTTAATGAAACCAAATCAGACAGCCATAAGTGATATAGAAATACCTCATGCCCATAAATCACTGTGAAAACATTGCAAAGGATTCTCTTTTACTTAAAAAAATATGGTGAACTGAAGGAGGGAAGGCAGTGGGAGATGCAGTAATAGTTGGTGGAAATCTGTGGAAAGACTATATAAGGCTATGCATACATGTTTGGCTTTTAAGCATAACAGAACATGTTCAAACAGTTTGAACACTGGTAAAATATTTGCTCAAAGTTCAATTGTGTTGATTTACCCAGTGAGAGCCAGTTTGGTGTAGTGCAGGGGTGGCCAACGGTAGCTCTCCAGATGTTTTTGCCTATAACTCCCATCAGCCCCAGCCATGCTGGCCATGCTGGCTGGGGCTGATGGGAGTTGTAGGCAAAAAACATCTGGAGAGTTACCGTTGGTCACCCCTGGTGTAGTGGTTAAGAGCCGTGAACTTTGATATGGAGAACTGGGTTTGACTCCCCGCCCCTCCACTTGCAGCTGCTGAGTGACCTTGGGTCAGTCACAGTTCTTGCAGAACTGTATTCTGAAGAGCAGTTCTCAAAAGAGCTCGTGAACCCCACCTACCTCACAGGGTGTCTGTTGTGGAAAGAGGAAGGAAAGGAGACTGTAAGATGCTCTAAGACTCCAAGTGAAGGGCGGGGCATAAATCCAATCTCTCCTTCTCCTCCTCTTCTTCTTCTTCAATATTTTGGATGATTCAGCTTCCTGGCTGAGGCACATTTGGGAGGAAGGTGATAGGGTCATGTGGCCTGTTGCAGAAGAAAAACAACTCAGTCTTTCAGCAAATACCACAGGTCCTAGAATTTTAGAGTCTGGTTACAGTAGCTAGTCTTCTTCAAAATGTCTGGAATATAGTGTGATGACCGGCAGTTTTTCAAGTTTGCCTTACTGACCTGACTCTTGACAGTTGATTATGATGGAGTGTATTGCCACAATGGTCTCTACTGTGCTTGAGTTTGCTTTTTTCAAAGGCTTGATTACAAAACATAAGCAATTTCTGATTATCCTCAGAATCAAAACTTTTTGTTCCTGGTAAACAAAATTGTTAATGTCTATTAACAACCTCTCAATAAGTCCTCTGTATTGTCTTTCTCTTTAGCTCTGTTATTCATCATTATCTCCTTGAGCAGTTCAAGATGAATGAAGTTCAGCTATGGATCAAACACTTAAAGCAAAGCTTTTCAAGTATCAGGCACCAGCCATGCTTATTAATATTTCCCAGATAATTTCCTACTTTACTGCTTAAAAAGTTCTCTCCAACACCACCTTTGTTTTTTTAAAAAAATCAGATGCAGGACTGTAAGAACCCACTATGAATTATTTGAAGATAATTACATGCCAGGATGCCCTTGAGAAGAACCAAGTGTTTGTGAACTCTTTATTCAAGCTGATTAGTACAGTGTATGGAACACTGTATAGAAACATCATTCTGTGGATATTTGGTGACATATAATTTATGAAGGTGTTAATTGCCTTTGACAACTTCACATTACAATAAACAGTACTATGCATGCCAAAGACTCCAGAGATTGAAAATAATTCTACAAATCACAAAAAAAGAAAAAAAAAACCCTCCAGATTTGCATAGCAGTGGCAAGAAGGGGATGACTGAAGAATGAATCTTGAGTAGGATGGCCATATTAAAAATATATATATTTATGTTGCTTTGAATAGTTTCAAGAAGACAGCAGTTTGAAATGGGCAAGTTCAAACAACCACCAGTTCACTTTGTGTTACAACGGTGCATTGCGATCAAGGTTGCTGACAAATAACTTGACCCTGTTCTTTGGATAGTTTTTCATGTCTATGAGTGCAGTGAGTGGCATCTATCTGTGAAGCAAATCACTACCATTAGTACCAACAGTTACCAATTAGTAAAAAGAAGACAATGACATAGATGTCAGTCAGTCAGTCAGTCAGTCAGTGCCTTTATTGACATAAATTAAAACCAAATGAAACCAGTATTTAAATATGTAGAGTACAATAAAAAAGCAATAATCTCTCTAGACCTTTAATGTTATATTCTCTGGTGCTCATAGCAATCATAAGGAACCTTGCTACTGAGAGAGTGATATGGGAACACTAATCCAATAAAAGAAGGGAAACAAGCCTCACTTCTGGGAGGCTATGCCTGTTAAGTAAAATTAGAACATCCCATAATCAGACATAAAATTCCCATTGAAGCAAAGTATGAGCAATCAGTTCTGGTTCCCTACTATTTCATGGGCAGATTCTTTCATGGTAAGGCAAATTTGCAGGTCTTCCATAAAGAACGACTGGCAGGAAGGTGTTAAACAGGCCTGTAGCCACAGGGGGGCCTGTGGGGGTACCACCCCCTGACTTCCAGGCAGGGCCCCCTGACTCCCAGGGGGCCTCCGGCACGCAGTCTGCTTGTTTCATTTTCTTTTTGTCATGGCTGAGCCAGTGAAGTGTCACTAGTGGCAGCCAGAGCCAGGAGAGCTGAGCAGTGCACAGTGCAGTGCAGCAGCAAAAGCAACAGGTGGAGAGGAGGGAGGCAGAAGAAGTCATATGGATTGGGCTGGGGAAGGGGGGAGATGGATGGAATTGCTGGCTGCCAATTGCCAGGGTAGGAGAGAGGGAGGTGGAAGGAAACCCCCCTGCTAGCAAGCAAAGTGCAGTCCCTTCTTCACTCCAAAGAAGTGGCTATCTCAATTTGGCCACATTCAGAGCCTCCAGCTTTTGCCCTTACACCAGAAAGCTTCTGAGAAGCATCAAGCCCCGCAGTGGATGGGAAAGGATGCCCCCTGACTTTTTAAAAAGCCCCCCCACACACACTTGTAATATTCTGGCTACAGCCCTGGTGTTAAATTGTGTGAGCATAAAGGCACAATGTAATTGTGGAGCTGTAAACTGTAGAAAATAGGCAGCTGAAATCCTCTGTCTCAGTGTTATAGCAAGCTGTAGAGGGAAACAAGTTTTATGTGCAAGGAACTAGCGGGTTTGTTTCTCAATGCCAAAAAGTCTCTGTTTCAAGGATCCAGATACTTGAAGTTAATCTAACATAAAAAGAGAGCCCAGAGGTATGCCTATTGGCTATTTTCCTCAAGATTAAATGAAGTCAATTAGATGCAGCATCACTTCTGGGAAAACCTGGAAGTGACATTGTGCCTCTCTATGAATTACTGGAAACTCTGTGAGATATCAAATGACTTTAAAAAAAAAAAAACCATTTATCTCACCAGCCTCTGGATTGCCAGCAGGCAAGACCCACTGAGGGTGGGAAATCTCCTGCCCCAACAGGCATATGGCAATCCTATACCCTATGTAAGAACATAAGAGTGCCCTGCTGGATCCTGGTCAGTGGATCAGATCACCATCCTGTTTTACACTGTGAACAATAAGTTGTCCCAGAGAGTCAACAAAGAGGGCAAAGAGAATGAGATTGTTTCCTGATGTTATATTTTGAAATTACTGTTATTTGAATTTTCACTGTTCAGCTTTCAATGCTGACTCTACACAAGGTTAAATATGTTGTTAACCAACAGCTATTTATTTGCAACTAAGGACAGTGGGATTTGTCAAATGGCATTTGTCAACACTGCAATGTCACTTCCAGCTGCATCACTTGAAGTGATATCAACACATGAGATGGTCTAGGATTCCTCCAAAAGTTCATAGTAAAAAACCAAACTTAGGGGAATCCCAGAGTTGCCTGCAATGCACTAAAATAATTTCCAGCAGGGGTATCCACCAAGAAAAAAAAATCTGTTACAATTTTAGGCTTTGAGGGTGGAGGGCTACAGCAATAGCTTCATTTTGGGTAGGACATTAGCAGTTTGGGTTAGAAATTTGTGCCATATTTGGGTTCTGAATTATTAGGTCTATTCTTTTCAATGGACAAACAATTAAAAGTTTAGGAGCAATAGTCACTAAATAAAATGCACCAAAGTTGTTCTGAACACATTCCTTCTCTCAAAAGTCCTCAGACTTTCAAGCACATTCAACAAAGATGTTTCATTTTCTGGGACCACAAGTGGACAAGTTTCCACACATATTCATGGCATGCACCATTCTTTTCAATAGGCATACAATTCCAGGATCTGTGATAACAGTAATTGAAGATGACACCACCATATTTGCCCTGAAAGCAGTCCTTCCTCTTCTCCCAAGACATGCCAGATTTCAACCACATTCAGTAAAGGGTTTGTGTTTTACTGGATTCCGAAGTTGATGAGTTTTCATGTATATTCACTTCATATAGGAGATACTAAAACAAATTTGAAGAATGCCAATTGAGAACAATGGAATATGCCTGAATTCTCAAAGGATATAATGCGATCCAGGAATGCCAACTGACTCCCATTGGCTCCACTGAAATCCACTATAGCATACAAAAGTTGCAAAGATACTGCGAAATGGATTTTGAGAATGCTGTTCTGGGGACTAGAATGACTGTCTCCATGAAAATATTATGGACCTTGAGATCAGATAAACTTATCTGGGAACTCAACGACATCCCAAGAGTGGACTGATAGCCCTGGAAGTGGAATTCATGCTCTGTGGGAGGGATGAAAGCCCTCAGAGTAGAATGATGATCCCTCGGACTGTTATCTGTGCTTTCACCATTATTAAGCCCCACTGCTGATGGGCAACCCTAATTCTCACCAACTGACATTCTCCTTTGAAGTCTGCTATTCCAGTCCATGAGCAGTTTATCTGGTGTCAAGGACTGTCATTCCCACTCTGGGGGCTGTCATTCCAGACCCAGAGCAGATTTCTCCAAATCTCTTCCACATTTTCATTGCAACTTTTCTGTCCTGTGTATATTTCAATAGAGCCTATGCAAGTAAATTGGGATTCTTGACTCCCATTATATCCAGTGAGCCTTCAGGGATATAATTTTGTTTTTTTTGTTATTTCTTTTAGTACCTTCCCTGCAGACACCATTCTTTTCTTAACAGCCGACTCCAGGATCTAGAGCAACAGTCATTGGCTGTAATGCCATCAAATTATCATGGAATACAAACCTCATTCTCAAGCCTTCCCCAATTTCAAGTACATTCAATAAAGGGGCTCGTTTTACTGGACCTGAAGAGGGCAAGTGTGACACCCCTTGTCTATTCACACAAAGTGCCTACCCCCCCCCCCTGCAATGTCTCTTATTCAGGTTATGGGGTATGTAGGTCAGGACATCACACTCACCACCCTTCTTGTCTTTTTTAAAATCTACAAAGAGTCATGATGACCATCTCACACCTCAAGCCCTCTCTCTCACTCCCAGAGATGTTCACAGACAGGGTGGTCCAGAGCTGTAAGGGTTGTTCCAAACTTAAAGACACTTTGTGCGTAGATGTGGTTGGAGTACCTAGTAAATTTGTTGCAATGAGGTTCAGGGGGATAGGATTTAAATACTTTTTCATACAGCGCAGAGTTATTCTGTGGCAGTCAATGTCCACTAGGGGAGGAACGGTGGCTCAGTGGTAGAGCATCTGCTTGGGAAGCAGAAGGTCCCAGGTTCAATCCCCGGCATCTCCCAAAAAGGGTCCAGGCAAATAGGTGTGAAAAGCCTCAGCCTGAGACCCTGGAGAGCCGCTGCCAGTCTGAGAAGACAATACTGACTTTGATGGACCAAAGGTCTGATTCAGTATAAGGCAGCTTCATATGTAACACTTGCTGCCATCATTCATTCATATCCTATAACATACATGTATTGACCAAGACATTAAAATGTGTGTGTGTTTCTTCCCTCAGATATGCAGCCCATATGGTTAATCGAAATCAAAACAAGAAACTTTTATTTATAAGAACAAAAAAACTGAGGAAAGTAAAGTCTTAGAAACAATGTTACACTTCCATTGAACTTTTGAACTAAGGTCCTATACCTACAACTGGGATCTTTTAGTTTCAAATTTGTTATTTTCAGCCTGTCCAAGCAGCTCTTCTATACAGTTCCCCTCAGTCCAAAAACCCTCTTTTCACCTCAGTGCTTAAGCTGTCTACTTGTCTGTTGCTAAACGTGTCATTCTTTTTAACTGCTTTTTTCAAGTCTCCTGATTTCAACATTCCGTAAACTCTCATTGGTTTTTCTTGGAGAGAGGCGTAACCTATCCTATTCTCACAGTGCATTTCTATGCACACATAGTGCAGACACTGTTCTTTTCTTTTTTTGCCTTTTAAATTAAAAGTTTTCAATCATAAGAATAAAAAATAAAAGAGAGAAAGGGGGAAAAGAAAAAAATGAAAATATCAAGACATTTAATTTTTTTCCCACAACAGAGAAAAATACCATTACTTATTGCTAAATCTAAAATTATAACATGCTCACTTACTGTTAAAATCAAAGCCAAATACATCAACTAATCTTTCTTATCTATTAAAGTCTTCAATCCTCAATCATTTATTTCTTTTACATACAAAAAGTCTATAAGGGGTTTCTAGTTAGCTAAAAAAATGTTGATAACTACTTTTTTTCTAATCAGTGAAGTAAGTTCAGTCATCTCTGCAAATTCCAGTATCTTTACCACAAATTCCAGCACCTACACAGCATTATTCTACTGTGGGTATTTTCATAGATTTCCAGTTCTAGTAACCTTGCTGCAATAACCATATATAAAAACAAAATTCCATAATTATTTTCAAACTGTCTATCCATCATTCCCAGAAGAAAGACTTCTGGTTTCATTTGTACATTAATATTTAAAATCTTCTGTTTTAATGGATGAAGTGGTATCCCAAACTTCTTGGCTTTATTGCAAGTCTACCATTTATGATAAAATTAATTCATGTTTGATAACATTTCTTGTCCATAAAAAGTTTCTTGTGCTGAAAGCCACAATGGTGTTTTGGGACATAACCTAAATTTATATTTATTCTAAACATTGCATGTCTAATATAATGGTTTTTTAAATCTACATTAACCTTATTTTTTTTTCATACTACAAATAGCCATACCACCCAGTTCTCAGGTGATATCCCTCCAGTTCTTTTAACCTTCTGTTTCTCAGCAATAACGATTTTTTTCATCCAATCCAAGCTACAGGCAGCAAAATATAATTTCAAATCAGGTTAACTCAGTCCTCCTATTTCCTTTATATCCTGCAATATCTTGTATGCAAGTTTTTCCCCTTGCCAGACAAAGTTAGATATATCTTTTTGCCATTGTTTAAATGATATGTCTGATGTCAATACAGGCAGGGCTTTTTTTCTGGAAAAAGAGGTAACAGAACTTCCAAGAGGCAATGAAGGAGAAATACATGGATGACCTCAAAAACTTTTAAACATTTTTTGAGAATTTTGTTTCCACAAAGAGGTTCCAGAACTCCATTCCACCGCATTCCCCCAGAAAAAAAGCCCTGAACTTTTCAATGGGCAGCCAGCTACAGGGTCTGGGGCAACACTTATTGAAGATAATGCCAAAGGTGATTGACTGGAATTGCTCTGTACGCCTTTCTTGCAAGCAGGCCTCAGATTCAGCAGGAGCTCACAGGAGCACAGCTCCTGAACCTTTCTGAGGGTTCCCCCTCCTCCTCCCCACCTACCTTGTCCATTGAATAGTAGGTGCAGCTGCATAACAATCCCTGGATTGGGAGAGCAGACAGCCAGCCAGTCACCCTTAACAGCCCTCATTAACCCCTGGAGAAGCCCACGCCACCCTTTCTTCACTTCTTATGTGATTTTGGACAGCGGGTGGCTTGCTGGCCTTTTAACTGGGGAGGGAGGTGGCCCAAATGAGCAAGGCCTACTTGGGCTGGCCTTGTGGGCCTTGGTCTCCCGGGGCTCTCCTTTTGTTGCATCAGGTTGCTTTTGACTGGGGGATGGAGCAGCATATGCTAATGAGTTATGCCAATGAGCTCCACCACCTATTTTTCTACAAAACAACCCCTGCTTGCAAGGATCTTATTGTTTGGAAGAATGTCATTGGCCATGCTACTGCTAGTTTGGTAAGCATCCAAACTTGAAACCAACACAGATTGGGGGGGGGGGGGGGGATGGTTGTTTTGTCTCACTAAGACACATACATTGCTAATGTCCTATTTCAGGAAATAACTACAGCAGCCTGAAATAGTGATTTCCATGGATATTTTCAGCTTGGGAATTCCATTATTCACTCATGTGATTTCCAGTTTATGCAGCTGGAAGAGATATTGTGGTGTTGTCAGATGCCATTTTGCTCTTCCCATTTTTTTTGTCACCACCGTATTCAGCAACAGCAGGGGTCACACATGATTGGCAGAAGGTTGCCTACCAAAGTAGGCAACTTGGCCTATCTAACAACTTTGCAACATTAAAAAAAAGTCTCAATGCTTATCACAGAAAGAGCATCTTTGTTTCAAGGAGCTCATAGCAAACTTCATGGGTGTTATCACATTCTTGCTAAGGATGATCCTTCTGTGTTTGCTTTGCCCACAAAAAAGTGCTTAATATGAAAATATTATTTTATTTATTGTGCATATGATCAGTTTGTTTAATATAGTTATTTTTATTAGTAAGTGAAAATATGCCGAATTTTCTGTTTTACATTATACTTTGGAAAATGCAACAGCACCTTGATACATTCCATAGCATACATAGTTGAGAAAAGGATGTGGGATATTTCAGTTAGATCTTTCTCAGAAAATGGTGCACAGTTTCAGGCAGAAAAGCTTCTGTCAATTCTCTTAATGACTTTCCTTATCTGAAATTGTACAGCAGACCAACACTGCAGAGAAGAATGTGCAACACAGTGAATTAGAAGAGGAAGTATAAATAGCTTATTAATGCTAATAGCAAATGATTAACATGCATGGGTTTTCTAAACTGAATTCTTGTAGAACATATTGTGACACATTGAAGAGAGAGAAGCATACAAACCACATACCTCATCTGCATTGTGGCACTTGACACAACATCATATTGTTGTTCCCCACCCCCTGAATGATTGTGTCAGGAAGATTTGCTTTTACTCCTTAGGTGGAGTGAAGAAAGAAATGCAGACTATGGTAATGCTGCAGCCTTGGTAGGGTCAGTCAAGGAGTTAGGGTGTGGGTAGTCTATTAAAGGAAGTCATACCTCCTCATTGGTCAGTGACATAGCTGCTCAAGTACTGAGGAGTCAAACTGTCCTAGAGTGGGTTACACTCTCCCTGAAGGAGTAGAATGATAGTTTGGAGATGTTGATTGATGCTTATGGTAGTAGGCTCAAGCCTTCTCTGTGACACATAATGCCATTTCTCAGCATCATTTGATATACCAACTACAGCTGTCTCTCAAAAATAGTGATCTGGCCACTGGTGATCCGTGCTCTCATCACATTCAAATATTACTGTAATGTGTTTTATATGCAGCTGTCTTTGAAAACTGTTCAGAAACTTCAATTGGTCCAAAATACAGCAGCCAGGCTATTGCGAGTAGCTTATCACTCCAGTGCTGAAAGATTTGCACACTGCTGCCCACCTGTTTCCAAGCAAATTAAAACCTTGCTCTATCTTGGCTTCTTGTTTACTTTGACTCAGAGGCCCCACCTTCAGAGGTGAAGTGAGTGGTGACTAGAGAGGGCTTTTTCATTTACTCCTATTTACCAGAGGAAATGCCTTCCCTCTTTAGACTTACCTGACTGACACCTCTCTTAAGGTTCTTGAAGTGCCAAGCAAAACCATTTAATTTGACCATTTTTAGCTGCTTTATGGTCTATTCATATAATGATGGGTTTATGAATATCATTTTAGGTTGTTAAGCATTCCTTTTATGCTGCTTTTTATGCTCTGGATTGTTGGATATTGCTGTATTGTTTTAGAGACCCTTTGTGTGAGTCTCTGGAGACACAAAACATACATTTTCTAGATAAAATAGATAAAAAGAAGACACAAGAATCAAGGGCTTGAAGAATGTCTGAACCATAAAGAGAGTTCTTTGAAAAGCAGCACATTTGAAATAAAGAACCATGCAAAAAACCATGCAAATGTCAAAAGGGAAAGAATTCCCAAGAAAAGAAATTCAAAGAGGGAAAAAAGACCAGGACAGGAAATAGATAAAGAAATCTTAAATTTAAGATATATCAATGAACTAGAAGAATAAAGCAGACAGGAGGGAATAAACAAAGAAGTGATGCAGGGATCGAACAACAGAATGCAAACATTTGTAAATAAAATGACAATGCCAAAATAAAGGAAGCCACAAGAGGAAGGGGAGAAAGAAGAGGAGTGATGTGATCAATCACCAAAGCAGAACAAGGCATGGAACAATGGAATATAGACTAGAAGAAAAAGGATCAGGCCTATAACCAGAATTTTTTCCGGGGTGGGGCCACTACCGGGAGCAGGGAAGCGAATAACTTAATCTGATTACCACTGATTAGTGACTAATTTAATTAGCAATGATTAATTAGGGGGGGGGGAGAGAAGTGGTACCTGCTGACATTGACTGACCAGTGCTTCTTCCTCTCCTCACTGCTGGTGGAGAGGGTGAGCTTCAGTCTTCTCTGAGAGGGATCAAGTTTTGCCTTAACAAGCTCATGGCTGTCCCTAAACTTTCAGGTGCAGAAATAGGACAGAAACAGGAACAAAGTTCCCAGGGATGAACTATCACCCCATCCACACAGCTGAGACTCCACATATTGCAATGACCTGCCCTGCCTTCATGACAGGTCATGTGACTCCAGCAGCAAGTACATATGACCCATGGTGAGATGGGCTGGCTGCCACAGGCACAGTGAAGAACCAGGATACCTTGGCATTACACAGCAACCAAGCAAATAGCCCCTCTCCTCCCCAGAGGCATTGAGCTTTTCTTGCCACCCTCCCCCCCTTTATTTGCACTTTAGCCCAGGAGCTCTGTGAAAAAAAAGGCAGGCTAGTTTGGTGTCGTGGTTAAATATGCAGACTCTTATCTGAAGAAACCAGGTTTGATTCCCCACCCCTCCACTTGCAGCTGTGGGAATGGCCTTGGGTCAGCCATAGCACTCACAGAGTTGTCCTTGAAAGGGCAGCTTCTGTGAGAGCTCTCTCAGTCCCACCTACCTCACAGGGTGTTTGTTTTGGGGGAGAAAGGTAAAGGAGATTGTGAGCCGCTCTGAGATTCAGAGTGGAGAGTGGGATACAAATCATCATTTTCTTCAGGTGTGGATGGGCTCTAAAGTTGCAGGAGGAGGGGCCTGAAACTGAAGGCAGGAGCCCGCACACAGGGACCACTGATGATTCAGTTGCAGAGAGATGTGCCACATGTAAATGCATTTTGAAAAAAAAAAAAGCCTGCAGGAAGTGCCAGTTACAACCCCACCCACAGTATCTCTTACAGATCTGATGCATGACTCTGAATGGAGAGGCACATTTGGTAACCCCTTTCCCAGGCCATCGTGTTACCACCCTTGGTGTTACAATGCGTGCCTGGATGTAGGCTCATTTCATCAAAATCTGCCTCAGGACAAAGGAGACCCAATAGATGTTGTTTACCTTGACTTCAAGAAAGCTTTTGATAAAGTTCCTCATCAAAGGCTCCTTAGTAATCTCAAGAGTTATGGATTAAAAGGACAAGTCCTCTTGTGGATCAAAACTGGCTAATTAATAGGAAACAGAGAGTATAAATGGGCAATTTTCGCAGTGGAAGATGGTAAGCAGTGGGGTGCCACAGGGCTCAGTACTGGGTCCCATGCTCTTTAACTTGTTCATAGAATCATAGAGTTGGAAGGGATCTCTAGGGTCATCTAGTCCAACCCCCTGCACAATGCAGGAAACTCACAAATACCTCCCCCTAAATTCACAGGATCTTCATTGCTGTCAGATGGTCATCTAGCCTCTGTTTAAAACCCTCCAAGGAAAGAGAGCCCCACCCCCAGGAAGCCTCTTCCACTGAGGAACCGCTCTAACGGTCAGGAAGTTCTTCCTAATGTTGAACCGGAAACTCTTTTGATTTAATTTCAACCCATTTGTTCTGGTCCTACCTTCCAGTGCCACAGAAAACAAATGCACACCATCCTTTAGATGACAGCCCTTCAAGTAATTGAAGATGATAATCATATCACCTCTCAGCCGCCTCCTCTCCAGGCTAAACATCCCCAGCTCCTTCAATCTTTCCTCATGGGAATTGGTCTCTAGACTAGGGATGTGCAAAAAAAAAAAAATTGGTAGTACACGGATTTGGAAGTATACAGGGGAAAAAATATGGAATCCCATATATTTCTGAATTCCATAGTCGGAATAGCCGCATATACGGTAGATGTGCGGCTATTTCCGAATATATGGCCCCATTATACCCTATGGGCCATTGAAATCAATGGCAAATAGGGTATATTTGAAACTGCCTGGAGGGGAGGGTGTTGGAGGGAGAGCCCCCAAATTTGCAGGGGACCTGCAAGGGACTCTCCCCTACAAACCCCCCAAGTCCCAAAAAGATTGGGCCAGGGGGTCCCACTGCAGGGAACCCGCAGGGGACTCTCCCCTACAAAACCCCCAAGTCCCAAAAAGATTGGGCCAGGGGGTCCCTGTCTTTGTGCTCCCCAAAAGGCCCATTGCCAACAATGATGGGGAAAGCCCAATTAGCCACTTCCTCCACTATAATTGCTATGGGGAAAGTGACTCTGGCCAGAGCGGAGTTTAAGGGAGAAGCCCCAAAACTGCAGGGCAGCTTCAGGGGTCTTCCCAGCATGAAACCCCCCTGGCCCAAAAAGACTGCACCCATCTGTGGGCACCCAAAAAGAAACACTGCTCCCAATGGTGAGAAAAAACCAATTGGAGCCACTTCCTCATTGTAATTGTCGTGGGAAAAGTGGCTCTGGGGAGCAGGAGGTTTTGAGGAGAGCCCCCCAAACTGCTGTGCAGCTTCAGGGCACTGTCCCCCAAGGCAAAAAAAAAAATGGACCAGGGGGTCCAATTCCTGGGGCACCCAAAGCCAAACCTAACTTCACACCAGAGAATCTCTATAGGACCCAAATGCACTACATCCCTCTATCTACTCTATGAACCCTGCAGGCCTGGAACCAATATAAACCCAGTTGCCAACATCACTGCCACACAAAACACAATCTGCTCAAGGTCTGCTCTGCAGACCTGGCTACAGCAAACCCAGATGCCAGCTCTCCAGCCCTGACCAAACAACATGGGGAGAGCTGGCCAAGCACAACAAGCATGCTGGCTCTGGGTCTCTCACCCAGGTGTCAGCTTCCCTGCCACAGAACACACAATCTACAGATGCCAGCTCTCCAGCCCTGCCCCAAACAACACAACTCTCAAACAAGAGAAGTCGTGAACCACCACACCTAGCTCTACATCATTCTGTATCTGACACAAAGCAAGAAGCATTTTGACTTGCCTTGAGTGATGGATTGTTGGCTGGTCCAGGCTCTTTTGCGTTACCCAGGGTGCACCATGAGGACGCGAGCCTGAATTGCACCCCAAATGAGGAAGATCACTGGGAGGGCCTCAGATTGGCTGAATGCAAGATGCACTGCAACCCTAGTCTATTTAAAAGCAAGCCTGATGTGGCCTAGTAGTCATGCTGCCTTTTATGAGAAACCTAAAATCTTTTTAAATCACCCCTATCTGGCTTACTTGAATTTTGAAAGGAGATAAAGCCCTAAACTGGATTATTTTTTTTTAATTTCAAAAAACACAATCCCTAAAAACACCCTTATTAGTGGGGCAGCCTATTTAGTGGCCCTAGCGAAACCAAAAGCAAAAACCAGACTCCAAAAATAACTCTATAAAAACATGAAAGTGACCCAGCCCACACACACCCTCACCAACCCCCTCACCAACCAGAGATAATTTAAAAAAACCCAAAACGTGACAGAAAGAAACTTAACTTTTAACCCACCCACCCCAAAAAACAGCACAATCAGAAAAGGCCAAGCAACTCAACTGTTAAAAAAGTGGCCTTTTCACTAATAAGAAACCTCGGGCCAAATCAGACAACAATACCCCCCCCCAAAAAAAAAAGAAACAGAACCAGGAAAAGGGACAACAGGAGAAGGCCAAGAAACTCAACTGTTAAAAAAGTGGCCTTTTCACCAATAAAAAAAAACCCAGGCCAAATCAGTCAACAACACCTCACCCCCTAAAACCAGAACCAGGAAAAGGGGGACAACAGGACAGGAGGATGCAAAACTTGCAGCAATAGAGAATAGATCCAAACAGAAGGCCAACACAAACTCAACTGTTTAAAAGTGGCCTTTTAAACAATGAAAATTAGGCCAAACAGCACCCCCCCTCCCCCAAGAACCAGAACCAGAAGAGAAAAGGAACAACAGCAGCAACAAATCAAACACAGAATCCTTTTAAAACAGTAAAAAACTTAACTTTTAACAATACAGGAACTTTTCCGACCCCTCCCCCACAAAAAAAAACCTTCACCCTAACCCCAAGAAATCCAAGCCACCCAAATCAGGAAAAGTAAAAGGACACTGCACTTTTAATAGTCCTCTCACTTAAGTAAGATATGGGCAAATTGGCAAAAAAAACCCCACCCCAGGCCCCTTCCCCCAGCAGAACCCCCTAACCCTAACGCCAAATAACCTAGTACCCATCACCCAAATCTGGATAAGTAAAGGGATTCTGAGTCTTAAAATGTCCTTTTACCAACTAAAATAAAAACAAGAACCCCAAGACTGTCTTACCTTAGATGTCTTCTATACTCCAGGCAAGTCTGGTAAGGCTGAGAGAGAGCAACAGCAGCTGAGGCCAAGGGCCAGCACAGCATAATCTCTCTCTCACACCAACACAGCAGCAATGGAGGAGTCCAGCCAGGCAGACTCCTTAAAAAGGTTCTCTGGCCTACAGAGAGCAGTTTCAAAAAATAGCACTGCTCTGTGATTGGCCAGACAAGAACCCCAAGACAACAGTGCTTACTTGGATACCCAAGTAAGCAAAAGATAAAAAGAACAACAATGTTGCTGATGGCTGGGGGATCAGCTACACAACAGCCCTGCAAAGCATGTATTTGCAATGCATTTTGCAAACGCATGTTTTGGATTGGCTGCTGGGGCTCCTCTTCCCCCTCCCCCCCTGATCCCAGGGAGGCTATGGGAGAGGCGGGAAAAGGCTACCAAAGGCGGGAAAGAAGGCAAGCAGCTCCCCTGAGGCTGCAGAAGCCTTTCCCCCGCCTTTTGCATTGAATTCCGTATACTTCCGAATATCTATACAGAAGTATACAGGGAGCCATACTCGGCTCCCACATAATGGGCCCCAATTGGATTCGGCTGTATGCGATTCCATATACAGCCGAATCGGGGTGATTTGGTGGTTGATTCGGTTCGGCTGAACCGAATGCACACCCCCACTCTCACCATCTTTGTCACCCGCCTCTGACCCGTTCCAGTTTGTCTATATCCTTCTTAAAATGTGGTGCCCAAAAGTGAACCCAATACTTCAGGTGAGGTGTTACCAGAGAAAAGTAAAGCAATACCATCACATCACGTGATCTGGACACTATACCTCTGTTGATACAGCCCAAAATTGCATTTGCCTTTTTAGCCACCGCATCACACTGTTGACTCATGTTCAGTGTATGATCCACTAAGGCACCTGGATCCTTCTCGCACATACGGCTGCTAAGACAAGTCTCCCCCATCCTATAACCGTGCACTGGAATTTTCCTACCTAAATGCATAAATTTACATTTATCCCCATTAAAATTCATTTTATTGATTTTAGCTCAGCTTTCCAGCTTGTCGAGGTTATCCTGTATCCTGTTTCTGTCTTCTTCTGTGTTTGCAACCCCTCCCAATTTAGTATCATCTGCAAATGTAATAAGCATTCCCTCTATTCCTTCATCCAAATCATTGATAAAGATATTGAACAAAACAGGTCCCAGGACAGATCCTTGAGGCACTCCATTTGTCACTCCTCTCCAAGAGGATGAGGAACCATTCACAAGCACTCTTTGGGTGCGATCTGTCAACCAGTTACAGATCCACCTAATGGTAACAGGATCCAAACCACATTTTACCAACTTGTCAAAAAGGATAGTATGTGGAACCTTATCAAAAGCCTTACTGAAATCAAGATAAACGATGTCTACAGCATTCCCCTGATCCAGCAAGGTAGTCACTCCCCACCCCCTTCCAAAAAAAGAGATCAGTTAGTCTGACATGACTTGTTCTTGAGAAAATCATGCTGGCTATAAGTAATCACATCCATTCTTTCTAAATCTTCCAGGACCGACTATTTGATGATTTGTTCTAAAACTTTTCCAGGTATAGACGTCAAGCTGACAGGTTGGTAGTTACCCAGATCGTCTTTTTTCCCCTTCTTGAAGATGGGGACAACATTCGCCCGCCTCCAATCTTCTGGCACCTCTCCTGTTCTCCAAGAATTCTCAAAAATAATAGTCAGAGGCTCAGAAATTACATCCACAAGCTCTTTTAGAACCCTTTGGATGCAATTCATCTGGCCCTGAGGATTTAGTTTCATTTAAAAAAACTAGGTGTTTATGTACTACCCCTATGCTGATCCTAGGTTGGAACTTTATACCCTCCTTATATGTTCTGTTGTTGCCATGTTGAGCACCGTTTCCCTCAGAAGAGAAGACTGAAGAAAAGTAGGAATTGAGCAGTTCTGCCCTCTCTTCATTACCTGTTACAATTGCACTTTTTTGCTTTCACAGTGGGCCTACCATGTCCTTGCTCTTTGTCTTACTCTGAACATAAGAAAAAAAACCCTTTTTTGTTGTCTTTAGCTTCTTTGGCCAGCCTAAGCTCATACTGAGCTTTAGCTTTCCTAACTTTTTCTCTACAAGTACTGGTGATTTGTTTATATTCATCCTTGGTTATAAGGCCCTCTTTCCAATTCCTAAAGGAGTCTTTTTTTAATTTCTCAAGTCTTTAGAGAGCTGTTTATGGAGTCACTTCGGCTTCTTTAGGCTTTTTCCATTTTTTCTTCTCATAGGAATTGTCTGTGATTGTGCTTTCAGTATTTCGCTTTAAAGAAACTCCCACCCCTCTTGAACCCCCTTCCACCTAAGTATTTCTGACCATCGAATTTTACCCACCATAGTTCTAAGTTTATCGAAGTTTGCCTTCCTGAAGTCCAACTTATACATCTGACTATGTATAGCTTTTCCCTTCCCTAAGACTGTAAATTCCAAAATCACATGGTCACTACTGCCCAGGTTGTCCACAATTTCCACTTCTTCAATCACTTCTTCCTTGTTGGTGAGAATCAAATCCAAGATAGCAGATCCCCTTGTTTCCTTCTTCACTTTCTGGAAAAGGAAGTTGTCAGCAAGACAAGTCAGGAATCTATTTGGCTTTTCATTTTTAGCAGAGTTGGACTTCCAACAGATGTCCGGGTAAGCATCCAAATTTGAAACCAACACAGATTTTTGGGGGGATGGTTGTTTTGTCTCACTAAGACACATACATTGCTAATGTCCTATTTCAGGAAATAACTACAGCAGCCTGAAATAGTGATTTCCATGGATATTTTCAGCTTGGGAATTCCATTATTCACTCATGTGATTTCCAGTTTATGCAGCTGGAAGAGATATTGTGGTGTTGTCAGATGCCATTTTGCTCTTCCCATTTTTTTTTTGTCACAAGTATATACCTCCTTCACATATATTGCTACACCTCTGCCCTTTCTCATTTGCCTGTCCCTTTTAAATAAGTTGTACCCCTGAATCCTAATATTCCAGTTGTGAGTGTCATCCCACCAAGTTTGTAAGGCCTATTATGTCATAGTCTCCTTCCTCTATTAGGACTTCCAGTTCCTCCTGTTTTCCCATACTCTATGCATTAGTGTAGAGACATCGGAATCCACATTTTATGCATCCTGAGGTTTTAATTTCTGTACAAGCCTGCAAGTTAACATTACCTAGCATATGTGCCATGCTTTGCAATTCTTTAATGTTCTTATCCCCAGTTTCTAGCATCATACAAGGCTTTGAATTATTGTCTTGCTCCTGCATACAATTTAGTTTATTAGGTTAGCAAGGCTGTTACCAAACACCCTTTTCCCTACCGCCATAAGGTGCAAACCTTTTACCAATAGAAGACCACCATCTCGAAAACGTAAGCCATGGTCCAGAAATCCGAAACTTTCCTGAAGACACCCTCGACATAGCCAGTCATTTATTTGAAGTATTCTTCTTTCTCGTCCTAAGTCACGGCCTTCAACAGGAAGCACTGACGAGAACACAACCTGTGCGCCCAGCTCCTTCACCTTCTGACCCAGAGCCACATAATCTTTTCTAATACGTTCAGGGCTATGACGGGCAGTATCATTCATTCCCACGTGGATCAGCAAGAAAGAATAGAAATCTGAGGGCTTGATAAATCCTCCAATCCTTTCTGTCACATGCTGGATGCGTGTACCCAGCAGACAGCAGACCTCTCGGGATGACAAGTCCGGTCAGCACACTTTGGGCTCCACCCCTCTGGACAAGGAGTCTCCAATCACCACCACCTTCTTCTTCCTATATTGGGGAGCAGAAGCTCCAGGCTTCTTATCCACAGGATCCTGAGAAACTTTGTTGAAGCTTCGTGGAGGCTGGGGAAGTAGCCCTTGTTCCAATGGTTCAGAATCAGTTACTGGGAGATCCTGGAACCTATTGCTGAGCAGCAGGGGCTCAGAACCTCTTCTGATTTTCTTTCTCCTTCGGGTTACATTTTTCCACGAACCTTTCTCCTGTGTTGGGTTCTCTTTTAATTGCTGAGATACCATTTCCTCTCCCTCCTCTTGTCCTTTCAAGAGCGCCTCATGCGTTTTGTCAAGAAAATCCTCACCTTCCTTTATACATTGCAGTGTGGACAATTGGGCCTCCAGCCCCTGTATTGTCTCTTCCAGCAGGTCCACTAACTTACACTTGCTGCAAGTATAATTCGTGCTACTCTCAGGTAGAAATACAAACATTCCACAGTCTTTACAAGTCACTGCCTCTGCTCCCTCACCAGCCATACTGCTGCAATTCATTTCAAAATTTTCTTTATCTTTACTTCTCTTTAAATCCCACTACCAATTGCCACTTGAAACTACTTGTGGGTAACTACCCACTTTCTACAGAACCCCCAAGCTAGACCCCCATTAATGATTTGGAACTGGGAGTAAGCACTGAAGTGGCTAAGTTTGCTGATGACACTAAATTGTTCCAGGTGGTAACCAGAGAGGATTGTGAGGCACTCCAAATAGATCTGTTGAGGCTGGGTGAGTGCGTGTCAATGTGACAGATGAGGTTCAATGTGGCCAACTGCAAAGTAATGCACATTGGGGCCAAAAATTCTAGCTATAAATACAAGTTGATTGGCTTTGAACTGGCAGAGACTGACCAAGAGAGAGATCTTGGGGTCGTGGTAGATAACTCACTGAAAATGTCAAGACAGTGTGCAATTGCAATAAAAAAGGCCAGTGACATGTTGGGAATTATTTGGAAGGGAATTGAAAACAAATCAGTCCGTATCATAATGCCCTTGTATAAATCAATGGTGCAGTCTCATTTGGAATACTGTGTACAAGTCTGGTCACTGCACCTCAAAAAAGATATTGTAGCATTGGAAAAAGTCCAGAAAAGGACAACTAGAATGATTAAAGGGTTGGGACACTTTCCCTATGAAGAAAGGTTAAAATGCTTGGGGATCTTTAGCTTGGAGAAACGTCGACTGCAGGGTGACATGATAGAGGTTTACAAGATTATGCATGGGATAGAGAAGGTAGTGAATTCCACGTGTTAATCACCCTTTGGGGCACAGTGGAAGGACGTCTAGCCCCACTTGTGGACCTCCTGATGGCACTTTTTTTTTTTTGTGGCCACTGTGTGACACAGAGTGTTGGACTGCATGGGCCATTGGCCTGATCGAACATGGCTTCTCTTATGTTCTTTGTATTTTCTTCCAGGTTATCAGCCTCTCTAAACAGATGGTTGGCAAAATATTCTCTGCTCTCTTTATTTTCTTCAAAATTATCAACCTGGAATACACCATGGTTCTTAAAATGAGACACAACACAAAGTTGAATGGGAATGAATAATTTTTAATATTGTTGAACATTATGAAGAACTTTTCAATACACCTGGGTGCTTATTGTAAGGCCTTCCATGTAACAGTATAAGAAGAAGATACTGGATTTATATCCCGCCCTCCACTCCGAAGAGTCCCAGAGCGACTCACAATCTCCTTTACCTTCCTCCCCCACAACAGACACCCTGTGAGGTGGGCGGGGCTGGAGAGGGCTCTCACAGCAGCTGCCCTTTCAAGGACAACCTCTGCCAGGGCTATGGCTGACCCAAGGCCATTCCAGCAACTGCAAGTGGAGGAGTGGGGAATCAAACCCGGTTCTCCCAGATAAGAGTCCACGCACTTAACCACTACACCAAACTGGCTCTCTTGTGCTTGAGTTCTTGGTGAGCTGCGGCAATCTTTTCCCCTGATGTGAGAAGGTGCAAGCTTTCCCTCCCTTCTCTTGCATACTGCAGTTCTAAAGGAATAAAGACACCTATTTCAATCTCTGCTTTACATTCGAAATTTATGTGTAAGTTTGTCCCCCCAGGACTGCATTTAGTGGGGGAGAAAGATCTTTGGACTTAGATTCTTTTTTAGATGCCCTGTGTGTGTGTTTCTTTCATTCTTTTTTAAGAGTTTGGAAAGGTGGAAGTTTTAATCATTCATTTTGCAAAAGGAAGAAACAAGCCCAACTGGAATGAGTTTTATTTTATTTTATATTACTGTCCCTACAAGTAATGTTATAAAATGTAAAGCAAAATCTTTGCCTTATCTGAAACCAAGATATTATTTCAAAATCTAAATTCAAGTGAAAAAAGCAATGATATTAGAACTTTTCATCAAACAGATTCTTCTTCTTCTTCATAATCATCATCATCATCATTATTATTTGTTTATATTCTGCTCATTCCCCATAGGGGCTCAGAGCGGAGCACAACATGAACTTTTGATTAGTGAACAAACTGATGAGTGCTCTATTGGGGATAAACAAAAGGAAGTTCTTTACTTAAAGAGTAATTAACAATGTCATCATAAATGGAGTTATCAACTGAAGTCAGTGGGCATACAACAATATAACTCAGTTTCAGATGACTCTGTAAATTATGGGATTCAGTCTATCAATTGCTATTAACCACAAACATTGCACTAAGTAGACCACTGATTTCATCCAGCAGACACTTTTATGTTCTCATAAGAAATTAATTAAAATGTTGTAAACTGAGAATAAACAGAACATAAGTAGGCTAGATTCAAGTAGAACTGTGGCACAAAAAAGCAATTTGAGAAGACTGAAAAAATGAGTCAGCACAAAGGAAAGTTAAAAAGCAACAGACAACCCCAAGAATTTGGGAAGCTGATCTGAAGGAAGCGGAAGGGGGGGGAGCAATGGCCTACCACTGCAATGATACCAGCATTCTCAACTGAAACACCCCAAAAAATGAGAAGTAGAATGAGAGAATTCTCAGTTTTCATGCACTGGCTTTTTAATACTACGGGTGGCCTACTGAGTCACTTTGGGGGACAAATATGTCCATCTACATATGTTCTTGACCCTCTTGCTATTTAATATTGGCTGGACTTCATAGTGGTAGTAAAGTCTTACTTGATAAACTGCCTTGTTTTATTATTTTGACTTTTGCCAACAGAACTTTTATGTCATTTTGCTACTGTTTATACATTAGATTAAATGATACTGTTGCTTTTTAATTATTGTGCTTGCTTTATGCCAGATATCCCAACTTGATATCCATGGAATTCTGTTTGGCATGAGATATATAGTACAGTAAAACAAAAAATGTGGATCTCTTATGTACATGGCCTTCATTTATCTGGGATACACTTTGGTTATAATTCAAAGTGAAAGGGAAGAATATAGGAAAGTATGTTTATAATTCTGCTTAGACATCTAAAAGTCTGATTATAATTAGTTGCATGAAGCTAATTGTATGCAGCCTATCATATGCAGAGCTGATTTTGTACTCGAAGCTTGATTTTCTTTGTGCAGGTTTCTTTCGTGAGATGAAAACATAGACTTCTTTTAAATTTTAAAATGTCTATCCATTTTTTTGGCCAAATGACTCCCAAAGTGGTGAACCACAAAACAATGTGAACTGTTGTTTAAAAAAAGTAGCTCAAAAGCAAAATTAACATCAGATAAAACCACAATCCCTACAACAATTTTTTTAAAGGTAGAATAAATCAGTAGGAAACACCAAAATATTATCAGAGAAAAACCTGGACATCGTGCTGTGAAACACCTGATGAAAAAAGATAATTTTAATTCTAAAAACCAGGAGGTGTGGAACTGAATGAGGCTCGGTTTCTCCCTCCCCCCACCTAATGAATATCAGGATATTATTACCTGCTTTGCAAAAGCTGCCTTAATTTGAGATTTTTTTCTTTCTTTCATAAAGTAATCTGGGAATGTGAAAGTGTACTTACCAGACTATACCTGCAATGATTTTAAATTTCTCAGTACCGTAATTTCAGCTTGAAAATCCTTGTTTCAATTTTGTTTTTTTCCCATGTACAAATGGAATCCATATTTCTCTCTTTCATACTGTTCTGTTTACTCACACTAAAATTTTCCAGCAAGATGTATGCATTTTAACATGCTTTGTGCATCTATAAATTAGCATTATACATTAACTATATCTTATATGTATACATGACATGTACTGTGTGAGTTACTACTGCATTATATGCATTGCATATAAAACACCTAAAACATGCATAATACAAATAGATCTACAAAACCAATAGTAAAACCAGAGAATTAAAATCATTGACAACAATATCAATGAATTTGCAGAGATGAAATAAAGAACCTTTGTTCATCCCAAGGTAGCATCCCCCTTCATGCAACCAGCAGGATGTCCATCCCAATATCTGTTATTCCAGAGGCTTAGAGAGGATGTTGCAGTCATTTTTTTCCACATACATTAAAATTCTACAAACACTTTGGTAGTGTCAGTTTCTGATTCCATAATCGTTATGATAATATGCTACCTAAATATAAAATTCCTAGATTGGTTTTCCTGATTAAAAGTACTTCTAATAGAAAAGGGCATTGTGTTCATTTGGTAGATTGCAGACCATAATGTGAGTCTCTGAAGTGTTTATCAAGCAACGTGTCATAGTGTTTTAAACCAGTTCTTTATGCCTATGAAAATCAGTCTCATTTATACACTTTGAAATGAGCCTAAAGTAAATATTCTCATGCAGACCCTTATTACTGATTATTTTATCACCAGCAGGCAAAAAAAGAGAAAAAAGCTCTATCACAAAGACAGCAATTAATGCAAAATGACAAAGCCCTTATGTCTAATGCTGAAAGAAACTCTGTTATGAAAGAATTAATGGATAATGCAGCATCAAATGCACATTGTGAATATACATTCTCTGACATTTTGTCAAATGTGCACTGTTAAGAAAAAAAAATGTTCTCCTTTTTTCCTAAGCCCTATCCTATGTATATTAGTACTTTTATTCTCCATTTTTGACTCAAAATACTTTATTTCAGGGTTTCCCAAACTTTTATTTCCCATGGCCCGATTATTTTTACACTTCTCCTTCATGGCCCTTCATAAAATTTGGGTGTGGAGCCAGGAGACTTTGGGGGTGGAGCTGGGAGACAGGAATTATGTCATTTCCTGTGGTGTCAAGGACCAAGTGATGTCACTTTCAAGGCCCACTGAACCAAAACTCCACCTTTTCCTGAGATGTCAATTCCAGGGCACTCCCCCAAACCTGCCTCTTCTTCAGAAGTAAATTCATTTTCAGAAAAAACTCTCTGAAGCTCATGCTGAGCCAAAATGGGGGTGGAAAGTGGGCAGTCCTCTCTTTTCACCCCCACACCTGCATGAACCTATCTGTTTGTGTGTTCTTCTCCATCTTGCAAGCACTCCTAATGCCCATGTTCAATTGCCTGCACTGCCTACGCATCCCTTCCTCAACAGCACTGGCCAGTGTATGCAGTTGGGAGTACTGTTGCCATTGCCATCAGGAATGCCAGCACTGTTGTAAGCCAAAATGCCCTCAAAAGAGGTGGGGGAATTGACAGGTGGGCACCTTTGGCTTAAAAAGGATCTAGAATCTATGTATACAGGACTCCACTTCCAGAAATTATTGCTAAATTTACCAAGGACACTAAGTAAAACAATCATGAATTTATTACAGAAAAATATAGAACACACATACAAGGTAATGAATACATACAACACACATACAGTCCTAATAAAAACAGAGAGAAATGCATAGAGGTAACATAAGGATGGACAAACAGGGTGATAATTACTGATCATAGTCTTCAAGGAAGGCTCCAATGGCGACAAATGAGGACTAGGGGGAGGGGACCCTCAACTGATCAGGAATCGGGGATGTATCTAAACAGCAGGAATGGGGTACTGCTAGATGCACACCTGTGGGGAGTTGGGTCACAGGTTATAAGGACTACCTTGAGCCCTTAGGGGATGGGAGGTACAGGGGTGGATGACAGGTGGTCAGCTGGTACATGACCTCAGAAAAAGGGGAGCTTCTGCAATGAACATAAGGGCTGAACTTATGCGGTAGCCAATAGCCAGTTTATTGGGGGCACCTAATTGGATGCCCATACCTGGCCAATGAGCAGACTTGGCCCTGGTTACCTGATTGGACTTCCAGGTAACAATGGGCCAAAAGAGGGAGGCTCCAGGATGACCATTAAGGGAATGAATGGGAGAAATTATTGGGATGGAGGTGATTAAGGCTATCTAAAGTTATCTAAAAGGTGACAATAGATGGACAAATTGCTACCTAAGGTAACACCCGATCTATACAAAGTAACTTGACCCTGGGTGAAGATGTTCTTCCTCTTCTTCATTCCTCTACTGGCACCATCCTTTGTCTTGGGTTCCGTTGGACAAAGGCTTAGGCAGTCTGACAGGATACACGCCTAAGATAAGCTTGATTGCCTTATGCATAGGTGACATCTGTTGAGTACGTGAGCCTCCCACTTCGCTGTAATGGAGTCTGGCACTGCAGGAAGATAGCTGCTAGTAATGTTAATGGTAATGTTCTATGGTCAAGGCTGGAAACTGCTTGCCTGGACAGTTCCTGGTGGCGCAATTTCTTCTGCTGCAACGACTGAGAGGGTGATCGCACAGAGTGACTGGAAACCCATCTGTTCTCCTGGTTAGCACTCTTCCAGAGACACGGAGTGCTGCTGCAATGTTGTGGCCGTTAGTACTTGCATAAGTCCCTTCCAGTCTGGTAGACAAAACCCACGTTCTCCTGGCAGATGTGTGTGAGTTGAATCTCCAGGCACCCTGGCAACCAAATGGGTGACTATGATGTTCTGAAATTAGAGGTCTTTTTCTCACACTGTGTACCACCCACACTGGGCCGTGGCAGCTGCTCTACCTCAAAATATGCTGACACATTTAGTAGGCCCTTCCTTCAGCTGCTACTACTGGAGCCCTTCCTCAAGCTACAACCAAGCTTGCTTGGTTTCAAGAAAATCTTTCGACAGCTATTTTTCATACTTTTCTTTGGTTGAAACACGGGGAAATTGCTATGAAAGGTAGCAGAGAATTGTATTGCAATTAATGAATTAATTTCAAGTTATATGAAGTTCATACAAGCTTTTCTGCAGTTATCCCAAAAAGGATATTTATGAGGGGCTTGCAGCTTTTTATTGGCTGTGTTTCCCATGCTTTTAAAAGCAACCTGTTGTGCAGATACTTAGCCAGTGAATTATTTTCATCCTTTTTAATATCTACAGGAGGAGTTTAATTTTGGTGTCAGACAGCTGTTAAAAGCAGGACCAGTAAAATGGTGCCAAGTTCATAGTACTCGCTCTTCCAGTGCTGTTGAGATATACCACAGTAATCTCCAATAATCTCTTTCTGCTCCATACCTCTTGCTCTCACTCACTCACACAGAAATCTCATAGAAGGCCTCCTGGCTACAACTGGAGGTGCCAACTTTTCATTTTCAGAGCTCCTATGTCTGCAACAACAGTATGATGAACAGCAAAGTTTCACCCAGTAAAAATGGAAGGAAAGAAAGAGAAAGGGATAGAATGAAATAGAAGGAAAGGAAAAGAAAGACATGGAAAGAAAAAAAAACATAACCATAAGAGGAGCCATGTTGGATCAGGCCAGTGGACTATCCAGTCCAAAATTCCCTCATACAATGCCCAAAAAGCACCAAAATGTCCACCAGTGGGGCCAGGGAACTAGAAGCCCTCCCACTGTTGCTTCCCCCCTCCCAGCACCAAGAATGCAGACAGAGCATCACTTGCAGAAAAAGAAAGAAAGAAAGAAAGAAAGAAAGAAAGAAAGAAAGAAAGAAAGAAAGAAAGAAAGAAAGAAAGAAAGAAAGAAAGAAAGAAAGAAAGAAAGAAAGAAAGAAAGAAAGAAAGAAAGAAAGAAAGAAAGAAAGAGGCAAAGGGAAAAAAAGCCTTCCTCACCATCAGATGACCCCAGCCAGCAAAAATTCTGCCCAGGGGTTGTTTGGTTAAAAAAAAATCTACTGGAATGCCCACTCCCCACCCCTTCCAGCTGAAAAAAACACACACCCTTCTTTTAATACAGCACCATGAAATGGTTTTAAATAATTTAAATAATTTAATATGCAATTATGTTTTATATGTTTTATTGGTTTTAATGGTAGTAATGTAATGTTATGAGCCGTCCTGAATCCGCTTGCGGAGAGGGCAGGATATAAGCTTAATGTAATAAATAAATAATAATAAATAATAAATAAATTTGCTGCCCAGGCCTCCCAGGGAAATCTCCCCAAAAGAACACGGCAAGGCACATGAAAGCTCAAATCCTGAAGAACACTTCATGGGTCTAAAGTGCCAGTGGATACTAGCTTTTCTCTCAAACACTGGGAGCGGGGGGAGAAGGAAGGAGAGGCAGCCCAGCTCCTCTCTGCACAACACAGAGATGGGGCGGGACTAGCTTTGCTGGGGGCGGGGCTAGCTTTGACTTTTCTTGTGACCCGGTAGTAAGGCTTCCGTGGCCTGGTACCGGGTCACGACCCTGCAAATGGAAACATTGCTTTATTGAATCAATTTAATCTAAAGGCTTATGGAGCTGTCACTTATGTAAATAAAAACAATGTTCTGGAATATACCGTAACTGAGCATTGTTCAAAGCATCTTTTCAGAATGCTCAATTAAAATACTGTATTATTCAAACTGCTGTTTCACACTGTTTTTTCCCTTTGCTTTTACATATTACTCTGAATGCTGTATTTTCAAAACAAACATAAAACACCCAGTAAAACTGATCCTGTAGAAGACTTTTATCTGTTCAGGCATTTTACAGCATAAACAAATGACAGGAAAGGAATATACAATGTAATCTGGAGAGCCAGGAGTACAGCAGAGGGTGTATGCTTGGTATTCAAACAGCCATGAGAACTTTTGCAACATGATGCAGCTGTAACCAGTTAGGAGTCTGGAGGGGCAGTATGCCTACCTGCTTCTTTTCCCCTTGAAAACACCTTATCTTCCATGGGTTAGTCCTTGGTAGCAAGAATATCCAGCAGCTTCAATCATCTGGCCTCACTTCACTGGCCCTTGGATAGCTGAGGCTATTGTTCCATGGTAATTTCTTTTGTGAAAGTTTCAGGGCGTATGTGGTGGGCACTTTAGTGCTTTTTTTGTAACAAACAAACTGGTGCCAGTACTCATATACAAGGCTACATTGATTTCCATCAATTCCTCCCTTAGGGCTTTGGAGAGTACTCCTAATGTTTAACAGACCATTCGCATGTGCCTGGCTAAGCAGGGCACAGAGACTCGCAATACTACAAGACCTGGAATCTTTGGGGACCAATCAGCGGGTTTGGTGTGAAGCTCAACTGCGGTGATTTGTTCTGGGAGTCTGGGGGCATGGGCATTCCAGTGCATGTATATAAGTGGGGTCACTGCCCCGCCATGTTGTCTTGTTCCAGAGTTATCAATAAAGCATGCTCCTGCTTGAAAATCTATACATTGAACCCAGTTTTTAACACCTCCTCTCACCAAAGGTGCCAAGTACTCAGTACTTCTGACCAGTGTTCCCTCTAAACTGAGTTAGTGTGAGCTGGCTCAGTTTTTTAGCCTCTGGCTCACACATTCTTCTCTCAGCTCAGGAAAAATGGCACCAGAGCAAGCTAATTTATGTAGTAGCTCATAACTTTAATGCCTGTAGCTCACAAAGTAGAATTTTTGCTCACAAGACTCCACAACTGACAGGGAGTATTGCTTCTGACTACCACCCTACATCCCTAAAACACACACACATACCTAGCAGTGGACATATGGATAGGTGATCTATTATTGGGTGTTTTGGAGCCTAATTAATGTTCTGTTCCCAGGCTGCCTTTGGACAGAGCTTTGGGTTGGGAGGGATTCAATGAGACTGCAGTGGTTCATTGTTTCAGAAGGTATGATTCTCGCAGGCAAGTTGGTACTGAAGGATGAATGGGGATACTACTCACCAGTTTCACAGTTTCTTTCCCATCCTGAGAATGTATTTATTTTGTCTGCCTTTTGCTTTATTTCAACATTAATATGCAATTCTCAATCAGTTAGGTATTATATTTCTTTCTTGTGTGAACTGTTAAAGAATGAAGAAGATGATATGGCTTGCAAGACTAAAAATTGGTTATCTTTGGCAGGTTTTACAGTCTTTTATCATCCCTTGACTTGGAGATGGGAAAGGAGGGTTAGCTGTGATTATCTATGAGTCTTTCTCCTTTTGCAAATTCACAACAGTTGCCAACCTTGATTGTGTGTATCTTTTCTTGGGTACCACAGTTCTGTCTACTCAGGTTATTGATAGACAATCCCCAATGTTCCCTACACCTGGACTAGAATCAGGACTTCATGGTTGTGCAGTTTGTTATCGGTCTAACACATAAAAAGGTAATATGCTGGATTTACTTAATTCTTCTAAAACTAGATTAACAGTCTGGGTGCCTGAAACATCATCTGGCTATTATATTGATAGATTTGGATTAGTTTTTCTGGTTGATACTGGGAGTTGTGTGACCAAGAGGTTAGATTCTTACACCACTTAATTAGTAGGAAAATAAAGACTTTTAAGGCATACCTTTCCAGGATAGAGCTCTCTTTTGATTAAGAAATTGTGGCCTGTGTGAAATTTATTCTATTTGTGTAAAGCAAGTGATGGTGGAACCACACTGATAATGGTGGAAAATGCTGTCAAGTCACAGCTGATTTATGACAACCTTGTAGGGTTTCCAAGGCAAGAGACTTCAGAGGTGGTTTGTCATTTCCTGCCTCTGTGTCATAACCCTGGTAATCTATAGAGGTTTTCCATCCAGCTATTAGTTAGGGACCTCCCTGCTTATCTTTCGAGATCTGACAAGACCAGGCTAACTTGCTGAATGATCCTTTGTCATTTGCCCTTTTCCAGTTTGCTTCAGACCAGACTTTGGGCCAGAGGGTGATCTCCATTTGCAGATATCTATATTTCCAGTACTACCTGGCCCCTCACCT
This sequence comes from Heteronotia binoei, assembly GCF_032191835.1. Taxonomy (NCBI): domain Eukaryota; kingdom Metazoa; phylum Chordata; class Lepidosauria; order Squamata; family Gekkonidae; genus Heteronotia; species Heteronotia binoei. The sequence goes on from NC_083231.1 coordinate 72,616,228, forward strand.
GGCCTCAGAGGCAGCTCTGAGCCCATTTTACTAACCTGATCCAATGGGGGCAAGCCTTTGCAGCAGGAATTGCAAACAAAAGAACACTGCTGGGTCCTAAGCTGATCATGAAGCCCAGGAGACTGCCTTCACAATATCCAGCTCCTGCAACAATAGCTACTTGTCTGCCAATAACATCACTCACAATGGAGAGCCAGTAGCCTCTTCACATTACAATAAGGAATCTCTGACAGGTTGCCAGAGTTCCTGCGTAGAACCTAATGAGAGGCACCTGGGCAAGAGAAAAGAAGAAGGGGATACTCCCTGGCTGGGTCAGATTAAGGTCTAGGAAAGAATGGGAAGTAATGGGGAGGGATTAGACCAGGTTCCAGAAAGGGCAGGGAAGGTCAGAGGGTAGAATAAAGGGAAGGCTCCCCAAAACAGGCCCAAGAGGAGTGAGGAGTCACTGAGCCAGGTGTTAAGGCTGAATGTTTTCTCTCTCTGATGGAAGAGGGCTGGGTGCAACAACACTTCTCCACCCTCTTTTTTAAAGGCCAGGGAGTGTCTCCAGATAAAGCACTATGATGAAGGGCAGCAGAGGCAGACCAGCTTCAGTAGGTGCTCACAAGAACTGTTGGGTTGGCAGATTCAGAAAGTTGTTGCTTGCAACTGAGTCAAGAATATGAGATTTATTATGTGATGTTCTGTAGGGAGCTGTTCTTTTTCCTGTTCTATTTTAACTGTTAAATGAAATCATGTGGAGTTTAAAAAATGCAGATGACACCCAGTTCTGTATTTCATTTAATAACAAGCAATAATCACTGTTTTTCAGTAGTTCCTAGATGTTGCAGCCAAGTAGTTGAGAGGCAACAAATTAAAAATTAGTTCAGATCAAACAGTGGTGATGTCAGCAAATCTGATGTCTTGGAAGAGATTGTGATTTCCACTCTAAATGGAGTGGCATTTATTCTGAAAGAAACTATGAAAAGTCCTGGAATCTTTTTTACTTACTCCCTGCACTGCCGTTAGATGATCGAGCCAACATGGTGGCACAGAATGCTTTTTTCCCAATTACATTTGGTTCAATAGTATTTCCTCTTGAACCCAGTCAATTCAGCCATGCTGACATATGCATTAGCAAATAGAATATTAGACTACTGCAACATGCTGATAAAGCTGACACTGAAGACAACTCAGAAATCTGAATTGGTGCAGGATGCAGATATTCATCTCTTGACTACAGCATGAAAATTCAACCATTTCACTTCTATTTTAAAACAGTTTCTTTGGCTACACCTGTGTTTCCATGCTCAATTCGGAATGACTTACCTTTAAAATCCTCCATGACTTAGGACTAACATAGGTAAAGGACTGTTTGACCTATTATAAAAGGTATATTAGCTCAGATCAGGGCTATTTTTGTAGAAAAAGCCCAGCAGGAACTCATCTGCATATTAGGCCACACTCCCTGATGTCACCATTGTTTCACATAGGGGCTTTTTCTACAAAAAAAGTTCTAGTAGGAACTCATTTGTATATTAGGCCACACCCCCTGACACCAAGCCAGCCGGAATGGCATTCCTGTGCATTTCTGAGCAAAAAAACCCCTGGCTCAGCTCCTATAAGAAATCCTTCTAGTTGTTCTCACTCCCAGTTTTATTTGGTTGCAGATTGGTCACCTTTTCATTACAGATGATGTCTTTGTGAAATAGCCTTCTGTGTCTTATTTTTGCATGCACCAGAAAAGCAGTATTTTTAAGAGGATCTCTGTGGAAAATTACTATTTTGCTGAGTGATTAAGAGACAGATATAATCATTTGGATGGTTTTTTATATATTCAATTGTGTATTTTGTTTTGTTTCTTGTGCCTATTGTGGATGAGCCATGCTTTTGTAAGCTGCTCTGAGTCTTCATGAATGAAAAAAAGAAATAAATATTTTAATAAATACATTATGCTGGGGGCAAAGTTAACAGATGCATTTGCCATCTCCATTATGTACATCCAGTGAATGAAATGATAAAGAGCGTTCAAGATTACAGTTATGCAGCAGATATCACATGGCTGTTGTCACATGGTAAGTGGAAAGTCAAACAAAATACTCTAAGCACCAGATACAGACACCATTGATCTCTGGCAGCTTGACAAAAGAGGACCTGGAGGTATCTCCAAGTAGAAATGTAATAATGTTAATTATAAAAATTATAAAGTCACCAGGAGTTAAGTACATCTCACGAACAGAAGGGCAGCTATCAGTGCACACATGTCAAGCAATACTGTTCCAGGAACTGAAGAAATGTAGTTAAAAAGCGTGTGAGAGTCTTTGGCCCCTACTTGCAGCTGGACTTTGTCGTGCTACGGGAAGGCCACCTTTGTCTCCTTGGAAGGAGGAAAAGCAGGGCTGCAACTGCAGCCAGGTTCCTTTAGAGGGCAGATCCAGCATTTGATCGACTGGCTTTGCCCTCTCCCTCTCAGACTGATTCTATATTTAGTAATTATCTCCCTTCTATGCAGGGCTCCTCACAGCAGATCTTTTCCCCAGATTCTGCACTGACATCCCTGGAGTGGGGCTGTGTGTTCCCTCCTTGCTCCCTGCCTCGCACAAACTCGAGAGACAAGAACTAGACCAAGACAAAGACTAATGCGAAATTGGTCTCAGTGTTGCCTCATGCTCAGACTGAGAGGAAGCTAGTCGGCTCTCTATGATGAGGAAAATTTCCAGGGGCACTGCTTTTAAAGTTATTGGTACTAAAATTGCTGCAGAGCTGCTGGCACCTGCTCTTTAAATAACTCCCACATTTCAGGTGAAGTGGACAGAGAGGTACAGTTCTATAGGTCCCTGAATGAGGTGCCACCAGCCATCCTCCATTGATTCCTATAAGAGAAAAATGTAAAAAAGAAAAAGTAAAGCCCAATAATCCATGCCAGTGTACAACCCAAGAATCACCCAGGAACACTGTTGCAACTCTAGCAAATGTAAAATCAGAGAACCCATCAAATGTAAACTCAAAATTTACAGCAACATAAAACCTGAGAATCCACACCAATGTAAAACCCAAGAACTGTCACAAATAACAACCAAACAACCTAAAACAATGTCATATCTGATAATCCATTGCAAAAAGCAAACTTGACATGAAGCAACTCAAAAAAAATATCGCAGTTTTGTAAAATCAGCAAAAACAATTTAAAAGGACATAATCTAAGACAAATCAAGTTGGAAAGCTGATACCAAGCCCAAGACCCAGACCAGAGGTGTTGAACTCATGAGAGCCAGATCTGACATATATGCCACTTTGCTGAGGCAGGCCATGCATGCCACACAATGTAACATGGGTACCAGCGATAAACTTTATAAAGGTGATTTCAGATGTTGAATGACAATAGCAGGCTTGATTGAATTGTGATATGCAGAGGGATAGTAGGCATAGAGATACCAGCGTTTGTAATGAGACAGGAAACCCAAGTCTGAATTCCACCCAGAAAGATTCAGTTCAGGAGGATGCAAAGAATAAATGGATATTAGTCTGACATTAGAAACCACAACATTCAGTTGCTGACCTAAAAGTAGCAGTGCTTTTATAAAGGGATTTCAAAGGGAGATTAGAAAGAGAGGCTGCTGAATTGCAACTGATAATGAAGCTCAAGACAGTGCATCCTCCTGGACTAAACTGAGAGCTAGTTTTCTTGTCTCGATTCCATTGTGTGCTATTCTCATTTGGCATCTAAAATCACTCCACTCTCCAATATATGTGTTCTAATTCCTAATCAGGGTCTTTTTGAAATAAAATAAAGCCAGATAGGAACAGAGAAATGCAATCATTTATTTAGAAAAACAACTTTTCAGAATACACCAAAACAATTTCCTCAATGTACATTGTGCTTGTCAGAAGAATCCATCCATCCACTCACCTACTCTCCTTTCCAAGAAAAAGTGTGCTTGCAGCTGCGGGAGTAACCTTGGGTCAGTCATAACTCTCTCAGAGCTGTTCTGCTCAACAGCAGTTGTCGTAGAGCTCTCTCAGGCCTATCTACCTCACAGGCTATCTGTTGTGGGGAAGGAGAGGGAAAAGAGATTGCAAACCACTCTTCTTCTTCAGCTTATACCTGGAATAAAACCTTGTTGGTCTTAAAGCTGTCATGGGACTCTTTGTTTTCTTTCTCTCTTTCCTCCTCCTCCCTTCTTCCCCCCAAAAAGAGGAGCAGGCCTGGAAAAGGAATTAGAACATTTGTGTGTGTGTGAGAGAGGAGGGCTTATCGTTGAATCTGGATCACATGAAGCAGGAAGCAACCACAGAGGGCTCTCTCTCTCTCTGTAGGTGAGAGGGGGGAGGGAGAGAAGAAGCATACAACAGTAAGAAAAGAAACACTGCGAGAGCGGTGAAAAAAAGCAAGCTTGATCCAGCTGCAGCAGCAGTCCTGGAAAAGGAAGCAGGTAAAGGAATTTGCTTGGGAGTCTAATTTCAGCCCTTTGGGCTGCATGTTTGATGCCCCTGCCTCCTGAAAAAAAAACACAATTTTTTTGGAGCCTTCAGACTCTGGATCCTGCTACTCCTGTTTAATCTTGAATATTTATGGAATATTTTTGGGACCCATTTACCAGTATCCTAGAAAATCCCACATACCTGAATATCTCTGAAAAATACCAGTAAGGTATTTTTTGTAAATATTGTGCTTAGTTATATCTAAATGCACATCTTTAGATCATGAAGTTGCTGTGGAAAGCAGAGAGAGCAAGATCAAGGAACTGCTTATCACCACTGAAACACTATGGCTAACTTGGTAATATGGCCAGTTTGATGTAGTGATTAAGTGCAGACTCTTATCTGGGAGAACTGGGTTTGATTCTCCACTCCTCCACTCGCAGCTGCTGGAATGGCCCTGGGTCAGCCATAGCTCTCGCAGAGCTATCCTTGAAAGGACAGTTTTTGTGAGAGCTCATTCAGCCCCACCCACCTTACAGGGTGTCTGTTGTGGGGGAGGAAAGTAAAGGAGATTGTTAGCCACTCTGAGATTCAGAGTGGAAGGAAATGAAAGGTCCCCTGTGCAAGCACCAGTTGTTTCCGACACTGGGGTGACATTGCTTTCACAACGTTTTCACGGCAGACTTTTTATGGGGTGGTTTGCCATTGCCTTCTGCAGTCATCTACACTTTCCCCCCAGCAAGCTGGGTACTCATTTTACTGACCTCAGAAGGATAGAAGGTTGAGTCAACCTCAAGCCGGCTACCTGAAAATCCAGCTTCTGCCGGGGATCGAACTCAGGTCGTGAACAGAGCTTTGGACTGCAGTACTGCAGCTTTAACATGCTGCACCACGGGGCTCTTTCAGAGTGGAGGTCGGGATATAAATCCAGTATCTTCATCCACATGGTTATGTGGTTTGGCCTTAATTTGATTAAATTCTAGTAGTTCAGTGGTGGCCAACGGTAGCTCTCCAGATGTTTTTTCCTACAACTCCCATCAGCCCCAGCCAGCATGGCTAATAACTGGGGCTGAGGGGAGTTATAGGCAAAAAACATCTAGAGAGCTACCTTTGGCCACTCCTGTAGTTGCCCCCAAAGGTCGGAATGAAGAGACTGACAACATGAGTTTGGTAAAATGGGCCCTTTATTAAAATAACCAACTATAGCAAGCATGGCAAGGGTTACCAGAAACCGGACAAGCCCCGGGGTCATCCCATGACCCTTCCTTGCCCATGTCTGAGCGAGCCACCCTGCCCCCAACATGAGCCACAGATTTGGCTCATGGCAGGCCAGCCAGGCCAGATCCTCCTACCCCACACCGGCATAATCACCCAGGAAGAGCCAGTCTTGTGGGAAGGGATCACACAATCGGCATTCTGCAACATTGAGCCGTTGAGCCCATCTGCCGCTCCTGCCAATCGCTTGCCCCCAACAGGTGCAGTGCCCTGGGTGCTCCCCTGTGTTTCCGTAACCCCTTGCTCATTCTGCCAACGCCAATGCCAAGCCTCAGCTTAGGCATTAGCGCCGCACCGGGCAGCCTAGAGCTGCCCGAAGGCCCACTTTAAGCTCGCTCAAAAAGGCTCTATTACCTGCATCAGACAGATGCACTCCATCGGGTCTATGTAACTCTCCGCAACCCACCTGAATTGCTGGGTGCGGTAAAAAACTCCCTAAACCACCCTCCAAAGCTTTCTGAAGGGCTCGATTGGCCTTCCTCCTGGCCCTTTCGATGCCTGCTGGGCACCAAGCCCCCCGCCAAACCTGCCATGGCAGAATGGCAGACCAAACTATGTGGACCCCAGGCCACCTCCTCATGATGACCTGCAAGTCCGCAACGGCCTGCAAAGAAAGGGCTTTACCCTTCATCCAGCCCAGGTCATTCCCACCCAGGTGAATGACCAGAATGTCGGGCCGAGCTCCCTTCCGCTCATAAAACAATAGTGGCAATAGGCCGGGCCAACGGAGCCCACGGCGCCCCTGCCACTCAACTGTAGCCCACTCACTGAGGCCCAACTGTGAACCAATGGACGACTTCCGAGCAAAGTGGGCCGCCCAGAACACAAAACTGTGCCCGCAGACGAGGATATGCAGCCTCTCCTGATGAGCCACCGAACCTGGAAGGAAAAAACAGTCAACCAAGAACACACCGGTTTATCACGGCCAACTAAATTAAGAAAAGGTTAATCTGAATCTCAGGGCCTGGATACCCCAACATCGCTGCAGTGGACGCCGCCCCAATTTTGAAAGAATGGGTGCCAAATTTAACCCCTTTGAGCCCAAGCCTATCCAAGGCCCGGGCAGTTACCACCCAAAACTGAAATTTGGTAAGCGGTGACCCGTCCAGATGACTAAATAATGGCCCTGCCACTTCACCCCTTAATGCAACATACTGCCGAAGTGCTCTAACAGGGCATAACTCGGCTTCGCTACACGAGCCAAGGATTACATCGGCCCCCTTGCCTGACTGGTCCGTCTTGGACCGTCAAACCCTAATCACAACCTTCTCGCCTATAAAGGAAATATCACTGTTCCTAAGAGCACGATAGGCCTGATCCCTGCGGGATCTGGCCACCAGCTCGCTAACCCTCAAGGCCCCGAAAAAGGCTGTTAGTGCTGCTGCGTTGAACAAAGCAACTTCAAAGGGGGACGAACATACCTTAGGCCAAATCTGGCCCAACCCTCTCAGCACAGCTGGAGAAATAGGTTGACGTGGGTCAGCCCGGGACCCTCTTTCCCTAGACCGCCCTTCCAACATCTTCCTAACCCTAAAGTCTCCAGTGTTTTCGGCAATGCCGTGGGCTTTGCTCACAAAAGCAATTGCCGCCATCTGCCCCCTAATGGACTTAACTGCCAAACCTCGTTCCTTCTGGAATACCAAAAACTGCATAAGCTGGGAAACAGGCACCGGCCAATTGTCATGCAACCCGGCGTCCATTCTGAACTCCTGAAATTGCCGAACAGCACGCTCGTATGCCTTTCACGTACTTGGCGCCAGGGCTAAATTGATCGCCCTACCCGCTTCGACCCTCCAATCTGCCAAAGCTCTTGAGGCATCCTGACCGGGAACGGGTCAGCATCTGGCGCCAGCTGGCGAAATCGCTCCATCTGTTGGCGAGACAGAGCGTCCGCCACCCCATTACTGACGCCCGGAACATGCCTGGCCATAAACAACAAATTCAACTGAAGGCAGCGCAGCGTGAAAGACCTAACCAGGTTCATAACTGGGGCAGATCTGGATGACAATGAGTTGATCACCTGAACCACAGCCAAATTGTCACACCAGAAATGCACCACATGGTTGGCCAATTCCGCCCCCCAGAGCCACAACGCCACCACAATAGGAAAAAATTCCAGGAACGTCAAGTCTCTGCAGAGGCGACTGGCCAACCATTCCCTGGGCCACCTTTCAGCGCACCAATCCCCTCTAAAAAACACACCGAATCCAATGGAACCGGCAGCATCAGAATTTATCTGGAGGTTGGCTTCGATGCGCATGTCATCCCTCCAGAAAGAGACCCCGTTGAACGATTCCAAAAATCGTTCCCAAACCTCAAGGTCCCTAACCATCCCCCGAGTTAACCTCATTCTGTGATATGGGAGGCGAAGGTGGCACATTGCATCACACAATCGCCTAAGAAAAGCCCTCCCTGGGGCAACAACCCTACATGTGAAATTCAAATACCCTACAAGCTGCTGTAGCTCAAGCAAAGAGACTCTCTTTTGACCCTTAACGGCTGCAATTCGCGACCTCAAGCCAAGGACCTTGTCCTCCGGAAGCCGTGACGTTTGCCAACAGGTGTCCAACTCGATGCCTAGGAACGTTAACACCGAAGACGGGCCTTCAGTCTTTTCGTGTGCCAGCGGGACCCCTAACTCCTCAGCCAGCTGCATGAAGGTCTCCATTAGCCTAGAGCACTGACCCGATCCCGCTGGACCCACAAAAAGAAAGTCATCAAGGTAGTGCACCGTCGCAGTCAACCCCGATCTGACCTGAAGCGCCCATTTCAAAAAGGAACTAAAGCGCTCAAAGGCAGCGCAAGAAATGGAACAACCCATTGGTAGGGCATGGTCCATAAAATATTTCCCATCAAATGAAAACCCTAATAATTCAAAATCCCTAGAGTGCACAGGCAGCAGACGAAATGCAGACTTAATGTCGCACTTCGCCATTTCAGCACCCGACCCACACCCCCGCACAACTTTGACCGCATGGTCAAAGGAGGTGTAACGCACAGAACAGAGTTGCTTGGGGATAGCATCATTCACCAACCCCCTTTTCGGGTATGACAGGTGGTGAATAAGGCGATACTCCTCGGGTGTCTTTTTTGGCCCCACTCCGAGGGGGGACACTTTCAAATTAGGGACCGGAGGTGCGTCGAAGGGACCAATTACATGTCCCTCCCTGCACTCCTTGGCAATTTTTCGCGGACAACCTGTTCCATCCCTCTAACCAAACATAAATTAGTGGCGCTATTGGGCGCTCTGGTGCCCTGAAAAGGGATTCGAAACCCATGGGTGAAACCCTCTAATAAATAGGCACCATCTGCCACTGAAGGGTACCCCTTCAACAACTCCCTAAGCACTTTCACCCGAATGGGGCTGGGACCCTTTGCCAGGTTGAGAGGGGGTGCCCCCGGCCCCGGCCCGCTTCGCCCCACTTCTAGTTTTGGCCTTTGTGCATGCTGAAAATGCATGCGACCCCCCACACAACGGGCACTCGTGCTTAAATTTGCACGCTTTCCTGGAACAAACCCCTTGGGAGGTAAACTCCCAACACAACAGTCGGGGTTGAACCGACTGGCCCGCTGCCGGGCGGGCACCTGGGGTACTGAATGACTTATGTACAATGTGCCCACTGTCAGCCCGGTCACCCGCATTGGGTTTTGCCGGGGACATTAACTGAAGCCAGAGCTGTTGATTTATCTGGTTCCATGGCAGCATGGGATTAATAGCGGCCCTCATCCTAAAGGCTTCATCGTACTGCAACCATGCAGCGCCCACAAAATCCGTGTATGCCCGATAGATAATGTCGCAGTACTGAAAGAGGGGGGCAGCCCTAAATGGCTGAGCCCTCGCTATAACCCCTGCATAAATCAAAAACCCGGGTAACCAATTGGCCCAGGTCCTATCAACTCTCCTGCGCTTCAGTTTTTCTTTCTCCTTGTCATCAAGTTCGTCTTTTTCCTTTTTTTCCAACTCCCGAAATAGCAAGCTGAATACGTCCACATATTCTCCCCATAAGATTTTTTCTCAGGTAGCGGGGCTCAAATGGTCCCCCAACGGCATAGCCGTATCCCCAAAGGGAATGGCGTGAAAAGGGACAGACCCATAAGGATTGGGCAAATAACCCCAAGTGCTCCACTGGCCCCCAGGCCAACCACCTACCTGAGGCAACATCATCTGCCCCCCCCCCCGTGGAAGGACCCCTGTAACCGTCTGCCCCAGAGCACCCTGAGAACCTACAGGTGCCATGACCCCCCCCCCGAGGGCATAGGGCTACCAGATAACCTCCCCTGACCCATGCTCTGGTGGGACATCGCTGGCACTGCCCAAGAAGGTCCAGGTTGTACAGGCTGAGGCCATTGTGCTCCCATTCCTGCTGGGGGGGAAACCCCGCCCACCGGGCAAACGCCAGGAGATGTTGGCAGGGGGCCCCATGGCCACGTATACCCTTGTTGTGCTTGCCAGCACTTACCTTCTACACCCGGTGGCGCTACCACCACCGCTACTGGAGGTGACTGTACTGGCAAATCTTGCTCCCCCAAAGAATCAGGCACTTCCACTCCACCGTCCACTCCTTCGTCACCATCAGGGTCCAAGTCGGAGGGTTGCGCCCCTGCTTGCTCACCGCCACCTCCGCATTCCTGCAAGGCAGACAGCTGTGCGAGCACCTCACGCTCAAACGTGGTAGAGCCCGCCCCTCCGGTGACCACGGACCTCCCGCTCCTTCCAGAAGACTCCCCAACAGCACCTCTCTGCTGCTCTAAGGCCCCAAGCTTGGCAATAATTGCCAACCACAGATGCTTTGCCTCCTCCGCTGCAGCCTCTGAGGGGGTTCCCTGTCTCTTCTTCCCCTGTGCCCTGGCAGGCTGCTTCCCTTTTGATTTATCCTGCCCTTTCTTAGACCCCATCTTAAGTGGCAATGGCAACAGTAATGAAGAGACAGGCTGAGTAAAGATGATGGGGGGAGGGGGGAGGGAGTGCGAAAATACCCAGCCGAGCAGAGGCCTCACTCTCCCCGCCAAACACCTAACCCCTTGAAATGAGGGGGGGGCTAAGCTACCCACTCTTCCCCCAACCGACACCTGGCAACGACCGCGCAATCCCGCAAAAGGGCGGGTATGCCCAGCAACCCGCACCTAACACCGCCCTCAATCCACCGGACAGGCCTGAGCACGCCGACAGCCTCCGATCCGACCACGAGGATTATAATCCCCCGACGACTTCTCTGCGCGCCGCCAGCCACGAGCCTGTCAGGCCAGGCCTCCAGACACGCTGCGATCACTCCGGACCGCCCAGAAAGCTCTCAGCCCAGCGCCGACGCAGCACACACCCCGCTTTCCCGAGAGCCGCAAAACAAGTGCGTGCTCAAGGGCGGAGCCCGAGCTATATAGCTCCGGTGCTCCGACCCCACTAAAGCCCCGGATGCCCGGGAAAGCCGCACAGTCTCCCCCTCCTCCCAGGGAACAACTGCGGCCTCCCCGCCTATAGCCGCTGTTGCGGCGCGGCTGTATAGAGGCCGAATAGTTTAAGCAGGTTGTTTCTTCAGCCATCTTTTGCTGTTCCTAGACGTTCATAAAAAGAGCAAAGGAATGTGATTGGTGTTTAAAAGGCATGCTTATAATTAATTTGCATTCAGTATCATTTGATCTTATTGGTTTTATAATATGAGTCATTTATTGGCTTGGTTTGACAAATATCTATTTTTCTTATTATCCTTTAATAATGATTTCATTTGAATCAAAGAAAAGTTCTTTTATACTGTTTCATTTAAAATAAGCAATGTCATTGTTAAAAATGCCAAGAAATTAATATTTACAATATTAGTTAATAACTTTGAGGTGGTTCTTAGGGATCTGATGAATTAGGTTTATGACTTTCAGGTTTATGTTCAAACATGTGGAAGTAGCGACTAATTGAGATGAGTCAAATTTTAATATGGATTTTCACCGCTTGGTTATATGCAGACAAATGCAAACTTTTCATGGAGAAAAATAAGTATCTTTGAGATATCTGTTGATAAGCTATTAAAAACTGTCTATTATATTTTTGGCAAACATGTATTTTCCAAGGCTTCTGTTATAATTCTTCCTTTGAGAACGCACGCATAGCTGGTCTAGAGGACAAAAGGAGATTGAGGAAGAATCGCACTGCTACAGCACCAACCCCAAATCAGACTTTTCCCTGCAGCCACTGTGGCCGGATCTGCCTGTCCCGCATTGGTCTTGTCAGCCACCAGCGAGCCTGCAGCAGACGTGGACTACTGCACCCTTCTTAAATCTTCGTTCACGAAGTCAAGCCGAGAGAGAGAGAGAGTTATAATTTTTTAACGTTTCTCATCTTGATGTCATTGTACCTCAAAGTTACATTCTTCTTTTAACGCAATCAGTAGAAAGACCAATGGAAGACAAGTCGTCATATTGAATTGACTTTGGATCAGTCCCCAATGGACAGAATAATTAACACCAAAGTGTAATAATTTTTTTAAAAAAAACTTGAAGCATTTTCAATGTCCTGTAAATTTTACATTGTTGCTTGTGTTACCTATGCCCAATAGCTTGTAATGTATTGCATAGACGTTTATGTGTCTTTATTTATATTTGTTTCCTGCTGCAGAAGCTGTTATCATGCCATTTACAGACCACTCACTTATAGTGTACTTTTCACTGCATAACTCTGTAGGAAAACAGGGATGTTCACACGGCTGGTATCCATTTTATGTGATTTTCAAAATTCATGTAGTGGAAACAATCGTCCATAGCTCTTAGACTCTTTGTAGGTATACTACCTAGCAGCCTCATGGTGCAGAGTCATAAAGCTGCAGTACTGCAGTCCTAAACTATGCTCATGACCTGAGTTCAATCCCGGCGGAAACTGGGTTCACATAGCCGGTTCAAGGTTGACTCAACCTTCCATCCTTCTGGGGTCAGTACAATGAGAACCCAGCTTGCTGGGGGGAAAGTGTAGATGACTGGTGAAGTCAATGGCAAACCACCCATAAAAAAGTCCGCCATGAAAACATCATGATGTGACATCACCCCAGAATTGGAAACGACTGGTATTTGCACAGGGGACTACCTTTACCTTTTTAGGTATACCACCAGTCCTGTAAACATTCTAGAACCTGTAATATCACAGCAGCAGTGTACTTATGGAAGACTGTAGATCTTCCCTGCTTTCCACTTCCTTGAGCAATTCCTTTCAACCCTCAGAAATCTGGTTCACATGACTATGGGACCAGCATGGAGTAATAGTCATGAAGGTGAACAGACTGTGTTGAGGATGTAGAAAGGGGTGGATTTGTTCTGTCATCAGCACTCTGTTGATGGAAGAGGCGGCAGAAATTATCTCACCTCATCTTCCTCCTCACTGCATCCCATCTTTGACTTTTGACTGGTAGGCGGCAAAAGTTCTGATGAAATAACTAAATAAGTAAATCCCCAAACAGCCAATTCAACCACTTCACAAATCTAATTCAAAACAAAAGAAATATGAAGAACATCGTAGCCCAAGAGCAAATCAAAGCTAACACAAGACTTTCCCAGCTCCTTCACAGTACAACTGGCCAGAATTCAGTGTGCTTCACCTTCATGGCTTGATTTAGTAACAATTTTGGTGTGGTATGTCTAGGTGGTAACATGCACTGTTCTTGTCTGTAGATCCTGGCCATGAGACCCTGTGCCAGATCTTAGGATTCTCAGCTCTTCATAGAACATGGTCTTACTATGTGAATTAAACCCAAGTTGTCTCTGCTTTGTGCTCCAGATGATCTGTGTTTCAACACCCAAGAGGTGCATTTACCATTATCAGCAGCAGGCATCTCATTTTACTTTGAATTCCCTTGGCAGTGGGATTTTTTGAAGCAGTGAATGCTGCCAGATTGGTGATGGTGGCTCCTGACTTGCACAAATCTTGCCCAACCTGTGGAGGGTGGCTCCCAACCAGTGAAAGCCAGACACAAAACCTGGCATAGCTGAATCTGACTGGCTGCTTATCCTTTCCTTTCTGCTTTGTGGGCGCTGGGCCCTTTTCAAGGGCTGTTTCCCCCCCCCCCCCACAGTTTACAGATCTGCAAGTATGATGACTGGGGGCATCTTGTTCAGGGATCTGTAAAAATGGAACATTTGTTCTATTCACTTGAAAACTGTGGGCAGGGGTCTTTAGTGGACAGGCATAATTTTATTTATTATTTATTTAGTTTAGTGTATTGAATTTATATCCCACCCACCTCGCAAATGGGCTCAAGGTGACTTGCTTCCCTGCAATTTTGGTGTCATTTGGTTGAAAAACAGCCACTGTAGTGCCTCCCATCCCCATAGGGAATAATAGAGCTTAAATAATTCTGGAATTCCAGAGGAAAAAAACCCTGAATCCCAAAACAGTACTGGGAGAACCCAAATACCAGTATTATACCCTTCCTACAATCTGAATCCCCCAAATACCATTTTTAGGTTCACATTCTAATAATTTCCACAAATAATTTCTATAGACATGAACAATATTTTATCTTATAGCATACTTATTGTCTGCATGTTTCCCCTTTAATATAGATCCTCATAAAATTGGTATTATTAATGTATTCAGGTGAATACATTTTTGTTTCTTATACCTTTCTCTTTCTCTGTATTTCTGTTAGCATGTGGATGTGCTACAGTTGATTGAATCTTTGTGATGCAGAGAACGTAAACAGTCAAAGAAGGCTGCTTCTCAGTTCTTCTCTGGTTGTTCCACATTTACACACTTGTGAGCATCAGCAGAACAAGGAACATGTTTTTAATATTGAAAAATCAATCTTCTCTAATCCTAGTTATTATTCTTCTATCTCCAAGATGCTCTGGAACAGCCAACAGTTTCTACTGATGCCTCACATCTGATCCTATGGATTAAGTTTAAGCTGCAGCAACGTGAGTAAGGATTTACACCACTGCAGCTGAAATACAAGCCCCTGTTTGGAAGCAAAATTGTTGGGTATCACTTACCTGATAAAGGGAATTCCTCTAAGTTAACTGCCTTGAATTATGGTTTACACAACTGTGTACTATTCTCTTTGACACCTAAGGGAGAGCTTGCTTGACACAGTTGTTAGAGCACCTGACTAGGACTAAGAATATCCCGGTTCAAAATCTCAATCTGTCCTGAAGGTCACTGGGTGACCTTGGGTCAATAACTGTCTGCTTTTGTTCACTCAGTTGCTATTAGGATAAAATGGAGAATCATGTACACCATGCTAAGCCTCTTGAAAGAAAGACAGGATAAAAATGTGATGGCTATGAACCAGAAGACCTTTAAAATGGGAAACACCAGATCAGCAATTGTAGCATCCCCATAGTTGGCTTCTCTCCTGGTATCAGTGCTAGAACTTTTTTTTTTGTTCTACATTTTTGTTTTGCTTATGTGTTCAGCTATGCTATCAAGAGCCATCAAGTTGCACTCAATTTATGTGACCCCATCAAGGGGCATTCAAGGCAAGTGAGAAGTAGAGGTGCTTTGCCATTGTCTTTTTCTGCAGTCTTCCTTGGGGGTCTCCCTTCCAAGTACCAACCCTGCTTTTTTCTGAGATCTGATGAGATATATCATGCAGCTCTCCCTCCATTGAGATATGCATAGTTAAACATTAACATACATGAACCAAGTGTGAAAGACACACGTATGTAGATTTTGGTCCATGGATCTTAATAATTGAAAAACAAAAGATGTCAAGGGATTTGGCTGCCACTTCTAAGACTTCTAAAGAACCAGATACTTAATGCAATATATATATATATTCCATACTTGATAAAGTTCTTATGCATTTTGTAATCAATTATAGTACATATCCCTAACCACAAAAAGTAGAAATTGTCCCTTTTCTGTTATGTAGTAGCTGCTTATCTTAAATGTCAGTGGTTCCTATGTTTATTTTAGATTCCTCTTTGCAAAAGACAAAGGTCAGCAGTGAATAATACATAATACTAACACTAAATGAGGAGACGTCTGTCTCTCTGTGCAATAATGTGCCCCCCTGTTATCAAGTCATTTGAATTCCCCCAACTGTGATATCTTCATTGGTGAAGCATTAGTATTTGCATTTCTAAGATAGCTTAATAAGCATTCTGCATTTTAAAAGGCAAGGGCTTGTGGGTGAGTAGTGGCAGGAACATTCCTGAAGCAGTCATAAATATTTAGATCACTGTGTTGATTTTAATCAGTTAAAAATGTAAATTATGTGGTTCTTTGTCATGTAGGAGAGAGATACCAGCATCACATTGGTACTTTTATTAAAATTGCATAGAAATGGCTCTCCTTCAGTGCTGTCAATCTACTCATGCATTTTGTTTTTAATTATTAAAATTGAGTCTCATTAGCATAGAGTATGGTATTAACGGCATTTGTAACATAAACTATTTCAATAAACAAGCTGAATAAGTTGGAAAAATTATACTCAATGTCTTCAGATAGGGAAAAAACCACCAGAATGCAAACCACAAGCATTTAATTCCTCTGATGTTCTGATAAGATTTTTCCTTAGTTTTAATTAGATCTCCTTTTAAGTATGTTAAACTTGTCAGTTGTCCAGTAAACAACAATACTCATCCAGCATTTGATGAGTGATGTGTGTGCTAGTGTGCTGTGCACAGGCAACAGAAATATACAGTCTTAGCAAGCTTTCATTTGCGTGTGAGGATCAGGTGCTTCCACTGAAATGAACAAGGCAGTCCTTGCAATCATGGGAGCTTTGTATGCACAGAAACTCTTCTAGTAATATGAAGCTGCTGAATGTGACTGCTAGTTTTATGTTATGAGACACATTTATGGATGAAGTAGCTTTACATATTTAGAGGTATACTCACATATAAACCTGCTGGAAGCACAATAAAGTAGATGGAATTGAACTTTTAATTACATTGTCCTGAAGTGTTATTAGGTTTGCAAGAATATTTGACTCATCCTGTTAAACTCATCACCCCTCAGAATACTTACACATTTATCATAAACTAGACCAAGAAAAAGAGAGAAAACTCTAATACATATAACCATGAACAGCCTGCCCATTTAAATATGTTAGCAAACTTAATTATATGATGTAGATCAATTTGATTAAATGAACAAGTAAAACCCAAGCCGGTGTTTTTTGTCTTTGTTTATGTGAAGAGTGCCTGGGGCAAATCCTCATCACCTTTCCATGGTATTAGGTACTGATGCTACTGAAGTTTGGATGCACCTGTTATGTTAAAAAAATTCTTCCAAATCATAGAGAGGTTTTTGAAGACAATTCGGCCCTGCCCAGGCCGTGCTGCAAAGCGGCTGTGCGCCGCGGGGCCGTTCTTTGCCTCCCTGCAAGGATGGGAGGCTGACGAGTGGGCTTCCCACCCATCCGGGTGTTTAGGCGGGCAGAGCGTCGAGGCTATTTGTAGCCTTGACCCCGCCCTTACAGAGCAGTTCGGATTCTGCTCTCGGCCCACCCACCCACCCTGTGTAGTACAGGTTTGACCGGTCGTCTTATTAGAGGCCAGGTAGGAATTTTTTCATCCCACTTGATTGGCCTGAGGTGGGGTGTTTTTCGCCTACCTTGTACTGCTGGCAGTGGTGTGGAAGTTAGGTAAGGGGGGTTTAGTTTGGTCACTTGGCAGAAGGAGCAAGGGGTTTATACCTTGCAGGTGAGCACCCAGGCATCTGCACCTGTTAGTGCAGTCAATACGCAGGACCGGCAGATGGGCTTTACGGCTCAATGCTGTACAATGCGGATTGTAGTCATGCCTCCTCCTAAATTCGCTTCCTTCTGGGTATCGGGGCAGAAGTTTAGGGGAGGGTTTTTGGCCTGGCCGGCCTGGCATTAGCCATAGTCTTATGGCTTGTGCTGGGGGCAGGGTGACTCGCCCTTTGTGGGACTTGGCGGGGTCTGAGGAAGACCCCAGGGCTTGTCCTACTGCAGGTTGCCCTTGCCGTGTTAGTCGTGTTAATTAAATAAAGTGGCCCGTTTCCCAATATTATGTGTCAGCCTCTTTATTCCGACTTGGGGGGCAAACAGCAGTTTGCCTGGAGAAGGAAAGTTTGGGGATAGCTCTGTTCTGTCTGCCCCTTCTACAAGGTTTTTTTCCCCCATTGGATACAACACACTGATCAGTTTAATATACTTACCTAATTGGCTGGTATCCTACTACTCTTGTCAGTAAAGCCTAAAGCTTTTGTCCAGCCTAAGGTACAGTCTTACAATTTAAATGGAGATCATTATATTCTAACAGCAACCCAGTGATACAGATCAGGCCAGTCACTGAGTTTCAGGATTGAGTAGGCATTTGAATGTGAACTTTCTCTATCCCAACCTAACACTTCTATGACTCAATGCACCTAGCTGTAATATGCAACCAGTAGTAAAGAACTGAAAATAAAATTGTATCTTGAACCCTGCCTATAGCAAAAAAACCCAAACACCTGAATAAAGGATTTGTCTAGATGTCTTATCAAACTCAAACTTTCTCTGCAGTACTGAGGCACTTCCAAATATATTTTAACACGATTCTTGCAAAACATATTATGTTCCTACTTCTAATTAAGCCAATAAAGTGAGTTATGGCTTTGGCAGTATTTCTTATGGTTGCTTTTTTCTCTTTAATTAATGTTTCATTTTTCATCTCTGCCTACATAATTGCTTGTAGTTTCTCTATAACTTAATGCTGATTATCTTGAACAAATGCCTTCAGTAGGAAGTAATGAGGAACAAGAACTTATCATTTGGTTTATGTATAACAGCCCTACTGTTTTTTATTCCCTTTTCTTTTAGAGATTAACTATGCTGGCTTTATGAGGTATAGTTTCAAAGAACAAAACATAGGGCCAAACTAGACAGTAAATTGGTTATGTTATCATTTACCTCTCTGTTACAGCAAACATGTGAATAGCATGTGCAGGTTGTATGTAAATGCATTTTCAGTGCCTCTTTTATATATCATTTTGGCTCCTGAGTGCTATGCGCCCAGCACAAAACTATGTCATTTTGAATAGTATGCAAATAGATGGGGAGTTCTTAGTGAACTCCTTGGAAATAGGAATGTATTTCAGTTGAAACAATACAAGTCATTATATATGTTGCCGCATCTAAAATTAATCCATAAGAATGAAATAACAAGCCATAAATCTTTCAGTTTTTGCTTGTGATTACAGAATGGGGCAGTAGTTAAGCCTCTGTGGCAAGCCATAATACATAGATTGATTGTGTGTGTGTATGTGTGTGTGTTCATCTTGGAAGGTTCATGTTGCACTATGGACTGACACTGTCTCATATTCCCTCCTCCTAGTTCTTAAATTGGATGCTTTGAGAACTGTTCAGGCTGTTGAAAATTACTGCGACATTCACCGTTGATCTGGTATTCACTTTTATCCTCATAATGAAGAAGAGGAGGAGGAGGAGATTGGATTTATACTCCACGCTTAATTATCCAAAGGAGTCTCAGAGTGGCTTAAAATCTCCTTTCCCTTCCCCTCTTTACAATAGACACCCTGTGATGTAGGTGAGGCTGAGAGAGCTCTCCCATAATTGCTCTTGAGCAGAACAGCTCTGAGACAACTTGTGGCTGACCCAAGGTCACATCAGCAGGTGCATGTGAAGAAGTGGGAAATCAAACCCAGCTCGCCCAGTTAAGAGTCTGCGTACTTAACCACTACACCAAACTGGCTCTCCCAGTTTGCTTTTCCCAGGTCAGTATTAGTTATGGGGTAACTGGAGCATCTGCCCTAGGCTCTGCCTTGGGGGAGATTCCTTGTGCTCCAGTGTCCCAACTTTCAAGCTGCCATGCAAACTGCTGCTTCTAGCTTCTTATTGCCTTTTGGAGGGATTTTACTTGACTTGGACAGCTGCTAGCTGAGAAATTATCTGCAGGGCAGTCTAAGCCCTCTGCCCCATTGCATTTTACTGCTGCTGTGTAAGTTTCAAACAGCTATTGTTGAGTTTGCAGCAGCTAACAATGGAGGAGAAGATTGGCTATTTCCCCAGTCCCCCTCCCTGCACTCTCTTGTATGCTAGCTCAACATGCTCCAGACTATCTGTGGTATATTTTTAAAAAAACAAAAAAACCCTTCTCTGAACAGGGTTGTTATTTTGCAAAGGTGAGTGTTCCCTGTCCTTTCCTATTTTCTACAGAAGTCAGGGCCTCTATTTCTTCCTCTTCTACCATGATTTAATTTCAACCTGTGCATCCTTCTCTGTAACGATAGAGTAGTTTTACAGTACAGTAATTTTACAGTACAATATCTTTTGTGTTGTTGTTCAGTTGCACAGTCGAGTCCAACTCTTTGCGACCCCATGGACAAAGTCCTGCCAGGCCCTCCTGTCTTCCACCATCCTCTGAAGTCTGCTCAAATTTGTGTTTGTTACATCAGTAATGCTGTCCAGCCATCTCCAGTTTGGTGTAGTGGTTAAGTGCACAGACTCTTATCTGGGAGAACCGGGTTTGATTCCCCACTCCTCCACTTGCAGCTGCTGGAATGGCCTTGGGTCAGTCAAAGCTATCGCATAGCTATCGCAGGAATTGTCCTTGAAAGGGCAGCTGCTGTGAGAGCCCTCTCAGCTCAACCCACCTCACAGGGTGTCTGTTGTGGGGGAGGAAGATAAAGGAGATTGTGAGCCACTCTGAGACTCTGAGATTCAGAGTGGAGGGCAGGATATAAATCCAATATCATCATCATCATTGTCCTCTTTTGCCATCCCGTTCTTCTTTTGCCTTCTGTCTTTCCCAGCATCAGGATCTTCTCCAGTGAGTTCTCCCTTCTCATTTGGTGGCCAAAGTATTTGAGCTTCAGCTTCAGCATCTGACCTTCCAAGGAACAGTCTGGGTTGATTTCCCTTAGGACTGACTGATTTGATCTTCTTGCAGTCCAAGGGACTCTCAAGATTCTTCTCCAGCACCATATCTCAAAAGCATCTATTCTTCTGTGCTCGGCTTTCCTTATGGTCCAGCTCTCACAGCCATACGTTACTACTGGGAATACCATCACTTTGACTATATGGACTTTTGTTGGCAAGCTGATGTCTCTACTTTTTATTATACTGCCCAGGTTCGCCATAGCTGTCCTCCCAAGGAGCACATGTCTTTTAATGTCATGGCTACGGTCATCATCTACAATGACCTTGGATCCCAGAAATGTGAAGTCTGTCACTACTTCCATGTCTTCCCCTTCTATTTGCCATGGTGTGATGGGGCCGGATGCCAAGATCTTCGTTTTTTTGATGTTGAGTTTCAACTTACTTTTGTGCTCTCCTCTTTCACATAAGAACATAAGAGAAGCCATGTTGGATCAGGCCAACGGCCCATCAAGTCCAACACTCTGTGTCACACAGTGGCAAAAAATTTTATATACACACATGCACTGTGGCTAATAGCCACTGATGGACCTGTGCTCCATATTTTTATCTAAACCCCTCTTGAAGGTGGCTATACTTGTGGCCGCCACCACCTCCTGTGGCAGTGAATTCCACATGTTAATCACCCTTTGGGTGAAGAAGTACTTCCTTTTATCCGTTTTAACCTTTCTGCTCAGCAATTTCATCGAATGTCCACGAGTTCTTGTATTGTGAGAAAGGGAGAAAAGTACTTCTTTCTCTACTTTCTCCATCCCATGCATTATCTTGTAAACCTCTATCATGTCACCCCGCAGTCGACGTTTCTCCAAGCTAAAGAGTCCCAAGCGTTTCAACCTTTCTTCATAGGGAAAGTGTTCCAGCCCTTTAATCATTCTAGTTGCCCTTCTCTGGACTTTCTCCAATGCTATAATATCACCCTCAACAAGAGGTTCTTTAGGTCCTCCTCACTTTCTTCCATTAGAGTGGTATCATCTGCATATCTGAGGATGTTTTCCCTGGCAATCTTAATTCCGGTTTGTGCTTCATCCAGGCCAGCATTCCGCATGATGTACTCTGCATATAAATTAAATAAGCAGGGTGACAATATACATCCTTGTCAAATTCCTTTTCCTATTCTAAACCAATCAATTGTTCCATATCCCGTTCTGACTGTTGCTTCTTGACCCTTATACAGGTTTCTCAGGAGACATGTGAGGTGGTCTGGTACTCCCATCACTTTAAGGACTTGCCACAGTTTGTTGCGATCCACACAATCAAAGCTTTAGCATAGTCAATGAAACAGAAATAGACGTTTTTCTGATACTCTTCATAATCCAGCGATACACTTCTGATACTCTCCATAATCTAGTTTTCTTCATAATCCAGCGAATGCTGGTAATTTGACCTCTACCTCTCTGAAACCCAGCTGGAACTTCTGGAAGTTCCCGATCTACATATTGCTGAAGCCTAGCTTGTAGAATCTTTAACATGACCTTGCTGGCATGTGAAATGAGTGCAATGCTGTGATAGTTTGAACATTCCTTGGCATTACCATTCTTTGGGATCGGAATATAAACTGGCCTTTTCCAATCCTGTGGCCACTGTTGCATTTTCCAAATTTGTTGACATAATGCATGCATCACTTTAACAGCATCATCTTTTAGGACTTTGAGTAGCTTAACTGGGATACCATCATCTCCGCTCGCTTTGTTGTTAGTAATGCCTTCTAAGGCCCATTTGACTTCACACTCCAGGATGTCTGACTCAAGGTCAGCGATTTCACTGTCATGATTGTCAAGGACATTGAGATCCTTCTTGTATAATTCTTTTGTGTATTCTTGCCACCTCTTCCTGATCTCTTCTGCTTCTGTTAGGTCTCTACCATTTTTGTCTTTATCATGGCCATCTTTGCACGAAACGTGCCCTTGATTTCTCCAATTATCTTGAAAAGATCTCTTGTCCTTCCCATTCTATTATTTTCATCTATTGCATTGCATTGTTCCTTCAGGAAGGCCTTGCTGTTCTCTGAAAATCTGCATTCAGTTGGGTGAATTTTTCCTTTTCACCTTTGCCTTTCACTTTCCTTCTTTCCTCAGCTATTTGTAAAGCCTCATCAGACAGCCACTTTGCTTTCTTGCATTTCTTTTTCTATGGGATGGTACTGGTTGCTGCTTTCTGTACAATGTCATGAACCTCCATCCATAGTTCTTTTGGCACTCTATCAACTCTAGTTCCTTAAACCTAACCTTCACCTCCACTGTATATTCATAAGGGATGTGATCAAGGTCAAACCTGAATGACCTAATGGCTTCCCCAGTTTTCCTCAGTTTAAGCCTGAATTTTGCAATGCGTAGCTCATGAACTGAGCCACAGTCAGCTCCAGGTCTTGTTTTTGCTGACTGTAAGGAGCTTCTCCATCTTTGACTGCAGAGTATATAATCAATCTGATTTCTATGTTGCCCATTAGGTGATGTTCATGTGTAGAGTCGCCTTTTAGGTTGTTGAAAGAGGGTGTTCACTATGACCAGTTTGTTCTCTTGACAAAACTCTATTAGCCTTTGCCTGGCTTCCTTTTGTTCTTCAAGGCCAAACTTTTCAGTTGTTCTGGTTACCTTTTGACTTCCTTCTTTGGCATTCCAGCCCCCTATGATGAGGAGGACATCTTTTTTTGGTGCTAGTTCTAGAAGGTGTTGTAGATCTTTATAGAACTGGTCCACTTCAGCCTCTTCTGCATCAGTGGTTGGGGCATAGACTTGGATTACTGTGATATTGAATGGTTTGCCTTGGATACGGACTGAGATCATTCTATCATTTTTGAGATTGTATCCCATTACTGCCTTCCTCACTCTCTTGTTAACTATAAAGGCCACACCATTTCTTCTATAGGACTCTTGCCCACAGTAATAGATGTAGTGATCCTCTGAGTTGAATTTACCCATTCCCATCCATTTTAGTTCGCTAATTCCCAAGATGTCGATGTTCAATCTTGCCATCTCTTGTTTGACTACATCCAGCTTACCTTGATTCATAGATCTTACATTCCACGTTCCAATGCAGTATTGTTCTTTGTGGCATTGGATTGTTCTTTCACCATCAGACGCATCCACAACTGAGCGTCCTTTTGGTTTGGCCCAGCCGCTTCACTCTTTCTGTGGTTACTTGGACTTGCCCTCTGTTCTTCCCCAGTAGCATATTGGGCACCTTCTGACCTGAGGGGCTCATATTCCAGTGCCATATCTTTTAGCCTTTTGTTACTGTCCATGGGGTTTTCTTGGCAAAGATACTGGAGTAGGTTGCCATTTCCTTCTCCAGTGGATTGCATTTTGTCTGGGTTCTCAGCTGTGGCTTGTCCATCTTGGGCAGCCCTGCATGGCATAGCCCACAGCCTCACTGAACTGCACAAGCCCTCTCGCCATGTCAAGGCAGCAATCCATGAGAGGGAGTACAATATCTACTCAAAAGCAAGTCCCATTGTATTGAATGAGGCTTATATTCAGTTATGTGTGCATGGGATTTGACTCCTACAGTGTAATAGTATGAATGTTTACTGAGAAATTATTCCCATTTTATTCAATGGGACTTTCTCCAACATAAGTATGCATATGATGGCAGCCTTTACAGTGTGATTCTGTGCACACATACCTGAGAATAATTAATGTTTGATTTGCACTGTTCAGGAAAATGTCAGATATCCCTGTCTATTGTCATAATGCATGACTGATGCATTAAGAGTGGGTCTGTATAAGACTGAATTGCAAGTAACTTCCTGAGTCCAAGGTAGGTCTAAAGAATGGACTATAAAGAAAAGGGGTCACTGTGATCCATTTCCCCCAAGGCAGTTTCTCCCTTCTCTGTAGCAGTTAGCTGCCGATAGCTGCCCACCCTGTGATTCTGTGGTTCCATCCCAGACTTTTGCCCAGGGACCCAGAAATCACTAAGAACATCCCTTGGTAATAGTTGCTGCTGGAATCAAGAGATGTCATAATTAATAGTTTTTTCTAAAATGATTGACTATTTTCTGTTTATAGGAAAGAATGTGGGTTCCCAGAAGATAATAATCAGTGAATTTAATAGCTTTGAGTAAAGGTGCATTCACACTACACTAAATAATGCATTTTGCTACTGAATTTTTACTGCGTAAGAATAGCAATAATCCAATTCGTCATGGAGTAACTAATCCAAAATGCATCAACAATGATGTCTATTCTCCCCATTAAATCACATCTATAAATTTAGCATTTTTAGCAGCTGCTACTTCCTCCCTCAGCTTCATCAACAGCCACAGTTTCCTTCTTCAGACTGAAAGAACAGATTTGAACCTCAAAGTCTGAATTGAACCAGTGAACACTCTTTTACTCCCCTATTTCAATCATGCTTTTTGATTCTTAGCCACTTTCCAGTGACCTAGTTTCCCCTCAGTGGCGTACTGCTGGTTGTAAATGCAGAACTTTTTGTAAAGCTTCATTTGTTCCTATTTCAACCTCTACCAGTATTTTGTCCACCAATGCCACCACAATTCTGGAGTTTATTTCCCCTGTACAGAAGCTTATTCCTATCTGGTTCTTTGCTTGGTTCAAGGTTCGTGAGCTGTAGATTGGGAATCACCTGCTCACCACAGATCTATTTGAGGTTTTCACTGAGGCTTGGAAGCTGTCCAGAAAAGAAAATCCATCCAGAAACTTTTACACAAAAAAGCTCATGAGTGTGGTCTTCTGCAGCCCTGGAAATGCCAATATGGTTCTTCCCAATGACAACTTGATTGGGCAATGCTGCTTCCAAATCAGAGAAGTCTGTCTGCACTCCTTGTGATGAGTGGTGTGTGTATAAATATAAGTGATAGAGCTGTGCACATTGTCTTTGTGTTGGTCTTTGAGAGATCTGAGTGTCCTTGTGCTCATGAAATAGCATTGCTGTTTGGCCTGGAGGGGTGTTGCTGGATCTCCTGGCTACAATACACACAGCCACATGAGATTTCTCATCAACATTAGTCCCAGGCCCAGCACGCTCACTGAGCCATAGTAGGAGCCTGCCTGGAGTGCTGAGCTGGGGAGAGGTCACCAGTTTGGGCCCTCCCTCCCATCATGCTTCTAAGCCGACTGAAATAGTCCACTTAGAAACAACAGCGAGGCTCCCAGTGTCAGCATGCAAGCTGCTGCTTCCTGCTGCCACTCTGCCTCTTACATCACAGATGCAACGACTTCCGGGGAGGAAAATGCCGAGCTGAGCTGCTTCTCATAATGGGAGCAGGCTGGAACTTCTGTTCGGGGTAGTGGAAGGCAAATTAATGCCTACTGCCTACTCTTCTCAGTTAGAGATTAGTCCAAGATATGCACAGAAAACTTTGAGGAGATTTACCTTGGCTAAAAGGGAGTCCCGGGGGGGGGGGGCTCCTTTGAGGCTTTGAGGAGTCTCCGGAGAAGAGTTGCATTTTCATCATCTGCAGAAGTTCTCAGAGTCATTTATTTGACATAAGCTCGACAGAATCCTAACCTTCTTGGACAATGTTAAACATCTAAAGCTACAGAAGACCAGGGTGAAACTGGATAATTGGCAGAAAAGGTACAGATTACTATCTTTCATTCCGGGACTATTTACAGTTAAACAGAATAAATTCAGAAGGTGGGAAATGGAAATCTAGAAAGCTTGGGAGAAGAAGGGAGGAAGAGGTGAAATTTGGATTTGTAAATTAAAGGACAGAGCTAAAAAGTGGAAAGGAATTTATTGTTTGGTCTACTTGCATTTTTAAAAAAAGAGCACCATTGTCACAGACCTGCAGCATATACAATCAACACAGGAAGTACGTCAAGTATCATGAGATCTCTTTACCAGTGAAAATGAGATTTGGTGGCAAACAAAGCAGGAAGTAGCTGACAAAAATTATAATACCATTGAGAAACATCGGCGGCCATTGCAAGGAGGTCAAAATTTAAATAATATTTTTAAAGTGTTTGGGAAATTAAAAATTGTTGGAAATAATTGAGATGATGATAAGAGGATAAATACTATTGGACATATTGTTTATAATGGATTTAGAAGCCTTTAAAAGAAAAAAAAATAGAAGCAAAAAGTTGCGACCGCCATTTTGAAGGATTTAAAAATTTTAAAAATTAATATTTCAGTCTGGGGAGCTCTGAGGATGGCGAAATTAGACTTGTTGTAAAAAGCAAGCTCTAGTCTTTTGAAATTGATAGTCAAATTTCAAATTGGCGAGATCAAAATTTGTGGTGTTTTTAAATGTCAGAACACAAGCAAACTCATACAAGGGCTACTTCATTGGAGAAAATGCAGGATCAACTAGAGGCAATAGAGGCCAGAATAATGAAAGGTATGAGAGAGATGATAACTGCATCAAAAAAAGAAATTATAGAAGAGATTAAAAAAGATATGGAAGATCTCAGAAATGAGACAGAGGAAACATCTAAAAAAGTGCAGGAGGTAGAAGGAAGAATGAAAGTACATGACTCCACCTTGTTGAAAATACAAGAAAAAGTGACAATCCATGACTACAAACTGATGGAGACTCAGATACATCTGAGAGGAGTACCTGAAAAGGAAGATGATGACCTGAAAGAATATATAATAAAAATAATTGCAGAATTTTTGGAGGAAGATCCTGAAGAGACTAAAAATATGTATGATTACATGTATAGAGTGAAATCACTCTATGCCAAGAAAAATAATTTACCAAAAGAAGTTGTCATAAGATATATGACAAAAGAAATGGTGGGAAAGATCATGAACAAAAACTTTGAAAAAACATTGATAGTGGGAGGCAGCAGAGTAAGAATTATGAAGGAGTGGCCAAAAAAAGTGATAAATGATAGAAGCACATATAAAAACTGACAGAAAAATTACGGGACGATGAAATGACGTTTAGATGGATAATACCTGAAGGTCTGAGCTTTGAAGTTCAGGGGAAAAGAATCACAATTGCAAATGCACAGGAACTGTGTAGATTTTATGAAGAACATAAAGAATTTGCACCATGATGGATTACAAATTATTGTCTTGGAATGTAAATGGACTAAATTCACCACAAAAAAGAAGGGCAACGTTTTATTCGATTAAAAAGCAAAATAGTAGTATAGTTTGTTTACAAGAAGTGCATATTAAACAAAAGGATTACAAATTTTTATGGAATAAACATTTGGGGTTAGAATTTTTTTCATTGGCTGAACAGAAGAAAAGGGGAGTGATTTTTTATATTAAGCAAGAATTGGACCCAAAATTAGTGTTTAAAAATAAAGATGGAAGATTTGTTGTAGTAGAAATAATATTAAATGAAAAAAAAAACGTTATTGGGACTGTATGCGCCTAATGGTGCAAAAGATGCTTTTTAAAAAGACATTATACAACAATTTGATGAACTGACTTATGACCAAGTTTTGATAATGGGAGACTTTAATGGAACAATTAAGAATTCACTGGATAGGTCTGGGGGGGAGGCAGATAATAACAAAGAAAAAAAATTGCCAAAATCTTTTTTTGAATTGGTCAAACAAGAAAATTTGGAGGACATATGGAGGAAATTTAACCCTGAAGTGTGGGACTATACCTTTTTTTTCAGCAAGACATAAAACTTTTTCCTGAATCGACATGTTGTGGGGCACTAAAGATTTAGGTCTTATAACAAGGAAAATAGAGATTTTACCCAAAATTGGGGCTGACCATAACCCAATAATGTGGATTACAAAATTGTCTAAGAAGTTGAGAAGATGGAGATTGAATAAAGATTTACTACAGAATAAAGAAATCGTGACATATCTAGAAAATGAAACGAAAGCTTTCTTTCAAGTGAATGACAAAGAAGATATAGAATTTCAGATGGTCTGGGATGCCTATAAAGCAGTAATGAGAGGAATATTGATTACCCTGAATAATAAAGATAAGAGAGCAAAAGAAATACAGTTGTTGGACATTCAAAATGAAATAAAGAAAAAAGAAGGGGAGTTGAGAAAAAGGCCAGGGAAAAAAGAAAATTATAAGGGAAATTAAAATATTACAAATGCAAATGAGACATTTGTTAAATAAAGAATTGGAATGGAATTTGAAAAGACTGCAGCAGAAATCTTTTGAGGGAGCAAATAAACCTGGACAGTATTTGGCTTGGCAACTGAAGAAAAAGAGAGAAAATAAAATTATTAATAAAATTGTGGTAGATGAAAGAGAGGTGGTTAGCCAAGAGGGGATAAAAAGAGAATTTTTTAAGTATTATGCTAAGTTGTTTAAAGGTGTTAAAATAAATAAAGAAAAGATGGATGAGTATCTACGAAAGATAAAAATAGAACCCTTAACAGAAAATATGCGAAAAGTTTTGAATGATCCAATTGAAAAAATAGAAATTGAAGCAGCAGTTAATGCAATGAAAAATGGAAAGGCACCTGGGCCAGATTGATATACAGATAAATATTTTAAAACCTTTAAATATGAGTTAACACCGAAATTGCAGAAGTTGATGAACGTGATAAGAATGAAAGGGAAAATACCAAACACATGGAAGGAAGCTGTTATTTCGTTGATACCAAAGGAAGATAGAGATGTCACGAATGTTAAAAATTACAGACCAATTTCGCTATTAAATAATGACTATAAAATATATACAAGAATCTTGGCAGAACGGCTTAAACAACATTTGGTAAATTTTATAAAGGAAGATCAAGTGGGGTTTCTTCCCAAAAGGCAAATAAGAGACAATATCAGAACTGTTGTAAATACTGTAGAATATTATGAAAGACATCCAGAAAAGGAAGTAGCATTAATCTTTGCGGATGCAGAGAAAGCATTTGACAATTTAAACTGGGACTTTATGTTTGCAGTAATGGAGAAAATGGAGCTGGGAGAAAGCTTTATAAGAATGATAAAAGCAATTTACACTGAACAACGTGCAAGTCTATGTATAAATGCAGATCTTACAGAAGTTATGATAATTAGCAAAGGTACAAGACAAGGTTGTCCACTTTCCCCATTGTTGTTTATAATGACTTGAAATATTGCTGATGCAAATCCAAGAAGACAAAGAAATAGGATTAAAAATAAAAGGATTTACTTACAAATACAGAGCATTTGCAGATGATATAATGTTTATAAATGAAAACCCCATACAAGTCACACCTTTGTTGTTAGCTAAAATACAAGAATATGGGGAGATGGTGGGACTTTGTATTAATAAAGAAAAACCAAAACTTCTATGTAAAAATATGCAAATAAATAATCAACAAGAATTGCAGAGACTAACGGGCTGTGAGGTTACCTCCAAAGTAAAGTATTTGGGTGTGGAGATAATAATGAAGAATATTGATCTGTTTAAAAATAATTATGAGAAGCTATTGCGTAAAATCGATGAAGATATGTTAAAATGGAATAAACTTAATTTGTCATTGCTGGGTAGAATAGCTGCAATTAAAATGAATATTCTACCAAGAATAATGTATTTGTTTCAAACTATTCCCATTGTCAAAGTTAGTAAACAATTTGATAAATGGTGAAGAAAAATTTCAGCATTTGTGTGGGCTGGGAAGAAACCAAGGATCAAAATGAAAATTTTGACAGATGCAAGAGAGAGAGGTGTATTTCAACTACCGAATTTAAAATTATATCAGGAAGCAGTTTGTTTAGTGTGGATAAAAGAATGGATAATGCTGTTAAACAAAAAACTCTTAGTGCTTGGAAGGTCACAGAAATAAATTTGGCTGGCATGCGTATTTGTATTATGGAAAAAAGAAAATGGATGGTTTTTTCTCTCACCATTATATAAGAAATAATTTGCTAAATACATGGATGAAATATAAGAAATATGGAGATGAGAGAAAACCGTTGTGGATAGTGCCAGCTGAAGTAATAAAAATAACGGCTGAGATAGGTGAAGAAAAGTGGTTGTCATATAATCAATTATTAAAAATACAAAGTGGCAAAATAGAACTGAAAACTGCTGAAGAGCTGAATAATAAATATGATTGGTTCCAAAAGCAACAAATAAAGAGTTTGGTGGAGAATGATATTAAAACTGAAGCAATAAGAAAAGAGCAAACAGAAATGAAAAAAGTTCTGCTTGGAGAAAATGAAAAATTAATTTCAAAAATATATAAATTACTTTTAAAATGGTCTACGGAGGATGAAGTAGTGAAATCTCAAATGATTAAGTGGGCAATTAATGTAAATAAAGAAATACAGATGGAAACTTGGGAATACTTGTGGAAGAATTCTATGAAGCTTTCAACGTGTCATAGTACTAAAGAGAACTGTTTTAAAATGATGTATAGATGGTATATGACTCCTAAAAAATTGGCAAAGATGAACAATAAGATGCCAGACAGATGTTGGAAATGTAAAAATCAGGAAGGTTCTTTCTACCATATGTGGTGGACTTGTGAAAGAGCAAAAAAGTATTGGCAGATGATTCAGCAAGAAATTTCTAAGATCTTGGGATATGAATTTAAAAAAGTTGTAGAGACTTTTCTGTTGGGATTACAAATGGAAAAATTTCCAAAAGAAGATAGAACTGTAATTTGGTACTTGCTTTCAGCTGCTAGGACATTATATGCACAGTTGTGGAAGCAAGGAAAAATACCAGAGAAATGGGATTGGATTATAAAAGTTTTGACATGGAGTTAAATGGACAAATTAACAAGAATATTAAGAGACTATGATTTAGAAGTTTTTAAAATGGAGTGGAACAAGTTTAGAAGATATGTAGAAAAAGAGTGGAAAATAAAAGGACATTGGACAATTTTTAATAATGATTAAGTTTTAGAAAGAAGAATATAAAATTTTGTTTTAATAGTTAAGGGTACCTTTAAATATTTGCATTTTAAGTAAATAACACTGGTGGGGGTCAAGTAACGGGGGGAGGGGTGGGTAGAAAGTAATATATGGGATAGATAAAAGAAGTTATTAAATATGTAACAAATAGATGTATTACCATATGTTACCAATAAAAATTGTTTTACCTCACATCACAGATGCAAGAGGCAGAGCAATGGTGGCCAGCAGCAGCATGCATGCTGACACTGTGAACCTCGCTGCAGCTGTGCTTGCCATCTCTGGTGCCAGCGTAGGGGTGGTGCTGGCCTCAGGCCAGCATTTAGCACCAGTGCTGATTAGTCCATCAGGGGCCTAAGAGAATTGCCTTCCCTGTGTTTCCATGCTGTGATTCCTTCCCCCCCCCCCCGTTTGTTTCTCTTCTGCAAAGAGTATTACTGCTTTTCACCCCCCCCCCCTTCTCCTTGGGTTGTCCATGCCTGGTTTACTTCAGAGTGACTGGGTTCCCTCAGTCTTCTCTATCTCAAATCCCCCCCCCCCTTCCGCTCCTGGGTTTTCTGCCAAAATTGTTGTATGGTCATTGCCTTGGCTTTTCCTCTTCCTTCAGCATCTCTAACAACCACCCCACCACTTTCTGGGTGATGTACTAAAAAAAAAAATGACAAGATTGCCCACTGGAAATATATTACAGCACAAAAAGAGTTGTAAAGAAAATGCAGAATGATATTTCCATTAAGGTTTCTAGACCTAAATAGACTATTAAGGGGCTGGAGTGGAATGACTGCCCCTGGGAGTAGCAGATGTGTTCTGGGACTGGACTGACAGGCCTGAATATGGATAATAATGGTTTGTAGTAGCAAGTACACTGCTTCTTCAAACTCACTGACTAAGTTCTACCAACCTCATTGTACTTCTCGTTCCAGTTCTCAAGCGGTTTTCTTAATATCACTCCAGTGTAAGTGGCAAATGAAAAGTTTTTTCTCTAGTAAAATATATGGAGGTGAAAGTATTCCAAGAATTTGAGAATAAACTCATTCAAAAGAGTAGCACCTCAGCCATTGTGTATTACATAATCCACAGAATTTTCTTAAAGGAGTTGCAATGTTATTTTAGGAAACAATCAGGTGCAACGTTAAGATTTTTTTTAACAACTTTTCAGCTATATCATTTATCTCAGTATGACTTCAGTCTTTAGAGAGCCAGTTTGGTGTAGTGGTTAAGTGTTCGGACTCTTATCTGAGAGAACCGGGTTTGATTCCCCACTCCTCCGCTTGCAGCTGCTGGCATGGCCTGGGTCAGCCATAGCTCTGGCAGACGTTGTCCTTGAAGGGGCAGCTGCTGTGAGAGTTCTCTCAGCCCCACCCACCTCACAGGGTGTCTGTTGTGGGGGAGGGAGGAAAAAGAGATTGTAAGCCGCTCTGAGTGAAGGGCAGAATATAAATCCGATGTCGTCTTCTTCTTTGTTACATTCATTGTTGTAAAGCTCCCTATCCATTTCTTAAGGTAAAAAAGATTCATACATTTTCACTTTATGCTATCTCTTCATTACTGTCAACTAATTTATTATACTCATTTTGATACTTTTTATGAACCTGAACATGTGAAGAAAATAAGTGAAATCACTTTCTCCTTGCATTCTTACAACGTATTTAAAGTTGTCCCAAAACTTTAATAACTGGAGACTGGTTTAAATACAAAGATGATATTTGAAAATCACAATAATTTTGTCAATTATTTTATAATCTGGTTGTTACCCTGTGTAGGTCAGGAAATCACATATAGAGTGAGAGGGCAAAGCTACATCCATAAAGGTTTTGAGTAAAGGCCTAGCTTTCAGAATAGGCACAACAAATCACACGTAGGAAATAATTCAAAATATAAAGCTGAAGGGGAAGGACAACAAAGAAATACAGACATGTAATGTGTTCCAGAATTGTGTTCTTACAACTCAGCGATAGTCCCAGGAAGACAAAAATATGTTGTGTGTTGGAGGGGGGAGGAAAAGTGCAAGAAATGTGGGAATAGCTGAGCACCACACCTAAGGGTATGTGGTAAGGGTAGACATGCTCAGTCCAGCAGGACACAAATACAGTTGTATTTGGGGACAGATTCTGACTCCAGTTACAGAATTATTGGATTGACTATCAAAAAATTAAAGGTCTTAATTACTTTAGTTGGCTCACTAGATCAAATGGGAAAAGGCATTCCTTTATATATGACAATCCTCAGCCATGAAAAGCTTTAGCAACCTTGACCTGTGCCTGGAAACTAGGTAGCCGATGAAGCTGCCAAAGCACCGTTCTAATATCATCATATTAACAAACCAGTCAATACTCTAATGACAGTATTCTGTACCAGCTGAAGTTTCTGAACAGTTTCCACAGGCAGTCCACATACAATGAATGACAATAATCTAGCCTGAGACTACAGTGGCTTGGATAAGCATGGCACAGTCAACAAAAATCAACATAATGAGCAAGTTATAGATAATAGAAAGCACTCCTAGCCACCTCCTTGACTTGTTTTTCTAAAGAGATATTGGATCCAGTCTTATTCTCAGACTTAAAGCAAAGAAGAAAAATTGTTCTGGAACTTTTTCACTACCAAGCAATGGGCTTTTATGTCAGCTTCTGAGCATTCACCGAGTGCAAGTTCATATTGCAAAACATATTTTAAACAGATCCCTATCACTCCACACGTAACTGCCTATGAAACAATTATGTCAATAATATGTAAATACTCAAATCAGATCTATTTTATTTGGAAGCTAAGTGCTACCATATTCAAAATAAATTAATTGATTGGTTTTATTTATTTTTTTCTCTCAAGGATGAGGCGGGATCACTGGAACCAACTACAACTAGAAAACCTTAATTTCCTGATTCCTCACTCCTCTGGAATAGTGACCTCAGATATATTTTTACTGTTGAGTGAGTTCTTTACTATTTCCTACCAAGCTATCATTACATGCTTCTACCACTTTTTCTCTCAGACAACACAGTAAGAAAGCCAAATGAAGGATACTCAATTGGTGTTCCTTATTACTATGAAATGAACAGATTATTCTGAATTCTATTTGCTCTTCCCAATTTTAAAGAAATGACCTTGAGATAAATCAGGGTAGTTTCTTATAATAGAAAAAAAAATGAGATGCTTTGACTGACTGTAGATATGGGTGTAAATTATTGAATATGCATGAGTTTGAGATGGCTATTACATCTTCCTTTTCTTACTTGAAATTACAAGTGGAATGATAAAACAGGCCAATTCATAAATATGAAACTTCCATTAATTTCAAGATGCAGTGAGTCCAGGGTATTATTCTTTCTTTTTTCTATCACTGCAGCTCAACCAGGGAGTCGATGCATGATGGACACCTCTAGCTGGAAGAGGAATTGTACATGAGGTTATGCCTATATTTGATTTATTTTCCTCAGCATCTTTTCAACAACTATGATTGGTACAAATCCACATTGACTCAGAGATTTCTTTGTCTAACATGCCTGACTGCCATGCTCCTATGCACAATTGCATTTCAGGCACATTGTTTACAGCAACACACAAAAGCACATTGTTTACTGCAACACACAAAAAATATCTGAAAGAATCTTTATATGTGTCCTCTGAACAACTTTATTGGGAAATGTTTGCACACTCAAAAAGTACATGCTAGCATCAGTGGGTTTTCTCCCTAATCTTTACTGCCCTCATGCCTCCATTTTGGTGGCCTCTTTATTTTCCTCTCCATGTTGACATCTGACACCAGGACTCTGTAAGCAGGGGTCGCTTTGTAGAAAAATAGGTGGTAGAGTTCATACAGGGATTGTTATGCAGCTGCACCTACTATTCAATGGACAAGGTTGGGAGGAGGGGGAACCCTCAGAAAGGTTTAGGAGCTGCGCTCCTGTGAGCCCCTGCTAAATCCAAGACCTGTCTGTAAGTATAACCAGCTCTGCTCTATTTTTCCCCAGCACCTATTTTTCTCCTATCTTCCCCTTCATAAGTGATACTTTTAAACCTTTATCTTTCCCCTGTTATTTTATCTCTGTGACCAGGTTAGCCCTATCATCCATGTTCACCATGGTCTAGTTGGGGCCATTCCTAAACACAATGGCTAAAGGGAGGAGGGATGGGCAGATTACATCCTGTCTGATTCTAAGAGAACTCTTTGGAATTACAAAGTCAGACTATCGAGATACAGACCCACATAACAACAATACTATTAATCAGGACTTTCAGCAATGACTCAGTGTGAATCTTGGCACAAAGTCTCTTATTGCATTACTATTTTAACAAAACACAGCATTTTTATCAAATAAGCTTTTCCCCCATGTGTGATTTGAAACTGGACAGTTGGAACTTATTTCTGATGCTCCACAAGCCAATGAGGTATCCAGGATCACCTCTAACACACTTCTGTATTTCAAGACTTCCCATATTTGAAACATTCCCAAGATACTGAAACATTCTTCTCCATTGCCTCTGACAATCTGGGAGTTTCCCTCTGAGT
This sequence comes from Heteronotia binoei, assembly GCF_032191835.1. Taxonomy (NCBI): domain Eukaryota; kingdom Metazoa; phylum Chordata; class Lepidosauria; order Squamata; family Gekkonidae; genus Heteronotia; species Heteronotia binoei. The sequence continues at coordinate 72,651,973 of NC_083231.1, forward strand.
TCTGAACTTTTCAAGGCCAGAAAAAAACACTGTAAAAACTGTGTACATTATTCAATTCAATATCTTGTAGTTGAAGACAGATTCCCCCCCCCCCCCCAAATGTGCATCATTCTCTATTTTTTGCTTACCTAATCAGGTTATGAACCTAGGGTTTCAGGTATCTTGTTGCATTCAGTCCCATTTTGTGTGAAAGACTCCATTTTCCTTTTGTACTTTGCCCTTGGAGCTAGACTCTAATTTGTTTCATGGGTGTTTGCCTTTAACAAGCACCCCTGAACTAATTTCCAAACCCTCCCATATTATATAGTTTGCATAGTTCCATGGTTCTTTTTGAATATTGGCTGCCTATACACTTGAGAATTTTTGCTGCAGAATCACTATTCAGAATTCTAGTTGGATGTAGATCTAAACTTCTCATTTTCCTCTTTTTCTAACTCTAGTCCTCTAGTTATCATACTCAGTGTCTCAGGTTTTTTCTTCTTCCAAATTTGATCTAGCAACCTGATCACTTTGGCAGCAATCATCTTTTTTACCAGTTACCTGTATCACTGTCTGCATTCTCATGATCTAGTGAACAACCTAAGCCAGCAGCTTCTTTTGCTTAGGGCATGAAATGTCATAGAAAGAATACCACTTCCTTATGCTCAGATTGCCCTGACCTGGTAGACGGGCCCAATCTTGTCAGATCTTGGAAACTAAGCAGGGTTGACCCTGGGTAGTATTTGGAGGGGAGACTACCAAGGAATTCCAGAGGCAAGCAATGGCAAACCACCTCTAAACATCTTGTTACCTGAATTGCCTATCTTCATTTATATGGGGGAATTAGTGTTGAGACCAAGCTGGCAAAATTGACATAACAGGCAGGATCTTACATCTGTGTATACCAGGGTCAGTTTCAAAGTGAAAAACTCTCAAAATGATCTGGACCAAGTTAGAAGGAAAATCGTTTTATTGAAAAAATACTAGTTGAATGTGGAAAACATACACACCAAAGTAATCAAGTAACACACACAAACAAGGCCACAGAGAAACAGGATCTTAGAGACACAGAGGTAGTTATATTTACCATCCAGATGTGCAGAAGTCCATGGAAAGGAGATCATGAATGGCCAGTGTATCGTGAACAAAAGGGGACCCAAATTGTGAGTCTGAAAGTGCTACTCATGCACCCTAGAGTGACACACAGAGTTGTGTCTGGGCAGCTGTTTTTATAAACTAGAGGTGTTCTGAGGTGCACAAAATGGAGAGGTTTTTCAAGCTCTGAACAAAAAAGTATGATAGCACCTTAGCAGGTATATTCTGGAGGATGCATATAGGGTTGAGGGCTGATGCTATCTGACACATCAAAGTTATCTAATACTTCAAAGTTAATTCATTTTTAGTAACCCAAAGGATAGCATAGGAAGACAACTATAAATCTGCTTTCCAGAGAAATGTTTACACTTTAAAGGAAGTTTGGCCCAGGACGAGGCCATAGAGGACAGAGTAGGTATTTTGCAGAGAAATGTTACTAAAGGAGATTTATTCTTCAAAGAGACATATAAACTTTCATGGAAATAAGATTTCCATACTGGGACATACTGGAATGCTGAGAATGCTGATACTTACCTGAAGGAGGGGAGCAGATTGCATGGCAAAGAGACAGATGTTCTGTCAGCAACCTCCAGAGTCCATGCTTTGTACAAGATCCCATGATTATATGTGTGTCCCTTTCAGGATTATTCACATTCAGGAGCAATGGTTTGGGGGACCCTTGGGTAGTTCATAGATGGGGATGCCTGTAGAGTCGGATGTAGCAGGCTACCTTCATATACAGAGCACAACGGTGGGGTCTCTTGCCTTGAGAAGCCTACAGGATCACCATAAGTCAGCTGTGACTTGATGGCAACAACAACAAATGCTCAGACTACTCTAGTGCACTGTGTGGTCTTAGGCAAGTCACAATTTGTCTACCTCAAGTCTCCCTCACTTAAATTGTTGTAAAGGTCATATGGGAATACCCAATGAATATTATTCTGAACTTTTCAATGTTCTAAATGTTCCAGAGAGAGAGAGATATTCTTTTTAAACCAAGAATTCTGTTTGGTAAACCTTAGTAGCCATTATATTAGAATTAATATGTAGCATATAGTGTTTGTTTGTTTGTTTGTTTCTTCTAAAGAAAAGTACCATGTAAAATAATTAAAACAGTATGCACCAAATGAAATTATATGTAGAGTTATAGGGAACACTGGTCACCATAAGTGCAAAGCCCCCGTGATTGCTGCACTGCCAGCTCTTATTAATAATGGCATTCATTTAGAATAAGTGCTTGGAGGGGAAGTGGAAAGTATTAATTTGATTTTTAAAAAGATTCAGTGTCATGAATATTTCATTCTATTCAATGCAGCATGATTCCTGTTTACCACTAATAAATTAACCTAAGGATATAACTTTTACAAGTGAAATAGCAGTTCCCCCCTTTTCCTTATAGATCTTCACTGAACCTTGCAAGATGCATTGCTTTATTGAAATACAGCTTTTATTTAAAGCAGTTTCTCAAACTTCCAAATACATGTCTAATTTCCCATACAAATAGAACAAACTTATCAGATCCTCAGTCTTGTCCTGGGTGATTTTTAGCCCCCTTTAGAATCCTGTGCTTTAACTATGATTAATGTCAATCATATTATCTGTGTTCTCTTCTTGATAAGCCATTGAACAGCTTAACCTTGTGCCTTGAAGTAGAAGGCACTGACAGGAAATTGGTTGATGAAAACTAACAATTAATTGAAACCAATAAGCTTAGAAGAGTGTAGTTCTCTGAAGGATTGCATTGTAAGTTTACTAGCATGGAAATTATATCTATACAGCCATGAAACCAAAATAGACATTAGGCATCCCAATGTTCCAGTGCCAGCTCACTCAATTTGAGCTCATGCTTGTCTTAAGAGCTTTGGGTATCTTACCAGTGATTTCTATAAAACCAACACAACTGTTAAAACATAAGGCTGGAGAAATCATGACTAAATAAAGGTTTAAATCTGCTCTCCAGCCTATCCAACGAGGCCATTCAAAAACTGAACATATCTTTTTTGCAGTTCCAATACCTTCTGAGTTAAACCTCACAATCTCTTCTCCGGACTGAGGACTTCTCTCTGCCTCACCTGTAGCTTGTCTTCACCCCAGCTATGTACCAGGTCTCTACCTGAACCACCACTGCTGGGCCTGTTGGCAAGGCTGTTGCCCCTACTGGTTGCGGTCCACTTCCCTGACATTCTCGAGGGCTACCAGGACCTGCTCCTAGTTGGTGCAGGTATGCCAGACTGTTGCTGGTTGATGGCATAATTGATTTTGTTGGCACAAACCCAAGCCAACTCCCATCCATGACAGCCCCTGGCTCCACAAGTCAGCCATAGGAAAGCAGAGAAACAAAGAACATGTGCAAAATATTTGTAATAATCAACTTGTGACTTTTGGCCATTTTGATTACAAATTTCTCTAAGCTATTGCACCCAGATACTTTCAGCTGCCAGCCTCCTGGTGGGACCTGGAGATCACCTGCTTTTTTAATTGATCTCTAGCTGCCAGAGATCAACTCCCCTAGAGAAAATGGCAGCTTTGAAGGGTGGACTCTATGGCAATATACCATGCTGAGTCCCCTCCCCTCCCCTCCCCACCACAAACCTCAACCTCTCCGAGATCCACCTCCAAAGTCTGCACGTATTTTCCAACACAGACCTGGCAACCCTACTTACCAGTAACTGCTTTATTTAGTTTTGCTGTAATTTAGCAGATCTGCTCAGCCTTTTACAGTAGGAAATCTTTTTCTAAGCTATAACCTCTGAGCTTTCAGTTCCTTATACAAGATTTAATTTAATTAAGGGGTGGCAAACCCCTAAATTCTAGTGTTTCCATCTTGTAACTTTGGATATGAATAACATAGGCTCTAATTTCAAGCAGACAGTAGAGAGCCAGCTTCAGCAGAATTATTGGATTATTTAAGGAAGTGAAAGTGCTCTTTGTTTCTTCAGCACATGGTAAATCCCAGAACTATGGTTGCCAAAATTATAACTAAGCTCCATTAGTCCATGAAAAGGCTCTGCTTAAAAATCAGACAGCTTACTGACATCAGGAGTAAAGAATCTAAAATTATTTGGTTGATCTTTTTTTGAAAACCAAACTTCTAGTAAAACTATTGGATACAGAATTCAGATTTGATGATAATCAGGAAAAATATAGTTCATTTTTGTCATTATGATTAATTACATAAAACATCTGTTTTTAAAATCCAGCCCAAGGAAAGATTATTTAATTTACCTTTCATTAGTGCTAATATATTTCTCTTTCACACAAATCTCTTGGTCCTATAAAGTATTATAGTTTTGATTTTAGTGGGGTTTTTTTTTTCCATTTGGAAACAGAATTTGCAAATGTAATGCATTTTTTGCATGGGATGCCTAACCAACTAACTAGATTCTTGTGTGCATGTGGATTTTTTATGTGGTATTAGAAATACAGAAAAGAGATGACACGTATCTTATAATACAGTACTTTAAAATGGGAATATACTTTAATTAAGGATTTAATTATGAATTATTGATTTGTCTTGTTGCAATTAAGTCTAGTAGATAGCTAGCAATCAAGTTGGAAACCTGATTAGCATGCCCTCTAACTCCTTGTTTAGCCACAAAGTACTACTTCAAATGGTATAATGGTTAGGTGGGAAGAGCTAAATTGGTGGGAAGACCTACATTGAAATTCCAGTTTGTATGGTTACAGAAGTCTGGAAAAGGGCTGCCACCTATCACGGCAGATGTATTGTGAAGCTCTGGTTGCACTTCTTGAAGTGCTGTAGCTGAACATGCACTTCAAGAAGGAGACCACGTCATCCACTTTGAAAGAACTGAAGTCCTTTCTACGGTCTCACATTATCATACCCACCTGAACAGAGAAGCTATTGAGATTTACAAACACCAGCACAATTTTAACAGAAAGGAAGAAGGCATTTTCATCCACCAGTCTTGGTACCCAGCTCTGCAAAACACCATACAGACTATAAATTGCAGAAAGTCTCAGAACAACCAGCAAATTCCACAGAACAATCAGCACAGTCAACAACCATCTTCCTTATCTTCAAACCCCTTCCAACCCTCCCAGCAATTAACATGGAACAATGGTCACATTGTTTCCTTATCACTACCCTTCCAGGAAGCCCCACCAAACAATGGGCACATCCACAAACCAATTGCTCTTTCATCACACCCCCTCCAGCATAGAAATAGCAGCTCTCCAGCAGCCCTGGCCCCACTCAATGCACAGCAGCCAAGAAGGTCTGAGCGCCTGCTCCGGCTGCAACGCCACTGAGGATGTTCTCTGCAGCTGAGAACGAAACATCTGGAAGGAAAACTTTCTCCAGTAGAACACGGCACTTGATCCCGAAAGATTCTACAAACCCTGATGGAATAGTAGCTGGAATAGGACGCCCGCTGCCTCAACCAAAGGCCCAGTGAAATAGCTCCATCTTGCAGGCCCTATGGAATGATAATAGCTCAGGTAGGGCTTGGATTTCCATAGGGAGCTGATTCCACCAGACTGGGGCCAGGACCAAGAAAGCCCTGATCCTGGTTGAGGCAAGTTGGATGTCCTTCAGGCCATAGTGGTCAGAAGGTGTTGCGTAGCAGAACACAATGACCTCCAGGTGTATATGGGGAAAGTTGCTTCCGAATTATGAATTAATGACCTTCCAAATGTCCTATTATTGACAGCCTTGCTCAGGTCTTGCAAACTGAGTATTGCGGCTTCCTTGACTGTCAGTTCACATGTTGAGTCTTCTTTTCCTGTAGCCTTCAACTTTTCTTAGCCTTATTGTCTTTTTCAGTCAGTCTCATATTCTCATAATGTGACCAAAGTACAATAGCATCAGTTTAGCCACTTTTGCAAACTTGTTTTTATTTTTTTAGAAAACAAAGTAAAAATGTAAAGGGAACACAGAAACAAAAAGGGGTTGCATATCACAATTATATATATAAAAATTATGTATCACAGAATGTGTGAAACAAAAAACATTTCCCTCCAACACCACCTTCATTATATTTTTTTAAACACTAGCTATAAAATGCAATGGTATTTACTTCTGAGGCATTTATATTCAACATTTTGGATGTCAATTCTTTCAGAACAAATAGCCACCTTTTATAGCCACCAGGTCTGTGTTGGAAAATACATGGAGACTTTGGGGGCAGATCCAAGAGAGTGTAGGGTTTGGGGAGGAGAGGCCTCAGCATGGTCTAATCCAATAGAGTCTACCCTTCAAAGTAGCCATTTTCTCCAATCTACAGTCCGAACTATGGTGTAGGAACTAAATACCCTGGTCTTCACTGCAACTTTCTTCTGAGTAAACATGCTTGGAATATGACTACATAATATCTATTCTTGCTCTTCAAGTCACCCACAATTAGAACAGAGATTTTGCCACAGTTTTTTCCCCTCAGTGGCTGACCTTGGAAGGACTTGTGAAATTGCCTCAAGAGAAAGGGAATGAAATTATCTATTTCTTGGACCTCTTATCTACACTCACCTTGAATAATTCTTAAAATAAAATTTGCAAAACTATGCCTGAAATCTAAAGAAAACAGCAGCTATTATGATGAAACTGGCTGTGGCCTTTTATAGCTTTCTTTATCTTTTATGACTGCTCTGTTCCCTGCAGTGTATCTGTGAAGTGCAGAAAAAGTTCACAGCAGATGATTATACTAAGGTACCAAAGCCAGTGAAGTGTGAGATAATCTTTTGAGCTGAGAATTAGTGTCTCGGGCAACCTAGCGAGAATCCAAAGGGGAGTTATTCCTTCAGTAAAGTTTAACATCTAAAGGCTCACCTGAAGCTATAACTCTTTTATTACTCTTCAAATCAATACTTGTGACCATCTGGTTGCATGTTAATGTTTTCTCCCTCCCTTGCTCTGATCTGTGACATGCCTACTTTGGCAATATAATGCAAATTTGTAAGGCTCTAGGAAGGGCAGGGTATGGCAATTGATATGGTCAGTTTAAAAATGTTAAAAGTTATGCTTCCTCTTTCCTTTAAGAGTTTATTCCCCTCCCTGAAATGCACAAATATGAATAGAAATTCTTTATGTGTTTTAAAATAGGTAAAGTTACATGTCCGTGGTGTTAAAATAGATCATGTTTTGAGGTAAACTCTGCATATTAAAGTATAGTTGCTATTTCAGGATATATCTCTTTTTTCACAATTGACTTCTTTAAATAATTGAATTTTGAGAGGCATTTGCTATTGGTGATACCTATGCCTACAGAGATCACAATTTTCATGCAGCAAAAGTGAGCTTTTGGTTTGGTTATAAAGATACTATGATACATGATTGAATTTCAGATCATTGCAAATTAGTTATAATGGAAAATATTGGATCCAAAAGTTTATATTTACCCCCATACGTAGGTTTGCCAGTCCCCAGGTCTGAGAGGGGGATCCCTTAGTTTTGCAGGCTCCTTCCCACTGCCTGTCAGATGACCAGTGGGCAAAGCCCTGCTCCAATAGCCACTATGTGCCTTTAGATCTCAGGCAGGTTCAGAAGCTTGCAGCTGCTTCTGTTTTGGAAGGTGTGTGTGTGCCTTTAAATCTCAGCCAGACTAAAGCTGCGGGGGGGGGGGAGGAGGGGGAAGCAGGAACAGCCATATCTATGTGAGAGAGAGCCCAATCCCGCTTCTCATTTTGCATTCCTTTCAGAAGCTTTTTGCATAGTAAGAGGGATAGCAAAGAGTTAGCTAGAACCTGACTATGAGATAGAGGAACACTCCTAGACCTCTCTCTTGATAAATTGGTTGAAATACAGCAGATTGCTACCTTCAGCAACTCCAGTGAGTAAAGTTATCTATACCATCGCCCCAGGGAGATCACAGGGAGTGGGCATCCAAACTGTTTATTTTAGCTGCTCTCTCTCTCTTTCTCTTCTTCTTCTTCTCTCTCTCTCTGTGAGTTCATTTTCATTTTGGTGAAAGTGCAGCTGCTGTGGAACCATTTAAATGCAAAAAGGAGGAGGAAATGAAGACTGTATTCAAGGGAACTGCACCGCTGTATGTTTATTTTTAGGGAATGGGAAAGTTTCCTGGCTCCACCCCCAAAGTCGCCAGATATTTCCTGAGTTTGACCTAGCAACTTGACCCCCAAATCAGAGAGTGATCTGCTAACAGAGTCCATGATATCAATTGATGTTTCAAGTGTACTACTACATTAAGAAATAAATACATCTTATTTTTTCCCAGGCATCCCCAATGAAGACATGAGACAACAGCACTGAGTTTAAATAGTTCATTTATTTAATTAATTTTGCAGATCTATGTCATGACGAATGGCGGCAGACGCGTGAGGCTTCGGCTCCTGACCCGATCTTCCCGCCCTCCCTCACAGACACAGGCAAACACATCATTTTTCACCCCGGATTATGGGAAAATCGTCACACAAGAAGAGTAAGCCCGTTTCCAATAGCGCTCGGCTCCTTGAATCTTTCTTTGAGTCAAGCTCCCGATTAAGCTGTTCTCTGTCAAGGCTGACTGACTCACCCAATATGGCAGACGAAGCTGTCAGCCAGCCTTCTTCCTCAGATCTTCTCACTATTAAAGAGTTTCGTAGCACCCTGAACTCTTTCAAATCGGACATGCTTGATAACATAACTACCATTCTTAGGCCAATCACAGAGCAACTTAGCGCTATGCAGCTCACCCTGCAAGAAGCCACAGCAACGGCTAATTCAGCGTTGGAGACAGGCCTCGGTAACCAAGACAACATCCGCCATCTTCAGGCCCATGAACGCTGGGCCACAGATAAAATCCTAACCTTGGATAACAAAGCACGGGAACGGCACGTCAAACTTAGAGGTTTTGATGAGCATGAGGAGGGATCTTCAGACCTTGCCGCCTTCTTAGCATCCTGGCTAACAACTGCCCTTCGTTTAGAAGATGGCATTGCCCCTCACATTATGCGCGCTTATCGGCTGGGCTCAGCATATTCCCCCCGCTCCCGTGGCTCCCGGGATGTTATTATAGAATTAGCCGACCTCCGCGTCAAAAAGAAGATCTTAGATACTGCCAGAAATCAAAGCGGTCTTGCATTTAAAGACAAGCAGATTTTAGCGTTTCCAGACCTTTCTGCAGAAACTCTGCAAAATAGATACATACTTAAACCAATAGCTCAAAAACTGACTGCAGCAAACATCCGCTACAAGTGGTCGCCATCTGGCAAGCTCATTGTACACCATCAAGGAAAAACCTGGACTATTGAAGACCCAGACACAGGCTTGTATCTGCTGCAAACACTTAACCTAGATGTCCCAATGGAGCTGGATCGCAAAACACAGAAGCGTAAATGGACCTTTGCATCGCCACCAAAGGATCGCAAAATCTCAGTCTGCACTCCTGAGTTAGCTCGTGATCCAGACTCTGTGCAAGTTTTACAACCCATGACTTCTCCATAAACCTGTGTCGTTTCATCGCCCTTTCTTAAAGAAAGGGTTTTAAATGCTTTACAATATCGTAGGGAGGGAGGGGGAGGGAGGGCAACAAGGGGCCGCACTCTCCAGCTCCTGAACATGGTGGGGATATGTAGTGGGAGGGTAAGAGGTTCCCTGTCCTGGGTGGTTTCCTGGGACCCATGGGTTCTCCCTGTTTGTTTATTTCTAGTAATATTGTTGAATTTATCAGGGAATGAGAATGTTCCTCCACGCCTACTTTTGCGAACTACACAATATAGTAATCTGATTGTGGGGGAAACAGTAAAGGGGGGTGGGGGGAAGGGGGGGAAATGGTTTACATGCGCTGGCATTTTCCTTGTTTTGTTACTAGATACTCTGGTTACTGTTGGATCAGTTATGCAGGTATGCCATCTACTGGACCTCGCGAATAAAGTGAATTTGCAGGATTTTTTACTGACATGTGTTATATTCATTCGTTCTTCTGTTAGTTTTTTAAGGTTAGACATGACTCTCCCACCAGTGGACTATCTTAGAGATAATCTTTCCTTGTCTCTCTGCCTTATAGATTTGTCATTTGGGATATGGGTCCCTTCTCTTTCAGGTCTATTCCCATTCTGTTGGCTGGGTTTGATAAATTGGCATAAGACACCAAAGCAATTGGGCCCAACTCCTGTAGCTTCTTACTTCCTAGTACTCCACCATGCGATTGCTATAAACATGCTACTCAGTATCACCTCACACTTGCTCTTATGCCTAACGCCCTACTATACTAGTACAGGGATTTATATTATGCTCCTTTACCATGACCGCAGTTTTTTGCCTCCTCACCATATCTCTTTTGCTTTTTATCTCCACTTTATCTGCACATACAAATTTCAATGGCTACGGATCTGAAAATTCTTTCGCTTAACTGCCTGGGGCTTAATAACAAAATCAAATCAAGACGTATTTTCTCAACTCTAAAAAAGGGGGCTCTAGACATCGTATTTTTGCAAGAGACCCACTTGAGAAATGATACTAACCTCATGTTTCATTCTTCTTACTTTCCCATGACCTTTACTTCTCCAGGCTCATCTCATGCCCGGGGAGTGGCTATATTACTTTCACGCTCTCTCCAATTCTCTTGCCAGGCTTCAGAAGGAGATGATCGTGGTAGATATCTCTTTGTTAAGGGCAAACTCAATGAGAAACTTATAACCCTAGCAGCCATATATGCACCCAATTCAGGGCAATTAGACTTTATTCGCGAGGTTATGTCCAAACTAAAAGTTTTTCAGGAAGGCCCTATAATTATTGGTGCTGATCTTAACTTCCTCATGGACACCCAACTGGATAGAAAAACAAACTGCACATCTCCTCACCCCCCTCTTAAACGGTTTTCTTCACCTACGGGCCTACAAAAAATCATGCTAGACATGGGACTTACAGATGCCTGGAGATTCCTGCATCAGAAAGAAAGGGATTTTACTTATTTTTCAGCACAGCATCAAACCCACACATGCACTGATTATATCTTTCTTTCTAACTCTCTTTGCAACACCCTCATAGACTCGTCTATTGAGCCAAAACTTTGGTCCGATCATGCCCCAGTTCTTTGTTCTCTTAGGTTAACGGAACAATACGATCGTAGCTTCTCTTGGAGACTAGATAACTACCTCCTATTGGATAAAGAATTCTCTGGACAAATTGAATGTGAGATTAAAGAATTCTTTAGGCATAATTTTTCTGAAGATCTCCCTCCGCAAATGATTTGGGACGCGTGAAAAGCTGTCCTACGAGGCAAGATCATTGCGCTAACTGCTGCTCGAAAGAAAAAAAGGCAGGGTCTTATTAACAGCCTGACTGCCACAATTCGAGATCTTGAGCTTCAACTTAAGCGAACGTGTAGCAAAAAAATCTACTTTCATTTACAAGAAGAAAGGAAACGGTTAGAAGCCTTAGAAACACAGGGAATCAAGCGTAATCTACTATTCACTAAACAGGCTTACTGTTACAGAGGCCCCAAATTCCAAAGGCTCTTGGCATGGAAAGCCAAGTGCCAAGCCGCTAACTTAAATGTAAAGGGTCTCAGAGACCGTAACAACACTTTATGCACTTCATCAAGATCCATTTTAAAAGTCTTTAAACAATTTTATTCCTCCTTATATCAATCCAAAAACCCATCCTTAGAATCGATCTCGGCCTTTTTTCAATCTATCAACTCTCTGCCCAAGATACTAGAATCTCACAGAAGTTACCTCGACCATCCCATAGATGAACTGGAACTCGCTGAAGCTATTAAATCCTTGCGTACAAATAAATCCCCGGGCCTTGATGGCTTCACCTCCGAATTCTATAAAGCACACGGCTCTTCTCTCTCTCCATATCTGTTATCCCTTTTCAACAATATCTTGGACACTGGCTCTACTCCTCAGTCATGGAGCCTCGCTAAGATCATCATTTTGCACAAGAAGGGAAGAAATGAACAGGACCCTAGATCCTATCGACCGATATCCCTCCTAAACACTGACTACAAACTCTTTGCTAGTATCCTAACTAAACGGTTAAATAGCTTCATAGCAAGTTATATTGCCCCAGATCAGTCAGGCTTCATTCCTGGTCGCGACTTAACAGATGTCACCCAAAAAACGCTGAACTTAATATACCATTGCAAATCTAAGGCCATTCGTGATGCTTGCATCCTATCTATAGATATAGAGAAGGCCTTTGATTTGGTTGAGCCACTGTACCTCCACTCTTTACTCGAAAGAATGAATTTTAGTCCCAAATTTCGCAACCTTATAGATTCCTTATACCTCTCCCCTTCAGCTCTGTTACGAATCAATAACCTTAACTCAGATATCTTTACATTAGGGGTACTCGCCAAGGGTGCCCTCTTTCGCCTCTCTTATTCGCTTTTGTAATTGAGCCTCTTGCCATCAAAATCAGAGAAGATTCACGAATCCATGGCGTCCCAGTAATGACAAGAACTTTTAAGATAAGCCTTTTCGCAGATGATATAACCCTATATCTCACCAACCCTTTCTTATCGCTCCCGGCAATCCATTCCCACCTGTCTGACTTTGCTGCAGCTTCTGGCCTCACTATAAATTTTGACAAATCCCTTCTACATCCCATCTCCCTATCCTCTGCTTCCAGTGCCTTCATCAAAAAACACTATAGGTACAAATGGGTCACAAAATCTTGGAAACATCTTGGAGTTCACATCCCTCTAAATTTCGATACCCTCTCTTCCATCAACCAGATGGAGATCTCTAATTCTATCAACTCCCTTTTAACTCTCTCTGGCGAAAAATTTCTCACTCTGTTGGAACGCATCTACCTAGTCAAATCTCTGGCCTTGCCTAAGATAGTGTTTTATCTACGCGCTGTCCCTTTGTGTATCCCAGCCCCCTTGCTAAGTAAATGGCAGACTCAAGTGAATGAATTTGTATGGCAACATCGAAAGCCAAGGCTTAATTTCGCGTCCTGCAGGCGACCTACTTCGACGGGAGGGCTGGCGGTCCCTGACATCTCCAGGTACCATGATGCTATCATCCTTACTACCTTAATAAAATATTACAGGCCGTCATATGTGGCGGATTGGAAGTTCATTGAAAATTCTTATCTTAAGACTTCTTCCTTCCAGGAAGAGCTTTGGGGTTTCTCTAGGCGTGTCAAACCTTCCCTTTCCTCAAATCCCTTTTTAGCTTCTCTTCTACAAATCTGGCACAAACACTGCAACCTATTAGCCCCTCCAACTTCCCCCTTAGCCACATTTCTCGGCCAACCCTGGTTTACCCCAGGTCGGTATAAAAACTCTTTCACAAAATGGAGACGGCTGAGGCTGACTCGCTTTGTTGATGTCCTGTCTAAAGGGGTATTAAAAGATAAAGTGACCTTAGAGGCAAACTCTGATATCCGACTTCCATGGTTTGAATACCTGCAACTCAAGCATTTACTGGATACTCACCTCTTTAGTCCTCCCTTGCGAATCCTTCTTGGTGATTTTGAAAAACTTCTATCGAGCGATTCAACCCCAATTAAAGGCTTGATATTGAGAATTTACAAATTATTACTCCACTCCATTGACATAAAACCACACTCCTATCAAGGGGCCTGGCACCGAGATCTGGGTATTGAACTAGCCAAAGAGCAGTGGCAGGCCATCTGGAACTCCACCATATATAAAACAAAAGCAATGAATGTACAACTTCAAGCCATTAAAGTTCTCACACGTTGGTATAAGACCCCGGTACAGTTATCACACTCCTGCTCAATTTCTCCCCTTTGTTTTAAGAACTGCGGTCAGAGAGGCACATTTTTTCACTCCTGGTGGCTATGCCCCGTCATAAAAAATTTCTGGAGACTAATCTATCCAGAAGTACAGGACCTCACCTCATTTTCTCCTCCATTCACACCGGAATATGCTCTCCTGAATCATACAGGCACTTCGCGTATTCCTGCACAAACAGAGGATTTAATTTCGCATATGTTTGTGGCGGCCAAATTTGCAATCGCCTCGGTTTGGAAACAGCAAAATCCTCCATCAACGCAGGCATGGTGGCTAAAGCTGTGGGACTACTTTGTCTTAGGTAAGCTCACTCATGACTTAGATCCTCGTAACACCTCCCAATCTGCTTCTCTGGACTTTGTGTATAAATGGCGTCCCTTTATTGACAAGGTCTCAAAGGACAGCAAAAGTCCTAATGACCCATATCATGCTATACTGATGTCATGTCAACTGTTGTTGTAACCTGGATTTTAATAACTAACTTTGTTTATATCCATCTTCCTGTTGTATATGGGTACATGTTACACATCTGCCGATGCATTTTCATACTTGTACCTTGAACTTTATATTAATACAAAAAAAAAAGATCTATGTCATATCCTTAAGTATGCTAACATATTTAAATAGATGGACAGTGCTAGGCAGCCTGGCAATGGCTTCTTCTGTTTGCCAGCACCTTGATGCCAAACTGAGCCTGCATCTTTCACTGGCATTGTTTTATCTTCATATCCACATGATGTGCTGAGAGATGCTCAGCCCCAGACCCTTCCCTGATGTGCTGCACAACCACTACTAAGCTCAGAAAGATGTTTTTCAGCACCAAGGATGCCCCTTCCCAGCTGCACCCCACCACATGGCCAGTAATGTGCTGTTGCAGACATTCCCTTCTTTGCTGCTGATGCCTCAGGGTGCTTGAGCCTCATCCATATATATTCTGATTAACCTGCCTCCCCTTGCCAAACTAATCATGGCCTAAAAAATCCAAAGACCAGGACTATTTAACCGCCTTTACTCCAACATTAGAAAGCAGACAAAAATGGCTGCTCTGTAGCCAATCAGAGGAAACCCAAAAAATTCCTGCTTGACCCCAAAAGTGACCAGCTAATCCTGTGCTATTAAAGGGAGAGTAGGTGAGTCAGCAGCCAGCAGAAAGCCTGCTTGGAGCAGGTTTGACCACAATATAAGTGGCAAAATCATGCTTTCTTATTGGCTGCTTTAAATGTGACTATCCAATTAAGCATGGTGCCTACCTTGTATCCAAGACAGGCTGAGGCATACTAATCTCTGGAATTAATGCCATGATTTCCATTTCCCTCCCAAAGGGAAAACATGATCTATCAGCCTGTCATCTCCGGATGCCAGTAGACAGTCATGTAGATTTAATTTAATTTAGTTTCGTTTAATTTAATTTTTAGATTTATATCCTGCCCTATCCCACAAATGGGCTCAGGGCAGTTTACAACAATAAAACAACAGAGTTAAAATATTATCATAAAAACAGAATTTTACAAAACAGAAGCAGCGCAGTAAACTATCTTACAGACATAGGCAGTAAACAGCATGTGGCTGATGGCTAACAGCATAACACAATACCATAATGGTGAAATGCTGGGGAAACTGATGACTTTCAAAGGTTGCCCGCTGGATTAATTAAAAGCCTGGTGGAAGAGCTCCGTCTTATAGGCCCTGCAAAACCATGATAAGTCTCGCAGGGCCCAGATCTCCAGCAGGAGCTCATTCCACCAGGTAGGGACCTGATTGAAAAGGCCCTGGCACTTGTTGAAGCCAGCCAGGTATCCTTTGGACCAGAGACTATGAGAAGATGTTGAGCAGCAGACCTCAGAGCCTGGAGGGGGGGGGGGAGTTCATATGAGAAGAGGCAGTCCTGGAGATATGCAGGCCCCTGACCGTAAAGGGCCTTAAAAGTAAGGACCAACACCTTGATCCAGATCCGGTACTCTAGAGGTAGCCAGTGCAGCTTGCACAGCACCGGTTGCATCAGCACCCATGTAGGCCTCGATGCCAACAACCAGGCTGCTGTGTTCTGTACCTGCTGGAGTTTCTGGAGCAGGGTCAAGGGAAGCTCCACATAGAGAGAGTTACAATAGTCTAATATGGAGGTGACCATTGCATGAATCACTGTGGCTAGATTTTAGGAGGTAAGGTAGGGGCCAACTGCTGGGCCCACCTCAGATGGAAAAAGGTGGCTCTTGCAGTGGTGGTGACCTGTGCCTCCATAGATAGAGGCATCCAGGAACACCCCCCGGCTCTTCACCTCTGCCGATGGCATTAATTGGATGCCATCAAAGGGTGGGAGCTTCATCCCACTCCCCATCCCCTTCTGACCCAGACACAGGACTTCTGTTTTTGATAGATTTGGTTTCAGCCAGCTCTGATGCAACCAACCAGCCATGGCCTGCAATACCTCACCCAGTTCTTTAGGGGCAGAGTCTGGGTGGCCATCCATAAGCAGATAGAGCTGGGTGTTATCAGCATATTGGTGACAACCCAACCCATATCTTCAGACCATCTGGGCTAGGGGGCACATATAGATACTAAATAGTATAGGAGAAAGGATTGCCCCCTGAGGCACTCCACATTCTAGTGGGTGCCACTGGAACAATTCCCCCCTGAGAGCCACCCTCTGTCCCTGACCATGGAGAAAGGAGGTCAGCCACTGTAAAGCTAATCCCCGAGTAAATGTGATACTGGGTGGTAGTTAATAAGGAATGTAGGGTACAAATATGGTTTCTTCAGGAAAGGGCAAACCACTGCCTCTTTCAAAGCTGTAAGCCAAAATGCCCTCAAAACGAGGTTGGGGAATTGTCAGGTGGGCACCTGGCTCACTCAGGATTGTTTTACCTGTGTATACAGGATTAACACATCCAGAAAGTGATGCTTAAAATATTAGGGACTCTAATTAAGTAAACAATTACAATTTATTCCAGAAAAAATATAGGCTTGCATATAAGATAAAATACTCATAAAATCATTCATACAGTCCTAGGATATATATAGAGAGAGATAGAGACAACACATGGGTAGACAAACGGTGACAATTACCGATCGTAGTCTTCAAAAAGGCTCCAATGGCAATGATAGAGGACAGGGGAAATGGACCCAAAACTATGGCCAGAATTGGGGATGGATCTAGACAGCGGAACTGGGGTACTGCTAGATGCACACATGTGGGGAGCTGTGACACAGGTTATAAAGACTAGCTTGAGCCCTTAGGG
The DNA here is from genome assembly GCF_032191835.1 of Heteronotia binoei. Lineage (NCBI taxonomy): Eukaryota > Metazoa > Chordata > Lepidosauria > Squamata > Gekkonidae > Heteronotia > Heteronotia binoei. The sequence continues at coordinate 72,668,951 of NC_083231.1, forward strand.
GATGGGAGGTACAGGGGTGGATGACAGGTGGTCAGCTGGTACATGACCTCAGAAAAGGGGAGGCTCTGCAGTGACCATAAGGGCTGGACTTCTGCAGTAGCCAATAGCAAGTTAATTGGTGGTGCCCATGACTGACCAATGAACAAGCATGGTCCATGGATACCTGGTTAAACTTTCAGGTTGCAATGGACCAGGGTGAGGCTCCAAAATGACAGTTGGGGAGAAGAATGGGGGAGATTACTGGGTGGGGAGATACTTAAGACTATTAAACTTATCTAAAAGGGTGACAATAGAGAGCCAAATCATTGCCTAGGTAACACCCAGTTTACACAAAGGAACTTGGCTCTGGCTGAAGATGGTCTTCCTCTTCTTTAGTCTTCTTTCTGGCACAAGTCCTTGTCTTGAGTTCCATTGGACAAAGGCTTGAGTGGTCTGGCAGGATCCATGCCTGGATAAGCTTGATTGCCTTACGCAAAAGTTGAAGCAGCTGTTGGATATGGAGTCAGGAAAACAAGATGGATTCTGGTGGTGTTAGCCTTTGGTTCATGGAAACAGGCTGGAAACTGTTTGCCTGTACAGTTCATGATGGCGTGGCTTCTTCCACTGCAGCGGCCAAGACTGGGCACACAAGGAACAGCTGGAAGCTCGTCTGTAGTTCTGGCTAACACCCATCCAGAGATGTAGAATGCTGCTGCAAAGCTGAGGCTTATAGTATCCACATAAGCCTTAGCAACCATGGGAAAGTCCACTTCTTAGAGCAGATATGTGTGAGTCAAAATTCCAGGCACCCTGGCAACCGTACTGGTGATCACAATGTCCGTGTGTATGAACAGGTGGGGGCTTTTCCTTACAAAGCTCCAGGGAATGCCCCTGATAACAGCGAAGTGTTGATAATCTCCTACAGGGGAATAACTACCTCATCACCACTAGCTTTTACCAGCCATGATGGGCAGGGATCAAGGGGGCAGGTGGCCAGTTTCCCAGCCCCTGCGGTCTTGTCAACCTCCTCCTGAGAAAGCAGGCTGAACTGGTCCAAGACCGGACCCAGAGACGGGCAAGGGACCTCCAGTTCACATATTGTATCAAATGGAACTAGGAGATCATGGCAGAGCAACAATATTTTATCTGTAAAATAATTTGCAAAAGCTTCACAGCCAATAGCCAATTCCCTAACATTAGGAATGCCTTGAGGCAAAGACACTAGAGACCGAATTAATCTGTGCTGGACGCGATTTTGCAGATGCAATGGAGGCTGCATAGAATTCCTTCTTTGTGGCCTTCATAGCCATCTCATAGGTCTGAACAAAGGACCTGTAGGATGCTCTCAAAGCTTCATTGTAAGCTCTCAGCCATACTCTCTCTAGCCATCTCAGCTCTTGCTTCATCTGCCTCAGCTCCATGGAATTCCAAGGAGCTGAGTTATCATAAGAGCAAAAAGGACACCAGGGGGCGACAACATCAATGGCTGCGGAAAGAAGGTCATGCCAGTCTTCCACTAGAGCGTCTAATGGGCCACCAGGTGGAATCGGATCCCACAGAGCCCTTTGGAACTCATTAGGGTCCATCAGACTCTGCGGGCAAGCATAAACGCGCTTGCTGCCTAAACAGGGAGGGCTAGGTGTGCATAACCGGGCCTTCAAGGCAAAGTGGTCTGACCACGGCACCACATCCATGGTAAAGCAGTCCATCATAATCCCTCAGGCAAAGATAAGATCCAGCATGTGTCCCACTTGATATGTGGGAGCCAAAACAAATTGGGAGAGCCCTGATGTCACCAGTGTCACCATGGATGAACAACAGGCTGAAACGCCACTGCAATGGAATGGTGTGAACTACTACAGTGCAAAGATATTTTGTTTGCTTTCTACCTCCTTTCATTGTGGCATCAGATTGTATTGTAAGGAGAGGCAGGATGTTGAATCAGGGCTCAAGGGCTAAAAAGTTTGTTTTTCTTCAGGAAGTCTAAATCAACTAGCTTTCCCTTTACATTTTAGTTTGGTATTAGGAAGGAATTTTGCTCAGGTATGATTGGCCAGGTTTTCTTTCTTATTTTCTATTGTAGTCTTACTTAGTTGCTTTGTTTTTAGGGTTTTTTTTTTAACAATTTGGGCTGTTTTAATAAAATGTTCTCTGATTTAGGCAGCAAAGTGGCATTTTTGTTTCTTCCCATTGTTCATTTTGTGACACACTATAGTAAGGATGCAGCTATCACATGCTCCAATGAATACAAGAGCCTACCTTAAAAGTCTGTTCAGTTGTATGAAAACATGTGAAAATACTTTTGCCCTGGTAGTAATGGAGCACAAAATGTGGTGGATGAGAGCACTGAGGCAAGCAGCTCTTGTAACCCAGCTAACATAACTGGCTGCTGGTGCTTCACTGAAGAAACTGCCATGCATTTTCAATTGCAACAGCAATGGCTTGCTCTCCCACCCATTGCCAAACAATATGGGATGAAGAAAATTTTGGGACTTCTGATCCATGATTTGGAATGCAATAACATTTTTTTTTTTGTCATTGCCTGCTCTTCACTGTTGTGAAGTAGATTATATTCTGAGCTTGCATGGCATTTTACTGCAAATTTTCAGAACCTTCAGATTCTGTGCTTGCTTTTTGCACCATTATTTTTCTTCCAGTGTATTTATTATGCAGCTACAATTAAAAAGTGCACTTTTCTAAACTGGGGTAGAATGTCATTTGTGATGTGTAATTTTTTTTTAAAAAAATGCAATTGCCCTATCGCAGCTACACAGTAGTGTCCAATAAGCTCCTGCCATTTAAATCCTTGTGGTTCAGTTTTTGTGCATGCATTTTAGCATTAGTTCATTTAATGAAAGGAAACGCAATGGAATGCAGGCAAAGGGGCAAAACCTAGTGTTGTAATTGACAATACTTTTTTAAAAAATTGACAAGTAGCTGAGAAGCCTCATTTTCCATATTGCAGAGCACTTGGGGCTTCTCTGCTATATTATCCACCACTGTGAAAAAAGGTCACATGATCTCATAATATGGGGGAACATGATCATTATGACCACTGGTAATGTGTATGTGTGTGCGCGCATATATGTGAGCCTGTGAAAAGTCAGCCGCAGCTCTACCATGTTTTGCAGGGAACTGCAATTCATATGGGGGACACATCTTCTGGTAGAAGCTCTGGAGAGCTTTTTTTAGTCTTGTGCCACTACATTTAAAACAAAAAAACTGGTGGAGATTTTTGCCGGTGCCCTAGTGCAGCTGTATAGTAATTCTAATTTCCATAGTAATGCCAATTGCCATTCCTTGCAAATTTGTGTGGTTTTCTCTTTGTGACTCTCTAATTTGATTCTGCACACTGGTTGTGATCTGTGTGGATTGTACTTCTCCTCCAAATGGATCAATCCCAAGTGATTCTTGTTCAGTAGTTCACAGAAGGTCCATGTGGCTCGGCTTCCATTTGAATGTTAGGCTTCCAGAGACTTCTGAAGTGGTTTCCCCAAACTTTGTTCACTAAAGCATGGAAGAGAAAAATGTTTTCAGAGCTTTAGGTTTCCCATCCCAGTCTCTCTCTGTCTTTACATATCATGCCATTTTCATTACATGCTGATGATCCCCTCCGCCATTATTTTGTTTGCGTGCAGCACTGAAGAACTTTTTTTTTTTGCACTGGGGCTGCTGCTGTTAGCCTCTTCTCCAATGTTCCTTTCAAGTCAATATCAGCAGGAATCTAAACCCCGTTCATCTCCTCTTTAACGTCCCATCATTATTTTTTAATTCAGCAATCCAGGACTAGCAATAGTCTCATTTCACCAGGCTCATGCCACTTATCAAAATAAATAAATAAATAAAATGGAAAATGAAGTTTATACTGCAATGAAGGGGGGAGGATGGCAGAAGTTGCAGAGTGGGCAGAATGACCATGATGTGGGTGGAAGTGTCCTTCAAGAAAAAAGAGTAGCAGGGGAATCTGTATGCTTTGGAATTACCTTCAGCATGAAAGCAAAACAAGGAAAAAATTGGCACAAAACCACTCTCAGAAAACCCAAAGAAACAGCAACCAGAAAGCAAACCGAGCCCTGAAGGGAGAAAAATCAATGCAGAATGACAAAGAAAACTTGATGGACATGCACAGTGAAAGCAAGGGAAAATACTCATGTTTAATAGGCCTAAGCACCAGAAAAAGAAACAGATGTGATGTGACCTTCTTTATCCATTATTTTACCCACTGTATGTAGTGCCCTTCAAAGTAGATGAAATGTGTAGCCATAAAGCCATATAGTGTGGGAATGGGAACAAGCAGTCTGCCTCTGACCCCACATCTCTACAACTACTGGCAGGGCTGGCCCTAGGGAATGTGGCACCCCAGGCAGCCTTGCTGCCCCCCATACCATGCCACACTGCTTCCCCTGCCCCACTCCATGGCACCTCCTCCTCCCTCCCTCCCTCCCCCATCCCTACTTCCCTCATAATTTTAATGCCCGGAAACAGGTGGTGAAGTGCAGCACTCTCAGGGCTCTTTAAAGACCACCCCCTCCCCTGCTGGTCAGCTGATTGCTGGGTAAAGCAGCATGGAGGCTGGCTGCTCCTAAGCTGGTCTTCTGGTACACTCAGGACAATCAGTAACAGTGGGAAGGATGAGCAAGCTGCTGAAAAAGCACTGCTGTCTCCTTCCCACTTCCTTCCTGAGTGTGCCAGAAGGTCAGCATAGGAGCCGCCACCCTCCATGCTGCTTTACCCAGCAATCAGCTGATTGTGTGTGTGGGGGGGGCTTTAAAGAACCCCGGGACCAAGATGCTTCATCGCCCATTCCTGGGCATTAAAATTGGGAGGGAGGGAGGGGGAGGCAAATAGCGATTTGCCTAGGGGGCAGGGGTGAAGGGTGATTTTGGTGCCCTCACCCTGCCAGTGCCCTAGGCAAATGCCTAGTTTGCCTGGTGGGCAGACTGGCCCTGACTACTGGGTTCTGAGCATAGCATCTACACCCATATGTCTATACTCACAGGTTCCACCCATCCCCTTTACTAGGAATTCCAAATGCTGAACTTTTCCAGTCATAGGGATGAAGTCAGCATATGTACGCATAGTACACATATAGGTGCAGTGTTCATAATCCAGCAATTTTGTATAGGCTGGTGGTAAGGGCAGTGTGCTTATTCTCACTTTCCCTTTAAGCTTGTTGATCTTTACACATGTAGCATCATTTAAAGAGGGCTATATAAAATTGCATTACACTATTTTTGGGTTACAGCATCTTCAAAAATCCTTTATTTTTGTGAGTATGATGGTGATATGTAAATTTTCAGAGATGAAGCTAGAGAACAAAAAGAGAAGTGTTAGCACAGGGTTCTCTAGATTTTCTTCTACAGATAATTTAATGCCCAAAACTAGATTAGCACTTCATTCTTCCAAGAATATCAATGCGATGATCTAGTCAAATTTTCAGGGAAAAAGCTGATTTCCAATTATAGTAATGTTATTCAATAGTCAATTGGAAGTGGAATGTTAGCTGTGCTTCTATATAACATATAATATATCCCCAATGCCCATTCTAATCCTTCCTAAAGATCCTAAATATGTTTATTCCAGAATGTTCTACTTGCTGCAATTGAACTATTTCCTTATGACCAGTGGTAGTATTATGATTGATCCTTTAATTACTTAAATTAACCATTTATTCATTCAGTTTACTTCCCATGCTCCATAATCTTCCTGGCTGCTGCCAACTTCCTTTGCCCCCCCAGTCGGAATGAAGAGGCAGACACAATATGTTGGGTATAAAAACCGGGCCGCTTTATTGAAAGAAACTTGTCAAACCTAAAACTGGCAGGGATAAGGCCTAGAAGGACAAGCCCTGGGGTCATCCCCTGACCCCGCCTTGTCCTAAGAGAGCGAGCCACCCTGCCCCCAGCACAAGCCCACCGTATTTGGGCTGTTGCTGAGCGGCCAAGCCCCAAGCCATTTCCACCTGGGCTAGCATCAATCCCCCATGGAAAGATCCGCCCAGGTGAGGCTTTTCCGTGATCTGCATTCCCCGCACTGAGCCGTGTAGCCTATCTGCAGTTCATACAGACCACCCGCACACCTGGTGCTAAGCCATAGGTGCTCCCCTGAAAACACTGTGGCCAATAAATCCTCCAGCCTGCGACCGAACAAAAACTCATACTAACAGACCCTAACACTACAAGGCAGTACAAGGTAGGCAAAAAACAACTCCACAAGGGCCAATTCTGTGAAGATGAAAAAATTCCTACCTGGCCCCTAATAAAGTGACTGGTGAACACCTGTATTGCCAAAAAAAAGGGGGGGAGGGCGGGCGGCAGAGAGCCCAAAACAAACTGCGCACTTCTGGGCGGGGTCGGGGCTTATATAGCCCTGACGCCACGCCCAGAAGAAGCAATCGGATGGCCAGAGCTGTTGATCTACTGCTCCCTCCTTCCACGCAGGCAAAGACGGCCCCCAGCCTAAGCACCGGCGATGCCGGCTTGGCTGGGAAGGGGCCGAACCTTGCCATTTTCTCTTCTATGTAATCTTTCTTTCTTGCTCACTCACTACTGCTCATTTCACTTAGAGAAAACATATTTTTGTCAGGTGTTTTTCAAGCTGATCCTACATGGAGGTTTTTCTACACATTGGCTACCAAACTGGAGTGCTTCATGTTTTGTTGAACATATATATGATAAGGTCTTCTAACTATCTTCTTTCAAGATTTCCCCTATTCCCTATATACACTTTCCCAAACTCTCTACAACCACATATCGTGGGGAGCTATCAATGCCACCAACTGGAAAACTAAATCAATAACACTTTGTCATTCTACACAGGACAGGCTAGCTCTGCAATTCTAACTTAAACATTTTAAAAGGTGCGAAAAAAGAAAGGAAAACAATAATTTTTGGATGGCAGTGATTTGTCATAGATGTCTCATGGATTGTCTGCATTAACTGTATGAACAAATGTTGGCAATTTCAGGAAAACCCACTAGTCTGACTTGAATCTAGACTGTATTTTTCTATTTGTTCAAAATAAAGATGTTAAAATTGGCAAAATACTAGATAAGTGCTTTCATTAACTGCTATATCAATTGGATATTAATGGTATATTTTTATTCATGCAGGCTAGTGCATATATTTCTTTTCTGTTACTTCTGCCTCTTTCCTTTCCATTGTGAGTTTAAAAGGCTGTCAAATTATGCTTTGAATCTTCCAGGTATCTTCTTTTGCTAAGTCTCCTTGGAGTATTCACAACAGGAATTGATGATGGATGTCATTTCAAGCATTAAAGCATCAAGCCAAGGATGGTTAGAGATGTAAGGTAGCAGTAAAACAGCTGCCATTCCAAAGTGACTTCAAAATAATGCAAACAAAACCTACTCTATATGAGTAACTGACCCATTAATTATGTGCTAGAAAAGCCAAGCATGTTGCCTGCTGTTTTCTAAATTGTCTACTCACCACTGATTGGTCTGTGAATAGCTATCAACAATATAATAAGAAATGATTTAAGAAAAATATTAAAAGTTAAAAACAAAGTTTATGAGGTTTGAACAGCTTCTTAAATGAGTGTGATTAATGTATGCTGGTAATAAATGTTCTACCCAATTCTTTTAGCCATGTGCAGTAACCATAAAAAACATTTCATTGTTTTGAGGATGAGCAAATGTATAGGATTTTAAAATGCTGTTTCAAGAAGCTGGCTTCATCCTGTTGCTTGCAAGCAAAAACTTCCAATGTGGAAATGCGTTCACTGCATTCATACCAATCATAAGCCAACCTCACAAATGGGAATAGATACTGAAGAAATATACACAGTAGCTCTTTTTATGGGGAAGGTTGAGAATGTGTTCCCTGTCCAGCTCCTGACCTCCTTATGTTCTTTCCAAGCTATAAATTGAGCATAAATGCACAGGACTTATACATATGTAATTTCTAGCCTCTACATGTAAATGAATCAAGGAAGTTGGGCACATAACATAGTTGTTATAATTATCTTTTTTTTAAAAGGGGAGGTTGAGATGAAAGAAGGGATTTCCATCAGGAACATAACTTCCTCTTCTCTGCCTCCTCTTGCACACAAAAATGATATATGAGAACCTCCTGGGAGATCCCTCCCCAGATCAGTATGAGGAAGGAGTCAGAGTCTGAAGTGGGAGTGGAGAATCAGCAAAAATTGTCTTCCTTCTGTTAAAAGAAATTTTCCATGAGATCCATGGCAATGTTTCTGATAGCAGAAGTAAGAGTTTCACAATACTCAAATTTCATACCTAAGATGCTAGAAAACCAACATAAATATGAAGTTTTTATACCCCACTTTTCTCTACCTTAAGGAATCTCAAAGAGACTTGCAATTGTCTTTCCTTTCCTCTCCCCACTGCAGGCACATTGGGGGGTAGGAGTGAGGTAGGTGGGCTAAGAGAGTTCTGAGGCAATTGTGACTGGCCCAAGGTCACCCAGCAACTTCATGTGAAACAGTGGAGAATCAAATCTGGTTCTCCAGATTAGAGTCCACTGCTCTTAACCACTATACCATGCTGGCTCATCATCTATCATTATAGTCATCTATCATTATTAATTACTAATGCTATTATTGTTATTGTTATTGGAGAGTTATTTTTCTATCCATAACACATATCACTCTGCAGTGACATAACTCTTCTCCAGTGGAAACTCACAGTTCACACAAACTTACTGACAACTCTAACATATCACTTCAGTGCTTCCCTGGATGAGTTTTCTTTTGCAACAACTTCATGGGTTAGTTTCTTTTTAACCCATTATATTGGCTGTGATTGGCTGAGCATTAAAATAGGAAAATCAACAGATGTTTTGTGGGGTTGATTCATGACTAGGTGCTTTTCTGTCAACCAAAACAAAACTATAACTGGCAAGTTGCTATATTTTGGGAACATTGTTTACTATTGTGCAGGTGACAATAGCCTAAAGGTTAAAGGTGTTGAGTCATTGCTGTATGAATTCTGCCAAACAAATAGTGCAATCAGGGTGAAAATTCCAGCCAAATTATTTCCAATATAATGTATTACTATTAACTGCAGCCAGGATTCAGTGCCATCATTTATGAAAGTGCAACAATTTATGAGTCCAATAGAACCCATAGGGGTTGTCAGCTCCCCATACTTCATTTAAAAATAACACTGCAGAAGAATTTTGTAATTTCACTGATTTGACATGAGCTTTGCTGATTTGTATGGGTTCTTTTAATTTTTAGTGTCTAGCTAAAACAGAAAATACAGAACTATTCTGATTAAATTTTAATAAATGACAATGCATTCTACAAAGATGTACATTACATTTGTTCTTCACTGGCCTTTTAGAATTCTATATCTTCACATATCTAAGATGCAAGCAACAGGGGCTTTGGGGAATACAAAGAAATTGAATGGATTTAGGAGAAAGTAGAGTAATCATATTTATTTCTAATGTCATGTGTCTGCCTGTGCACCTAAGGGAAAAATCTGTCAATCACTCAATAAAGAATATTGCTTTGAAAGTTCATTTTTCCCCTTAGCAGTTGAATAGTCTAGCAGAGAATTTTTGACAGTGATACATGCACAAAATAGTGGGAATGTTTCCAAATTTTGTTAGCTTTAATACATTTTCAGTTTCTTGTGCTTTTTGTAGATCCTTGTGCTTTTGTAGGTGAAGGATAAAACATGCATTTAGAACATAGGCTCAACTGTGGAATTAGGATAATTACATCCCAGGTAGGGGAGCAACAAATATATGATATATCAGCTAACCACTAGGAAACTGGATCCTAGCTTCAATTTGCCTTTTGGCAAAGTTGTCAAAGGAGCCATGAGAGATCATTTCTTATTCCATGGGGACGTAACCTCTACTATCCAGACTTTTGTAGGATTGATCAATAACAGATTTGGAAGGAAACTTTGAGCCTATACCCATAAACATCTGACTGGGATAGAGAGGACATTCCCAGGCTGAAGGGAAACCTATAAACTTTTAGCCCTAGATTAGAGTTCCATGTCAAGATGCTGATATCAAAGGCAGGCAGGCCCTGTCAGTTTGTGTCAGAATGCTTCATCTTGGCCTCATTCTTGGGAAGAATAATGTCAATTTTTTTGTATGTGTGGGATTAGGTGACAAGATACTTTTTAGTACTTTCATTATAGAATTCTGTCTAACTTGTCTATCTACTGTTATCTGTGATTTCTGGGGATTAGGTTTAGTTGTTAAAGTTTCTTACAAGTTTTGAGGGTTAGGGTTCTTACAAGTTTTGAGGGTGAACTGTCTGCTTAAAGAAATTCTACCTAAATTATCCCAAACTGCCTGTTATACCAACAGGGCTCAGCCAGGTGCCAAATTGACAGAGATGCCTGAGAGATATTGAAGAATAGAAGGGGAGAGCAGGCTAGAAGGCCACAAGTTCCAATGCATCCCCACAAATACACATCTGTAAACTACTGGGGTTCAGGAGTAGGAATGTACATTTGGCTCAGCCAAACTGGGGGGGGGGGACATATAATCCCTATACAGGCTCCCCAGAAGCATAATCAGATCTGATTCAGCTTCTCAAATAGATATCACTAAATTGGAGCCGAATCTATTGTTCTCTCTTAATTGGATTCATGCAGCTGTTGGCGTCTTGTTCCTGGTTTGTCTCAAAATCTCTGCATCATGTTATATGCTAATTTGCTTTTCAGCCCTGTCTATAAATTTGAATAGTTTTCTTCCATTTCATTGTGTCTGAAGAAGTGTGTGTGAATATGAAAGCTCATGTCTTGAATAAAACTTTGTTGGTCTTAAAGGTGCCAATGGACTATATTACCCCAAATAGAAGTGTAGTCATGCACTAATGTTCAGAAATTGTCAGGAGCTGAATGTTCAATACATTGGTCATCTGTGTCTGAACATTTTGACTATATCAGATTATGAAGAATACAACTGTACATTTGTGATTACATACAGACTTGTGGCAGCTGCCTACTCCCCTCCCCCACTATGATCCAGAATCAAAAGACTCATTGTCAAAACCAAAAAGAAAAGAAAAGAAAAACCACATTTTGGAGATAAAACTTAGTAGTTAGATGGCATCTCTTATGACAGCATCATTTGGTGTTTATTAATGGCTGCATAGTTGTGCTGATCTGAATAGATTAATGGATGTTATCCTTGAATGCCTCATGGGAACTCCTCCCTCACATGTTCACAGAAATTTGTTTCTTTTTCAAACTTTTAGACTAATTTAATACATCTCAGGGCTTCTTTGTCATATATTTAGAAAAATTATATGCTATAAATCACAGTTTATGGTGACCCTTATAGGATTTTCAGGGCAAGAGATGTTCAGAGGTGGTTTGCCATTGCCTGCCTTTGTGTTGTGACCCTGGTATTTCTTGGATGCCTCCCATCCAAATATTAACCGAGGCCAACCCTGCTGAGCTTCCAAGATTGGGCTAACCTAGGCTATCCATGTTAGGAACACCACATAGAATAGCTTTATTTTCTGCTAGACCCAATCAACCAACTAGACCTCACATTATCCTGGCAGTCATATAGAACTAGTGGCAGGGAATGATGTGGTGGGTTGCAAACTTCTAAGCAGCATGTCCACTTCTACAGATCTTTCTAACTGAAAGATATCCATATAACTATGGACCATTCTGTGCTCTAATAGCATTCTGAAATTGAACTGAGCCAACTGAATTGAACTGAGGACACCTGAATTGCTTTCAAAATTTTAATTTTCAAAGGCTGAAAAGTTCCCTCAAAATCCAGAGAAGTATTACTGGTACAGACTGACTGCACTGAAAACTATCATGGTCTAGTTTTCCAAGGATCAGACTAGGATCTGGGAGATCTGGGCTGGTTTCACACTGTGAAAATGACATGATTTTATTCTTTCACAGAAAACCCCCGGTTCACTTGGATCCATTGCTGGGCTATCAGACAGCTGCTGTTGAAGTGGCAGGATCCCAGCAGCAGTCTGTGGTTCACACTGCTAGCATGCCTCAACCTTGGACCTGCTGCAGAAAGGGTTGGGTTTTTTTGAAAAAAAAAAGTCCCCCAGTGTGTGCACTCAAGCAGAGAAGCACACAAGTGCTCCTTGGAGCGGGGTTAGGAAAAAGAAAAAACCCGACCACGCCAGAAACAGTTTAGCATGATCACACAGCTCTTCTGCTTGTGAGTAGTTCCAGGGCATTCAGACAGCAGGCAATAATGCAACCTCAATGTGATTCAGGGAGATATTACCGGGATGCTCCAGGTAGCTTTCTAATGTGGATGGCAGGAGTCTGGGACAGGATGAGAATGGGTGTAGCTTGGAGGGCAGATGTGCTTATGTGATCATGCACTTTTAATCCAAATGGGAGGCAGGGCTATGTCGGGCCAAATCTCTCATGTGAAACCACCCCCGGAATCAAATCCATATTCTGCCATGGAAGCTTACTAGGTGACCTTGAGCCAGACCGTTATTGTCAGCCTAGTCTATGACACAGGTTCTGGAGAAGAGAACAAAGTAAGTTACTTTCAGTCTTTGTATGGACAAATGCAAGATATAAATGAAGAAAATAAATAAAGGCTAAAAATACAATGGACAGAATAAACTAACTTTTGTGTGGTGTTGCAGTTATTGTACCACCTGTTGGTCTTTTAAACAATGCATCCAACTGTACAGGCACAAAGAAGGGACAAACTGTGAGGGAGTCTGTGCTTGACAAGTAGATCACAATAATGATCTGACCATAACCATAGGGGATATGTATCTGCTTCTCCAAGAAGATGTAACTTCCTACATGTACAGGTTCAAAAGAAGGCCACAATTTTCAGTGCACAGGCTACAAATTTAGCTTGTTTACCAAGGCACAATCCACCTATGACCCTATAACACAAGCTGGTACTGTAGATATGTAAAGTTGCTAGGTAATGAAGCTAAACTTAGAATATCATCAAGGCAATCAGAGGATCATCTCACATACATTGGAGCAGTTTGATCATGCTAAGTTTAACTGGTGATTGTGATTGCTTCAGGGATCTTTGTCATCCTTAATGTAAATATAATCCACACACTACATAGTGATTAAACTTGAAAATAAGTTATTCAAATAAAACTACCGCCTAATAACCTGCAGCCATTCAGAATTTTTGACATCTTGCTTTCTGGTTTCGTTTCCCTAAACACTGAGGAAGACCAAGAAAGAGAATTCTTCAGCAGATAACAGTCAGAAAATTTAGTTAATATTTGTGCCAAACAGATTATTCTGATTGATGTTTCTTTGCATAGCATTTCTCCAGATCATGGCATCCTTTTGGAGTTTGATGCATTATCTTGATTAAATTTCTAATAATATAAGCTGAAAGGGTGAGCAAAAAGTGGGACACTTTTGCAAACATTTCAGGCAGCATTGAAAAGCATCCTTCATCTGGTGCTAGTCCAGACACTCACACACACAAAACAGCCCAGTTGCCACCCAATCCACATGCTGGTCTTCCTCCACTTCTCCCTTCTGCTAGCTCCATCCCTAACTTCACTGCCATCCCTCCATCTATTTTACTTTAGTCCTATAGTCCTGCCACCTAGCAATTTCCTTTCTATTTCTTGACAGCTTAGACCACACACACCTCACAGCATGCATCTGCTCACCCCATCCAAAAAGCCTCATGCTTTTCTTCCCTTATACCAGTTGGTCACAGGCCAGATAAGAGTCCTAGATGGGCCAGTTCCATCCCCCAGGCCATATGTTTGACACCCCTGCTCTAAGCTGTGCATGTTAGCAGGCACTCATTAACACAGGAAGCCCTGCTCAACAACAATCTGGAGCTGCAGAGTCTTGCACTGCCCATTGCCTGTTTTAAGATTACAGCAGTTATATTCTGCTCAGGATATGGACTGCTCTGCTCAGTAGGGGAGAAAAAAGAGGAAACATTGGCAGCAGCCCAGCGTTCTCATGAATGCCCTGGGTGCTTGCGTTCTCATGAATGCCCTGGGTGCTTGCATTGGCAAAGCACCAGCAGTCTCTACAACCATATGCTCAGCTTGTCTGTTTTAGACTTACAGATCACCAATTGTGTTATATCCTGCAAAAACTTGAGGACAGACAACTGTAGGGCAGTATGCACTATGTTCCATCAGGAGGCAGCCACCAAATCATTGATATACAAATGTCACAGGTCAGGCAGAGCCAAGAGTGGGTTCCTGAAAGGCAGTAAGCATCCAGGAGGGGGGGGGGGGCAAGTTAAGAGTCCAGTCTAAGAGTTCAGAGCCAAAAGAGCCATTACCAAGGAGTTGTCAAGCACTCCAAGGGTTACTCACAAGTCAAGCACTCCAAGGGTTACTCACAAGTTGGAGTCACCCTTGGCTGGTTTTTATAGGCATGTACATAAGGGTCCAATTTACAGCTAGCTGCTTGGGAGTTATTCTGAAACTACTCAAGAAGCTGGTGTTGGGCCAGGAAGTGAGCACCCTGCTGTCTGTCTTGTAGTTCTGTTCACAGCCTTCGGGCAATGCTGGACGGCTAGAGATGATCAGTTTAATTGCACCTGTAGGCTCAGAGCTGGAGGCTCTTGTGGCTCAATACCAGCTACTGGCTGTGAATCCTGATCAGCCTGTAGTTACCTGCTTGCTGGCTTCTGCTGACTCCTCACTGAGCCCTGAGCAACCTATGACAGTAAAGCATCATATAAGACAGCCGATACTGTGGCAAAAAACAACTCAGCCTCACCTGTGTACAGCTTGTTTGAGATCCCATCGTTAACTGATTTAGCCCTAGGTTGAGACAGATGATGTATACCTCTGTACTCCCCTTGAACTTTCTTTGGCACTATGTCGAATGAAAAAACTTTCAAATTTCATAATGGCACAACTGAAAAAGGCCCAGCCATCCTGCCTTCCTTTCTTTCAGTCAATTTACCTCCTAACCACCTGCTCTGACCTACTACTAATTTCAGATTTTTCACCTTATGAAGCACCATGGGCCTGAGAAGCAAATCCTAAAACTTCTCTGAAACTTGCTGCCAGATACTTTACTGGAGTACTGAGCCAATAAAGCATAACAGGTGTTACTCAGAGTCAATCTCCTATTTAATTGGGGGAAATTAGCTTTAAGGAAGACAAAGCTTCATAGGACTTCAGGGAGGTGATAGTTACCAATATCAAAAAGCGAGGTCCACAGAAGCAGCAGCAAAATAACTGGGATTCTCCACCTATGTATGTGGGGATCTTTCCCTTAGAGAACTCTCAAAATAAAGCAGCTAGAAACAGTTTTGTTGAAACAGGAATAAAAGAACAGAACACACAAACAGATGGAAAGCACACAAACTAGTTAAGACAAACCAGAGAGAAGATGGAAGACAGCATTTTCAAAGAATCATAGAGTTGGAAGGGTCATATAGTCCAACCCCCTGCACAATGCAGGAAATTCACAAATATCTCCCCCTAAGCTCACAGGATCAGCATTGCTGTCAGATGGTCATCTAGCCTTTGTTTAAAAACCTCTAAGGAAGGAGAGCCCACCACCTCCTGAGGAAGCCTGTTCCACTGAAGAACCTTTCTATCAGGAAATCCTTCTTAATGTTGAGTCAGAAACTCTTCTGATTTAATTGTAACCTGTTGGTTCTGGTCCTATTTTCTGGAGCAACAGAAAACAATTCTGCACCATCCTCTATATAACAGGCCTTCAAGTACTTGAAAATGGTGCTCTTATCACCTATCAGCAACCTCCTCTCCAGGCTAAACATATTCAGCTCCTTCAGCCTTTCTTCATAGGAGTTTCTTCATAGGATTTCAAGGAGGTGATAGTTACCAATATAATAAAGTAAGGTCCACAGAGGCAGCAGCAAAAAAACCAAAATGTTATGGAAAAGAAGAGAAGGCCCACATGCAGGTGGAGGGTATGTAAGGGTCATAGAACACACACACGCACACTGATGGCTAGAGATTCCAGATAAAGGCAAAAATGTTCCCTGGGGCAATCCAACACATCAGCCCCAGAAACAGTAACCTGATGGGTTTTTGAAGTTTTCTGGGGAGACCTATTGTCCTAAATCATGTGTCTCTCTAAGGTGGGGATGAGGGTGAGGAGTAAACAGAAAAAAAGCCATGTCTTTTAAAACAGCCACATTCACCACTTGTCTGGTGTCTAACTGAACTTCACATTGACATCTCCGGCGGCCGGCCGCATCGCGGCTCGGCTGCCAGAGAGCATTTGCCACCTTGGAGGAAAGGAGCGTGCCCGTTTGGGTGCATTTTAGTGGGGGCGGGGCTTGAGCGTTCTAACGGCCAAGCCTCCGCCCCCTATCTTCAGTCTCTCGTTGATGCTCAGCTGGAGAGGAGCGTGCTTCCTCCTCTCTGCCAGCGTCAAGGGATCAGGCCTGTGAGGCCGAGGGAAGCCTCCACAGCATCATCGGGTTAAACCTGTGGGTCAGGCAGGTGACTCACTGGGCTTGGAGTGTCTCAGGGAGAGGCCTTGCCGGCATCTTCTGGTCGGGCCTGTGGGTCAGGACAGTGACTCACTGACCTTGGAGCGTCTGACCTTGGAGCTCAAGGAGCATCTTGCGCTGTTTTTGAGGAGTGCGTCGGTGGATTTTGCAGTTTGTTAAAAAAAAACAACCCCCCCCCCCTGTACTTTATTCTGGGGGTTTCAGCAGCATGGGGGGTGCTTAGCCCAGTTGGGTTGAGATCTGTGGGTTTTAGGGGGTAATTGGTGGGTGCCCCACAGATAGGCCATTGTTGCTTATCCTCCCCACTCCCCCACTCCCCTCACTTATGCTTGCCTGGTGGCTTGGTGGCCATTTTGGGTGTACTGGGGTGTAGGCCATTTTGGGTGTGAATAGGGGCAGCCATTTTAGGTGAGGATTGTGGGGGTTTTATTCTAGGGCCCTTCTGGTGCCTTAGGCTCTAAGGTGTTTTGGTGTCTCTCTCTCTGTATTTACGAGAATGTCTGGGAGAGAGGGTTCTGGGAAGTCAAAGGGTAAGCAGCCGGTGCGTAAAGCACCTAAGCCTACACAGAAGCGTCCTCCGCCGCCTTCATTGTCCGATGAGGAGGGGGAGGATGAGGTGAATGCAGCCATTCTTTTGAGGCTGCGGGCCCTTGAATAGGTGTCTGGGTTGCCACCTTCGTTGGTTTCTAAAAAGGGGCCTGTTTCAAAAATGGCTTTTCAGGCAGATATATTAACAAGATTATCTATTTTAAAGGACAGGTCTTCTTCTGCTGCTGTGGGTGCAGGTACTGCCTTGGTACCTGCTGGTTTGCCAGATAAGTCTGGTGATGGTTCTTCTGCCTTTACAGGGCATGTTTGGCCATGGGGGCCTTGGGGACCTGCTGCACCTAATGCTGCGGGCATGGTTCCCAGGAGTTCAAGCACTCCTTCCACTTTGGGTGTGGGGCCTCAGGCTAGCTGGGTGTGGCCACAGGGCCAGTTTGGATCATTTGGGAATTGGCCAGGGGCTGGGCAGCCGGGGGTTGCACCTTCTTTAACTGGGGGTTGGGGTTTACCTTCCCCATATGGTGCGGTTCCTTTTGGTGCCATGCCCTTTGGTGATGTCGCCTTAACTTTGGGCAACCACCTGTTGCCAGCCACAGAGGACAAGATCCTTAAGGGAGAATATGTAGATGTTTTCTCCCTTCTGTTTAGGGAGCTTGAAAAAAAAGACAAGGAGGACCTTGATGACAAGGAGAAGTTAAAAAAGAGGAAGGTAGATCGGAGCTGGGCTAATTGGCTGCCAGGGTTTTTGTGTATGCTGGAGTGATAGCGCGTGCTCAGCCCTGGAGGGCGGCAGCACTGATTTAGTATTTGGACATTATATACAAAGGGTACACGATGTTTAGCGGCCCGGCCTGGATTCAGTATGATGAGGAATTCAGGATGAGGGCCGCTTTGTGCCCGTCCCTCCCATGGGATCGTATCCATCAGCAATTGTGGCTGCAAGTTATGTGACCGGCTCAGCCCAATTTGGGTGACTGCTCTGACAGTGGTCATTTAGTTGCTAAGGCTTCTTCTTCTCTTTCTACCTCATCATCATCTTCCCGCAATTCAGCAGGGCAGGGGGTTCAACCCCGCTTGCTTTGTTGGGAGTTTGGTTCACAGGGGGTATGCAATCAGAAAGCTTGCCAGTTCAAGCACGAGTGCCCCATGTGTGCCGGTCCGCACTCCTTCAGCAACTGTCCAAGAGTTCGTCCGCGTAAGGGCCAGAAGAGACAGGGCGGGAGTGGGGGCTCTTCTCAAGTTGGAAAAGGATCCCAGCCCAATAAAGGTGGGATCTCTTAAGCGGTGGCTACGTAGGTACCCACGCAGGGGTGATAGTTTATATTTGTTAAACGGTTTTACATTGGGTTTTAGTATTCCTTTTCAGGGTTCTCGGGTCCCAACGTGGTCTCAGAACCTTCGTTCAGTTAGTGGTTTAGAACATGTAGTGGAGGCCAAGATTGCTAAGGAGTTGGTGGAGGGCAGGATTTTGGGTCCATTTTCTAGTCCTCCAGTGGTTAACCTTAAAGTTTCCCCTTTGGGGGTGGTACCAAAGAAAGCGCCTGGTGAATTTCGTTTGATTCACCACCTTTCTTACTCCAAGAGTTCTTCTGTTAATGACAGGATTCCCGAAGAACTATGCTCAGTTAGGTATACTACCTTTGATCAGGCTGTGGGCGTTGTTCGATGCTGTGGCCAGGGGGCTGAGCTGGCTAAATCTGCATTTTGCCTTCTCCCTGTACACCCGGATGATTTTGAGCTTTTGGGTTTCTTTTTTGCAGGACAATTTTACATGGATAGGGCCTTGCCCATGGACTGCTCTGTATCATTTATTTATTTTTTATTTTTTTATTTATTTGTAATTTATATCCCGCCCTTCCCACCAGGTGGCTCATGTGCAGCTTTGGAGTGTTTCAGCACATTCCTTGAATGGGCTGTGCATGAAAAAGTGGGTTTACAGGATTTTTGTCCTCTATTTGGATGACTACTGTTTGTGGGTCCTGTGGATACTGGGCGTTGCACTCAGTTGTTGTCCGGCTTTATTGAGCTGGCCGCTGAGTTAGGTGTGCCATTGGCTGAAGAAAAAACTGAGGGCCCGGCCCAGTGCCTTGTCTTTTTGGGAATTGAATTGGACACCCTTGCACAATTGTCCAGAATACCTTTTCAGAAGCTGGAGGATTTAAGGAATAGGATTAGTACTTTCCTCCTTAAGAAGAAGGTTACGCTGCTTGAGCTCCAGCAGTTAGTAGGGCATCTTAACTTTGCTTGCAAAGTGGTTGCCCCTGGTAGGGCTTTTCTTCTGTGATGCTATGGCGGGTCTTTGCTTGCCTGAGCACAGGACTAGAGTTACCAGCAGCATGAGGGAGGACCTGCGAGTGTGGCAGGAGTTTTTGGCATCCTTTAATGGGATTTCCTTCTGGAGAGAGGACAGGAGGCTTGAGGCAGAGCTTCAGGTCATATCTGATGCTGCTGGGTCATTAGGCTTTGGGGTTTACTTCCGTGGACACTGGTGCACGGACGTTTGGCCGGGTTCATGGGTACAGGCTGGCTTGAACTGGGATCTCACTTTTTTAGAGTTCTTCCCCAGTTTGGTTGTGGGGGAGTGATATGGCCGATCGCACTGTACATTTTTGGTGTGATAACATGGCAGTGGTTCATGTTATTAATTCCCTGTCCTCCAAATCGCAATGGGTTATGAGGTTGGTGAGGGCCTTCACTCTGCGTTGTCTGCGGCTTAACATTTTGTTTTTGGCCAAACATGTTCCTGGGGTGAATAACGGGGTGGCTGACACTCTCTCTTGTAAACAGATGGAGAGGTTTCGTCAGATGGCCCCGGATGCCAATCAAGAGGCGGCACCAATGCCCCAGGAGCTATGGCTGATTGGAGAGCTGAGGCCTGCAGAGCAATAGGCCTAGCCATTGCGCCTAGCACCAGGAAGTCTTACAAATGTGCTATGCAGCAGTTTGAGGACTTTAGGGCTGAGGTAGGGTATTGCATTGTGTGGCGCCTCCTGATGGAGCAGTTGCTCCATTATTGTGCTTCCTTAAAAGGTAAGGGATTGGCCGTGCGATCTATTAGAGAACGCCTGTCTGCGCTGGCTTTTGCTATATAAAGAGTATAAGGAGGAAACAGCAGACTTTCATGTTCAAAAGATGCTGGAGGGATGGTCAAGAGAAGTCAGGCCTCATTCTGACACCAGAAATCCTATGTCCCCTGAGATTCTTAGGGGTTTGAAGGGGGTTTGGAGTGCAGTTTGTGCAGCTCACTTTGAGGCTGTTTTGTTTCATGCAGCCTCTTTGGTGACCTTTTTGGGGGCACTTAGGATCAGTGAGTTAGTGGCAAGTTCCAGGAATGACGTTTCTGGCAGGGCCTTGTCACTTGGGGATGTTAGATTATCAGAGGGTAAGGCAGCTCTTACCATCCGGCGCTCCAAGACAGATCAATGGGGCATTGGGACTATAGTGGAGCTGGGTCTGTGTTCAGAGGTGGAGCTTTGCCCGGTTTCCGCATTGGCTGATTATTTGGCGGTGCGGGGAGGCTGCGAAGGGTTGTTGTTTTGTCATTCTGGAGGCAGCCCTTTGACAAAACATCAGTTTTGGGCAGTGACATCTAGGGCCTTACCTCTGTTGGGGTTGTCTGGAGTGAGGTTTGGTACCCACTCCTTTAGAATTGGAGCGGCCTCTACGGCTGCGGCCTTGGGTTATTCTGCTTCATCCATTCAGCGCCTTGGCCGTTGGCGGTTGCTGGCTTATAAATGTTATATTCGCCCTTTGCTCCACTCTTAGCTTTTTTTCTGGAGCTGGGAAAATTATGGTTAGGTTTTATAACATGTCTGTTTCTCTTTTTAGATGCTGTTGTTCCTGGCTGGAGGAGCCGAGTTCTCATCTGTGGGCACAGTTATGTGTTCTGGGCAGCACATCAGGCTCGGAGACCATCTGTTGGCTCTCAGCTGGGACTCAGCCAATATGTTACTGTTGAATGGCAGGGGTGCCAGGGTCTTCAGTGGCCTGGTTTGCTTGCACTGTTATTTCACGGGAATGTTGTCCCTCCTCCTCAGATTTTAATCATTCACCTGGGGGGGGGGGGGATGATCTCGGGCTGATTAAGGGCAAGGCTTTGATCTTGCAGGCTCAAGATGATTTTCAGTTCATTAAGAAGAGATGGCCCGGTACCATTATAGTTTTATCGGCCATGATTCCGCACATGGCGTGGCGCAGTGCCTGGAATCCAGCAGGGATAGAGAGGGCTCATTATAGAGCAAATAAGGAGATTCGTAAGGCATTGGAGGGTGGTTTAGACCACTATTTGCCCCATCCAGGTATTTCTACGAAATATCCTGACCTCTACAGAGGGGATGGGGTGCATCTCTCAGAAAAGGGTAATATGCTTTTCTTGAGGGATCTTCGGCAAAGGCTGGGGTTGGCTCTGGGCCTTTTGGTGGGTGCTAAGCCCTAAGTAGAGACTTGGCCTTAGTTGTGGCAGGTTTTACTGGGTTTATGGTTCTATGCGACCTGGGGAGGACCGGTAAGCCTATCCCTTTTGGGGAGTTAGGGGTCTGGCATGATCAACCGTTGGGTAGTCATGCCCCGAGGGGGGAGAATGCAGACTGTCCTGGAGACTCGCTCAGAGGGTGTCTTTCGCTGAGACGCGTGTCTGGTGTCTGGGCCCTCCGGTGCATGTCTCCCTGCTGGGCCTGCCTGATGGGAGCTGTGACACACAGCTCCGGCTGGGGGGCCGGGTCTCTCGCCTGCTAAAGGCAGGGGAGCGGTCTGTTGAGACCCCTGACCCTGACCTGGCCGCTGTTCTGGTTGCCTTTGCCGTTTCTGTTTCATTTAATAGAGTGGCCCATAGTTTTTACCAACTCATTGTGTCCGCCTCTTTATTCCGACTTGGGGGGCAATAAGAAAAGTCATGGCTTGTCTTCTTCTTTTCCCCCTCATTCTTCTTTTATATATTTATATACAGCAACCCTGAAGGAAGGAGAAGCCCCTTGCAGATTAGCCCCACTTCCCATCTCACTCACACTCCACGCATAACCAGGGATTCAAACAAGACAATCAGTCTTCTTACAAAACAATTTTACTCATATACTGAGGGAGGAATTTTCAATTTGACACACTCCATATTCCAGGAACATTCTTCAAGATGCTTGTTCTCTACCAAGAGGAACAATAAGTCCCTGTCTCGTCAAACAGCAGCCTTAGCAACCAGCAGCAAGAAAGAAACCTTATTTATTTATTTATTTATATTTAGACTTGGAAAAACTCATCCGAGAGCTACTGTTTGCTGATGATGCTGCACTCGTCTCCCACTCGGTATCAGCTCTGCAGCATATGACGTCCTGCTTTGCAGAGGATGCCAAGCTATTCAGCCTAGAAGTTAGTCTGAAGAAGACAGAAGTTCTCCACCAGCCTGCACCCCAGGAAGATTATCACCCTCCCTGCATCACTGTGGGTGAATCAGTTCTGAAGACAGTCCAGCAGTTCAGCTACCTGGGGTGCATCATCTCCTCAGATGCCAAGATCGACAAGGAGATTGACAACAGGCTGGCAAAGGCAAACCGTGCATTTGGCCGACTGCACAAAAGAGTGTGGAGCAACAAGCATCTGAAAAAAGGCACAAAGATCAATGTTTACAAAGCGGTTGTGATGACAACCCTCATCTACGGCTCCGAATCGTGGGTTTTATACCGTCATCACCTGCGACTCCTTGAGCGCTTTCATCAGCGCTGCCTTCGCACCATCCTCAACATCCACTGGAGTGACTTTGTGACCAACACTGAAGTCCTCAAGAGGGTGGAGGTTACCAGCATCGAGGCACTGCTGTTGAAGACGCAGCTGCGCTGGGCAGGGCATATTTCTAGGATGGAAAACCACCGCCTTCCCAAGATTGCCCTGTATGGCGAACTCTCCACCGGCCATCGAAATAGAGGGGCACCAAAGAAGAGGTACAAGGACTCCTTGAAGAAATCCCTTAGCACCTGTCACATCAACCATCACCAGTGGTCTGACCTAGCCTCAGATCGCAAAGCATGGAGACACACCATCCACCAGGCTGTCTCTTCCTTTGAGAACGCACGCATAGCTGGTCTTGAGGACAAAAGGAGATTGAGGAAGAATCGCACTGCTACAGGACCAACCCTAAATCAGACTTTTCCCTGCAGCCGCTGTGGCCGGACCTGCCTGTCCCACATTGGTCTTGTCAGCCACCAGCGAGCCTGCAGCAAACGTGGACTATTGCACCCTTCTTAAATCTTCATTCGCGAAGCCAAGCCGAGAGAGAGAGAGATTTAGACTTATATCCTGCCCTTCTCACCGAAGTGTCTCAGGGCGGCTTACAACATAATAATTTACACAGATTCAATTTAAAAGCATTTACAGATACAATTTAAACCATAATTAATAAAACAAATAAAAATAAAACCAGCGGTCTGTATGTGCATTTTATTCCATTCAGAAGGTATCCCCATTGTCAGTTAGATGTTATAGGCCTGCCGGAAGAGGGCTCTCTTACAGGCCCTGCGGAACTGTCCTAGGTCCCGCAGGGCCCGCACCTCCTCCGGCAGCTGGTTCCACCAGTAAGGTGCCTTGTGCTTCATTTGAAACCATGGGGCTGAAGAAAACTCGTCCTACTTCTTGAGTGTTTTGAAAGGTTTAAAGGGGACTACAGATTGAAGGATTAAAGGTGTCTGGATTTACCTTTGAACTGAATTGGCTTTCTATGCCATTGTAAAGTAGTACGACCAACCAGTTCACTCTATGATCTCTGAATGGCCAAGGATGTAACGTAATTAATGTGGGGGGGGGGGAGGAAGATTACAGAAAACACCGATAAGAACATGGAAGAAGCCATGATGGATCAGGCCAATGACCCATCCAGTCCAACACTCTGTCACACAGTGGCCAAAAAAACCCAGGTGCCATCAAGAGGTCCATCAGTGGGGCCAGGACACTAGAAGTCCTCAAACTGTTGCCCCTCCCAAGCACCAAGAATATAGAGCATCACTTGCCCCAGACAGAGTTCCGACAATATACTGTGGCTAATAGCTACTGATGGACCTCTGCTCCATGTATTTATCCAATCCCCTCTTGAAGCTGGCTATGCCTGTAGCTGCCACATGTTAATCTCCCTTTGGGTGAAGAAGTACTTTCTTTTATCTGTTCTAACCTGACTGCTTGGCAATTGCATTGGGTGTCCACGAGTTCTTGTGAGAAAGGGAGATTGAAGGATTAAAGGTGAGAAAGGAAGAAAAGTAGTTCTTTCTCTACCTTCTCTATCCTGTGCATAATCTTATAAACCTCTATCATGTCACCCCTTATTTGACATTTCTCCAAGCTAAAGAGCCCAAAGCATTTTAACCTTTCTTCATAGGGAAAGTGTTCCAACCCTTTAATCATTCACATTGCTCTTTTCTGGACTTTTTCCAATATTATAATATCTTTTTTGAAGTGTGGTGACCAGAATTGTACACACTACTCCAAATGAGGCTGCACCATCGATTTATACAGGGGCATTATGATACTGGCTGATTTACCAAAGCACCAGCAGCTGCAGATAAAGGAAAAGAAATCAGCAAACAAAACGGAAAAAATGACAATTTTCACATCAAGAGGTTTACCCCAGGAAACGTTCCTCCTCACTAGCCCTATTAACATGTTTCTGTTTATATACATTCTACCTGTAGAAGTGGACTGATTTGATGGTAGTGGGTTATTTCAATTGATTGTTCACAGGCAGTTACAGTAGATGCGTACATCTCATTATAAGAAAGAGTCAAAACACATTAATTTTACAAGGGATCAGCTCCTGGGTAAATGTGGGGTCTGAATCACATGTTCAGTGTACATGTGTTGACTGTAAACATGAGAATTACTCAACATACATATAAACAAATCAAGCATACACTGTATATTGATTGAAAACATGTTCATTGTAGCTTGTGAATGGGACTACTGAACACACAACTTGCAACCTCAGATTTTAAAATGGAGGGCATTAAACAAAGCCCTAATCAACAGCATTATACTGGAAGAACAGTTACAGTTGTCAAATTTGAGATTGCAATCTGGCAGTGAACAGGAATGCACATTTTTGAAGCTCTGTATTTTCTATAAAATAGAATGAGACTGTTCAAGCTGTGCTTTTTCCTCCCTCAGAATTAATCAATTTGCATGCTAATGTCTTCTAAAGCTAAAATCCATCAGAATTATTCCAGTTGCTGCATTTAGTCACCAGAAAGAAATAGTTAGAGCCTCCTGAGGGACAATAGCATAGGAGAGTAGATTGCATACATATATGTAGCTCACATGCAGAACATTGACCTTAATGCACTTTAAATTCTATTTAATTCATGGAGACTTCAATTCTAATCTGTTTCTGCTGGCTCTGTATAACTGCAGGATAGACTTAGGTGTTTAGTTGGGGGGGTGCTTTATCTGACAGAACATTATCTAACAAGCTCTGAATAACTTTACAGTGGTCCTTGAAAAGTATAATGTGTGATTTGCTGGCAAAATTGAGATTAAAGCTTGGCAAATATGAGGTATTTTGTGGGTGGTTACTACATTTACTAATAAATAAATCCCTTGGAGGTATTTTGTATTTTTATGTGCATGTGTGTGTCCTGGAAGTCATGGTGACTTCTGGTGACTGGAGGCATGGAGGATATTCAGAGAGGTGGCTGAATAAAGCCTGCCCCTGCCTCCTAACTTCTGGTATGCCATGGAGTCTCCCATCCAAGTACTTGCCAGTGTTGGCTCCACTTAGCTTCCAAGATCTGACAAGATCACACTTGCCTGGGCTATGCAGTTCAGGGCATAAATAAATCACATTTTAATCTAATTTATTTGTGTGATGTCCTTATTTTGGAGGGATGGTGGGGCAATTAAATGCTGTTGTTTACTTTGTCTTTTGACTATAGAATATATGCATAGTCTTTCTTTCTTTCTTTCTTTCTTTCTTTCTTTCTTTCTTTCTTTCTTTCTTTCTTTCTTTCTTTCTTTCTTTCTTTCCTTCCTTCTCTCGGAAGCAATGGTAATTTCCCCCTTCCTTCATTAGTAACAGATGGCCTGTACATTCAAGTTATCATTTCGTCAGAATGTCCAGATTCACACTCCCTGAGTAACTGACTGATTTCATTATTCACATTCTCTGGGCAATGCCAACTCCTTTGAGTTTACCTGATTTAATTAGGGATTCTGGTTAAATCTTTTAATGGCCTCTGTAGTATATCAAGGGGTGGTGGTGGGGGGTGGGCTCCCTCTGGGAATCCTACCCCCCCAGGGAAAGTGCATGCGCAATACATAGCCTCTCCTCTCCCGGTGTAGTGAACGCCGCGTGGTCACTGTCTGGCTATGCCTGGCAGATGGTCACTGCAATGGCCTCTCCTGCATTACTGCATCCGTAGCAACACCTTCTCGCTGGTCCCCCCCGTTTTCACAGAGTTTGCTACGTCATGGTGCGACCGAATTGTCCGGCGGTATAACCGGATGGGCAGGCTGGGCCCACCAACCTCGTCAGCCTAAGAGAAGGAAAACTCTAACATCAAACCCGGGCAGATAGAGCTCGTTAATGTAACACCTACCACCTGGAGGACTCACTGCCGGCGTCCCGGCTTACTGGGCCATGGCAGATGACCCCCAGGTGAAAGGGTGGAGCCAGTACCGCGCACACTGCGCTTCACCTAAAAAATTCCTCTGCGCAGGCCTGAAGGGCATATCCACACACACAACCCACAACGCATCAAGTCCTGCAGCGATAGGCAAGGGGCGAAACGGCAGGTGGAAGGTGCCACTGGAAGCCGCAGTCCCGATCCTGCATGTAGGCGGTTCAGGATATTGGTCGCCTGATGCTAACCCGGAGACGAAAGCATCTTTCGGCAGCACCCTGAACGACCAAGCAGCCTTATCTAGGGACAGCACTGCTTGCTCCACACGGAGAGGGGCCTAGAAAAGGTGGCCTAAACAAAGCTCGTCTCCCCCACCCCAGTTGGCTAGCCGCGGTCAACGGGCATCCTTACTTGCGGTCGAAAAATAACAACAAAGAAAAGGCATGCACCTGCCTCACAAAGTGTGCAAAGACTAAAGCTTGCATGTTGGAACATCAGAACCATGCTTGACACAGTAGGCAGTGGTCGCCCTGAACGACGCTCTGCTCTAGTTGCCCACGAACTTCTCAGGTTGAATATCGACATAGCAGCTCTCAGTGAGGTCCGTTTCCCTGAGGAAGGTAGTCTTCAAGAACACGGTGCTGGCTATACCCTCTACTGGTCAGGTAAGTCAAAGGCTGAGAGCCGCCTTTCTGGCGTTGGCTTCATGGTCAGGAACTCCATTGCCTCCAAACTCGAAAACCTTCCAACCGGTCACTCAGATCGCATCATGTCCATGCGCCTCCCACTTCAAAACAAGCAGCATGCAACACTCTTCAGTGTGTATGCCCCAACCCTTCAAGCAGATCCTGCAGAAAAGAACAAGTTCTATGCTGATCTACGCAACCTCGTACGGAAGACCCCTACAGAGGACAAGGTGATCATCCTTGGCGACTTCAATGCCAGAGTAGGTAAAGACTCGGAAGCCTGGAAAGGAGTACTTGGCAAACACGGCATTGGCAACTGCAATGACAACGGGCGCCTCCTGCTAGAATTCTGCATGGAGCACCAGCTCACCATCACCAACACTATCTTCCAGCAGAAGAACAGTCTGAAGACAACCTGGATGCACCCACGGTCCAAGCATTGGCACCTTATCGACTACATTCTGGTGCGCCAGAGAGACCTTCGAGATGTCTTACACACCCGAGTAATGCCCAGCGCAGAATGTCATACGGATCATCGTCTTGTACGCTGCAATCTCCGTCTTCACTTTAAACCCACACCCAGGAGAGGAGGTATCCCTCGGAGGAAGTTTCAGGTTGGCAGCCTTCAGTCAGCCGAAGTTAAAGCTGCCTTCCAGGCAAAACTCCAGTCAAGAATTGAGGACCTCAGTTGCCCCACAGACCCTTCTCCAGAAGCACTCTGGGAACACCTAAAAACTACCGTCCTGCAGATCTCTGAAGAAGTCCTCGGGTTCTCCACAAGGAAGAACAAGGACTGGTTTGATGAGAACAATCAAGAGATCCAAGAATTACTGGCAAAAAAGAGATCTGCCTACCAAGCACATCTTGCTCAGCCCTCCTGTCCTGGGAAAAAAGCAACCTTTCGCGCTGCATGTAGCAACCTCCAGCGCAAGCTTCGAGACATTCAGAACGAGTGGTGGACCAAGCTCGCAGAGAGAACCCAGCTGTGTGCAGACACTGGTGATTTAAGAGGGTTCTACGAAGCCCTGAAGGCAGTATATGGTCCATCATATCAGGCTCAGAGTCCCTTGCATAGTGCAGACGGCCAAGTGCTCCTCACAGACAAGGCATCCATACTGAACCGGTGGTCGGAGTATTTTCAGGTTCTCTTCAGTGCCAACCGCGTAGTTCAAGATTCAGCAATCCACCTCACCCCACTTCAACCGGTGAAAACAGAGTTGGATGAGATCCCCACCCTAGAAGAGACTGTTAAAGCCATCAAGCAACTGAAAAGTGGCAAGGCAGCAGGAGTTGATGGAATTCCACCAGAGATCTGGAAGCATGGGGGCACAGTACTACATAGCTCACTTCACAAAGTACTTGTCACCTGCTGGGAGCAAGGCAAATTACCACAGGACTTTCGCGATGCAATCATCATCACCCTATACAAGAACAAAGGGGAAAAGTCAGACTGCTCCAACTACCGGGGGATAACCCTGCTCTCCATCGCAGGCAAAATCCTTGCCAGAATACTCCTGAACAGACTGGTGCCCACCATTGCAGAAGAACTCCTCCCAGAGAGCCAGTGCGGCTTCAGAGCTAACAGGAGCACCACCGACATGGTATTTGTTCTCAGGCAGCTCCAAGAGAAATGCAGGGAACAGAACAAGGGTCTGTATGTGACTTTTGTCGACCTTACCAAAGCTTTCGATACCGTTAGCAGGAAAGGCCTGTGGCAAATCTTGGAACGTTTAGGATGTCCCCCAAGGTTCCTCAGCATGATCATCCAGCTACACGAAGACCAGCGAGGCCAAGTCAGACACTGCAACGACCTCTCGGAGCCCTTCCCAATAGGCACAGGTGTAAAGCAAGGCTGCGTTCTCGCGCCAACTCTCTTTACGATCTTCTTTAGCATGATGCTTCAAAGAGCCGCAGTAGATCTAGATGAGGACGATGGTGTCTACATCCGCTATCGCACCGATGGCAGCCTGTTCAACCTGAGGCGACTAAAGGCACACTCCAAGACAATGGAAAAACTCATCCGAGAGCTACTGTTTGCTGATGATGCTGCACTCGTCTCCCACTCGGTATCAGCTCTGCAGCATATGACGTCCTGCTTTGCAGAGGCTGCCAAGCTATTCGGCCTAGAAGTTAGTCTGAAGAAGACAGAAGTTCTCCACCAGCCTGCACCCCAGGAAGATTATCACCCTCCCTGCATCACTGTGGGTGAATCAGTTCTGAAGACAGTCCAGCAGTTCAGCTACCTGGGGTGCATCATCTCCTCAGATGCCAAGATCGACAAGGAGATTGACAACAGGCTGGCAAAGGCAAACCGTGCATTTGGCCGACTGCACAAAAGAGTGTGGAGCAACAAGCATCTGAAAAAAGGCACAAAGATCAATGTTTACAAAGCGGTTGTGATGACAACCCTCATCTATGGCTCCGAATCGTGGGTTTTATACCGTCATCACCTGCGACTCCTTGAGCGCTTTCATCAGCGCTGCCTTCGCACCATCCTCAACATCCACTGGAGTGACTTTGTGACCAACACTGAAGTCCTCAAGCGGGCAGAGGTTACCAGCATCGAGGCACTGCTGTTGAAGACGCAGCTGCGCTGGGCAGGGCATATTTCTAGGATGGAAAACCACCGCCTTCCCAAGATTGCCCTGTATGGCGAACTCTCCACCGGCCATCGAAATAGAGGGGCACCAAAGAAGAGGTACAAGGACTCCTTGAAGAAATCCCTTAGCACCTGTCACATCAACCATCACCAGTGGTCTGACCTAGCCTCAGATCGCAAAGCATGGAGGCACACCATCCACCAGGCTGTCTCTTCCTTTGAGAACGCACGCATAGCTGGTCTTGAGGACAAAAGGAGATTGAGGAAGAATCGCACTGCTACAGGACCAACCCTAAATCAGACTTTTCCCTGCAGCCGCTGTGGCCGGACCTGCCTGTCCCACATTGGTCTTGTCAGCCACCAGCGAGCCTGCAGCAAACGTGGACTATTGCACCCTTCTTAAATCTTCGTTCGCGAAGCCAAGCCGAGAGAGTATATCAAATTCAAAACAGGTTTCTAACTGGCTTTAATCCTCCACATTTAATTATTCTTAACAAAGCTATATAATGTGTTTTGATGGTTTTGGCTCAAACACATGAAAATATATATCAACTGGCTTTTTTTTAAACAGTCTTTGCTGACTCATAGGCCACTTTATATGTTACACATAGGGTTTGGGATTATGCATGCCTTTAAATGTAAAAAATATTTTTTGTCTAAAAATGCATCAGTACTGATTCAGTCCCAAGTGGCACTTATTTTGCTATTTGAATAACTACACTTCACCTTTTTGAATCAGGTCCTCAAAGTAGATTATGACAATACAGAATCACAACATAAAAACCTAAGCCTGCTTCAGCTGGGAGGGAAGGATATAAAGTCAAATAAATAAATAGGCTCATTAGACAAAATTTCCATAGCAAGCCATAAAATACTTTAAAATAACCAGTCATTAATAAATTTACCTAATTCCACAAGATGTTTAGCATTTGTCCCCATTAGATGAAGGAATTCTACCAGCCTTTCTTAGGTAGATATTCCAAGCCTTTGCTATTGCACGTTGTGTTGCCAGCAGCTGTGCTTCTGATGGTGGCCATACACAAAATAAGACCTAAAAAATGACCTGAGCATGTAGGGACAATTATATAGCTTATATTTTGCAGATAGAAGGTACAGTTCATTTTTAAATTCATATTTCATTCAATTTTTTTCTTCAACCATCTTAGGATAGTATACATTATTGTCTCATGGTGCAGCACTGGCTCCTATTGACGCACTGTTGGATACATCAGCACTGTCTATATGTGACACTATGCATAAAACAGAAGCAGCTTTTGACAAATTACCTCATCAAAGGCTCCCAAGTAAACTCAGCAGTCATGGGATAAGATGACGAGATCTTTTGTGGATTAAAAACTGGTTAATTAACAGGAAACATAGTTAGTATAAATGGGTAATTTTCACAGTGGTAGGTGGTAAGCAGTGAAGTACCACAGGGCTTGGTCGAAGGTCCGGTGCTTTTTAACTTGTTTGTTAATAATTTGAAGTTGAGAGTAAGTAGTGAAGTGCCTAAGTTTGTGGATGACACTAAGTTATTCAGGGTGGTGAGAACCAGGGAGGACTATGAGGCACTTAAGATGGCACTGTCAAGGCTAGGGGAGTGGGCATCAATTAGGCAAATGAGGTTCAACACAGACAAATGCAAGTTAATGTACATTGCAGCAAAAAAAATAATAATCTTAATTATAAATGTTGATGGAGTCCAAACAGGCAATAACTGACCAAGAGAGAGATCTTGGAGTTGTGGTAGAGAACTCACTGAAGATGTTAACTCAGTGTGCAACTGTAATAGAAAAAGACAAATGCTATGTTGGAGATTATTAGGAAGAGAATTGAAAACAAATCAGACAGTATCATAATGCTCCTGTATAAATCTATGGTAAAATTTCACTTGGAATAATGGGTACAGTTCTGGTCACAGCACCTGAAAGCAATATGATAGAATTGGGAAAAAGTGCAAAAAAGAGGCAACTAAAATGATTAAGAGGATGGAACACTTTCTCTATGAAGAAAGGCTAAAGAGATTAGGGCTCATTAGCTTGGAGAAATGATGATTGAGAGGTGACATGATAGAGGTTCACAAAATTATGTATGGGATAGAGAAGGTAGAAAAAGAGATACTTTTCTCTCTTTCTCACAATACAAGAACTCATGGCACCCAATAAAATAAATGTGCAGTTAGCTTAGAACAGATAAAAGGGAGTATTGCTTCACCCAAAGAGTAATCAATATGTGGAATTCACTGCCAGAAGTGGCGGCTACAGGGATAGACAGCTTCAAGAGGGGATTGGATAAATATAGGGAGCAGAGGTCCATCAGTGTTATTAGCCACAGGCAGTGTTCCCTCTAAGCTGAGTTAGCGTGAGCTAGCTCACAGATTTTTAGCCTCCAGCTTACACATTTTTGTCCTAGCTTAGGAAAAATGGCCCCAGCACACTGTAATTTATGCAGTAGCTCACAACTTTAATGCCAGTAGCTCACAAAGTAGAATTTTTGCTCACAAGATTCTGCAGCTTAGAGGGAACATTGGACACAGGGTGTAGATATCTGGAGCAGTGATGCTCTGTATTCTTGGTGCTTGGGAGGCATCTTGATGGCACCTGGGTTTTGGCCACCATGTGACACAGAGTGTTGGACTGGATGGGTCATTGTCCTCATCCAACATGGCTTTTCTTATGCTTATGACTATGATCCATAAGAAGAAATAATTGGTTATTTCATAATCATTAAGCAACAAAAGATCTTGCATGAACAGCCTAAAACTGGTCCACCAATATAGTTTGAAACGTACCCTTGCTAGACACAATTATTTATTACATATCTTTTGGAACACACTATATGTAACATGCCAAATATAATTGTACTTTAAGATGAAATAACGCTAGAAAATAGATGGCTTATTTTCTAGAATAATGTTACATTTCATATATCTTGAAGTGTAACATCATCATACCATAAACCCAGTAAAAGAAAGTAACTTCTTCCCATTTTCTTAGTCAATAAACAAAAGCATGATAAGAAGCAATTAAGAAATATTTTCTTCAAATAAAAGATGAATAGTCTTCATAATTTAAAAAAATCATAATTAATGCAAGCCAAAATAAGAAAAATAAAAGGCTTTCCTAGGTTGGCAGTTAATTGAAGCAGAAAATGAGATCATTTAAAGAATCTCCATGTTCCTCACCATGCATTTTCTCTATTCTACATTGCTCAGTTCTACACATATAATTCAAGCTATTATTATGTCAATGCGCCTTTGATATTTCCAAACACACTCAGACCATCTATCATGTAGTGATAGACTGAAAATGTCTCTTTTAAGAACAACAATCACAGAGAGCAGGGGAGAGCAGAAAAATAGGTGGCAGAATTCATTAGCATAACTCTATAGCATTTGTTGCTCCTTTCCAGCCAAAAGCAACCCGATGCAAGGAAGGAAATCCCTGGACAAGCGAGGCCTGTTTGGGCTGGCTAGAGATCCAGCCAGCCCAAGCAGGCCTCACTCACCTGGGGCTCTCCTGGGCTGCCCCCCAGTCAAAAGGCCTGCAAGCCCCCTGCCCCCCAAAATCACATAAGAAGTGGAGAAAGAGTGGTGTGGGCTTCTCCAGGGCTTAATGAGGGCTACTGGGGTGTGTGGCAAAGCTCCTGGTAGTTGGCTGCTTGCCTGCTCTCCTAATCCAGGGATTGTTATGCATCTGCACCTACTATTCAGTGGACAAGGTAGGTGAAGAGGAAGAGGGGGAGCCTCAGAAAGCTTCAGGAGCTGTGCTTCTGTGAGCTCCTGCTGAATCTGAGGCCTGACAGCCTGATTTCACGCAAAACTCTCCACTTTAATTTTCAAAGTGATTCTCTTTCGGTCACAGAAAGTATTTTGTTATTAATCAGTGTGCTTTAATCCATCTTTTTACCACTATGCAGATTTGGACATTTTAACCAATGATATCTAGTCCATCAAATCTTTGTTAATGGTTACCTGGTTGTGGGGGAAGAGGGAGTTGTATGTAGAAGGTGGCTATCAGTAGCCTTCCTAATCAAAATCTATTTTCAAGTGTACATTAGAAAAACATATTTTATTCATCTGAACAAAACCATCCTGCAAGTGGGTTAGATTGGCAACTGCCTGTACGTGTACATTGTCTGTGGTAGATCTCATCTTGTGGAATGACCTGAGTTGCTCAGGAAAGCCACAAACATCTAATTTAACAGCATGTGCAAATCACAAAATTTCAGCAGAAATATGAAGGGATTAAAACTATATTATCTGTACAGAACTACAGCAAGAAGTGCTGAGACTCACCATCACCCCCCTGAGCCATGTAGCGATTAGGGTTGAGGGTGTTGTTGTTTCTGAAGAACACAATTTGGAATATGGATATTATATAATGCCAATCAAATTGGATAATTTCTGTTGGAAGTCAAGGACTTTTATGCGGTCTCTTTCCTCAGCCTTCAGAGGGGTACTAAACACAGAGTAGGTGATAGAGAGCCCAGGCCTGATCACCCTTTCTTTTCTGTTTCTCTAAAGCTATCCTTTGAAGTGTTAAATGCTAATCTCAGGGTGAACTTCCATCCACATTTGATCCCTCTGTCTCTCACATTGCCAAATTCTCCATCTTGGCATCATGAATGCAGGACATACTTTCCTGAACCCGAATCTATCCTAGCTAGATAGAATAGGCTACTACCCTCTTTCTGCTCTTTCCTGCCTAGAATGGAGTTCTATAAATAAAGGAAATAATATTAGTTTGCAAATATAAAATATGTTCTGTGTAACTTTTTTTTAGCACACACACACAAACAGGAAGTTTAGAGAAGCTTCATTATGTGATAAGTCTTGTGCACTCTGCTAATACATTAATGAATTCTGGCTATACCAAACCAGAGAATCTAACAATTTTGCTGCTGTTTCTTTCTACTTCTGAGTCATAAGTTTGAGGAAGGGCATTTTCTGCAGACTCCTCAATGAAGATTGAGGCTGCAATCACACACACAACATAATGCACTTTCAATCCACTTTCAGTGCACTTTCTGACTGAATTTTACTGTGTGAACTGGCAAAATCCAGTTGGAAAGTGCATAGAATGTGCATTATTTGGGGAGTGGTCACACCGGGAAATTGGTATGATATTATCTCCGCTCCAAAAAAGTCACTTGAGTTTAGTCTGCTTCCTGGTGATCAGATAGTTGCCCTTGAAGTAGCATGATCCAGGCAGGGCTCTGTGGTTGGCCATTCACACTGCTAGTGTGTCTTAACCATGGACCTGCTGCAGAAGGGGTTGTGTGTGTTTTTTTAAGTTTCCTGGTGCATGTGCTCAAGCAGAGAAGTGGAGTTGGGGGTGGCAAACATATTCGAAATTGCTTGATATGATCACAGTGCTCTTCCATTTAGGAGTTGCACCGAGTGATCAGATGGCAACCAAATATGCAATCTGGATGCACATGTGATTGAGCCTTTTTAATCTGGATGGGAGGCGTGGCTAGATCAGGCCAAATCACTTGTGTAATTACACCCTTAGTGTGTGTGATTGCAACCACAGGCTAGAGCAGCAGAAGCACATAGCACTCTAAAAAATTCTAGCCCTAAAACAGAGTAAAGCTGTAGCTAGGCATGCTTTTTATCTTCTTTGCCCATGCTCAGTGAGCCATGGAGGGCTGTGAGAGAATTGTTATGACTGTCTTCAGTGTCCTGATAAAAGTAAGCTATAAACAAACAGACAACAAAATAAATGAATTTACAGTTCAGTTATAAGCAGAGTTGTATCTTTCTAAGTCCATTAAAACCGAGTTATGCCATGTCTATTGAAATCAATGCACTTACAATGATTACCAATAAGTATGGGGGGCAAACACATGTAATATATAAATCCCATACATTTATAATGGACTACAGTTGTATAATATATACAATTTTATATATTATACACAAGTGAGGGAACCACAAGGACTTAGCAGGAGATCTTATTTTTCCTTTCTCTCTGCTACCACGACTCAACCTCCACCCGAGCCTCAGGGAGAACCGGAACATCCCGCTGAACTCAACACCCCAAGGAAACCTGGACTGCCAGCCAAGGCACTAATGCCACCGGCCCCCCAGCTCAAAGCACCCGAGGTCGCAACCGCTCCACTGGCAGCCCCAGTGCTCAAATGGTCGACACGAGCGCACTGCAAGCCTGTGTACCTACAGGATTATGTGCAATAGGGCTTGCAAACTTAGGGGGGGAGAGGTATGTTATGTGTAGGGGTATAGTATATGATTCCTGCCAGACTCATTGGAGCCAGGAGAGCAGAGCTTGGGGACTTGGGAACAATGAAAGTAGGATCCAAATACCTGCTGCCCTGCACCAATCACAGCCCCCTTGCCTGTTCGAATGAACCAATGGCATGCTTACACAGGAACCTGGAGTTGTATATAGGTTTGGCCCATGGGCCCGTTCACCAGTCTTGTTAGTCCAGCCAGCTAACATGCTGCCTCTAATAAAGAGCTGTTATCACCTTTGCAACATCTCCTCAATGCTTTGAACCCACTATATTATACAGCAGTCCCGCAAGGTACACAGAGAGAGAGAGGACTGAAGACTCTTTCTTAGTTATCATTCAAAGCAGCCTGGGGCTTTGAACCCAGGTTCCTCCCAGCCCTAGTCCTCTGGTCATCCTGTTGATATTGACCTAATTCTTAGATTTCCTCCTTGCATTTAATCTATCTTTTGTTTTTCCTTCTCTTCTCCCTAACATGTTTGACAAAGATTATTAAGAAAACTGAGTCTGAAGGACATGCTTTTGTTTGGATATGACATTGCCAAATAGCACAATGTCATATCTGCACCTTACTACAACGCCAACTCTCCCCAAAGGGGTCTAGCATCCTAATCTCTGGCCCTCAGTGTTCATGATAGCAGGGCAGAATGACGGGACACCATATATTACCAAATATAGGCTATTATGGCAGTTGTCAATGTCTGAGTTATCGTCTAGATAACTATAAAATAAAAGGAGAAGAAGAATGAACTGCTTGTTAAAAAATAGTTGGAATCATTGCACTCTGCAACATGTCCCAGTTTAGGAAAAATATATTCCTTCCTTTGCACCAATCCTCCTTTTTCGATGTTATCTAGAATACACTTAATTTAAAATGTAGAAAATGTCAGGCTTCTCCTGAGGATACAATATGAATAGCTCACAACTGCCTCAAACCTGACTGGGTAGTGCATACACTACATTTTTATTAGGGTTGGATTACAGTAGTAGCAATCCTGGAGTTTCAAATGCCTAACCACTGGAGACAATCAGGAGCACACAAAGATCTCTACATAATGAACTTAAATATTCTTTCAAACAGAAAATCATAATCTACTCTGCTGTAATCAAGTCTATATTGTTGCATGAAGAATTTTAAGCAGCTGAATAATGTATGCTGCTAGAGAGAGGGAGAAGGAGCAAAAGAAACTCTTCCTTTTCTAGTGCTTCTATAAAAGCATTTTCAACCCCTAGTACTTATTTAACTCTAAGTAATTAAACCACTAGATGAGGTCTGCACTTTTTTTATCCCATACGTTTCCTTGAAAAATAAATGGAATGAACTAAATGGAACTTGTCTTTGACCTTCAACTTTTTTTAAAAAAATGAGAAGATATTTCAGTATTGAAGATGATAATTCGAGAAACTCTAATATCTGTGAAAAATAGCACTTGAGATGGGCACAAACTGACTGATGAACTAAAGTTCTTCACAAAGTTTGGCTGGTTTGTGGCTTGTGAAGCAATGTTTGTAAACTGAAGAACAACCATGAACTTTCATGAATTTTGATGCAGTTCACTGTGGTTCATGGTGGGTCACAAAGAGCAGAAAGTATGGGATTAAACCCCTGCTTTCTGCTCTTCATGAAAAACAGATCAGCTGTTAGGTTTAAATGGGAGCCATTTAAATCATTGCTTTCTGTTCCCCATGAAAAGCAAGGCTTGAATGGCTCTGAGTCTGGGGATGCCTGCCTAAGAAAGTCTCTTTAAACAGCTGAGCTGGGGAATCAGTTGGCTCTGTGAGGTTCAGCTGTTTAAAGGGGCTTTCTTGGGTAGCACTGGTCAATTGCCTAAAAGCCCCTTTAAACAGCTTTTAACAGTTTGCTTTACATGGCTCAGCTGTTTAAAAGGGCTTTCTTGGGGAGCCAGCCCTACAAACTGCTCTTCGTGGATCAGCTGTTTAAAGGGGCTTTCTTAGGCAGCTCTGAGCCATTTAAACAAAAAAGCTGAGTGGTGCCACTCAGCTGTTTAGTTTGAATTGATCATTACTATTTTAATCCCCATTTTCAACTGCCCTCCAAAAGCAGTGGGGAGAAGAAAGCAGGCGTCAGGAACCCACAAATTGGTTTGGTTTGTGAATCAACTTCCTGTTTTGTATAAGTTCGTGGTTTGGTTTCTGTTTCATCCACAAACTATGAACTGAATCAAACCACAAAAATCTGGTTCATCCCCCAAAAGGACACTGACTTGTTATGGACTTTCCCTTACAATTTCCAACTTCTGTCAGTATTCAGAAAATGGCTGCTGTTCTTCTAGGGCTCTTCACAAGGCTTTTGTCCCTCTCTAAGTCATTTGCTTTTCTAACAGAGATAACAGGCATTTTACTAATACAATTGTTCTGTGACAAATACATAATCATATAGTACACCTAATTTTAGAAGGCAGATAATGCTCATACAGCTTCTGAAGCATGGATTTTCTAATTAAAATATCTAGATTATGTCTTACCCTGTTTTAAATCAGCATGAACTAAGACGGTCTTTATGCAAACAGCTTGCATGGAGGGTCTGATTCTGCGGTGTGTAAAAAATCATTTTTGTTAACAGTTTCCTGCACTCACAGGAAACTGGCTGTCCAGCCAAAGGATCCACCACTTTAAAAGCTGCCACCCTTGCAGCTTTTAAATAGAAGCATATCTAAGGCTTAAATTCCCAGGCCCATTAATACTGTCAAAACATCTGTTCAAAACTATTATACATTAATACCCCCCATCAACATTAAGAAACAATTTGGCTGATGCAGGTAGGTGGAATGTGAAGATACAGTTTGATATCCAGAAAGTTACAAAATAAATATTATACAAGGCAATCAGAAATATACATGGTATATACAGAAGTAGAAAAGATTTTTTAAAAAAACCAATACAAATATGTGTGTACCACATATATCTCCAAGGTATACTGATAGGTATTACATATATATCTAAGAAAGCATCAAAGTTTGTATATATTCATACTTCTCATGACATTGTCTAAGTCAAGTGGCTTCTTCATACTTGTGGAATTAGTATAATTCCTGTCCTAAAGATTTTTTGTTCTCTTTGACTCCCCAACCTTTCACTTGTGAAAGTCCAAATTTGTCACTGAATAATTCTTCCCAATCATTCAGATTTCATGGCTTATCAGGTGACAGCAGTGATCTAGGGGAGAATGCATCCTGAAGACCCTTTATCTACCCATTGTATGTAAGAAGACAGCAAAGTCAGGGACACCTAGAAGGTTAGAACCAATTCCTATCCAGACTCTAGTCATATAAAGACACATCTGTAAATACCCTCCTTTTTATTAAACAGCACCAGACATACTGGCAGCAAGTCTGATGAGTGAGGTTGTCAATTCTCTGGTTCCAGCAAGACTCCTCTTCCTTTGCAAGCTACCCTAACAGCCTCCCAGAACTACAGATGGAGCTATCCCTATCACAAATTGCTAGTTCACAGGCAGAGCTGTCCCTATCATTGTATGAATATAAGAGAGACAAGTGTGCTGGTCATACAGTTGTCTTTCAAGCAGCTTGTAATTTTATGGAAACTAGGTTAGAAAAAGAGAGTTGCCAAACATATAGAACTGCAGCTGGAAACACACTAGTCACTGTGGCAAATGGTCATGTTGTGAGCTCGGCAAACGCTTGGCAAAACAATCACAAGGGCAGTAATGAGTAACGTTCCACAGGAGCAACAAAAACAAACAGTCTGCAGAACTCTTATGGTGCTCTGACAAATTCTACAGCTCTGACTAGTTCAGTGTGGCAATGGCTTTTGGTTGTTTAGGCCTATGCAAAGATACATTCAATTGCTGCCTATTTGTGGGCTCTTTCTGTGGCTGCTCTAACATTATGGAATAAGATCTCAGAGTAATGAAAAGATCTCTTCCCCTTCTGCAGTTTTGAAAGGCTTGTAAATCAGAACTCTTTAGAAGAAACTTTGGCTCCTTCAGATGATAGCTTTGTGAGTGCCCTCAATTTGAAACACTTTTAATCACTGTAGTTCTCATTTTGTTGTTAGAAATACATATTTGTATTTTTTATTGTTCTTACCTGCCATGGATCCCAGCTATCTGGGAGAAAAATGAGGGCTTATTTTAGATACACAGGTAGACAGACAGACTGTTCATCAAACCTTTCCTAACTGCCTGCATCTTTAGAACATAAGAACATAAGACAACTAAAGGAACAGTGAAAAAAGACATGTGATGAATCCAACAAGCTATGTTGGATCAAGCCAATGGCCCATCCAGTCCAACAGTCTGTGCCACACAGTGGCAAAACAAACAAACGAAATCCCAGGTGCTATCAGGAGGTCCACCAGTGGGGCCAGGACACTAGAAGCCCTCCCACTATTGTCCCCCCAAACACCAAGAATATAGAGCATCACTGCCAAAACACCATGGTTTGCAACCTTGACAACTTGCCTCTAACAACTTGTTATGTATTGGGATTGGCCTTAAAATTTTGATTTTCCCTCTAACAACCTGTTATGTGTTGGGGTTGTGGTTTGGCCTTAAAGCCAGCAGAGACTTGACTGAGCTTGAGACCCCAAAACAATAGCCACCTGGATTCAGGAAAGAGGCCTATCAGGGATCATTGGGCTAGCTGTGAACCTATAGTTGTGTGTAATGCGTTTTTGAGTGGGGTTATTTGCATGCATATAAGCAGGGCCATTGGCCCTGCCAGCCAGTTCTGTTTTTACCTTACTATGCTGAATCACTGAATAAAGAGCTGAATTCACTATCACCTGGCGTCCTCATGCTTCGAAACCAGTAGATTTTACTAACCCGCCCCCCACCTCCGGTAAATTCATCTCCTCTTCCTAGAAATCATGTTGCCAAGGTGGTAGTCATGTCATTGAACCTAATGGGGAAAAATGAATATCTTGCAGCCTGATGAGTCCTACTGGTTTTCAGATAGTATTAAGAGACTTTCCTGTTTTTATGGTTGATATGCTTTTGATGCCCTGGTTGACTTTTGGAATGAGGACATGACCTGGACAATTGATATGATTTCTCTTAGGTACTCTCTCTCAGGTCTAAGAGCCCATGCAGCCCCTTGGTTTACTAAGGGGCTTCAGACAATGAAAAGACAAGGGAGACAACTAAAGGAACAGTGAAAAAAGACATGTGATGAATCCAACAAGCCATCATTACTACTTTGTGGCAGTGATAGCATTAAAGCAGCAATATTTTTTTCATAATCATTGCATCTGCACAGTGTAAACCTGCAAAACTGTTCTAATTGGTCCAAAACCTATTGGGTTCTGTCCCACAGGAGAAAGTGGACTGCTCAGCAGCCTGCTAAGATTGTTTTGCTCAATGAACTTTGCAAATGAACTCTCTTGTATCCAATATGACTTGGACTTTACATTAGCAAAAGGGGCCAACTTATCCAGTTGAGTGAGATACCTTTCAACTTATGTAGTCTGCAAGTGTGGACAGGATTCTTGGACATTTGACACCTACCACCTGCTTGGACAATCCTTGCCCCAGCTGACTGCTTAAATCTGTTGGGAGGTGTTGGCTTAACTGGGTCCAGGGGACAGTAAAATGCCTCTTTAAGAAAGGTGATGGTTGCCCCCTCCTTGGGCAGTGGTGCATCAGCTTCTAAATTAACCTACTCTGGAAACAGCAGAATTGAATAACTACAGCCCAGTCTCAGATGTACAATTACAAAGCAAGGTGATTGAATCATAAGAAGATAAGAGAAGCCATGTTGGATCAGGCCAATGGCCCATCCAGTCCAACACTCTGTGTCACACAGTGGCCAAAAACCCCAAGTGCCATCAAGAAGTCCACCAGTGGGGCTAGAAGCCTTTCCTCTGTGCACCCCCCCTCAAGCACAAGAATTTCAGAGCATCACTGCCCCAGACAGAGAGTTCCAAGTTGAGCTAATAGCCACTGATGGACCTCTGCTCCATATGCTTATCCATTCCCCTCTTGAAGCTGTCTATGCTTGTAGTCACCACTACCTCCTGTGGCAGTGAATTCCACATGTTAATCACCCTTTGGGTAAAGAAGTACTTCCTTTTATCCATTCTAACCTGACTGCTCAGCAATTTCATCGAATGTCCATGAGTTCTTGTATTGTGAGGAAGGGAGAAAAGTATTTCTTTCTCTACCTTCTGTATTCCATGCATAATCTTGTAAACTTCTATCATGTCACCTCGCAGTCAACGTTTCTCCACGCTAATGAGCCCCAAGCGTTTTAACCTTTCTAGTTGCCCTTTTCTGCACTTTTTCCAATGCTATAATATCTTTTTTGAGGTGCGGTGACCAGAATTGTACACAGTACTTCAAATGAGACCGCATTATGATACTAGCTGATTTGTTTTCAATTCCCTTCCTAATAATTCCCAGCATGGCATTGGCCTTTTTTATTGCGATCGCACACTGTCTTGACATTTTCAGTGAGTTATCTACCACGACCCAAGATCTCTCTCTTGGTCAGTCTCTGCCAGTTCACACCCCATCAACTTGTATTTGTAGCTGGGATTCTTGGCCCCAATGTGCATTACTCTGCCAGTTCACACCCCATCAACTTGTATTTGTAGCTGGGATTCTTGGCCCCAATGTGCATTACTTTGCACTTGGCCACATTGAACCTCATCTGCCACATTGACGCCCACTCACCCAGCCTCAACAGATTCCTTTGGAGTGCCTCACAATCCTCTCTGGTTCTCACCACCCTGAACAATTTAGTGTCATCTGCAAACTTAGCCATTTCACTGCTTACTCCCAACTCCAAATCATTAATGACCAAGTTGAAGAGCATGGGACCCAGTACTGAGCCCTGTGGCACCCCACTGCTTACCATCTTCCACTGCAAAAATTGCCCATTTATACTCACTCTCTATTTCCTATTAATTAGACAGTTTTTGATCCACAAGAGGACTTGTCCTTTTAACCCATAACTTTTGAGCTTACTAAGGAGCCTTTCATGAGGAACTTTTCCAAAAGCTTTCTGGAAGTCAAAATAAACAACATCTATTGGGTCCCCCTTGTCCACATGTGTGTTCACCCCCTCAAAGAACTCTAACAGGTTAGTGAGACAAGATCTTCCCTTACAGAACCCATGCTGAGTCTTCCTCAATAACTTGTATTCATCAATGTGCCTAGTCATTCTGTCGTTGATAATGGTTTCTATCAACTTTCCCGGTATGGCCTGTAATTTTTTGGATCTCCTTTTTAAAGATGGGGGTGACATTTGCTACCTTCCAGTCCTCAGGAACGGAGGCAGATTTCAATGAAAGATTACATATTCTTGTCAGGAGATCCACAAGTTCACCTTTGAGTTCTTTCAGAACTCTTGGATGTATGCCATCTGGGCCTGGGGACTTATTAATTTTTAATTTGTCCATCAGTTGTAGGACCTCCTCTCTCGTCACCTCAATATGACTCAGGTTCTTCAACACCTCTTCCAAAATAAGCGGTTCTGGAGTGGGCAAACACTTCTCATCTTCCACAGTGAAGACGGAGGCAAAAAATGCATTCAACTTCTCAGCCATTTCCCTTTCCTTCTTCAGTAATCCTTTCACTCCTTGGTCATCCAAGGGACTCACTGCCTCCCTGGCTGGTTTCTTGCTTCTAATATATTTGAAGAAATTTTTATTGTTGGTCTTTATGTGTTTTGCAATATGCTCCTCATAGTCCATTTTTATCTACCTGATCACAGATTTGCATTTGATTTGCCACAGCCTGTGTTCCCTTTTATTAATCTCACTTGAACTAGCTTTCCACCACTTAAAGGAGTCCTTCTTACCTTTTACAGCTTCCAATACTTTGTTAACCATGTAGGCTTTTTCTTATAGCTA
Source organism: Heteronotia binoei (assembly GCF_032191835.1). NCBI lineage: Eukaryota > Metazoa > Chordata > Lepidosauria > Squamata > Gekkonidae > Heteronotia > Heteronotia binoei. Next base: position 72,712,845 of record NC_083231.1, read on the forward strand.
TTTGTGCCTTTCCTAACTTGTGGCATATATGTTATCTGAGGTTCTAGGATTGTAGTTTTAAATAGCCTCCAAGCTTCCCTAAGGGTTTTGACTCTATTTACCTTTCCTTTCAGTTTCCTCTTCACATGCCTCCTCATGTCAGAGAATTCACCCCTTTTAAAGTTAAAAAATGGTTGTTTTGGTCTTTGGGGCCAACTCCCTATTTATACAAATGGTGAAATCAATAACATTATGGTCACTGCTCTCAAGTGGTGCAATTACTTTTACATCTCTCACCAGGTCTTGGGCATTACGTAGGACCAAATCCAGGATTGTTCCACCCCTGGTTGGTTCTGTGACCATCTGCTCCATAGCACAGTCATCAAGAGTGTCTAGAAACTCAATCTCTTTTCCTGACCAGAACACATATTGACCCAATCAATCTGTGGGTAGTTAAAATCACCTATTATGACAGTTTTTACGTTTCACCACTATCTTTAATTCTTTCATCATATTATAATTGTCAATGGAGAGGAACTTCCCAGCATTCCTATGGCCAGCTGAAGCTTCCTGGAGTTGTGTCATTGCAAACCATGCATTAATGCCTTGAGTCAGCTTTGTCTATTCTCAGTGGAGTAAAAACTAGTGCCTAGTGAGTATTCTAACTTGGGAACCCACAGCCAAAGGGGGATATGACACTGAGAGCCATTGCTAACCTCAGTAGACCGGGGGAGGGGGCGGGGGGGGGAGAGAAGCTTGCAATGCCTTGCCATTTCATGTTTTTCCAGGCTGAGAGCATTTTATTTTTAAAGTTTCTGCTGTGATCTTTGTGCTTTTTCTTGATGTTTTATTTTAAAAATTGCATTGCAAAATCCCACTATCCCCCCTTTCTGTTTTAAACAAAATATTGCAAGAGTTTTAAGCATGTTTGTATTTTGAGTTAAAAATGATATATTTAATTGTGTTGGCCTGTGTCCTCTATAAAGTCTATATCTCTGCTATCTGGCATTACATTTTAGGACATGCATGGCTCAACCCCACAAAGTCCCATTTATGTCTGATCTGGCCTTCCTAACAAATGAGTTTGACACCCCTGCCCTAAATTGTTGTATCCTTCTCAGCTGCCTTCTAGGGTTTGGACTGAGGGGCACTGTTTTGTGGCAGTTTCATTCTTACCTGAAACATAGGTTTCAGAGTGTGGTGGTGGGAGACTATTGCTTAGTTCATTGGCCTCTGACCTATGGAATTCTGGAAAATTTCATATTGTCCCCCAGATTTTTCAACACTTTGTAAAGGTGCTGGGAAGGCTCATCCAGAAATTTGGGCTGACTTGCCATCAGTATGCAGAATATATTCAGATCTATCTCGTGTTTCTAGCACAAAGCAGGGAGGCAGTGGAAACCAAGAGTAGGTGCAGTTTTAATATAGAGGCAGTTTTAATATAGAGAAGGGCTAACAATCTGAAATTTAATCCTAACAAAACAGAGGTGCTGCTGGTGAAGGAAGACCTGACCCCAAAATCTGGGGTGTCTCCTGTTATAATTGAGGTTTCACTCCATTTAAAGGAGCAGGTTCATATTTTGGGAGTGCTGCTAGACCCAGATTTCCTTTTGGATAAAGAAATGGCTGTGGTGGCTAGGGGCACCTTTCACCAGCTTCAGCAGGTGAGCTAGAAGCTCTTCAGTATGTTTGGAGATTCTAGCATGGGAGCACAGCTATTGTATACCCTTGACTGGAGAACAGTGAACCTGTACGCAGGATGGATGTCCTCTTCCAGAGCTTCAGGAAGGATGCATATGGAGCAATGAGGAAGGAAGGAGACACCTGCCTGTCCAGCCAGATCAGCCAAATGAACCCTGGTAATCAATGAGATGACAGATGTCACAGACAAATCACCCTTACATACACCTGGGGGAAAAGATCTTTCCACAATCATGCATGTCTTGGTAACATCTAGATTAGATTACTGCAATGTGTGCTATACGTCAAGCTGCCCTTGTAGACTGTCCAGAAGCTAAAGTTGGTCCAGAATACTGCAACCAGAATGTTGATTGGAGTGGGTCATAGGGCCCATATCACTTGAGTATGGCTCTAATTTGCTTCTGGGATTAATTCAGGTGCTGGAATTGATATTTTAAGTTTTATACATATTGACACCTTCTTCCATATGAACCTAATCATTCCAGAAACTTTAAATGCCAGGTTTCAGTTTCCCTGGTCATCTGAAGCAAGACACTTGCCCTGAGAACCCACAAGATTAGTCTTTGGCTTCCTTGACAGTCTCCCTCTACCATTATATCCTCTGCCAGTGAGTGAAGACTTTTGTTGGTTGGTTGGTTTGATGTTCCCTCACAAACTCTTATTAGCCCTCCTTCAGTTACAGATAAGTGCAACCCTGTTTTTGCAAACATGGGAACCCTGAATTTGGTAAAAAGGCAGCATAGACGTTTTAAAGACAATTTTCTAAAAAAAAAATGAAATAGAATTTTGGTAGCTGACTGGAAATGTGAAAGTACCACCACTTAATGTTTCAAACAGTACTGAGGGGGACTGTTGTTGGGGAAAGATAAAAATTGACTGAGTGAATGCCTAAATGTAGCCAAGCTGCAAATACTTTTGTTTCCTTCCTTTCCCACAAATGATATAGTCCTCTCTCCTACCCTATGAAGTAGTCAAGCAATTTGTCACCTTGCAAATACAGAATTTTTAGCATATCAGTTATCACATAGTAATAGATGTCTAAATCTTTTCAGGGGCAGAAATTAAAATGAGCAAGTATACTTAGTAACCTTTAAAGAGAAAAATATACTGAGATATTTGCAGAATCTGCTATACATTGTTGTGTCTGCAGCATGAAATAGTTATTCTTTTTCCAGGCAGTCAAACTGAGTGAGAAAGAATGCTCAGCTTAGGTTGTCTAGTTGAAGACATGTAAGAAAAGCAGGTTCATGAAACCACTTTAAACATGGACTGTATGTGCAAATCTAGTAAATAACAGGAACAATGAACTAGTTCAAATCAAATTGAAAGGCAATTCCACGTATGACTTAGGTCAGGCAGGAAAATTTGATCCTTCTTTCAAGCACTCTGCTTAGGAAAAAAAGACAGCAAGATGCTGAGTTTGATCAAAATATGCAGTATATGAAGCATAGCATTCTGAAAGGACAAGTCACAATGGATAGCTCTGCTGAGGTTTCTGTTTCCTTCTTTGAGACCACATCACAGGTCAAAGATGCAGAAATTAAGCTTGTATTTAATTTGTTATTTGGAATATTTCCATCATGCCTACCTTTTATAGAACTCTCTTTGCTTCTGTCATGTTAAAATCAGTAAGAAGACTTTAAACATCAAAGAAAAATTACAGACCCTTACTTAGTACAAATCTCCAAATCAGTTCCCATTATTGTTGCTGTGGTAGCAATTCTACTCATCCTAGCTGGTGGTGCTTTCACAGACCTAGTTGTCTACTGTGTTGGTGTGAGTTTTTTTAAATCCCTGCATTAGATTCAATGATACCATCACAGTGAAAGCCCTCCTTCTAAGTCTGCTGAATTTAATAAAAATTTCTAAGCATGCTCCACAGAGGCTGTGTTCATACCACAGGCCTGGCATGGTCTGGCTGTGCCTCTAATTACTTTGCTTTATTTTGTAATGGGAAGTTTTGATCAGCCATCCTGCTGAGAACTGGCTTCAGCACATGCTTGCTCCATAATCAATTGTTCAGATTATTGCTGCGTGTCAACAGTGGAGTGGCCAGGTGTCTTTCACACATATGCATTAGTATGTAGCTGAAGCACTGGCTCCTTTTTGACAGCTCCACAATCCCTCTGACAAGTACTCCATCCCTTCCCAGCCTCCTTCACTGTGCCTCTCTTCTTTGGAATACATGGGGGAAGTGTAAGCATCATGTAGATTTTCATGATAATAGCCCCAAAGACTTCAGTACATTTACTCTTGTGTCAGTCATTGGATGCTCTCAAACAGTAACTCTGAAGCCTAAAAAAAAAGGGGGGGAGCCTAACTAAGGACTGTTTCCATGGCTTTCCAATCCCAACAAACAGGAGAGAGCGATTTTTTGGGGGGGGGGGATTTGTCACAAAAATAACCCCCTGGGGGGCATTCCAATCCTGACAGAGTGATTGGATGCAAAAATGTGCAAGCAGTGACTCAAAACCCTGGGGCAAAGATCTGCTTATGTCCACAAGCGAAATATTTTTGTTTGTTTTTTAAGGAGGAAAAAACTAAAGGGAAAGTTCAGACTTCCCAAACAAGGTTGACTTTGCATTGCAACAGGGGAGTTCAGACAGCCAGAAATCTGGGGTAAAAGTACTTGCATCCATAAAGATTAGACTTTCTCTGGTGTCAAATAACTCATATTTGAAGATAGGTCAGAATGGCAAGCCGATGACTGGGGAACAGGAGGCATGTTGTCTAATCATGCACTTTAAATTCAGAAGGGAACAGCACCAATCTCAGATCAAACTGTTCATCTGACTGCAGCCAGCATTGTCCAACTGCATGTGCTAAAGGACTTCCTCAGATTATCATTACCAACTAAACTGTAGTTGCATGTATTAACATTTTGGTGTAGTGGTTAAGTGTGTGGACTCTTATCTGGGAGAACCGGGTTTGATTCCACACTCCTCCACTTGCACCTGCTGGAATGGCCTTGGGTTAGTCATAGCTATCGCAGGAATTGTCCTTGAAAGGGCAGCTGCTGTGAGAGCCCTCTCAGCCCCACCCACCTCATAGGTGTCTGTTGTGAGGGGAGAAGATATGGGAGATTGTAAGCCACTCTGAGTCTCTGATTCAGAGAGAAGGGCGGAGTATAAATCTGCAATTCTTCTTCTTCTTCTTTAAATGCTAAATGTCTGGACCAATTACATTTGAAAATAACCCTTCTAGCCAGTCTTTCCTTCAGATATGGTTCAAATAATGCTCCACTACCATGAAAAGATGAAGTACTTGAGATGAACCCCCCCCCCATCTCCTAACAGCTCCCAAGCAATATATCCCTAAGCAATGATATCTCATATATTTATACATAGGTAGTGAAAAAATAAAGTCAGACTACAAGGATAACTTTCATTGGTGGTTCACTTTTCAAAATGAAAAGTCCTTGAACCTTTTTCATTAAAGAAATGAACTTTTTTACATGAAAGTTTGATATTGTCAATCAGAACACAGATGATTGAAGTAATTTAAAAGGATCAAGAGCTTCTGGGGCTTACATTTTTTAACCAAAATGCATTGCAAACTCCTTTGCTTTACTCACTTTATTTTCATGGCAAGCAGTTTCCCACCAATGTAATGACAGTGATAGTGTGCTGCATATGCAATTACTGGGATTCAGTTTAGAGTGATACAAACCATTTGGACGAGACACTAAAGCCATTAGTGTAGGCAGAATGCAGATCCCCATTTCAGAACACTGTCCTTTTAAAATGGAGATTGCACAAGACCCTAAACACAAGCAACAAAAAGGCAGAGGCACGTTTTTCCCGGCAGGACTAATCCTACACAACCTGAACCTATGATTACAGGCTGAAGTGTAAAGGAAATTCAATTAAAATGTGTATTACTACTATCTAAAGTGATGTACTAAAGAATGAAAGTGCCAGTTTGCTGTATGCTACACAGAATACTAACAACATTCACTTAATCCAGGACTTTCTTTTAAAGGAAGCATGCTGAAGAAATCATTTTATGTAGACCAGATATTAAAATCAACAATAGGAAAGAAAGAACCTGGAAAAGGTAACATAGATTACCATTAACCAAACACAGATAAATACAATAGCTGTGAGTTTCTAGTCTTCAGAGGATAATTATGTGTTGTATAAAGTTGTTTTTGGCAGTTTGTAAGCCACCCTGGACTACAGGAAGGACCAGATACAGATATTTTAAACATAAAAGTAAATAAATGATAGGTTTAAAAGTATGCAGCCCCTTAACAATATCCCTGCAAGAATTTGATCTTGGATTTCAATTCTACTTCACCTTCCCAGTTCTTAGTAGGGCATGGCAGCATATGTAAAATTTCTGAGAAATGTTGCATGGCTGGAAAGTCTACTTCTACCCCAGATGGACAGCAGAGTTTTAAGAAAAAAATTATCAGAAAAGTTTTTCATGTCTATTAGCTTCTTTGGTATGTGCTGAGGAGACAGACACATCCAAATTCTATAGTTTTCCATATCTAGAAATCATCATGATGCCCTATGTCACACTACATTTAAGCATGAAAGATGGGAAAATATTGATAGTAGCAAGAGATATTTTAGTGGTACCAAGCAGCATGGCTGGTCTTAATATTGTTAGATCAGACAACAAATGGTATATTGGACTCAGGTGAGAGTCCATTTGCCCCCACAGACGGAAGGAAGAGATGGACACAAGGGTTTGGGTAACTAAGGGCTACTTTCTTTATTATTAAATTAACGAGGGCTATAAACATAACAGGCAGCATGGCAGGGCCAGGGGACGAAATACCCCTCCCCTGCCGCATGACAGGCAAGCCAACCTGCCCCTAGGTATAGCCAAAATGCATGGCTTGTATCCGGCTGGCCTAGCAAAGGTTTTGCCCTGGAGTTCCAGCCCCCATCCACATGGCTGAAGGGCGGATCAATCCATGCAAACCTGAGGCAGTCTGCTTCATCACTCAACTAGTCCACATGGGCCAGGAATGATTTAGCTAGACCCCATGCCCCAAAACTGGGGTGCTATTGGTGCTCACCGAGCTGCATAACAGAAGTTAGGCAAAAAATCCAGCTTAGGCAGCTGCACCCACTAAACGCCTAGCACTTCCCGAAGCCCAAGTTTTAAGTCATCCAAAACAGTGTTGTTTCCCTTATCGGAAAGATGGACGCCATCAGTCCTGTATAAATGCGTGCAATTAGCACGGATCCCAGGATGAGAGAGAAAGTGGCCCAACCCCCCCTCAAGAGCTTTTTTAATTTCTAAATTGGCTTTACAGCGAGCTCTCTCAATCACCCATGGATCCCATGCCCCACGCCATACCTGATGCGGGATCATGGCCAATCACACAATCAAAACCTGAGGCCAACGACGCCTAACTAGGTGTAGTTATATTAGAGGTTGCTGTCCCTAATGTTTTAAATGTTTTAAATGTCTTATAATTTAAATATTTTATAATTTTAAATATATTAATTAATTTTAACTGTTTTATGCTTAAATGTTACTATGTGAAATCTTATGCTGTGAGCCGCCCTGAGCCACTTGTTGGGAAGGGTGGGATATAAATTAAATAAATAAATAAATAATGGCTCGAAAGTCATCCTTGGCCTGCAGCACAAGGGCTTTACCCTTGAGCAAGCCTAGATCGTTTCCTCCCAAATGTATCACCACAACATGTGGTGACAAAACATGAACGTTTTCAAAAAGCAAGGACAACGGGCCCGACCAATGGAGACCCCGCCGTCCATGCCACTCGGCTGAAGTCCTCCTGGCCCTATGGGCAGCCCAGAACACGAAGCTGGGCCCACATAGGAGGATGCGTCGTCTCTCCCCACGGATAACAGCACCTGAGAAAAGAAGAAAACAGTGAATAACCACACCCTCAATAACCTGATGCCAGTTACTGCAGTGCCAGAGGGAGGACATAGCCTTTTTAGACCGAGGAACGCCACCTACCAAGCTTCTGAATGGACGGTGGGGAGTACCTCAGAGCCGCCACCATAGAAGCCACCCCTATGCAGAAAGAATGAGTGCCAAACTTAACCTCCACCAGGCCAAGCCTGGTGAGAGCTTTGACAGTCAGAGGCCAAAAATGATGCTTCGTCAGGAGACTACCGTCCCCATGCTGGAACAACAGACCAGCCCAGAATCACGGGCAGCTAGATAGTGCGTTAAAGTCGCTACAGGACACAGTTCCCCCTCGGAACAGGCGCCCAAACTAATAGTGTTCCCCCGCTGCAACTGGTCACGACGCATTGTGATATATGCCATTCCATCAGCCATGCGAATGTCTTGGGCCAATAAGGCCCTTCCAGAAGCATCCCCTCTGGACTGAGGTATATTGGACTCAGGTGAGAGGCCAGGTGTTGTAATATGTTGAAATATCAGAACAGTAGTGAAAGACTCAGCTATGAAAATCTCTGGGTGACTTTTTAATAGAAGTGTTTTAAGTTTAAATGGAAAGGGGGAAACATGAGTATGAAGAAAGTTGGATAAAAATATAATAGAGTCAGACAGTAGTCTAGAGAATGATACCTCTTTTTACTTGAGCAAGTAAATAATTAGTTAGATCAGGGTTTCCCAAACTTTTTTCCCCCATGGCCCGGTTATTTTTACACTTCTCCTTCGTGGCCCACTAAAATTTGGGATTGGAGCCAGGAGACTTTGGGGGTGGAGCCAGGAGACAGGAAATGATGTACAAACAAGCCTAAAACGCTTGCAATATTTTGTTTTGAAAAGGTAAGAGAATAGTGGGATTTTGCAATGCAATTTTAAAAATAAAACATCATGAATGAATGAAAGAGAGGGAGGGGGAGAGAGTTGGAAACAGAAAAACCACAAGGATCACACAGCAGAAAACTAAAAATATAAAATGCTCTCAGCCTGGGAAAATATTTCATTTCATTTATTTTGTTATTTCCGTTGATTTATACCTTGCCCCTCCTGCAAACATGTCTTACAAAAGATAGAAAAATAGCATGTCTATAAATGTTTAAAAGCCAGTGTTTGAATTCCCACACTGCTATGGAAGCTCACTGCTATGGTGACTTTGGACCAGACTCTCTCTCTCTCTCAGCCTAATCTACCTCACAGGGCTATTGTGAGGAAAAAACTGAGAACAGTATCATAAACTGCTTTGGGGAGAACATTGAGGTATACAATTAAATAGATAAAGCCAACCCTCTTCCTGCTAAAGACACATCACTACTAAAAGCAAGCAAACAAGGTTGCCAACAATCTTTCTGCCAGGTATCCTGTGGTCCCACAGCAGGGAGAAATGCACCTGGTGAGGAGGCTCTAACTGCAGGGGAAACAGCAGCATTTCTGCAGCCCTGGAAGGGAAAAGGGCAGGGTAGCAGCAACCAGCCCCACATTTGAGAGCATGCCAGCTTGTGATTTAAACTTGTGAAAAATCCTTCACAAAATCTGAGGTTTTTAAAATCCTGATTTTGGCCTCAGAGTAACACAGATGTCATATGAAGCCAGGAAAAAAAGAGGAGGCCATGCAAATTAAAAGCCTGCCTTTCCAGTAAGGTCGAAGCCAAGGCAAGAGGATAAAGTTGAACAAACAGAATGCCCATTCAAAAGAGTTACATGGGGAGGAGGGGTTGGTTTATGGATATGGTGACCATTTGCGGGTTCTCTGAGCAGCTTTCTGAACTCTGGCTCATGAAAAAGTTCAACAGGTCCAAACCTTCTCCCCAGCACAGAGGCACAGAGATGGCCGAGGAAAGACCCATCTGTTGGATTTTGTTTTGCCTTTTTTTTTTTTAAAGCAGCCTTTTACTACCTTCGGAAGCCAGGCAAAGGAGTTATTTTAGCTGCTGAGCTTTTTACATAACCGCAACCATTCGTGATCCTCCCCCCCCCCTCAATAGGGAGAAAGACACTCAGCCTACTTCTTTACTACCTATTTCCTCGTGCCCCCTGCCAAACTGGTCAGCTGGGGGAGGAGTTAGTCAACTCTGTTTACCTTCCCCTTCCCCCTTCTACTCAGCAGGCTGATGAAGGCACTCTGGCTCACTGATTTCCCTACTTTGGGAAATACCGAGCAAGTGGGAAGAGTTTGGATTTAGCTGCCAGCCTTGTGTGCGGGCCCGCTTTCTCCCTTTGTTTTTTTTTTCCCCTCTCTCCTCTTGCACATTAATGGAAACAGGCCTATTGGCACCTATTAAAATATTAAAGCCTTGAATTCCACTTGGGAGCAACTCACCTTTTAAACTGCTGACTCTAAAAAATAAATAAACTGATGACTTTTGCCACACAGTTGACTCTCGCGGCACAAGTAGGGTTGAGTCCCCTGACCTCAGCTGGCCAGGGGGAAATCAGGCCTAGTTTTCCCCTCCCCCACCTCCTCCCTCCCTTCCCCACCCCAGGTCAGTTTCAGGCTGGTTAAGGTGCCCCTCCCCTCCTGACTGATCACTTGATGGTCAGGGAAAACAGTGTGGAGGTCTCTCACTCAGTGCGGGGGCAGGCTGGCAGCAGGTCAAACAAACATCCGAAAAGGGTGCCGTTGCTGCAGCGGTGCCTTTTTTAGACATTTGTTCGACCTGCCACCGGCCTGCCCTCACACTGAGAGCTCCGCACTGTTTTCCCCAACCATCAAGTGATCGGCCGGGGAGGAGGAGAGGGATGCCTTAACCAGCCTTAAACTTATCTGGGGTGGGGAAGGAAAGGAGGTGAAGGCAGGGGGGGCACAACGGAGAAGGGGCAGAACAACATAGGGGAAGGCATGGGGGGACAGCAGGTGACAGGGGGGTGCGACCCGGTGCTCAGGCTAGCGTGGCCCGGTGCCAGGTCCCAACCCTGCTGTTAGGAAATTCCAAGTTAGATCTTCAAAATGGAAGGAGTTCTGAAGAACAATACTTCCCGACTTCCATTTCTTCAAGTAGTTCCATGTACTCCCATAAAGCCACTGAGAAGTGCTAGCACATCCTCCTAAACACAAAGTCAAGCAGTACTGGAGGCTTCAGCAAGAAAAGAGAACAGAGCAAAATTACTCTCTCTCCTCTATTGTGCTAATGGATCAAGTTCTGTGAATGAAGTAAAAAATTTCCACAGTAGCAAGCATGGCAATTTCAACCCAATGCCCCACTTTAATGCACTCCATGCATAATATCACGTTATTCAGAATGGTTTTAAACTTATTTTTAAAAATTAATTTTAACAACTTATAACAATAACAACTAAAATAATAATAAAAGTATCAATAACTTTGTGTTTGGTGTTATTTACAAGAATAAAAATCTTCACAGGGGCTGTGAAGAAAATGTGAAGGTGAGGGAGATGCATGACTATGAACTCCTTCTGTTCATGGGGGTTTTGATCCAACTTTATACTAAATTATAATAACACAGATATTAATACAATTATGTTTACTATTCACTATATTTCCATATACATGCACAAACAAGGCTTCTCCTTTGCCTGTTCTTCAACACCTCAAATATTCTTAATTAATTCATCTAGCAACAAAGGAATGTCATCCTTCTGCTATCGTTTCACAATCTTCACTTATATATATATGGCCATTAGAGTTGTCCTGTGAAGAGGAAACTGCAATCTACACTATGTTGCAATCCAGTAGAGAAAAAAGACTGACTTCATAAAAGACAGAATGGATAAACTGGCCATTATGCAACTGAAAGTTCAGTGTGAACTAGAACGTGCAGTGCCATTCAATTTTGAAAAAAAGCCAAGAGAAATATAAGCTAGACATAGGCTGAAATAATTGTACCACTATCAAAACCTTGTGGCAGAGCGAGAGATCTCTCAGTATAGGGAAAAGGATAATGACAATAATCACGGATATAAAAAATATTCTGCATGCAAGGTTTTTAAGATTTTGCATTGTTTTGCCAAGCTGTTTTCTCCCCATTTTCCTCTCACTGCTCACTAGAGTGAAGGTAGTCAATGGATAGTTTACTGGTGCTAGGATTGTTAGCAACAAATTTACAGTTTGGCCTGCAAACCCTCCATTTATACAAATAAATAGAAAATAGCTAGAATTTATTTACAGAATGCACAAAATTGTGCTAGAAGGTATAGGACCCTCACCACGTAAAGCATTAAATAAACCTGAACTCTACCAACCTTGCACATTTTGTGTTAGATCCCACAGAGTCTTACTAACCTGCATTATTTCCAGGCTAAACCTTTGTTTGCAAAAGGGATCTTTTGAATTTTACTCTGGGAATGACATCTCCAGAAAAAGAAAGGAACTTGTACACCAGGTTCATAAATTTTATGGGATTAATACATAAACACTAACAAGGATTTTCTCTTTTAATCACATCCAAAATTTCCAGAAAATACCGCAGCACAGAAAAATTCATTGAGATACTGTAGCTTAGTTTAACCTAAACTATCCTTGCCTATATTGAAGCATCAAATTTGCTTAAGACGCCATAAAGTATAAGCAGCATGGAACATAGCAAGCAGCATATGAATCTCATCAGTCCTCCAAGGAAAAGGATAGTGGAGCAAACTTGGTCCAAAGGAGGTTTGGTAGGAAGAGGCCTTACCACCACAGATTTTTATTCAGATGGATATCTGAAAGACAGGAACTGAGGGAGAGAGGCTTTGGATCTTCTCTGTATGATTCTCATTGGGTTTCCCCTATTCTTATACTCTATTTGGCTCATCTACCCACTCCTTTAAGCCAATCAGATTATTACAACTACGATGGTGTTATATTATTATTGGCAAAATTATCATATAGTCATGAAAAATGTGTGTCCTGTCTGAGTTTCCCCTTGGCAAGGACACCCCAACTGTATTGGGTCAAGCTGCCTGTGCTGTTCAATGTTCAAATCTGTCCCAAACCATCTCTGTCCAATTTGCTATTCAAACTCCATCAGCTGACTGGTCATTAAGGCTTTTTATGGAAACCTAAATTTCTTTATTTTATTTATTTCCTCACTCTGTGGGAAATCAGGGGTTTTCCTTTAGAACTCCTTTTAAAAGTTTAAAATCTATCTCTGTTGGCAAAGGTCTCTCTCTCTGGCCTGGTTCTGGATGCTTAAGTAAGTTGTCATTATGAATCCTGCTGATTATTAACTGTTCTTGCTTCCCAGAGAGCCCATCTGATTTCTATTAGAAAAATTAAACTGCAACAATTAAAGCTCTTGACAATTAAAGCTCTTTTTTTCTTACTACACACTGACAGGCCTTCCCCTTTACAAGATCTGGCTGTTCAAGAACTATGTGAAATTTTTAAAAAGAGGAGGCTGCATCCTGGCAATAACTGTAGCTTGTCCAGGCTGGATTTGTCTTCCTCCAGTGGTGGAGCTTTCCTGATGGGTTTAGCCAAAAGGCTGAGCCAGCAGAGTCAGATATACTGCACTTTTGTTAAGTAGCGGTTTCAAGACAACAGAGTGATTTCAGCATAACTCCTTTATAGAGTACTAGCTTACAATACAAGTGGCAATCTGCAACTATATACACCAGGATTTGCCAACGGTAGCTCTCCAGATGTTTTTTGCCTAAAACTCTCACTAGCCCCAGCCAGCATGGCAAATGGCTGAGGCTGATGGGAGTTGTAGGCAAAAAACACCTGGAGAGCTACCGTTGGCCACCCCTAATATACACAAACCCCAACCCAAAACACCCCCCCAGAATACAAACACACCAAAAGGAAAACATGCACCTGGAGCCTTCATTTGCATGGGCTTCATTCAGCTCAATGTTACCTGATTGGCTGGATCTGCAAGGGCAGCCAATCTGACTGTAGTTGCGAGGAGCTTCTAGAACAGCGGTGGCCAAACTTGCATGATATAAGAGCCACACAGAATAACTGTCAGATGTTTGAGAGCCGCACAACATGAACTTGGGATGTTTGAGAGCCACACAACATGAACTTGGGATGTTTGAGAGCCACACAACATGAACTTGGGATGTTTGAGAGCCGCAAAACATGAATGTCAGATGTTTGAGAGCAGGAAAGAAGGAAGACAAATAGATGGAAGCAGGAGAAAGAAAGCAACTTTAACTTTAAATACCTTCTGCAAGCTGCCAGCTGGCTTGGCTTGGAGAGGTGATTTAAAGAGAGAAATGCCTTCTCCAAGTTGGCAGATGGGGTGGTGAGGGCTTCAAGAGCCACACAGTATGTATGAAAGAGCCACATGTGGCTACCAAGCTACCGTTTGGCCACCCCTGCTCTAGAACAGTAGTTGTTCGCTTAAAGCTCTGAATACATAACAACTTTGCTGTGCTCTGCCTTCCCTGAACCCCCAGTGGCTGCAGTCAACACTGCCTTCGGATTTTTTAAAAAAAATTGCATTCAGTCAATACTGCATGAAGCAAATTATTGAAGTATAGCAAATGGTTCTCTACAGATCTGTAGACTTGGGCCCCCCAAATTTCCCCCCCACACACACACACACAGTTGTTCCCCTTGGTGGCCCTGTGTCCTGGCTGTATTTATAATGATCACGTTTGTCTAGTTTGTCAATTCTTTGAACTATTTTGTTCTATTTTATGTTTTATCATGTTTTACTTTGTAAGCCACTTGAAGCAAGTTCTCTGGAGAGGCAACATAGAAACATGCTATATAAACAAACAAATATGAAAGCTCTCTCAATTGAATGGCACTTTAGTTAGGTTGATGCAAAGTAAACAAAAAAACTCCGTGTACCTATGGCATTTCAGCTGTAATTATGCATCACCCACACGTGCAAGACATGTGTGGATAGTACAATAAGAAAGCAATTTATATATAAGTATAAAATAAGTAGCCTACATTCTCCTTGATTGCACAAGTTAAAAGAAAAGTAAGCACAAATTTATTATGGTGACCAAAGTAGGAAAATTAGTATATGCAAAGCCTAAGAATGATCCTGGGGACATTTCCCATATGTTTCCATTCACACATCTCCTTGTACACAAAAATATACGGATGATATACATTTAAAATGTGAAAGGCTGAAATAACTGAAGTAGACCTTGAATTCTCCCATCACCTTAAGTTTTGCAGAAACATTCAAGAAGGCCAAAAGGCAAGATATAAATCCCAAAGTATGAATTACATTAATTGTATTTTATGTATTTAGAAATGCATGGACAGATAAAAAGCATAATAGTTGGTCTCCAAGGTAACATCTGTTGACAGAAGCTTCTGCTCTCATTATGGTACATCTCTAAAGCAAAAGTCAGTAATTTTTCCTTGTTCTAATATACACTTAATATGAAAAGACAATATTTACAGATTCAGAAGGACAGAAAAAAAAACATATATAATCAGGGTTTGCAGAGAGATGTACAGCTATATATTCTGCAGCTTTATCAAGGCCCTAGCAAACAGAACTTTCTTTACCAAGTCATGGTTGTATTTTACTTATATCTAACTATGTACCTTATGTTGAAGGGCAGACCAAGGTTAAACACCAGAACATTGAATGAAAGAAGCTACAAGGCAGAAATGGACCAAAATGCACGGTTAGGCTGAATTCTCTAGATTTTAAATAGCAAATTATTGCAAATGATTCTCTACAGATCCAGAGATGGGGGAAATGCCTCTAGCTTACTTTGAATAGTTTCTTTTTAAAAGATTGCTATCCTTTATTATTTTAAGTGAAAGCACCAAGCCCTGCATGAAAGGTAAGCCTGAAAACATATAATTATAATGTCACAGTTCTAGCTACATTCTAGTTATGGCTGAAGGCAGTGAAGGTACTTCAGCCTATTTTTTTTTTTTAATAAATAACTACATGAGTTGAAACCTAGGCTTGGTTTCATTTCTGATTATTTAAAAAAAATAAACAAAAGGGAACTATCAAAGTAGCAACAACAGCTACAGAGACAGAATAGCAGTCTACACATCCTGCCAAAATGATAGATTATAGACAAACATTCACCTTAAAGATGCTGCAAAGTTCATGGACTTTTCACCCACAGCATCTTTGTGTTCAATGACAGATGCTTTGTGCAAACTCTGGAGAAATCCAGGGCACAAAAATGCTCTCCAATATAACAAGTAAGCATTACTGGGGGTAAAAATCAGATAAAAACTATGACCTGGGAAAACAAATTAGGTATTTTATTAAGGACAGTTCATATACACACTAGAGAAATAGTTACAAATTCCAGTAAGCCTTCAGAATTGTACCAAAACTACAGAAAACTAAGAAAAATCAGCACATGCAACATAATTTCAGAATCTTCTATACAACTGTAATCTTTTTTAAAAACGAAAAGGTAGTCCCCTCTGCAAACACCAGTCGTTTCCAACTCTGGGGTGACGTCGCATCACGGTGTTTTCACGGCAGACTTTTTACGGGGTGGTTTGCCATTCCCTTCCCCAGTCATCTACACTTTCCCCCCAGCAAGCTGGGTACTCATTTTAATGACCTCGGAAAGATGGAAGGCTGAGTCAACCTGGAGCCGGCTACCTGAACCCAGCTTCCACTGGGATCGAACTCAGGTTGTGAGCAGAGAGTTTGACTGCAGTACTGCAGCTTTACCACTCTGCACCACGGGGCTCTTCACAACTGTAAGCTACAAACTACTATAACTCTAGCAACTAATCAAAACATAAATTACTGTCAAAATCCTATAACTCTTAGACTGCTGCTACAGCAACATCCCAGGTCTTTGCAGAATTCTAAGTGCCCACAAAAGGCTGGAAATGCCACCCCACAACTAGTCCAAAAGATGACATGATGATGTCACATAGTGACACCCTAGTCTTTGGGCAAAACTCTATGTTAAAATCAACTACAAACCATAGTTTTGCCAAAGAACTAGAGCATCACTACCCCCCCCCCCCAATATTGGTGATGTAATACGTCACTTTCGGGTGACATCATTTGTGCATGTGGGAAAGACTCCTGGAGAAGACCCAGGATCCCACCCACCCCCCCCCCCCCAGCAACCCTAGAGAGGATGGAGGTATAAAATGTGGTTCTAATTGTATTACTGAGAGTACAGTTGGATCCAAATTTGAAGTTGGCCTCAATTAAAAAATCAGCATTTGTTTGACAAGCTTATTTCTAAACTAAAATAAGGAAAGAATTTTTCCTTTAAATTGTAAACTAAAACAAGAAAACAATCAAATTAGCTCAACCAATAAGTTTGTTAAAAATAAGGGTATTCATCCAACTTTTTCACTGTTTTGGATTTTCTAATTATTTAGTCTTGTTTCACACACACAAAAACCCAGCTGTATTATGAATTCTACAGTTTTCAAGATTTTTATTGCTGAATTTTTACAACAATTCATGCATAGTTTGCTGCAGCTTCTAATTCTTTGTATTCACTTGTATTTTCCCCACCTTATATTTACAATGTGCATATATAAACCTATTTAAAACATGGAAGAAACACTGTTATATGTGTGATGGCATCAAGATACTTTTTCTACATATATGCAGGAGTACATGTGCACCACACAGAAAGAATCTTAATGCAAAAGCAAGATTGATTTTCTGCAATAAAAAATACATGTGGTCAGCTGTAGACATGTACAGGTTATGTTCAATATATACATTTTAAAATGTTTTCTTTAAAGCTCTGGACCTTGACCAAGACAACTCCTTTGCCACCCATCCTTTCATACCCTAGATCCTCCAAGGATTGCTGTATAAACCCTGCAGGCATATCTCACTAGGTTCTGTATAAACTACAACAGACTCTGGCTAAATTTTATTTATTTCATTCGATTTAAATGGCCTATCTGAGTTTTCCAGCTCTGGAGAATGTATGTTTGTTTCTTCTAGGGGTTGTAGCATAATAGATTATGTTCTGATATCCCCCCCCCCCACCCATTGAGACAGATTATCAAAGACTTTGCAATTGGCGATGTGCTTACCAGCGACCATCTCCTCTTAATTCTAACTCTCCAAGTCAATTCTCAGAAATGTATTTCCTGTAATTCGGCCTCACAGTCCTTAAAGGTTGCACCACTCCCCAGAGTCTTCTGGAATGACCACACTTCCAGCGCTGTCCATCAAATGCTGAAATCTTCTTCAGCCATAGAATTTAGGTCTGCTTTAATTGGTGCACCTGATCCCTCTACTGCTATTTCTGTTTATAATTCCCTAATACATCTTATGTGATGTAGTGACAGACTTCACATTTCTGGGATCCAAGATCATTGCAAATGGTGACTGTAGCCATGAAATTAAAAGACGTTTGCTCCTTGGGAGGACAGCTATGGTGAACCTGGGCAGTATAATAAAAAGTAGAGACATCACCCTGCCAACAAAAGTCCATATAGTCAAACCGATGGTATTCCCAGAAGTAATGTATGGCCGTGAGAGCTGGACCATAAGGAAGGCCAAATACAGAAGAATAGATGCTTCTGAGTTGTGGTGCTGGTGAAGAATCTTGAGAGTCCTTGGACTGCAAGAAGATAAATTCAGTCAGTCCTAAGGGAAATCAACCTCGACTGTTCCCTGGAAGGTCAGATGTTGAAGCTGAAGCTCAAATATTTTGGCCACCAAATGAGAAGGGAGCACTCACTAGAGAAGACCCTGATGCTGAGAAAGGCAGAAAGCAAAAGAAGAAGGGGATGGCAAAAGATGAGAAGGCTGGAAAGCGTTACTGATGTAACAAACACACATTTGAGCAGACTTCGGAGGATGGTGGAAGACAGAAGGGCCTGGCGTGACTTTGTCCATGGGGTTGCAAAGAGTTGGACTCGACTGGGTGACTGAACAACAACAAAAATACATCATATCACAGAATCATTGAGTGCTAACTCTGCCCAGAAAGAAGAGTTTCTACTTCACTTGGTTCTCCATCTGTGTGGTTTGACAGAGTGTGTGAAACTACTAAAGCTACTTTGTGGAAAATTTATCATACTTTCCGCCAATCTGGGGCCTCAACCCTGCCCCCCGAAAATATCTCTTTCAGGAACCTTTTACACCAATTAATTAGAGACAAGAGACTTGACTATATTCAAAATCAATGGGAGCAGCTGTACCAAGCCACAATTCTAAATAACTCTGAGAAATTTTTGGCCATAGTCCAAAATTTTGGGCTTTTTGACCAATTTGGGGCTTTTTGATCAAATGATCCCTCAGTGTCTGTCATCTCACCTCATATATGGTTTCAGCCGCCCTGAGCCCGCTTCAGTGGGGTAGGGCGAGATATAAATCGAATGAAATAAATAAAATAAATAAACACTTTTTGGCCCTAATTAGCAGAGTGGTAAAGCAGCAGTACTACAGTACTGTGATCCGAACTCTCTGTTCACGACCTAAGTTCAATTCTGGCGGAAACTGGATTCAGGTAGCCGGCCCAAGGTTGACTCAGCCTTCCATTCTTCCGAGGTCAGAAAAATGAGTACCCAGCTTGCTGGCAGGGGGGGGAGGGAGTGAAAAAGATTGGGGAAGGCAATGGCAAACTACTCCGTAAAAAAAAGTCTGCCATGAAAACATTGTGAAAGCACCCCAGACTCAGAAACAACTGTGTGTTATATGTTTTAAAGTAATTAGTTTCCCTCACATTTCAAAGCAATGGACATTTTTTAAATTTTTTAGTTCTGTGGTCTGAGAATGCTTGCCACAATATGAATCACCCAATAAAGAAATTTTATTTTTTACACAATATATAGTACTTATTAAGCAGTTAGGCATTCACAACACTACCTTAATAATATTTGCTTATAACATTGCAAATTATTGTGACTATCTGCATATCATAAATTGTATTACAGCTTCAATTTTTAGTTTTGTATTAATGCTGGCTTCTCCCCCCTTTAAATGAAAAATGACCAATGTGTCTGGTCACAACTATACAGCTATACAGTTTTGAACTGTATCATTATTTATCAAAATTATCGCTTAAAACAACAACAATGTGTATTTTTTTAAAAGAATGATAAGAATAAAGAAAGAAAGACAGAGAACAGAGAGAGAGGTCATTACATAAAAAGTTTACACTTTAACAAGCAGATTCTCAGCATTATTGTAAGGTACAATTGTCATAAACTGTAGAGCTGAGATAAAAGTTAAGATTAAAGTGAGAATTTCACAAAGATGATTATTGACAGGATGACTGTTTCCCCAGCCTGGAACACTTCCTCTGTAGCTTCAAATAGTTAAGCAAACTCGGTTTGGTTGAAATATTAGATTTTGCCACTTTATCAGAGGCATCAGATGCATAATTAGTTTCTGAGGAGACTGTAGGTTTGGCATTCGGACACGTCTTTTCCTGGGGCATCACAGTTATGGGGGCAAATGCGCTGATCGGGGATTGACATTTTTTCCCCCAATTACATTTGTTAATCGATTTATGTCAGAAGCCACGCTCGCAACTTTTCCTTCAATTTTTTTTAATGTTTTCAAAGAGGCTTTTAACCGTTCTAGCGGTAAGTTCAAGAAGTACAAGCCCGGTAGAACACACTTATCAGAACACAGGGAGAAGTAGAACAACATATAAACTGTTTACAAGGCTTTAATTCCCGGGGAGGGGGGCTAGACACCCCAGCCCCGCACACCATTGTGTTGCAGCAAAAGTACAACCGTACCTTATGCAAGAACAGGTTTTGCCATTCTTAGGGTGCAGCTGGACCTTCCTAAGCAGACTTAGTATTCCCCAGGCTAGAAGAGAATTCATGTGGGAATACTTCACCCCCAGGCCTTTCTGAAAAAAGATAGTTCAGACTGGATATTTACTAATAAATTTCCATATGAATGACGCTGTACTCAACAATGATGTGCGGTATTAAATTTAAATCAACTTGTATTTGTAGCAGGGATTCTTGGCCCCGATGTGCATTATTTTGCACTTGGCCACGTTGAACCGCATTTGCCACATTGTCGCACCACTCACCAAGCCTCAACAGGCCCCTTTGGAGAGCCTCGCAATCCTCTCTGGTTCTCACCACCCTGAACAATCTAGTGTCATCTGCAAACTTGGCCACTTTGCTGCTTACTCCCGACTCCAGATAATTAATGAACAAGTTAAAGAGCATGAGTTGTATTGACACGCAACCTGATGCAACCTGATGTTAAAGGGAGGTGTTACACGTATAAGGTTAGCCATGCTCAGTTTTAAAGCCATCATTTTATCCGTTGGGTATGTCTCCTCTCCAAACTATGGCCGCTTAGAACTGTTGCATCTCCACAATTCTCTAAATAACTTCTGTGTTGCAAAACACTCTTTTCCCCCAAACAATATGAAGCCTGCTACACCAGTGGCTGACCCTCCTTTCCCCCTTAGGAAATAGCCAGCATTCCTTGGGGGGGGGAGGGCGGAGCAGCTATCACTTTGATGGTGATAGGGGCCCCTTATCTACTACTGTCTACATTTATACATAGCTTGGCACGTTGTTCAGTATATATTGCTTTTATCATCCTTATAAAGACTTCTCCCAACTCCATTTTCTCCATAACTGCAAACATAAAGTCCCAGTTTAGATTATCAAATGCTTTCTCTGCATCCACAAAGAATAATGCTACTTCCTTTTCTGTATGTCTTTCATAATACTCTACAATATTTACAACAGTCCTAATATTGTCTCTTATCTGTCTTTTGGGAAGAAACCTCGCTTGATCTTCCTTTATAAAATTCATCAAATAGTCCTTCTGCCAATATTCTTGTATATATTTTATAATCATTATTCAATAATGAAATCAGCCTATAATTTTTTTACATTCGTGACATCTCTATCTTCTTTTGGAATTAACGAAATCACTGCTTCCTTCCATGTATTTGGTATTTTACCTTTTAATCTTGGTTTGAAACAATTTTTATTAGTAACATGGTAGTATATTCAATTGCTTACATCCTTAATAACTACTTTTTTTCCTATCCCATATATTACTTTCTACCTACTCCTCCCTCCCGTTACTTGACCCCCGCCGGTGTACTATACTTAAAACATTATTATTAAAGGTACACTTAATTAATAAGAACCAAAATTAATATCCTCCTCTCTCTTATACTTAGTCGTTGTCAAAAATTGTCCAATGCCCTTTTATTTTCCACGTATCTTCTAAACTTCTTCCACTCCATCCTGAATACTTCTAAATCATAGTCTCTTAAGGTTCTTGTTAACTTGTCCATTTCACTCCATGCCATAACTTTTACAATCCAATCCCATTTCTCTGGTATTTTTTCTTGCTTCAACAACTGTGCATACAGTGTCCTAGCAGCTGAGAGCAAGTACCAGATTAAAGTCCTATCTTCTTTTGGAAATTTTTCCATTTGTAATCCCAACAAAAACGTCTCTGCAACTTTGTTAAATTCATATCCCAAGATCTTAGAAATCTCTTGTTGAATCATCTGCCAATACATTTTTGCTCTTTCACAAGTCTTTCACATGATAGAAAGAACCTTCATGTTGTTTTACATTTCCAACATCTGTCCGGCATCTTGTTATTCATCTTTGCCAACTTTTTAGGAGTCATATACCATTTATACATCATCTTAAAATAGTTTTCTTTGATATTCTGACATGTTGAGAGTTTCATAGAGTTCTTCCACAAATATTCCCATGTATCCATCTGTATTTCTTTATTTACATTAATTGTCCACTTAATCATTTGAGATTTCACTACTTCATCTTCCGTAGACCATTTTAAAAGTAACATAAATTTTTGAAATTAATGTTTCATTGTCTCCAAGCAGAACTTTTTCCATTTCCGTTTGTTCTCATCTTATTCCTTCAGTTTTAATATCACTTTCCACCAAACTCTTTATTTGTTGCATTTGAAACCAATCATACTTATAATTCAGCTCCTCAGCAGTTTTCAACTCTATTTTACCACTTTGTATTTTTAATAGTTGATTGTATGACATCCATTTCCTCTCTCCTAGCTTAGCTGTTATTTTTATTACTTCTGCAGGCACTATCCATAGTGGTTTTCTCTCATCCCCATATTTCTTATACTTCATCCAGATATTTAGCAAATCACTTCTTATGTAATGGTGAGAGAAAAAACTATCCATCTTTTTCTTCCCATAGTACATATAAGCATGCCAGCCGAATTTATTTCCATGACCTTCCAATGTTAAAAGTTTTTTATTCAATAACGTCACCCAATCTTTTATTCACACCAAACAAACCGCTTCATGATATAGTCTTAAATCTGGTAATTGGAATCCTCCTTTTTCTTTAGTGTCATTTTAATCCTTGGTTTCTTTCCAGTCCATACAAATTCTGAAATCTTCCTTTGCCATTTATTAAATTGTTTACTGTCTTTCACAATCAGGATAGTTTGGAATAAATACAGTATTATCAGCCAAATGTTCATCTTAATTGCAGCTATTCTCCCAAGCAATGACAAATTAAGCTTGTTCCGTTTTATCATATCTTCATCCATTTTACGCCATAACTTTTCATAATTATTTTTAAACAAATCAGTGTTCTTCATTGTTATTTCCACACCCAAATATTTTACTTTAGAGGTAACCTCACATCCCGTTAGCCTCTGTAATTCCTTTTGTTTATTTACTTGCATATTTTACATAAAAGTTTTGATTTTTCCTTATTAACATAAAGTCCCGCCAGTTCTCCAAAATGTATTTAGCTAACAACAAAGGTGTTACTTGTGTAGGATTTCATTTATAAACATTATAAACATTATATCATCTGCAAAAGCTCTATATTTATAAGTAAAACCTTTAATTCTCATTCCTTTTATTTCTTCATCATCTTGTATTTGCATCAATAAGATTTCAAGAGTCATTATAAACAACAATGGTGAAAGCGGACAACCTTTGCCAATTTTCATTTATTCTCCCGGCCCCAACGATCGATTGTATTGAGTGTGTTGGCCTTGTGTGGGATGTCGGGGAGAGGTTGGTGATCTGGCTGGTGTACTGTCCACCTAACGCACCAGCCAGCGCCTTACCATCCCTGATGGAGGCGGTGTCGGGCTGGGTGTTGGAGTACCCAGGGCTCATGGTCCTGGGCGACTTCAATGTCCACGCCGATGACGCGGCCTCCAATCAAGCAATGGATCTAGTGTTTTCCATGGAGACATTGGGACTCTCTCAATTTGTTACAACCCCTACGCATCAGGCGGGACACACAGTAGATCTGATCTTTGCGACTGGGATTCAAGTGAACGAAATCGCAACCGAGGTGATACCATGGTAGGATCACTTAGCCCTCAAGGCCCGTATGGAGACGCTACCACAACCCTGTAAGGGCGGAGAGCCTATTTTGGCTCGCCCGTGGAGCCTGATGGACCCGGAACGGTTCCAAATGGCTCTTTGGGATCCTTGGCCCCCTGGTGATTCCCTTGATACCCTGGTTGATGCCTGGCAAGATCGGCTATCCGGGGCAATCAACGAGATCGCACCTCGACGTCCTCTGTGCCCCCATTCAAGGCTGGCTCCATGGTACACCTTGGAGCTACGCCGACTGAAACAGGGACTCCGATGACTAGAGAGGCAGTGGCGGCGCACTCGTGATGAAGTGGCGAGAACATCCTATAGAACGTTTATGAGGTCTTATGAGATGGCAGTCAAGTCCATGAAGAAAGATTACTTTGCGGCCAAGACTGCGTCTGCAAATTCGCACCCAGCACAATTGTTTAAAATAATTGGAGACTTAACTACACTGCCCCAGGGCAGGCCAAATGTTAGAGAATTAGAAATAGGCTGTGAGGCTTTTGCGAAATTCTTTGCAGACAAAATCACATCGCTCCGCCAGGACCTGCCCATCACATTGGATACAGTACATGAACTGGAGGCCCCGTGCCTGTCTTCCGGTTTAGTTCTGGATCATTTCGACCCACTCAGCCTGGAGGAAGTTGACGGAATTCTCTCCTCTGCGCGCCCAACAACTTGTGATTTGGACCCATGCCCCTCCTGGCTAATTAAATCCTGCCCGAGGGAGCTCAGATGTCCTTTATGGGACATCATAAATAGATCCCTCCTGGAGGGGTGCTTTCCAACGTCTTTAAAAGAAGCTTTGGTCCGTCTCCTCCTGAAAAAAAGTACAGCAGACCCGGCCAAATTGGCAAATTACCGACCGGTCTCTAATTTACCGTTTTTAGGTAAAATCATAGAGAGGGCAGTGGCGTTGCAGTTGCAGGGTTTCCTGGATGACGCTTCCATCCTAGACCCTTGCCAGTCTGGCTTTCGCCCGGGCCATGGGACGGAGACAGTACTGGTCGCCCTGGTAGATGATCTCCAGTGGCGATCAGGGTGGCGTGGCGGTGCTGATGCTGTTAGACCTGTCGGCCGCGTTCGACATGGTCGACCATCGGCTACTGACCCGCCGCCTCGCCGATGTAGGGGTAGGGGGTCAGCCCTACAATGGCTCTCCTCCTTCCTCGAGGATCGGGGACAAAGGGTGGCAATTGGGGGCAAGCTGTCCCAGAGGCGCACACTAAATTGTGGGTGCCTCAGGGAGCAGTTCTTTCACCGATGCTATTTAATATCTATATGCACCCCCTTGCCCAGATTGCCAGGAGATATGGGCTTGGGTGCCATCAGTATGCGGATGACACCCAGCTCTATCTGCTAATGGACGGCCGGCCTGACTGCGTCCCAGAGAACTTAGACCTGGCTCTGCAGGCTATGGCAACCTGGTTAAGGCTGAGTGGTCTGAAACTGAATCCAGCGAAGACAGAAGTCCTTTGCCTAAGTCGGGGCGCTCGGGGAGGGGAAATACCTCTCCCGGTTTTCGACGGGGTGCCACTGAAAGCGGTGTGCTGGGTCAGGAGCCTGGGAGTTTTACTGGAGCCTTCATTATCAATGGAGGCCCAGATAGCAGCCACTGCCAAGTCAGCCTTTTTCCATCTGAGGCGGGCAAGGCAGCTGGCTCCCTTCCTAGAGCGTCAGGATCTGGCAACGGTGATTCATGCAACGGTCACCTCGGGACTGGACTACTGTAATGCCCTCTACATGGGGCTGCCTTTGTACCGAACCCAGAAACTGCAGCTGGTGCAGAACGCGGTGGCTAGATTGCTGTTGGGGCTCCCAAAGTGGGAGCACATACGGCCGGGGCTGCGCGAACTGCACTGGCTGCCAGTTGTATACCGGATTCGCTACAAAGTGCTGGTTATTACCTTTAAAGCCCTATATGGCCGAAAACCTGCCTACCTTAGGGACCGTCTCTCCCCATATGAACCCCAGAGAGCACTGAGGTCAGCTGGGAAAAACCTGCTGACTATTCCTGGGCCGAAAGAGGTGAAGCTACAAAGCACCTGCGACTGGGCTTTCTCTACTATGGCTCCACGCCTATGGAAACAACTTCCAGAGGAAACGCAGGCCCTGCAGGATCTTGAACAGTTCCGCAGGGCCTGCAAGACTATCCTCTTTCGATTCGCCTTCACTGACCAAGAGGGTAACTGCTAAAGAATTCACCTTTGTAAATAGCACCAGCATATTTTTATCAATTTTAGAATTTTAATAGATTTTAATTAAATTGTTAATGTAATTTTTGTGTAATTATTTGTATAACTAGTGTATGGAATTTTATTGTTAGCCGCCCTGAGCCTGCCCCAGCGGGGATGGCAGGATATAAATAAAAATTGTTGTTGTTCTGTGAATTCTGCATTTATACATAACCTTGCATGTTTTTCAGTATATATTGCCTTTATCATTAATATAAAGTTTTCCCCCAACTTTATTTTTTCCATTACTGCAAACATAAAGTCCCAGTTCAGATTATCAAACGCTTTCTCTGCATCCACAAAAAATAATGCAACTTCCTTCTCTGGATGTCTTTCATAATATTCTAAAATATTTACAACAGTTCTAATATTGTCTCTTATTTGCCTTTTGGGGAAAAAACCCGCCTGATCTTCCTTTATAAAATTTATTAAATATTGTTTAAGTCGTTCTGCCAGGATTCTTGTGTATATCTTATAATCATTATTTAATAATGAAATTGGTCTATAATTCTTTACATTCGTGACATCTCTATCTTCCTTTGGAATCAACAGAATTACAGCTTCTTTCCATGTATTAGGTATTTTCCCGTTTGATCTTATTGCATCCATCAATTTTGGAGTTTCGGTACTAATTCTTCTTTAAACACTTAAAAATTTTTTGCCGTGTAACCATCTGGTCCAGGTGCCCTTCCAGATTTTATTACATTAATCGCTGCTTCAATTTCTATTTTTTCAATTGGATTACAATTCTAGATGAAAGGTACATTGCAGTGGAAATTTTATTGAATGCTAAAAAAACTTTGTTGTTGGGACTTTATGCTCCAAATGGTGCAAAGGATATATATATTACGCAACATCTTGATGAAGTGACTTATGATCAAATTTTGTTGATGGGGGACTTTAATGGAACAATCCAGAATACAATAGATAGATCTGGGAAGAAAAAAATTGACAAAGAAGGGAAATTGCCAAAATCTTTTTTTGAACTGGTTAAACAAGAGAGTTTGGAGGATATAAGGAGGAAGTTCAATCCTGAGGTACGGGACTACACCTTTTTTTCAGCCAGACATAATTCTTTTTCTAGAATCGACATCTTGTAGGGTACCAAAGATTTGGTACTTATAACAAAGAAAATAGAGATTTTACCCAAAATAGTAGCTTATTATAACCCAGTGGCGGGAAAGTCTTCAAGAGAAGAAAAGCTGACTGCAAGCTCGAAAATAACCAGCTAAGAGGGCTGTGTGTGGGACAAGTGTGAGTCAGTCAAGACCGAAACGGTCACAGACACCTATAGACACCTCTGAAGATCTAGTGAGGTGGTTGAGGGAGCGGATGTGGGTCTGAGACACCAGAAGGGCTAGGAGTAGTGGCTCCAGTCGAGGGGTGAGACTTGGCACATCATTCCCAAGAGGCCAGACCTTGCTAGAGGTGGAGAGTGTGTTATATAGAAACTGTGAACTGTGAAGCTGAGAGACTCAAGAAAGGAAAAGTTATTATAAAGCCTGAAACAACTGAGCAACGTGTTAGCCCATGTAAATATCTCCCATATCCCCAAGTTAAAGACTTTGTGTTATAATAAATCTGTGGTTTGAGTTAAAGTTCTCGAGAGCCTATATTTTTGGGGAAAACTAACTAAGCTGCTGTGGTCCCCTACGAAGTGAATTGTATTTTCATCAGATAACAAAGTAAAATACCCCGAAGAGACTGAGTTAAAGAGATCCAGTGAGTCCGTGCTATACACCCCCTTCATTATCCTGGCTTCCATTACATCTAATTGAGCTTGCATTTTCTCCATTGAAGCAGACCTAGTACGAATTTGCTTCAAGTATGACATGTAAACAAGACTGAAAATTTTTATCTCACCAAATTAAATTTGGACCATCGGGTTTAATAGAGTGAAGCTTGCCCTTTCCAATGAACCCAATTTTGCCGTCCTCTGAGCCTCACAGGCTCAGATATTAATGTTTAAAGTTTTTATTTTCCCAAAAATGGCAGACATGACTTTTGCTTCACTTAATTTTTCCCCCCTTCTTTTCCCTTTATCTAATTCAGATCTTCTTCACCACTGTCCAATAGTCCTTATTTTAGAATTACCAACCCAATTAACTCCACCAATTTTTAATGTCCCAGTCACTTTAAAAACGCTGTTAAAACATTGTTGTCCTCCCAACAATGGCCGCTGATGTTTCTCTCTGATATTATAATCCTAGAGTAGGCTGTTTACTTCTTTTACTTCCTTCTTCTTCCTCTGGTACTTCTTGCTTTTCCTGCCACCAAGTCTCATTTTGCTGGTAGAGAAATCTCGCAATGTCTGACGTAATTCCTGTGTTGACTGTGAGTGCTGCAGATCTATGATGATGGGGCTATTTCCTTAACCACAGATAGACAAAACAATACATTCCTTTCTACTTTTAGCACTGTCTCTAAAATTTACAACGTTCAAATTTAGCCCCTTTTCTTCTCCTCCTTTCAGGCTTCCATTATATCAAACTCCCACCTTTTAATTTTGCTTTGTTTAGTTTTAATTAGTCCCGGAGTGAAAAGATAGCGATCAATGCCTTTTTTTTTTTGTAGTTTATCCAAATTGACACCAGTCTTTTGTAGTTTAGATGCTTAAAGTTGTAAAAGAAGACTCGGATCCTGTTGAGCTTAAGTCAAATAAATGACTCTGGAAACTTCTGTAGATGATGAATATGCAACTTCTCTCCGGAGATCCCTCAAAGCCTCAAAGGAGCCCCCTCCGGGACTCCCTTTTAGCCAAGGTTAGTCTCCTCAAAGTATCTGTGCATATCTTGGACAATTCTCTAGCTGAGAAAAGTAGGCAGAAGGCATTACTTTGCCTTTTACTACCCTGAACAGAAGTGCCAGCCTGCCCCCATTAAGGAAAGCAGCTCAGCTCGCCATTTTCCGATCCCGGAAGCCCCAGTATTTTACCTTTTAATCTTATCATGTTCATCAATTTTTGGCGTTTCAGTATTAATTCCTCTTTAAAATTTTAAAAAAAACTTAGCTGTATATCCATCTGGCCCAAGTGCCTTTCCAATTTTCATTGCATTGATCGCTGCTTCAATCTCTATTCTTTCAATTGGTGCATTCAAAACTTCTTTCATATTTTCTGTTAAGGGTGCTATTTTAATATTTTGTAAATACAGTTCCATCTTTTCTTTCTTTATTTTAACACCCTATTTCCTTACCAGTTTTTGATGGGGGCACTGCTGACAATGATGTTCAGGGTCAGGAGCTTGGGGGTGCTGCTGGAGCCTTCCTTGACAATGGAGGCCCAGATAGCAGCCACTGTCAAATTCGCCTTTTTCCATCTTAGATGGGTGAAGCAGTTGGTTCCCTTACTCGAGCGCGGTGACTTGGCAACCATGATCCATGCAATGGTAACCTCGAGATTGGACTACTGTAATGCCCTCTACATGGGGCTGCCCCTGTCTTGAACCCAGAAACTGCAGCTAGTGCAGAACACAGTAGCCAGGCTGTTATTGGGGCTCCCCAAGTGGGAGAACATACAGCCAGGGCTGCGGGAACTGCACTGGCTGCCAATAGAATACCAGATTGGCTACAAGGTGCTGGTTACTACCTTTCAAGTCCTATATGGCCGAGGACCTTGTTACCTTAGGAACCATCTCTCCCCACACATTCCCCAGAGGGTACTTAGATCTGGGACAAAAAATCTATTAGCAATCCCCAGGCCAAGGGAAGCTAGACTACAGTCCACCAGAAAGCGGGCCTTCTCGATTGCTGCCCCCTATTGGTGGAATCAACTGCTGAAAGAAGCTAGGGTCTTGTGGGACCTCACAGTTCTGCAAAGCCTGTAAAACCACTCTATTCCAGCAGGCCTTTAATCTGACATCGGAGGACTGATATGGGGTGTCTGAGATACATCAAATAAAGACTGAATGCCATCTGAAGTGAGAAAACATCAGATACAGTTAGCACCAGACTGTTTTAATTGTTCTTAACCATTTTAATTTTTTAACTTGTATTGTTTAACTGTTAAATTGTTCTTATTTTGCTGGTTGTAAACCGCCCTGAGCCTGCTTCGGGGGGGAGGGGGGGATATAAATCCAATAAACTTTAAACCTTAAACCTTTTGCCTTCAGTCTTTCCTAGCATCAGGGTCTTCTCCAGTGAGTGTTCCCTTCTCATTTGGTGGCCAAAGTATTTGAGCTTACACAATACGCTTAATATAAAACCAACAACAGAAAGAAACAAATGAAGACAGAACAAAATGATAAACAGAACAAAAGTAAAAGAGTAGGTTTTTATACCCTGCTTTTACTTTAGGGAGTCTAAAAGTGGCTTACAATCATATTGCCTTCTTCCCATCCTTGGATTCCTTTGGTTCCAATCTAATCCAGCAATAAACATCTGTACCAAATCCTGCCAACCCCAATTAGGGCCTCACCAGTTCCTCTGATCAGGCCAAAACAAATGTGAAGCAGAAAAAAATAGTCTCTTATCTCAACCAATCAGATGACCCCCCCCCCAAAAAAAAACCCTGTTTGGTCCCAAAGTGTCAGGCTAATTCCACATTATTACCACAGGGAGGGAAGGGTGGTGACCTGATTTCTGAAGGAAATAAAACATATTAAACAATAACAGCTTAAAGTAGCCTGCTCTTAGCCCTCTTATTGGCTGTACTGCATAAGGCAACTTATCTTCTTTCCCTACAATCAAGTCTGATCTCTGATTTTCTGAGGGTAATATGTGCTAAACCACCTTGCCTCTATTTGGGCAGACACAACAAGAGGAAGCCATGAGATAAATGCCCACAAAAAACCTCAAAGATTCATGGCTGCAAATTACTGGCAACAAATTTATAAACAGTTTAAAGAGCATAATTGTGAAAAATTTCAAAAAAGTGTAATGTAAACATTAAAACAATTTCATATATGTTGTGTTCATTCAAATTTCACTTTGACACAATAAACTCCCAGTGCATCCAGGAGACAACAAACTAGCAGTTCAAAATGCACTTAAATCCATTGCAATCATTCCATTGATTCAGAGGCAGAAACCAGTGCCATTCTTCAGAGACTGTCAGTGGCAAAGAAGGTGAACCCCAATTCCATAAATTGATCACAGGACTGAAAGCTAGAGCCAGCCATTTCACATGGAGGCTTCGTCAGATGTTCACATTGGGGTTATACAAATCTTCATATCTGAATATAAAAATATTATCAACCATGCTGTTTCAATCTTATACACCAAATTTTAAAATGCACACTATAACTTACATTCATACTCAATTCAAAAACATTTCAATTCAAAGGTGCTGACTCCTCCAAGGTCATTCAGGAAGAACCCCCAGGAGTCTCACATTCTAAAAGGTCTTAATTGCGCACAGCTGCAAACATGCCACTAAATGCTTAAAGGTACAGAACTATATTAAAAGACTATATAAAACATCAATCTTCTCCAACAGGATGCATTTTAACATAGAAAACACAAGACACCATCTGCAAACAAAAAAACCCTCATAAATAACAAGAAAAGTCCAAATTCACATTCAAACCATTGGGAGCAAGGGTGCCTAATATGAAAGCCCCAAAAGACTCTTCCCTAAGTAGTACCTTCCATATATCCTGCTCCAGACCAATTTTCCCTTCATATTTATACAAAACAAAAAATTGGAAGTCCTCTGCTCCATGTCCTTTCTTTGTAAAATGGCCAACAAGAGAGGTGTCTGGCACAGCCAGACGAACCCGGGATTTATGTTCCAAGATACAAGTCCTTAATTGTCACATGGTATTTTCCATGTACCATTTAAGACATGGGCAGGTCAAACAATAGACCATTCATGATGTTCAGCGATTGCTAAAATGTTTTAGGGAACTCAAAAATTCTTTCCCTTGCCAGGATTGGGGCAAACTGAGCAACCAAAGAATTTAAAATGGCCAACCTCATTTAAAGATGTACTGCTTTCTGTTCTCAATCTTGCTCTCACCAAATGGTCCCGAAGACTTCTAGTGTGTCTGAAACCCACAAGAGGTCTGGTTTCACACCCTGCACATTCGATAATAAATGCCAATATCGGTAAATAACTCCGCGAATAGAATCAGATAGAGGGGGTGTTCTCAAAAGTGCAGGTCAATCTACTCTGTTTGTTTTCTTCATTTCTCCTAGATCCTAGCAAGGTGGACCTATCTATATCCCTGGACTTACCTCTGGCACAATCTATAACCTCCCTTGGATGTCCTCTCCTCACTAGATCTTGTGTGACCCTATCACATTCCTTATTAAAATTTTCTATCTAGTTGCATTGCATTTTAACCTAAGTAAATGGCCATAGAGATTTTGTTTCTAGTGTTTGGGATGGAAGGAGTCATATTTTACAAAGGGAGCTTTTCCTCTTTCCCTACACTCAAGTCTGATGATTCTGATTTTCTGAGGGTAATATGGGCTAAACCACCTTGCATCTATTTGGACAGAAACATGCTTTTTATAACATATATGCACATATGACTTTGTAAACAGGGTGTGAATGGGACTCTTCATCTGTCTGTCTATCTGTCATTCATTTCTTTCTTTCTTTCTTTCTTTCTTTCTTTCTTTCTTTCTTTCTTTCTTTCTTTCTTTCTTTCTTTCTTTCTATTGTGTATGTACTGTAAGATGTTTTAGCTTAGTAAATTGTGGGATATTATTTTAGTCTACTGATTTCAAGGGCTTTACCTTGGAAGAACAACATATGCAACCGAAGTAGACAAAATGGCCCTCAACAGTTTCAAAGTGCTCATCCATCACCACTGAAAGTTTTCATACTTCATGGTTTAGGAAAAAGGCTGTTGGTTTCAGTTACACCCCACCCCCCTGCCAACCCCCAAATTAATCACTGATCTTATTGACAGGCTTCCCAAGCATCCCATTTGATGTATATGTTATGGAAACAGTTAAAACAAACAAAAGTAAAGCTAAGGACAATCAACTTTAGAAGCATTTGTTCAGATAACGACTATTATCAACTTGTACCTGCATAGTACTTTGGGAAGCTAATAAGAAGAGTTATACTGCCATCTATTGACAATGTAATTGTGTTCTATGTCTTCCTTAGCTTATTAAGAAAAACTAATTTCCTTGAAGAAAAATCCAAGAAATGTTGCTGTATTATTCTATTGAAGCTGTACATTTGTCAAGTGTGCTTAGACTGATTTTTGGTAACATGCTTTGAATAACTACAACAATAAAAGAAAATCTCTGGGCATTATGCAAACTGTTTCCTTGGCACTGTTTTTTTCATTTGTAAATTTAATAGTCTAATACTCTAAAATAGTAATTTACAAAACCCCCCAAAAAAACTCAGGATGAGTGAATGTTCCCTGTTTCATGGTGGATTTGTTTATATGCTAGTTTTGATTCTTTACTTTTTCTGTTTTTTTATATAGTATACTTATTGTACAGTTTAATACAAAACATTGGATCCAGACTATATTTACAATTTTCATTGATTGTGCCTTTCCATGGCAACCCCCCTTTATATCATTCCTCAGGGTTACCTATACCTAGCAGAAATCTATCAGCTATGCAAGGGAGAGGCTGGAAAGTTCCATTTTGCTGATGGAAAATTTAGACAGGATCTGGTTTACAGTGCATATCTTTTATGTGTTTAATACTGAATTGAGGCCCATGTGGTAAAATACATATATATTTTATGATGCAAAAAAATAGAAGAGTGCCCAGATATATAGAGGCAGGGATTCAGTTGTACAAGGATGAAGAATAATGTGGCTATAATAATATCCATATGGTCAGATCATCTAAATCTAATGACAGTCAAAAATCATATATATCCCAATCCTAAACACATTTACAAGAGAGACTAACTCAGTTCAGTTCTTGATGGAATCCTCTTGGTACTTAATAAGCTTTATTGGTGAGATTTAGAAAATGTTCATCTATTTCTTGTGAGTTCTTTCATAGCTTGAATTGTGCTTCAATGCATACTGATGCACAGCTGTCTCCTGGGAATTGTAGTTTGATTTGAACTGTTCAGCACTCACTCCACAGCACCAGCGATGGTAGAAAATCACTTGAGATTTCTATGCCTATTGTTTCATACCACCAAACAAATACTCTTAAATGCATGAAAGAATCTGAATTAAACAACAAAGAATGTTATTGACCAACCAAGGTCACATCATTTACAGTAATCAAATATATTTTCATTGAGATGCAAGACACATGTAGACGAACAGTAGGCCTGGGACACTGACAGTGCATGCACAGAAACATGTTTCATATTCCAAGATGGAAAATAACTTGTTGGTGAAATGACATTTGAATGCTAATACGGTCAAAATTATAAGATGTACACATTTATGCACTTTACTTAATAACCACTGCTGTTTAGTTTGAAGTTAGATCCAGTGATCTTCACAGAATGTAGATGCAAGACCAGAAAAGTGACCATAGAACTCACAAGATTAAGATTTTGTTGCAGTGGGTTTTATGGTGGAATAATAATTAAATACAAAAAACCCAAAGCAACTAACATGCCCGTTCAAAACTAGCAGGTCAAAGAAAAGGTCATAGTTGAATCCTGATCTCCATACATAGTAGAGAATCAACAGATCAATTGCCATTTTAAAATTTCCCTATAACATCAAATTGTTCCTGATATCAGACACTGAATTCTCTAGAATGCAGCCATTTCTTCCATCTTCCTAGGCAAGGCCTCTTAGTGCAATGGTTTTTTTTCTTTTTGCATATTGTGTTTTGCTAATACCCAGAGAGATAGGAGAATCTTGAAACACTTCATTGTATTTTATATTAAAATTGAGGAAATTCTGTGCCAGTTTAATGCATAGAAATGTGGATGAATTTGCATCTTCTGCTTTGTAATCAGCCATGTTATTTGTTACTCTCAGACGAATCCTGTGTCAGAAACAATCCTCCAATCAATCTGTCATGAGAGCCAAGCAGGAAGCCTCCTTCATTCAAAGTTTGCATTAGCCTTACTGCCCAGAGACTACAGTACATATATTATTTAACACTACATAGTGACTCAAGCTCCTGCCAAGTCAAATGTCAGGGATATATTCTTTCTTTTTTCCTGCAGCTACCTCCTTTCATAGTTGTAATAAAAAATGTGCTATATCAAATCTCCATTAAGATCAGTAGACTGTATTGGTTATTACTTTTTTAAAAAAAATAACTGAATTTATCTTTAGTATTCTAATTTCTGTTTGCTCTTATTTAATTGTTATTGCTGACAAAAAACCACAACTTTTTATTATCCTTTTACATATGGACAGGGGTGTAATTCTAGCAGAAGCTCCTTTGCATATTAGGCCACATGCCCCTGATGTAGTCAATCCTCCAAGAGCTTACAAAAAAGAGCCTAGTAAGCTCTTGGAGGATTGGCTACATCAGGTGTGTGTGGCCTAATATGCAAAGGAGTTCCTGTTAGAATTCCACCCCTATATATGGCTTAGTGACACCTGAAGCTATGCAACTGGGAAAGCTGCAACTGTGGTAGTATTCATTGTGCCCCCTAACCCATCCATAGAACTCGCCATGTGAAATGTACCCCAAGCATGTCACTTTCATGTCACTGAAGGTCCCCAACACAGAAAGTGAAACTAGCTATATGATGGAGAACTCATACACTGAAATCTAATAAATGATAATTGATTGGTATGGGTCACTGCTCAACTCATCCAGGATTTTCCAACACCCATGAGGTTTTTCAGATTAGATCTCAAGGAACAAATAACTAAAGAACATAAAATCAAACACAAATTCGTTAGATTTTTTTTAATGGCTTGAATAACTTACCATAGCACTAGTTTGCACGGACAGAGCAGTTAAAAATATAAGCAGCCATCTTGTACTAAAGAGAGAACAGTGGTCCATCTAGCAGATTTCAAAAGCAATTTTCCAATTTTAAAACACTGGAAAGGGGAAAAAAATGTTGCTTCAGTTTAAAATGAAGGATCCTGGAAAACCTGTATGAAAAGCATACTTGGCAGCTTCTTAATTGGCCTTCATACTCAGAAAACTAACTTCTAAGTTTTAAAAGGTAATTGGTCATGCACACACACACAGACACTGATACTTGAGAGGGGACAAAATCTCATTATAAGATGAATTCTCCCAACATAGTTCAGAGGGCAGCAGAAAGGTCCTAACCTACAGAAGATGAAACGATGGTCATTCCAAGGGATGCCAGCATGTGCTTTTAAATGAAGGTCAAGTGGTATTTTATTCCAAAAAATATTTTTTTGAAAGCAGACCAAAGGAGTGTATTTTCAAAGCAATATATGGGGATTAAGCTAGGTCACGGTGCTTTGAAAATAGACTTCTACAATATTGGCCACTTCCATTGCTCTATTTTATTTTCTCTCTTTCCTATATTGTTACAGTGTGCTCTCCCCAGTGATCCACCCCTTCCTTATTTGGAGTTCTTTTTTTCATCCCACCTCCATTCCTAACTCCTCTCTT
Organism: Heteronotia binoei; assembly: GCF_032191835.1. Taxonomy (NCBI): domain Eukaryota; kingdom Metazoa; phylum Chordata; class Lepidosauria; order Squamata; family Gekkonidae; genus Heteronotia; species Heteronotia binoei. Next base: position 72,749,264 of record NC_083231.1, read on the forward strand.
TGTTCTATCTGTCTCTTCTGCTGTTTTAATTCCATCAACAGCCATATTTCAAAGAGACTGATCCAATTCACTACATACTACAGGTACAATTATCATTGGTGTGTATATAATACATAGGAAGAAAATGGAGTAGACAGCTATAACCACCCATTATCTTCTCTGCTTTGCAGATCAGGGTCTCATTAACTGTGTAGAAATTGCCAGGTGGTGTATATCCAACTGTGACTCATACCTACAGTGCACTGCAATCACATGCAGTAATCACATTCTTATTTATTGAAATGCACCTGCTATCTCAGTTATATGAGTAACAGGATGTATACATTTGCAGTTCTATTAGCTGATGATGAGATCTCCGTAATATCATTTCTCTCTCTGCTGCACCTCTGCTTATCCTTTTGGAGCCTACAGTCGGTAGTTCATATGCTTGTGGGGAGAGGTAGATGTGAGGGATGGAGACCTTTTTTTGTAAAGAAAACCTTCTTGTACTTAACAAGCAGAATAATCAGTATGTCCACTTTCCTAAATCTCATAACATTAATGCCTTTGTCTCAACAGCAACATAATTATCAAACAGATAGCACACAATGGCTGAGTGGGCTGAGTGGGCTGAAGCTGAACCCGACGAAGACAGAGGTCCTTTGCGCGGGTCGTGGTGCTCTAGGGAGAGAAATACCTCTCCTGGTTTTTGACGGTGTGCCACTGAAAGCGGCGCACCAGGTCAAGAGCTTGGGAGTCCTACTGGAGTCTTCATTTTCAATGGAGGCCCAGATAGCAGCCACTGCCAAGTCGGCATTCTTCCACCTGAGGCGGGCAAGGCAGTTAGCTCCCTTCCTGGAGCGCCGGGACCTAGCAACAGTGATCCATGCAATGGTCACCTCAAGATTGGATTACTGTAATGCCCTCTACATGGGGCTGCCTCTGTGCCGAACCCGGAGGTTGCAGCTGGTGCAGAACGCAGCGGCTAGTCTGTTATTGGGGCTCCTGAAGTGGGAGCACATACAGCCAGGGCTACGCAGACTACACTGGTTGCCAGTTACTTACCGGGTTCGTTACAAAGTGCTGGTTATTACCTTTAAAGCCCTATATGGCCGAGGACCTGTCTACCTGAGGGACCGTCTTTCCCCATACAAACCCCAGAGAGCACTGAGGTCAGCAGGGAAGAACCAGCTGACTATCCCCAGACCAAAGGAGGCCAAACTACAAAATACTCGCACATGGGCCTTCTCTATCGCAGCTCCACACCTATGGAACCAGCTCACGGAAAAAGTGCGAGTCCTGCGGAGCCTTGACCAGTTCTGCAGGGCCTGCAAGACCACCCTTTTTAGGATTGCCTTTGCTGGCTGAGTGACTGATGTTGGGTGACTTTTGTCACCATTATCTTATGAATAGAATTAGCACCTGAAATTTTTTGTATTGTATTTGGTTAAATTGGAATGTTTTAAAACTAATGTGATTTTAAATCTTTGTATAACTATATGAATATATTGTTAGCCGCCCTGAGCCCACTTCGGCAGGGAGGGCGGGATATAAATAAAATTTTATTATTATTATATTATTATTACAATAAGTGTCTAAAAACAAATATGATTTTAAATTTTGAAAATTCAGTCTAGTATTTCAAACTCAAAGGGTTAGGTAGTGAAAATCAAGTTAGCTTTCTCTCTGGAGACTTCAATTTACTCTGTTTGGTAGTTTCAACTTCTCATAAAATTACAAGTAGCAAGTATATTTCTTTGAAAACACATTATGATAATGGCATACAGTATAATGCCAAGTCCCACTGTGCTAAAACGTAATACATCACAATTAGGTTTTAGCAAGTCTTTAAAGCAAGTCCTTAAAAATCAGACATCAGGAAGCCATTCTGTTTATTTGGTTCCTCATTAGGGGTATGCATTCATTTTCAGTTGGTGTTACTATATGCACAGCTTATTCAAACTATTCATTAAAACAGAATTTTTCCATACACTTTGTACATCATTGAATATTTTAATTATAATTATTGTTCTGTATCTTTTAAATTTTAGCAGAAAATGCTCACTAAACAAGGTATATTATAGATGTGCTAGAACCATTAAAATGGATTAGGCCATTCTGATAGAATCAAGTAGAGTGAAACTTTTTTTTTATACACATGGACAAATGTTAATAATGTTAATGAAAGTTCTATTATCTATTTTAGGGCCTGGAAGGCTCCATATGGAAGATAAAAATGGGATAGGCCTGGTCTAAAACAGTGATACACTCACATCCTTCCAAACAAGATGACATGGTTCACCATATCAAAAGGCTGCTGAGGGGTACAGAAGAAACAGAAAAGTCATACTACCACTGTCAATCTACTCATGTAAATCATCCACCAGCTAAAATACAGAACTTATAATTATTTTAGGAGCCATTACAGTTGATCAGCAAAAATACACATGCTTAACAACATAAGAACAACCCTGCTGGTTCAGACCAGTGGTCCATCTAGTCCAGCATCCTGTCCCAGACAGTGACCAACCAGTTCCTCTGGAGGGTCAATAATAGGGCATAGAGGTGGAGACCTTACCCTGATGTCACCTCCTGGTACTGGGGTTCAGAGGCTGACTGCCTCTGATGTGGAAGTTTCCCTCAGTCACCATGGTTCTCTATGAATCTATCTAATTCCCTTTATCTATTCCTGTGGCAATCACTTCATCCTCTTGCAGTGAATTACACATTTTAATTACTCTCTGCTTAAAGAAGTATTTCGTTTTGTCCATCCTGAATCTTCTGCCCATCAGTTTCATTGGAATTTTCTCGTCCCAATATTTTGGGAGAAAAATTCTCTTTGTCAGCTCTCCATCCATTCATACCTTTATGAACCTCTATCATGTTCCCCTTTATTAATCTATTTTCTAAACTGAAAAATCCCAGACTCTTCAGTCTTTCCTCATAAGGAAGGTTCTCTAACCCCCTCAATCATCTTGGTTGACCTCTTCTGTATGTCCTTAGCTCAAAACTAAAAATTAGATATAGAGCCATGATTTCACAGTTCAATTGGGATTTCTTCTAAACAGAATATATAACAACTTTAACAGTGAGGGATACATTTCCCTCTCAAAGGAGCATTAACTCATTTTGTTTCAATGCGTGTTCCTTTTACTAATTTGTTAATTCACTAATTTGAGGAACTGACGGCCACTGCGTGAGACGAAATACTAGACTAAATTGGGACTGCTGATCGAGCAGGGCCCCTCTTATTTTGTTATGGTACTGTTTCGTATGTTTTATTTTAGGATTACATTTTCTCTCTGATTTTTTTTTAGCTGCTTTGTGCAGTGGGCTTCATTACCACTTTGGCTGAAATTCAGAAGAGGACTATGAAGGGATTCTTTGTTTACATTTCAGTTTTTTTCTTTGCAGTGATAACATTAGTGCAAGAAAATGTAATCTTGTGGGAGACGAGGGTGGCTAGCTTGAGGGAGTATTTTAATCACCTTTTTCATACCCAAATGTATCAACTGGAATAACATTTTAAAAATGCTAGAAATAATGTATGCCAGAAATGTTCACTTGTACAAGCTAAATACCATAAAGCAGTCCCAACTGAGAATAATACCAGAGCAGTGGTTACATAAGCTCAGATTTCTAAGTGTGATTAGTAATGCAGTTGCCACTTGAAATTCAACCACACTGATGCAGTTTCACATGAAAAGCCGTTTCTATTAAGCTGCTTTCAAAAATTGTTGTGGCAATTCTAATTAAGCTAACATATCTCCTGAGGTGAGGGCAGACAAGGCAGATAATAATGGGGTTGAAATTGTTATAGTCGTGTGTCAAGCCACTGTGCCCAAATGTCTTCCCATGTGAAACTGGAAATCCTCACTTTCATAACTACCAAATGTCTATGCAAATATCACCAGGCCCTTTAGCTTTTCGGACTATGTTCTATGACAGTAAATTCAGAAATATCAGTTTATGTTAAGCACAATTGTATGTAAGTACTATCCTTCTAAGCTATAACGAGAGAAACAATGAAAACCAACAATAACATTAAAACAATGTTGGAAAACAGCCATTTATTAGCATTTAATTATGTCTCAGCCTGCTAAATATGCACCTGGAAACATATTTGGAATTATTGCCAGGGCTCTGGGCCACCTTCTTATCTCCTTGCTCAGTCATGGTACATATCTGAGTCCCTTCTAAGTCTGCTTCTGTTTGTCCAGCCTTGGAAAGAAAAAGAGTCTTTGATTTTGTTCTGCTGCTTGTCCTGCAATGGTGGCCATAATCTGCACCACGAAAAATCTTTCTGCTAACTTTCAAAGGTTTGAGTAGCTACAGAGTTATAGATCTATGATAAGACTTAGCTTTGCTTCCTTCCCTTTTGGATTTGTTACCCAGGTACTTGCACCCCTGCCTCAGTGCTGGATCCTACTGGAATTCAACATCAGTGGCTATAATTTTGTCCCTTGTATTCCAGTCTGTTCTTTCTGAATTCTTGCCATCTTAGCTGTGTGGATTAGCCTGCATAGTACTTTTGGTACCTGGAATAAATAACTCTTTAATGGGTGAATAGTAGGAACTATCCTCTGAGTACCCTTCTATCAACAAATGAAGCCTTCCTCCAAATTGTGGTTCTTCTTGTATTTAATTTGGAGGAAGGCTCCAAACTGAGGGAAAGCTTCAAACTTGAGACAGAGTGAAAAGTAAGTTATATAAAGGGCTTTTTTTGTAGAAAAAGCCCAGCAGGAACTCATCTGAATATTAGGCCACACCCCTGATGTCATCACTGTTTCACACAGAACTTTTTTGTAGAAAAAGCCCAGCAGGCACTCATTTGCATATTAGGCCACACCCCCTGATACCAAGCCAGCCGGAACTGCGTTCCTGTGCGTTCCTGTTCAAAAAAAAAAGCCCTGGGGTGCATTCAGATGCTTCTTTAGTTTTGGCATAGGCACGTTTCCTATTTGGATTTCCTGAGCACGTTCAGACTTCCACATCTGTTACTCGACAGCAACTCATAGTCATCCTGACTTGCCCCGGATTGATCTTGCCGCTATTTGACCCCAGAGAAAGTCCAGTCCTTCCTGCTTGGTGCGGCATACAATCGGGTTAATTCTGTCTGAATGGCTCATCCACGATGCAGCCGGTTTGCACTTACCTCAAACTGTGACTGTTTCTGGCGCCATTATTATTAACAGACGAATTCATGTGTGCACATGACCACATAACCATTTAGCAAAGTTTTGCGTTTTTCCTGTCAATACAGGCTACACAGGAGCAGAATCTTTCTTTTTTAGAGGAAATGGAATATAATATCCCCATTATGTGGGATCTCTAAATGTCAATGTCAAGTCCCACTTCTCCCTGAAAGTAGCTCTCTGCTGATCGGCAATTTGAATGTGTCTGGCTAGGCTTCTCTCCCCACTCCCCTCGCGAGGATCCCTTCCTGCAACAACTGTTTTTCAACTGCACAAAATGCATTGCAACTACCTCAGGCTTTTCCTCCCCAGACACACGCACTGCAATTGTCATTCTCCAGAAATGCTCTGGCTTCCCCATGCACTCTCTTCCAAAAGTTTAACTGCATCCTTCAGCTTGCCCTGTAATAAAAAAGCATCATCCAGATTCGAATCTCTCTCTTTTAAAAAAAGTTTTGGAAAAGACTGCTTTTCCTTCTTGGAAAGTGATCCATCATCAAAAATAACACTAATAACTGGAGGGGGGAAGGGTTGCAGGAGGCATGGAAAACAAGAAAGCCTTCCCCACCGCTCGGGGTCCAAACCCAAGTCCTTTTCCCTTGCCATCCATCTACAAATGTCTTGAGTTCTAGAGCAACCATATTGACAAAGAGATTGCAACACTCCCCCCCCCCCACACACACAGGAGGTGTGTCAATGTGTGTGCGCATGTTGGAAGGGGGAGAGAAAAAGGGAATTCGAGCATGCTGCTTTTAGCTGAGGGGGAAACGTGCAATCCAACTAATGGTTCCTAGGGAAGGAGGCAACGGGGTCTGTTCATCCTCCCCTCTAAGTGTATCCATGTGTTTGTTTCTCTCTCCACTCCAGGTTTTAAAGATATTGGATTTATATCCCGCCCTCCACTCCAAAGAGTCTCAGAGCGGCTCACAATCTCCTTTACCTTCCTCTCCCACAACAGACACCCTGTGAGGTAGGTGGGGCTGGAGAGGGCTCTCACAGTAGCTGCCCTTTCAAGGACAACCTCTGCCAGAGCTATGGCTGACCCAAGGCCATGCTAGCAGGTGCAAGTGGAGGAGTGGGGAATCAAACCCGGTTCTCCCAGATAAGAGTCCACTCACTTAACCACTACACCAAACCGGCTCTCCAGAACTTGTTATTTCAAGCACATGCCCACAGGAAGAAGCAATACAGGTCTGCGATGTCTGATCGTTCAAAAACGGGATTAGTGCAGGATCGCTCTTTTTCGGGAGTGGTCATCTGATTGGAAATGTGCAGATACAAAATTGGGCAGTTCAAATTGGAGTGTGATGCATCCACTTTTAGTGCAACATCTGACCGCACCCCCAGTTATATATATATAAAAATAAATGAACTTTGCTCAATAAAGTGATAAGATATTGATAGGATCCAACCTGTTATTTAGTACTGACCTAATGCTAGATATTTTGGCTATTTTGGCTAACTCTCAGCTCAGTTTATGAAATTTCCCTTATTCAGGGTGTTTCCCCCCCTGCTGGAATGCACTGGAATGCCATTCAGACACCACTCTGATTCCCCCTCCCTCCAACACCAAGTTTTCCAGCTGAATGCATGTACTTTGTATCCTGGGTTGGCCCTGCCCCTCCTCAGCTAGGTTGGTGGGCTCCTATGAAGGAGAAGGGCACTGTTAGCCCCCACCACCCAAGAGGTTAATGAGCAATCACTCTGCTTGAGCCTGAGCCGTGCAACTGCCCTTCTGCCAAATTACATTCAGGACTCATTCAGACTTCCTAGGACAAAGGTGGGGTTTGCTGCAGGTACAGGACCCCTCAGCAGTCAATCCAGCCAGGGATGGGGGTGGTGGGGCCATGCCATGCCACATGCTTCCACCCACCAGTGTTCTCTTCCCTTTAAGTGTGCTGCTGTGCACTTGCCCAATAGTTCTGGCCTCTTGGCACACAACAGGGGGCAATCCAGGTGAAGGCAGTAAACTGGCCTCTCTCCTTCCCAGCCTTCTGGCTAGCTGAGTGAGGGCCAGAGGGAAAAGATGATGAACTCAGCCCAGCTGCAAGCAAGGGGAGCCAGAAGGAGGATGTGTCTCCTTGCTCTGTCATGCACTCACTCACTTCCACTGGGAGACTCTTCAGGAAGGGGATCAGGGTGCATTGCAATGGGGGGGGGATCCTGTTTGCCCTGGAAGCATTCTGGCTGGGGATCAAGTTGGCCAGCTTTGTACACAGGATGTCACTTTCCCATTCCCCCTCCCTCCTGGCATTTAAACCTGTGTAGTGTCTTCCTTTTTGGGACAGGGCAAGCAGTCAGAGGTGGAACTTGCTGGGCAGGTGGGCATGTTACCCTGCAATGCAGCCCTTGCAGAGTGTCCAGGAACAGAGCAAGCTTGGGTGCTTCCCTGCTTGCACTTTCAGCTGGTCCTCCCTTCTCTTGAGTAGTGAGCAAACAGCTATGAACAATGAACAAAGAGCTGCCAGAGCAGCAAAGCAGGAAGAGTGGAGGGCCAGGGGCTCTCTCTGCCTGTTTGCCCCATCACCATTGCACTCAGTCTGCTGCCTCACAAGAAAGTAGTTCTATCCCCTCTCCTCCCCCATTTTTTTGATGGTGATATCAATCACCCAAGCTGCCAGGCAGCAACAGGGGAGAGTAGGCAGCAAAGGCAGCTCTGGTTCCTAGTTACTCTCCCACTTACTCATTGCTGGGTGGTTGGGGAAAGCACAACTAATTTTGGAGGAGATAACCATTCTCTTGCCAAGCACAGGTTAAAGAGAGAAGCCATGAAGTGTGCACACCTCTTCTCAAATTACTTTCAGAGTGGATTAAACTGTCAATTCAACACACTGGACACTGGACCTTTCTGAAGTGGCAATAAGGTTCATCTGGGAAAATGGTGCAGGGGGAGGGGGGAGATATCTTCCAGAAACTACACTGGGTGGAGGGCAGAATGTCTGGGACAACACTGCCACTCTCTCTGCCTCTCTCCCAACAATTGTTTGGTGTTTCTTTGACCAAAGAGAGGCAACTTGCCTTTTTTAGTTTTCATTTCATCCCCTGGAAATTCCTCCTGCCCATAGTAAAAGATTCCTCATTTTCTATTCAGAAGAGAAGGAGGAAGCTTGGGAAGGGAGAGCTAGATAGAGGTGGGGGGAAGACATTAGGTCTTAAACAGTGGGTCATTGTGCACATGGGACTGCCTTTGAAAACTGTTCAGAAATTTCAGCTTCAAAATTCAGCAACCAGACTACTGTCTAGGGGTGGATATAGGGATAGTATTACCCATGTGCTGAAACATCTACACTCACTGCCAATCTTTTTCCACCGAGAATTTAAACTGATAGTTCTTACTTTCAAGGTTCTTAGCAGTTTGGGACAGGTCCAAGATTTCCTCTTTCTGTACAATTCATCCTGCCAGGTGAGAAACTCCTCGTGAGCCCTACTCTCTGTGCCCCTGATTACAGAGGTGAAGCAGGTATCAGCCAGAGGCAGAGCTTTTTCAGCAGCAGACCTTACCTATGGATTACCATCTCCCTTAAGACTCACCTGGTGCCTCCTCTACTCTCTTTCAGGTGCCAAGCTAAAGTATTTCTTTTAATCCAAACTTGTAACCAAGGGGCTTAATTTGTTTCTATAATCAGCTTCTAGCCTAAGGATTGTTACGTTGATCTTTGAAGTTGCTAGATATTTAAGCTCTGGGTTTTTAACTATGCTCTTGTTTTTATTATTTGATTTTTAATTATTTGATTTTATAGTTTTATTATTTTATTTTTGTTCTATTTTATGAGCTGCCTCAGGCAGGTTTCCAAAGAGCTTGTATATAAATGCTTTAAATAAATGAACTAGAATGGATAACCTAAGTGAGCAGCTGTATAGATAGAATCAGAGGAGGCAGAAAGAAGGTAATTTCCTTACACATGGGCTGTTTCAATGTAGATTTCTACTTGAACTGGAAAGTAGGTTATAATCACACAGAAATATGTCTTAGAAGTATGTCTTAGATGTATGTATTTTAAGAACATATGTAGTAACAAAATTTAAGATACATTGTCTATTAAACAAACAATGTGAAATCCACAAGGAATACATATTCTGTAAGTAATTCCACTTCAGAGTTTTTCAACAATGTGTACATTTTACAGAAACATTTGGCCATGAGAAACCAAAATATATGAACACTAAAAAGTCCGCAATCAATTAATACAAGACAGGAAGAAAAATCAATACAGAGATTTGAGGTCTGAACAGCAGGGATCAGAATGTTGAGATCATCCCTAATAGCCGCCAGCTTTTATCCTCAGGAGACACAGGCTTGGATTTAGACTACATTTTTCTTCGGCATGGGCATGAACTGGTTCATGAACATAAATTCATGATGAATTTTGGCTGGTTTGTGATTTGCAAACCAAAGTTCATGAACTGAAAAGCTGCCATGAACTTTCCTAAATTTTAAGGCACTTCATGGCGATTTCTAAAGAGCAAAAAGCAGATGGTTAAATGGATCTAAAACCCCTGTTTTTTGCTGTTCACAAAAAACAACTGAGCAGCAGTGAACAGAAAGGGATGCCTTGGCGGGATGGGCAGGATAGAAATCCCATTAATAAAATAAAATTTTGCTCCATGATGCTTTTCATGGGGAAACTCCTGCTTTCTGCTCCCTGCAAAAAGCAGCTCCAAGCCATTTAACATCCCACCTTCTGCTCCCCACCACTTTTCAGGGGGGGGGCGAATAGCTGCTTTCTTCTCTCTGCCTCTTTTTCCAGGGAGCAGAAAGCAGGGATCATGAACTTCTGCAAACTGGTACAGTTTGTGAACCAACCTCCTAGTTCATATTAATTCATGATTCAATTCATGGTTCAGCCACGAAGTGGAATGTACCACAAACATGTGGTTCATGCTCATCCCTAATTTTTTTCTGCAGGTGCAAGGACTTCCACTCCAGAATGCAGTTTCTGTTCTTCTTTCTAAAGACCTTCCAAATGCATGTTAATGGAGAAAGGGGAAACCCCCTCCCCAGAAACAGGATTTAAGGAGTTATATCAGGCTGCCACAGGAGACAGGAAGTGGGAAGATTGTGCCTGGGGCCAGAATTCCTTTTGTCTGTAGAATCATTACTCTGGGCCCTATTCAAGTGATGTGGTGGTATTTGGATAAGATTATTGGGTTCTGTCGAAACTGAGAGATTTTTATATTTAAGAAACAATAGCATAAATGGTCATTCATATTTTACAGTTTGTGCATACACTAGGTAACTAAGAGTCTACAGCCAATACCTAGACATATTGGCATGCCCTGTTCGGTAATAAGTGCTGATAAAGACCATTCTATATTTGGAATTTTGGAGAAGCCCTAGTCGACAATATTATCTTAGATCATGTCAAGCATGGTTGAATATTATTGTCAATTGATTGTTTTAGGGTCCAGCCTGAATCTGATCTGTGAATTGTCATGGAGGACCCAAGTTTGTTTGTTATTCTTTCCCCTTTCCTTTCCTGCTTTATGGCTGTTAATTTAGAGTAGTGTGAAGGGAACAAAGTAATCAGCACCTTCCCATATATCCTCTGGAGGGAGGATGAGACATCTGGCGAAAGCAAGGACAAAGTTCTGATAAACATCCTGGGAAAGTAGACAGTTTGCTAGTTTAGGTGCGTACGCTTCCCTGCAGCCCCCTCCTTTGGAATCCTTTTGAAGTATGCCTTAAAAGTATTGTATCAATGTATCAGTTTCATTACTCTCAAGAAATGGCTTCGGCTAAAGTATCGGTCTATCAATAAACGTAGTCTTTGTATCAACTTCATCATCGAACCCGCATGCTTGAAAGATCCAATGGAATGTCCTTGAAGCAGGACCTTCCCCCCCATCTCTCCTTCTGAAGCCCAAAATAACCTCTGAAATGCTGCTTCTGGGAATAAAGGGGATCATCAGGTATTGCATAAGGATGGATTCAGAGGCCTGTGTGTGTGTGTGGGGGGGGGGAGTTGGTGACCATTGATGTCTCTTATATCTATATAAATCCTTTGCAACTCATTAAATAGACAATAATGAGCTAGATCAGGGGTGGTCAACTTGATTAATGGAAGAGCCACATAGAAGAAATATCAGGAAGGAAAGGAGAGGTGGGAAGAAAGTAACTTGAACTTTAAATGAATTCTCCTAGCCACTGGCTGGCTTGGCTTGGAGAAGTGATTTAAAGAGAGAAATGTCTTCTCCGAGCCAGCCAGCAGGAGCTTTGAGAGGCACACAATATGTGTGAAAGAGCCAGATGTGGCTCCCAAGCCCTGAGCTAGATGGTCCAACCTTAGTATAAGGCAATTTCACACAGGTGTATGTTTATCTATCTACATACTCACACAGCTGTGCACACACACAAACAGACACATTGAGAGAGGGTGGGAGTAATTTACTCTTGGTGCATCTCAAATAACAAACCTTTCAGTGCCAAGGGGAAGATATAATCCCTATGTAGAATTTTTTTTTTGTTTCATAAGCATCAAGAAAAACTCAATATCATTAGGTTTTATTTATTTGTTGTTTTATGATATTGTCGATGGCACTTCCTAATATACAGAAGCAAGCATGCTTCCCATCCTAGATTTCCATTTTGCTGAATACGATACGGTCCAGCTGGCCATTTCAAATGTATTAGTGACACCAGTTCATTCCATGTGGCCAATGATACAGTCTGCAGATGGTAATGAGTTCTGGCTGCTACATACTTGGGCTGGATTTTAAATGCTGACCTGGGGTGAAAGGTTTTGTCTCTAATTACCAATCCCTTATGGCTGGAGTCCCCCCACCTGCTTCACTCAGTTACTTCAGCTGTAGCAAAATGTCATATGTCAAGAATTACTGGACTGAACTGTCACCTTTTAAACTCAAGTGATTTCCTATACATTGCAGCACTGATGCAAGAAAGTAATGTACCATACCTCCCCACAGACATCAGTCGTACAGCCTCACGGTATAGAAGTGCTATGCATTTTTATTATGTCCTATGTAAATTAAGGTTGAATTAAAATTAAATCAGATTGGCTTTTGAATATCAAAGATCAGCCTTCCTGGAATTAATCCAAGAAATATTCAAAGATGCAGTGTTTTAGGAAACCTAATTAAAACCATTGCTCCATTTCAGCATTTGCCTCTTGCTCAGGTTTTAAAATAGGATCCTGGCATGGAAATATCTCTTCTGCTGGGATATTTCTTTTCTATCCATCCCCTCCCAAGTTCCATTAACTGAATGAAGGTCAGGCAAGAACAATAACCGGTAGACTGCCAAATACCTTAGGTATGGGGAATCCATAGTTACATTCAGTTGCCTTTTCCCTTAAGCAGCAAAGGAAAAAAAGAACACAATTAGAAGGGGGGAGGATTTGAACTGAGACATTTCTAAAACAAATTCTCTCACCCCCCAGGAGAAATCATTATAGACTATTATAAATCTGAATATTGGAAATCTATTATTTCTCAGTTTCTGAGACAGGTAGTCATGGGTCCACTGATATGCATGAAGTCTAATGTTCCACCTTTTGGTTACATCATATGTTACGTATTCAAGTGTTCATATTCTAAAGATGATACTGTAAAGAGAGAAATAATTGTTAGAAAAGCTTTAGTTAGTGCATACTTTCCCCCTCCACTTCTCATTTGCCTAAAAGTTAGAAATAACTGAGGGCGGGTTATAGAAAAAGCCTGGCAGGAACTCATTTGCATATTAGGCCACACCCCCTGACATCACCATTCTTTTACACAGAACTTTTTTGTAGAAAAAGCCCAGTGGAAACTCATTTGCATTTAGGCCACACCCCTTGACACCAAGCCAGCCAGAACTGTGTTCCTGTGCATTTCTGCTCAAAAAAAGACCTGGAAATAACTCCACTAAGTTGCTTGTGTCTCTCAGCTCTCAGAACTTTGTTGTGCTTCTGTTGCCCAAGGGAAAGCATCAATGAATCTCATTCATGGTGCTGAGATTTCAGAGGCTGCCTCAGCTGGTATCTTTGAGGGCCAAGCTAGAGACAGGACAAATTAATGTAGTCTTATATAGCTTTTAAAATGCTAATTCTCAATCCCAGGCAGCTGCTTTGAAGAATAGGGAAGGGTTGCTGGGAGACATGTTTAACCCTTTCTTGCCTCTTTCATAATTTTAAATGCATTTTCAACCATTTCAATTGGTTTTTGCAGACAAATGCACAATTCAGCCCAGATCAATTAAGTTTTCAATATAATTAATCCATTTACTTCAGTTCTACCCCCACTTTTGCAAAATGGTCTTTCAAATCAGGGAGCTAAAGAGTTCAAACCCACAAAGCAGCTGCTGCCAATTACAATTTTTAAAAAGGGCAACTCTGACCTTGCCTTCAGAGCCACACTAGACAGTTGCATTTTTAGAGTCAAGTCCATGTTACTTGGGCACAACTCTCTCTTTCTACAGCTACATAACAGAAACAAGAGTAGCCTGATTAATTTCTCTAAATGGAAATTTCTAGAGGTCATATGACAAGAAAAAAGAAAGATATAAATATTACAGGAATAGTTGTTCATGACATATGCACTTATCTTTCTCTCAGGGTTCACAGTAAAGATTATCAAAACACATACTCAGAAAAATGAAATGAAAAGGGAACATTGCCAAGAAGCATCATGCTTTAAATATCAAATTACCTATAAATACCTATAAAACATTTTTAACAATAAAAGTGTCGATTGACTTGCTACTGATCATCTTGGTCTTCATTCAAAGTACTGACTGGCAACCTATGGTTTATCAATCCTGTTCAAATTGCTGTTTGGCTTGCCTTCACTCAGAATTCCATGCTGCGCATCAGACTATTGTGTTTCATCCCTATTTTCTGAAAAGACTGAATTATTCCACAATTTTTTTTGTAGTTCCACATGGTTGTGCAAGTATCTGTGGATCAATTGGAGGCAAAAATCTGCATCTTGGAAAAAGCAAAGTTCTCAAAAATTCAAATCACTAATAGTTATAATCAGTAGTACAGATCTATTGAAGTCAAAGAGAGCTGAACAAATGACAGTGCTAGGATTATATATAGCATCTGGCCAGAAAACATTGGCATTTCCAGTATCTGTGTACAGCTTTCATCAAACTGAGCTAAAAATAAACTATGAACAAAAAAAGAGTTGCTTAATTTAAGTACAGCATGACATTTTTCTCCAATGTACAGTGTACTTGTTTTGGGCCTGCCATATTAACTTTCATCTCAACCTTTAGTTATGTGACATTTAGTTATTCTGCAACTCTTAGAGAAAGCATAGATTCTGACAATCCAAAACGAGACTTATGATCTGTTGGCCTGATTAGACTTTAACGAGCACAAGGATGTTAACATGCAGTATGTCTGAGGAAAATAATGCCTTATTATGACACACCATCTTGTACATCAACTGTTTTCACATGTAAAAATGACCAATGGATGCTACTGGTTTCAAACAGCACACACAACATGTGGAGCTATCAATCAATACTGTGCGTATGAAAAGAGCATTACATTTTGTTTTACATTGGGTACTATGGGTTGAATCCATACAAAATGTTCTGTTAACAGAAGACACTTCTGTCAATGGAACAGAATGTTTCTGCTTCCGATTTCCTGCTGCAGCCCGCTGATAATCTCCAAAAATTGCTCCTCGGTACAGGAACCTTTTTACAACTCAGTGGGCTGTGGCAGAAGTCTGAAAGTAGAAACATTCCATTATGATGATAGAAACAGGGCTTTTGAACAGGAATGCACAGGAACGCAGTTCCGCTGGCTTGATATCAGGGATGTGACCTAATATGCAAATGTGTTCCTGCTGTGTTTTTTTTTTCCTACAAAAAAAAAAGCTCTGGATAGAAGAGTCTTAAATTCAATACTATATTTTCATGGACTCATAGTCTTGTGAAACATTTCAGTTTTTCTGGTCTTTTATGGAAAAAAAAACCAGGGATGCTGCAAACTTTGCTGATAACATGTTTGTCAGTGAACACACCATATCTAACAGCCACGATCACCTGCATTTCACCTAAGTTTCATATTGTTGCCCTACAGGCACTTCTGCAAATGTTCAGTTGGTAAAGCACAGCTGGAGCACTCACCTTCGCTGTCATTTGCGGCTCCTGGAGGTGGGTGATGTGGGGGGGAGTCTGTAGCCAGCTTTCACAGCCAGGGAGGTGAGGAGCCCAGCCAGTCCAGACCAATCCTCAGCTGCCATGGAAAGTGCTGGGATTGGTTTGAAGCCAAGCACGGGAACTGAGGCTATTTAAGCTTGCTGAGACGCAAGCTTGGCCTTTTTGCCTCCACTCGTCTGCTTGCCCACACACCCACCCTGTAGGTTTTGGAGTCTGTTCAGTTTCCTGTTTTTCTTGGGATTATTGTCACAGTTTTTATTCTGGTTGTTATGTAGTTTTGTATGCTGCTTGTTTTGTCACAGCCTATAGCTGGGTGGTTTGGGCATTGGGACGGATCTTTTGGGGGAGGAGGCTGTGTCTGCGTGCCTGCCTCTCCCATTTTGGGGGCCTCCATAAGGAGCCTTGGGGGTAGAGCCTCTCAACCGCATGTCCAGATGGGGGCTGCTGGTTGGCTCACATCACCAGGTGGCAGGAGGCTGGCACCCATCTGCGTCCCCAATGTCTTGCCACTCCTTGGTTTTCCTGGCAGGTGGGCTGGGTAGCAGGTTCATCGTGCGACAGGCGAGTCACCCGATTCTTGGATCCATCTCTATGCTGCAACCCTGCTCCTGTGTGCTAATAAATAAGCTGTGGCCCTGTTTTCACCAAAAGTATGGTTATAAGTGTGTTATTTTCTCCCATGGCCACATCACCCTTCTACCCTCCTTGAGACCACAAACAGATTATTTGCTAAGACTGTAAATGGTTCAGTTAAGTAGATGTGAGAGGAGAGTTATGCCTCTCATAAAACTACATATGCATGCAAAAATATTCATTTGCAAAATGTATATGTCAAAATGTCTGCAAAATGTCAGTCTGAAATGATCACCAAGACTTTTTTTTTTTTAAAAGGGTTTATTTATAATTGCTGGGTGATTTGCTCACTATTTATTTAAACAACTGATTACCAAGTGATGTGCAGTGACACAAATCTGTAGAAAGAAGAAAACTAGAACTCTCAGTTGTAGGGCTGCCAGTTGCCCTCTCATGGTCATGCCTACCCATCCATCATCACCTGTTATCATCTGCCTTTCAGGCTCTTGGCAGCACAAGAAGGGGGTACAAAGTTCATCTTTCAGTATCAAAACGATCAAAGCTGATAGTTCAGTACTAAAACTGAAATCACAGTACTCAATTCTAAAATCTGCACTGAAGTTCCAAAGCAAGCTTATCAAAAGTACAATTATTTCAAGTCCACCTCTTTTAGATTCAATGTAGATATGTTTTGCATTGTTCAGTTTTCACAATTTAAACTGAAGTAGATGTGGCATAGGTGGGTGAGACAGTCTCCTAGAAATCAACCTAGGATATCACCTAGAAAGATATCAGTATGTCAGTATGGAGTCCTCCGTCCACAGCATGACAGAAGCATGGAGCAGCAGGTGGATCTACAATGGCAGCATCTGACAGATCAGGTCAGATCAACCTTGGGAGTGAGCCGGTTCTGGCTGGACTGTATCCAGGGGAAAGCACCTGCTGAAGTCAGCAATTGTGTGGACTGCCGTGATTGGCTGAGCTGAATATATAAGGACTACTGTGCAGGACAGTATTTCTCTCTGTTGAGAGTTGGTTCCTGGCGTAGCACTTTGTCACCCAGTTTAATGTTATTCACCGCACTAGTTGTATTGTATATAGTTTGTAAATACCCTACTTTTATACTAGGTGCTGGTGTGTGGCTCAATGTCTTCCCAGAGTCTACTTTCAAGCAGTTCTCTGTTTTGCACTCTGCACATGAACCACTGATAGGGTTATGGGCCCAGCCGGGTTCCACTGCGCAGAGGCTGTCTGAGAGCTGTTGGGACGCTGTGGTGGAGCCAGAGGCAAGAGACGCCATGGAGGACAGTGCTGAGGAATTCCAGCTATCTCTTTCTGAGAGCGACGAGGGGCAGGACGGCAGCCAGCTGTCTGGTGGAGTCGGAGTGATGGCTCAACAACAGCTTGCCGTGGTGGTGGAGAAGCTCACATCTACAAATTACGCTGTGTGGAGTTTGAAGATGGAACACTTCCTAAAGCGTGAGGGTCTGTGGACTTACGTGAGTAACCCCCCTGCTGTGTTAACTCCAAATTAGACTGTCCTAGCAGAGAAAGCTCTTGCAAACATCGTGCTATGCGTCGGGGATGACCAGCTTATCTAAGTTAGAGGCAAGGACTCTGAAAAGGCAGTGTGGGATGCTCTGAGTGGAGTGTATGTGAGAACTACTGCGGGCTCCCTGATGGCCTTGACTCACAGGATGTTCCGCACTTTGATGCCGGCCGGTGGGTGTGTGAGACAGCATATTAAGGAGCTGACCGACTGCTTTGTCGAGTTGGAGACCCGGGGAAAGGTGATTGCGGAGGATGACAGAATCTTCATATTGTTATCTTCCCTCCCTCCGGAGTTTTCCCCGCTCATTACTTCGCTGGAGACGGTGGCTGTGGCTGCTTTGACGATGGAATACGTCTGTGCCCATCTATACGACTTCCAGGAGAGAGTGGCTGCTGTTATCCATCCAGGAATGTTGGCTGGTGAGCGTTCATCTGGAGGAGCATCTGGAGGAGTGCCAGTCCGTGCTGCTGCTGGCAAGCAGCCGAAGACGGAGGCAGAGCCGAGAGCGTTGGCTGTGAGGCGTTGCTACCGGTGTGGGTCTGCATCTCACCTCTTGTGTGCCTGTCCAGAAGCTGGAAGGCAGAGACGACAGAGGAAGAAGAGTCAGCATTCCACAAGCAGCTGTGAGGAGCAAGCTCGGCTAGTGACATCTGCAGCGTGTGCCGGGTCACCATGGATACTTGACTCAGGAGCTATGAGTCATCTTTGCAATACGAGAGGTTTGTTGCGAGACTCTCAAGTTTCCAAACTCTCCCACGTGCGGCTGGTTGACAGATCAACGGCTGCTGTGCAGTGTGAAGGGGCTGTTAATTTTCCTTCACTGAGCTGTCAATTAAGGAATGTATTATGCGTACCCTCTCTAAGGTCTAATTTACTGAGTGTCAGTGCTCTTAATGATCAAGGGCTTGATGTTCTGTTCACTCGTAAATGCTGTAAGGTACTTGGAGGAGGGGGGAAGGTGCTGGCTACTGGCCACAGGGTGGATAAAGTTTACATGCTGGGGAGTGAGTCTGTCAGTGCTGCTCAGGTAACTAATGTGCCTGAACATGACAAGTGTGTGCACTTACTCCACTGCAGACTAGGGCACTGCGGCTTCCATGCTCTAAATAAGACCCTGTCTTTGTTGCCAGATTTAAAAGTAAAGCCCTGTAAATGCTTTTTGGATTGCCAGGTGTGCAAGAAAGTTAAAAGTAAAGCCTGTACTGTAGCAAAGCAGAGCTCCAGGGTGACTAAGCAGGCTCTGGAATTGCTACATTTAGATGTGATGGGGCCTTTCCCCAAGAGCCATTCAGGGAACAGGTTTTGCCTGGCCGTGACTGACGATTTTTCCCGGTTTTGCTGGGTGTTCACCATGAAACACAAGTCTGAAGTATTCCATTGTTTCACACAGTGGGCAAGGGCTGTAGAACGGCAGCTAGGTTTGCAAATCAAAGCTGTTCAGTCAGATCGAGGGGGTGAGTTTACCTCACAGAGCTTTGAAAACTGGTTGAAGGATCGGGGGATTGAGCACAGGCTGGCAAACCCAGCTACTCCCTCAGAGAATGGCCTGGCAGAAAGAAAAGGGGCCATTCTCCAAGGTTTCATGTACGCTATGGTGGAGGATGCTGGTCTACCGTTTTCTTATTGGGCAGAGGCTATGCAGTCTGCTGCCTATATTTGCAATAGAGTGTGGCAAAAGCCACAAATGATATCCCCTACAGAAGGTTGTTTGGGAAGCTGCCTAATTTGGGCTTTCTGAAGGTGTTTGTTACTCAAGCCTGGGTGAATATACCTTTAAAGCACCACAGGAAGGGAGGTGACCGAGCTAAATGTTTAACTTTCCTGGGATATGAGCCAAGTACGAAATCTTATCGCTTTTGTAATAAGGAGGCGAAGATAACATACAGCCGGTCTGCAAGCTTTAACGAGCACTGCAACTGGAAAAGGCTGCATGGCTCAGAAAGTGAAAGTGTCGTTTTACTGCCGTGCTCTGAGAACAGCTCTGAGACAGAGCAACAGGAGGTAAAACAGGAAAATGGATCTCCAGCTCAGGAGGTGTCTCAAGGAGGGAGTGAGCCCAGTACTAGTCAGGGGCCATGGGTATCCTCCAGAGTAACCAAGGGTGTTCCTCCTGAGAGGTATGGGTTTCCAGAGGTTAATCATGTATGTGTGCCTGAGCCTGACTCCTATCAGGAGGTGTTAAAGCTGGAGAGCGAAGAAAGGCAGGCATGGTTCTCAGCAATGGAGAGAGAGTATGACTCCCTGCTGAAAAACAAAGTGCCAACAAAGTTCTCAAAGGTGCCAAGGCCAGCTGATAAAAATGTGATAACATGCCGGTGGACCTACAGGGTCAAGAAAGCTGCTGACGGAGCTGTGCAGCGGAAGGCCAGGCTGGTTGCCAGGGGGTTTTCCCAAAGGAAGGGGTTTGATTACGAGCAGGTATACGCTCCAACCTTGAAAGCTGAGACTTTGAGAGCAGCGCTGTGTAAGGCTGGGTGCTCAGGGCAAAGAGCACATCACAGTGGCTCTGAGACTGATTGTCTGAACTCCTCACTAGACCAGGACTGGTATGTGGAACAGGTTCCTGGGTTTGGGGGAAGTTGGCAAAGTGCAGGTCTGAAGAAAATGCTGCTGACATTTTCACAAAGTGTCTAAATGTAAATGTGCACTGTAAAACTGTGAATGTATTGGGCATGCTATGTTTGTCAGACTAGGAGGTGTGTCAGTATGGAGTCCTCCATCCACAGCATGACAGAAGCATGGAGCAGAAGGTGGATCTACAATGACAGCATCTGACAGGTCAGGTCAGATCAACCTTGGGAGTGAGCCGGTTCTGGCTGGACTGTATCCAGGGGAAAGCACCTGCTGGAGTCAGCAATTGTGTGGACTGCTGTGATTGGCTGAGCTGTATATATAAGGACTACTGTGCCAGACAGTATTTCTCTCTGTCGAGAGTTGGTTCCTGGTATAGCACTTTGCCACCCAGTTTAATGTTATTCACCGCACTAGTTGTATTGTATATAGTTTGTAAATACACTACTTTTATACTAGGTGCTGGTGTGTGGCTCAATATCTTCCCAGAGTCTACTTTCAAGCAGTTCTCTGTTTTGCACTCTGCACATGAACCACTGATAAAGTCAACCTAGGCTTCTTATGAATAGGGCTCTTTTAAAATAAAACTTTTCCCTCAGTTGTTCCCCTCAGTTACACAGTATAGTTGAGGTAGCAGGTATAAAGGATTTGGGTTGGCTGCCATAAGGTAAGTATCATGGTGAACTAGAAGAACATGGAGATAATTGAAGCAGGAGTTGTATAAAACTAACAAAGAATATTTATTCATGTACAGGTTATTTAAGAGTCCTGCATCACATAGTCACACAGGAAACTTGGCTGGTACTTAAACTAATTATAGCTTCAGGTTGTGATTTGAATTCCTATTAATGCTTGAAGTAACAACCTTTTACGGCCTAGGCAGTAACAAATGTTCACTGCCTATGTACTGGGTTGGATCTTTTCTCTCTCTCTTACACACATACTCTCACATACAGAGAGAGAGAGAGAGAGAGAGAGAGGATTGCATCCATACCAGCATGGCCCAAGAGTCAGACTATGGTCAGGTCTGCTCATCACTAGGGAAGGACATAAGCCAGTTGACAAACTAAAGTTTGTGATGAATTTTGACCAGTTCATGAGGAAATGTTGGCAATCTGAAGAAAACTTTCATGAATTTTGATGCAGTTTATCTTATGGTGGTTCATGAAGGGCAGACTGCTCTTCACAAGAAACAGATGAGAGGCATGGAGTTCCCTGCTGCTCAGCTGTTTGAATTAAATAGGAGGTGGGAGCCATTTAAAAATTGTTTTCTGCTCCCCACACCTTTTTTGAGGGGAGCAGAACGCAGTGGTTTAAATGGCACCCTGCTTTCTGCTCCCCTGAAAAGCAGCAGGGAGCAGAAAGGAGGAGTTAAAACTTTAAATGGCTCAAAAATTGATATAAACTGGATCAGTTCATAAACCAACCTCCTTGTTTGTATGGGTCCGTGGTTTGGTTTGTGGTTCAGCCACAAAAATGAACTGAACTAAACTGCAAAAATGTAGTTTGTACCCATACCTACTCACACTCAGGCACTCTGCCATATCCCAGAAATAGAATTAAACCACCCTGGGATGTGTACCCTTATAGCTACCTTTAAAAATGTCTGCTACCTTGCTGAGGCAGACCCAAACTGACTGCTGCTGGGCAGTCATATCATAAAATATGCTGCTCCCTTTCTGAAAAGTGATTGGATACTGGAGCAGTATTTCATAGATTCAAGACAAAAGCTTCTGCCCTTGCCGTTAAGTTAATAAAGTAGCCCTTTAATCCATTCTTGTGTCTGTCTCATTATTCCGTACTGGGGGGGCAATTCGGCCCCTTCCCTGCCGAGCGATCGATCGACCGCTAAGGCAAGGGGCCGTCCATTGCCTCCCTGGATGGATGGGAGACAGTGGACTCGTCCTACCTTGGGCGGGGGCAAGGCGCGGCCTTAAAAGGCCGGCCCCTCCTCTGAATGCGCAGTCGAAATTAGCTCTCGGCCCGCCTGCCCGTCATGCAGTTCAGGCAGAGGCTGGTCGCCTATTTTAAGGGGCCGGGTAGGAATTTTTCACCCCCTGACAAATTGGCTGGTCGGGGGGTGTTTTTGCCTACCCTGTACTGCAGGTAGTGGGTGCTGGCAATTGGACTGACGGTGTCATTATATAGGTTGGTCACTGGCTGTTTGTTGTTGGGAATATGTTTTGGGGGTTGGTGAGCTCCTGTAGCACTGCACCATTTTTGGTGGATGGCCTCCCTGGGGGACCGTTAAGCTGCACGGCCCAAGGTTGGCTCCAGGGAGCCTGGGGGATCCCGTCACATGGTGCGTGTCCACATTCCAGGCTATATGGCTTTGGGGATGGTGGAGCTTTTGTGAGCAGCGATCATGTTGCCGGGCCGGCCGGGTCTGAGCCGTTCGGTTGGCTCATACCCAGGGCTTTAGGGGCTCGCCCATTTTCAGGTCAAGGAGGTGGTTTGGTTTGACTCCTGGCTTACCACTTCAGACAGCGTAAGGTAAATGCCCTAACCAACCTCATCACCGGAGGGGACTTGGATGACAAACCGTTAACTACATGCACAACAGCCATGTTGTCACACCAAAAGTGCACGTGTGAATAGCGAGAACATCACCCCAAAGGAAAACCGCCACAACAATCAGAAAAAATTCCAAAAATGTTAAGTTCCAACAAAACTCAGAAAGACAGGTTGCTTACCTGTAACTGTAGATCTTCAAGTGGTCATCTGTGTATTCACACTCAGTTGATAGAGCGCCTGCGCCGATCTCCGAATCAGTATCTGAAAAGCCCGAGATTTTTCTGTGCTGCAGCCGTGGAAGCAGCACCAATTCTGAAGGAATGGGTACCGAATTTTACCCCCCCCCCCAAAGACCCAAGACTTTACTGAGCAAAGCTCAGCTGGGATCGCATCATTCACTGACCGCCCCCTGGGATAAGAAAGGTGATGAATTAACCAAAATTCACCAGCTGCTTTCTTAGGCACAACCCCCAAGGGGGACACCCACAAATTTGGCAGAGGAGGGGACATAAACGGGCCTAACACTCTGCCCTCAGTGCACTCCTTCTTAATCTTTGCCCTAACAATGTGCTGTAAACCCTTAACTGAACACAAATTAGAACAAGAAAACGGGGTCCGTGGACCCTGATAAGGGATTCTGAAACCGTAGGAAAATCCCTCCAAAAGGTAACGTGCTTCCTCCCGATGAGGATAATCCCGCAGCAATTCCTTAAGAACCCTCAGCTGAATGGGGCTGGGCCCCTTTTGCAGAATGCTGCCCTGGCCCTCTGCTCGGCCGCTTATTAGGTCCCCTTGGTTTGGACCTGTTACAGGCTGTAAATGCATGCGGCCCTCCACAAAGCAGGCACTCATGTTTGTACTTACAAGCCTTCCTGGCACACACACCATGGGAGGTAAACTCCCAGCAAAGCAGCCGTGGCTGATCCGACTGCCCCGTGGTCGCGCAGGAGCCAGTAGGAGTCGCTGTCTTCTGAACCAGGTGACCGCTATCGGATCTGCTGGTTAATCTAGTCCCAGGAGAGGCCAGGATTAACTGCCACCCGCTTGCGGAATTGCTCGTCATACTGAAGCCATGCCCCACCTGCAAAGTCATTATAAGCCCTATATATAATGTCATAGTACTGAAAAAGGGGGGTGGCCTGCCATGGCTGGGCCCTGGCTATGACTCCCGCATAAATAAGAAAACCCGGTAGCCAATTTGACCACGTCCTATCCACTTTTCTCCGCTTAAGTTTCTCTTTATCTTTCTCATCAAGCTCGTCCTTTGACTTCTTCTCTAATTCCCTATACAAAAGGCTGAATACATCCACATATTCGCCTTTTAAAATCTTTTTCCTGGTGGCAGCGGTAAGATGATCACCCAAGGGCATGGCAGGGTCCCCAAACGGCAATGCATGCCACTCCACCATGCTATAAGGGACCGGTGGGTGGGATGGAAACCCCCCAAACCCGCTGTGCTGAGGGGATCAAGATGAGGGGGCCTGCTGCCAGCCCCATGGTAAAGCACCACCAGGTGTAATATGTCCACTTGAACCGATGCCACCAGCCTGACCTCCTCCCACAGAAGCCGAATACCAAGGTGCCCAAGCGCTCTGCAGAGCCGGGTTCATGGCAGGGCTGCCTCCTTGCGGAAATGTGGTACCCGAAACTGCCTGCCGTGACACAGGCGGACCCGCCCCAAAGTAGCCCCTAACGCCTGGGACCCCGGAGCCGGCCTAGCACACAATGCCATACTGGGACCCCAAGGACCCCATGGCCATACCACCCCCTGCTGCCCTACTGGTAACTTACCTTCGACATCGGGTGGCACTACCACCACTGCATCAGGCTGGTCCCTCTGTTCATCCTCCGTCGGCTCTACCTCCTTTGTGCTGCCACTGCTTCCCTCAGCACCCTGCAAAACAGAAAGGCGGGCCAGCACCTCCTTCTGGAAAGATATGGTGGCCGCTCTCCCAGAACCCAAGAGCCCTGAGGCTCTCCAAGAAGGGCCAGCCACCCCTCTTGCTTTCTCCAAGGCAGCCAGTTGCTCCATTATGGCCTGCCTGGTACATGCCTCCTCTCCCTCATCTAGTGGGGGCTGTTCCAGGGGGGGGGGGCGCTTAGGTCTCTTTGTAGGCTGTTTGCCTTTGGAGTTTCCCTGGCCCTTCTTAGGCCCCATACTCAATGCTGCAGTGGCCTGCTGCCTACCCAAACTAAAAATTGCCACAACAATCGAGGGCACTCCTACTCCCTTTAAGCTGCCAACAACTCCACACGCCCCCCCCCAATAGGAGCAATGTACTGCTAAAGGGGGCAACACAATCCCCTAATGCCTCCTCAGGGCACCACGCCTCCACCAACCTGGGCCTTCATTTCGGACCGATTAGTTGCTGACCTCCCTCACGGCTCCCACTTTGATAACTAAGAACTCCACCGCGGGGCCGAAACAACCCGACACCTGCACGTCCTGGGTGTAGCACCCATCTGAACTGCCGCCCCCCGACACTGAGGCCCCCAAATGCTGCACACCCCCACCACCTAGGCCTTGCTTCAGCCCGGACAGTGGAGGCCTCCCTACAAGGCTACCATTCCTTGTCGTGCCCACTCAACCGCACAACAAAAAAACAGCCGCCGCCTTGTCGTCCCGGGCGAAATGCCCGCTTCCAAAGATGCCACCAGACGCTGAGGCCCTCAACAAGCTCCGGACGCAGGAGATGATACTCTGCTGTCTGAGAGCTAATTTTGACTGCACATTTGGAGGCGGGGCTGGCCTTTTAAGGCCGCGCTTTGCCCCCGCCCAAGGTAGGACGAGTCCACTGTCTCCCATCCATCCGGGGAGGCAATGGACGGCCCTCTGCCTTAGCGGTCGATTGACCACTCGGCAGGGAAAGGGCTGAATTGTTTCGGCTATTAATCTGGCAACCTTCCCAGCCATTAGCTTTCCTTTAATATTTCAGATTGAAACAATCCTCATCCTTCTTCACTGGAAAAAAAAACATTTATTATTGGCTGGATAGAAACAGTTCATGTAAATATTATATACATATATTAACACCATTGTTAACTGCTTCTACACATTAATCACAATTTTAAAAGGGCAGAAATATTCTAGTATGCTAATATCCATATTTTCTTTTTTTTATTACAGAATGGTAAATATGTCCAGTATTTTAGATGTAACAAGCAGGAGACTCAGAAAGACTTTGCAGGGGCATCTAATTTTCTTCATCCCCAATACTTCATCAGAAAGCCTGATAGCCTCTGCTCTTTTCCTGCTTTCTTCCTACCTACCAACCAACCAAACAACCTTTATCTGCCCCCTTGCATTCAGCTTTTCCTTTTTTCCTCCCCCAGCAGCTTCTTTCTCATAAAACTATGGCCCAGTTGCACCATGCTGACCATGCTAAACTCTGTATAATTTTATGAAATGTTGTTAGCTGCCCTGAGCCCGCCTCGGTGGAAAGGGCGGGATATAAATAAATTATTATTATTATTATTATTATTATTATTATTATTATTATTATTATTATTATTATTATTATTGTTATTATTATTATTATTATTATTATTATTATTATTATTATTATTATTATTATTATTATTATTATTATTATTATTATTAGCAGGCTGAGCCCAGTGTGCAGTGGGGAACCTTAAAGGGCTTATAGGAGGCACCTCTCCACACTATTGACTTTTCCCCCATCTATTTTACCCTCATAACAATGCAGTAAAGTACACTGACAGACTAGCTTGAAGGAATAGTGGAGCTGACTCCCTCAGAGCTGGGCAGTAGAGTTGGGCAGCATCCCAATCAGAACAGAGGGATTATTAGACTATGACTTTAGCAAATTGCAGGCAACAAAAAAATGAGGCACAGTCTCATACTGAGGACTGAGCCAGGTTTGTTTTGTCAACAATAGTAACTTTTACAGTTATAGAAACCTATACTAAACCTACATTAAAAGGAGTTATAAGTACTCACTATGCTTTTGTCCATGTATTTATCTTAAAATATTTAATAGAGTTCCTTTTTTTCCTGACAACTTTGGGTAGCAACAGTACAAACTACATTTAAAACAATGGACATCAAACCAAATATGAAATGCATTTAAAACTGTATTATCCAGTATGAAATTACTCTGTTCATAGAAAAATATTCCTGTTTCTGGCCTGTGTCAGAATTTGCCATGATTTGGACTAAATTAATTCCCAATGGAAGTTTAATCATCAACAGTATAAATGAAAGCTGTCCATGATAAAGTTTGGGTATTTGAAATAACTTTAATGAATAAAAAAAGGTAAAGGTAGTTCCTCTTTGCAAGCACCAGTTGTTTCCAACACTGGGGTGGCCTGTGTCAGAATTTGCCATGATTTGGACTAAATTAATTCCCAATGGAAGTTTAATCATCAACAGTATAAATGAAAGCTGTCCATGATAAAGCCACCTCCTCTCCAGGCTAAATATCCCCAGCTCCTTCAACCTTTCCTCATAGGACTTGGTCTCCAGACTCCTCACCATCTTCGTCGCCCTCCTCTGGACCCGTTCCAGTTTGTCCATATCCTTCTTAAAATGTGGTGCCAAAAACTGAACCCAATACTCCAGATGAGGCCTTACCAGAGCAGAGAAAAGCGATACTATCACATCATGTGATCTGGACACTATACTTCTGTTGATATAGTCTAAAATTGCATTTGCCTTTTTATTTATTCTCATACAGAGAATAAATACCACAGAAATATTCTGGAGATTTTTTAAAAAAGATTTTGGGTTAACTCTGCTTCACATTTCAGATTTTGTAGTTCTTTAAAGTGAAAAAATCACTTTGAGTTTTGTTTAGTCAACATTTATTTTGCTTCTTTCAATATGTATTGATGTCTGCCACAAGCAAAGCCAATACACTGCTAATGCACATTTGAAGATCATCAGATCAGCCAACCATGGACAGTGAATCATGAGAGAATCACAGGAGACCATGAGAGTCTCTGTTGAATTCTCAGAACAATATCTGAAATGCATATTCACAAATGCTCAGTATTAATCAAGTTTTGGATGAGAAAGCTTGAAGCAAAGTACACATTTACATGCTTTGAGCTTGTTGGCATGTCTTGATTGCCTTGATTTTTGCAGGTTTCCATATAAAGTTTGATAAGCTTTCAACTCTTAAATAGTATTATAGCTGAATTTCATGTTACCTATTAAATGCTGCCATGTACTAAATATTGCTCTATTTATTCATTAATTGCCATATAAACATTACTCAGTGTTTTAATATTATTTAAAATTAAATACTATTGTGTAGTCAGATACAGTTTAAGGTTTTAAAACTATAAGGAACCTTCATTCTCTGTAAGTTCACCAGGGATTCTACAGTCAAGACCAAACTATATGCTTAGTAATAGATTTATGATGGCTCTCAACTTTTTTTTTTAAATGTCATTACAGAGGAGGTTGCTAGTTTGTAGGGGAAGCTATTTGAAGAAGATGATATTGGATTATACCCCACCCTTCACTCTGAATCTCAGTCTCAGAGTGGCTTACAATCTCCTTTACCTTCCTTTCCCACAACAGACCCCCTTTGTGGCAGGTGGGGCTGAGAGAGCTCTCACAGAAGCTGCCCTTTCAAGGACAGCTCTGCAAGAGCTATGGCTGACCCAAGGTCATTCCAGCAGCTGCGAGTGGAGGAGTGGGGAATCAACCCCTAATTTGGAAGGTGAGGGTTCAAAGCTATTCTCTGCACTATTTTCTTGATCTAAATCACACTTCTCATGTTGTTGTTTGCTCCAATGATAAAAGCATCAGTATTGTAATTTTTTTCATCTCATGTTGAAAATAGAAGTTTAGGGTAATTTAAATTGGGGAAAAAGAAATATGTTTTCTTAAGAAAAGTATTTAACACCGTCACCCACTGCACTATTTTCATGCTTAAGTTAGCAGTCATCACCCACACCCAATTAGACATGAATCACAAATCTCCTCCCATAATATACAAGTTCAGTTCCAGGAACATAGTTAAAAAATAGATTTCCCACCATTTATGACTGTTCTCTATAATGGAAGGCTACACACAGGTTTCCCAAACATGGACTGGCAACAAATGGGAGATGAGGGAAGGTGGGTACATATTGCGAGGAGGGGGGTGCAATCATTGTCAATGTGTGAAGATGTCACTTCCAGTTCAACCTGAAGTCTAAGCATTGCACTGAGTTAATACTGTAGCACTCACCCATAGAGTTTTGGGGTGAGTGTTAGAACATTGCCCCAGTGTGATACCAGCAATGCTGGCATGTGCCAGAAGCAATATTATTATGTGGTGCTCCCTCCATTATGTGGATTTGGTCAGCCTTTTTCTGTCCACCAACCTGCTGAGCAGCAGCAGGCAGTGGCCAAACATTGCTGGGGAGGTTGCTCATCATAAGCAGGCACCTGGCAATAGGGCTGTGCATTCAGTGAAGAGTTTACTGAATATTTATGGGATACCTGCAATTTCAGTAATATCCAGTGTAAAGTACTGGGGTTGGCGCAGTAAGAGACCAGAGTCGGAGAGTGATTTCAGCAAGCTTTACTTCAGGAACACAAACACAGACTGAGCTCTATTCAAACCTCCCGCTCCTTTATACAATTCTTGCCCCCTTCTGATTGGTCCTTAACTATGTACATGGATTGGCTATTTACAGGGGCCTAAGGGCCTATCAGGGTACAGTATGAGCCTAGATGTTGATTGGCTACTTATGTTTCAATCCTTCCCCTGATTGGGCACGCTTAGGCCTTCTCTGGAACCCTGGTGTGGAGTACAAGCTTTGGCTTGTTCAGCTTCCCTCCAAAAGTAACAGTTCCCTCCAAAAGTAACAGTTCTCCCATTTGAGCCTAGGACACAACATCCAGAAATAGGGAATTCTGGATAGGCTTTTACAGCCTATTTGGAATTCTGAATACCTTAATTCCTGGTATTGCCAGATAGTATTCAGAAATATTCAGTAAACATACTGTAGCTTCTCTATTATTTTCTATGGGGAAAAGGCAAAGGCATTTCCTGCCTTTCTTCTGGCTTTCCCTGCCTCTGGCTGGAGTGAGGTGGAAGGAGAAGGGGGAGATGAGGCCCCTGACCAATTACAGATTACAAAATGCATGGCTTTGCAGACTTCCAGGGCTGTTGTTGTTACAATATTGTGTCTGCTCCAGCAAGAGAGGGGGAAGGGAGAAACTGCAATTCTCCAATGGAACTACATGTTTTCCCCCTCAGTCCAATCCATCTCTTGCCCCTGACTGTCCATTGCTGCTGCTGTGCTGCCATAGAGAGAGACTGAATGAGCCTGTGCCTTTTTGCTGAGCTCTGCTTTGCTCTCTGTGACCTGGCTGGTGGTGTTCCTGGACTGAACCTGCATCTGACTGGTGAGATTATTCCTTTTGTGTGTTTATTGTGGGGAATTTTTAGAAGCAGGTTTTGCTTTTAAACCTTTTAAAAAACTTGAGTTTTTCTCTTGCTTTGGGTGGATAGGTAACTGTTGGATAGGTAACTGTTAGTTTTCTGTAGGGGGGCTGGGTTGCTAGAGAGGAGAGGGGGGTGGCTGTGGTCTGGCCTAGATTATGTAATTTAATCTTTTATAATTTTATAATATTTTCTTGGTGTTTAAAATTCTTTTGGAATTGCCTTTTAAATTTCTGACAGGCTTTGGTTGATCTGTTTGTGTGGGTCTGATTTCTTCCTGTTTTCCCTAGTCAGGCTGTGTGACTGCTGATGGACTGGTGTTATATTTTTCCTGATTCCAATTCGGTTGGGGGTTGGTCTCTGGTTCCTGGTCTTTCTTGCTTGGCCTTGCCTGGCTGGGACCTGCCTCTGCCCACAGGCATCTGAGTAAGAAATCTTGAATTGACATGGTTGGCATTGCGTGTCATATGGCAAAGAAGTTGACATCTGGGTAAGAAATCCTGGATTGACTTGGTTGTGTTTCATGTGGCAGAGAAGTTGGCATCTGGATTTATTGGTACCATGCCAGCAGGTTTGTGGCAGGGCTTGAGAGTTGGCATAATCAAATTGTGTGTCATGTGGCAGAGAAGTTGGCATCTGAGTTTATTGGTACCATGCCAACAGGTTCGTTGTTGTTACAATATTGTGGCTGGGCTGGAAAGCTAGCATTATCAAATTGTATTTCATGTGGCAGAAAAGTTGGCATCTGGATAAAAAATCCTGGATTGACGTGATTGAGGTGGTTGGCCAAAACTCTGTTGTTTGGGACTTGCTTGTGGCAGGGCTGGAGAGTTGGCACCTGGCATTTGCTGCAGCTAGGACTGCAGACCTTGATCAGATTGTGTGTGGCAGAAAAGTCAGCATCTGGGTTCTTGGTGCCATGCCAGCAGGGCCAATTGAGTATATGGATATAGGGCTTTTGGTCCTATAGAGATTCATCGGTTTGACTTTGTGTGGCAGTAACAGTAGGGGACCTTCTGGTCCAGTCATTTTGGGCCCTGTGGGTTGTGTGTGGGAGAGTCTCTGAAGCTGTCTTGCAGTTTTGGGGGCTCTCCCTCAACCCCCCTGTTCCCCAGCTGCCTTTGATTATACCCTATGTTGCCATTGACTTCAATGGCCCATACAGTATAATGGTGAGAGTGGGCCATCCTCTTTGGGTGCCCCTGGATTGAGACCCCCTAGTCCAATCTTTTTAGGCCTTGGAGGGTATGTGTGGGAGAGTCCCCTGAAGCTGCCCTGCAGTTTTGGGGCTCTCCCTCAACCCCCCCCTGTCCCATAGCTGCCTTTGATTATACCGTATATTGCCATTGACTTCAATGGCCCATAGGGTATAATGGTGGGATGGGAACATTCTCTTTGGGTGCCCCTGAAATGGGACCCCTTGGCCTAATCTTTTTAGGTCTTGGGGTTCCTTGGGAGGGAGTCCCCTGAAGCACCCCTGCAGTTTTGGGAGCTCCCCCCCAAAACCCCTCCCCTCCAGGCAGCTTCCATTATACCTTATGTTGCAATTGACTTCAATGGCCAATAGGGTATAATGGAGTCGAATATCCGGATATATCAAATATATCTGTATATTCAGATATGCTGGATACTACTATTTGGAAATATCCAGAATACCAAAACAATTTTATTGAATATTTTCAGATCCAGATATTTCTGGGTTTTAATTTTTTTTTATTTTTTATGCACAGCCCTACCTGGCAAGTGTAACTACATGTTAAAAAGATTCTACAACACATTGCGAGTACATAGTGGGCAACAGTGAGACCCAAGGGGATAAAGTGAGAGAGCAACTTCAAACATACTCCCAGAACCCACTGCAAAGCACAGGAGGTACAATGTCTATTTTAATCAACCATCAGGAGAGTTCAAAAATTATAAACATAAAATAATTATCTCTTAAAAGAAACTAATTCATCCACAAGGGAAAGGCTACAAAAATCAGTACACAAGCAGCACTTTTTAACAGACATGATAAAATAGAGAGAATCACACAAATTGGTCCAGATGGCAATCAAAAGAATACTGTGCAACTTACTTCATGCTAATGAAAAAATGGCCAGGTTTTGTTTGGCCCATTCATTTTCATTTCTTAGCAGAAAATATTTTTGTCTGGTTTTGGTTTGACTAGAACTCACAATGTTCTACCAGTTGTGTGTGTGTGTAAATCCAAGCACTAACTTGTTGGGTGAAGAAACAGTACTAAATGTCCCATTCACAATGAAATGAAAGGCCATGATTCAGCATTTCCTTTTTAAATCACAGAAGGACATGTGCTACAGTATAGGCAAGTGGATGTGTCTTCTCAAATTAACCTTATTTGACTTTGTTAAGGTCTTTGAATGTAATATAGGTATCTGACTGGAACACATTACAGAACCATCCTAGAATTAGCCAAAAGGGTCAGATCCCACTTAATACAAATGGCTGTTGAATTTTAAATTCAAACTTTGCAAACAGCACCTCTACTTTTAGAAAATTATTTAACAAGAAGTCATATGACTTAACAAATTGCATTAGTTGAAGGTTTTTAAACAGAGGCTAGATGGCCATATGACAGCAATGCTGATTCTGTGAACTTAGGCAGAGCATGAGAAGGAGGGCAGAAAGGGTTGCATCAGTGCTTAGTTCTCATGGCCCTTTCTTACATACCCAGGGAAATGCTGTTCACCACTTTGGAGTCCATCAGCAATTTTTATCCAGGCCAGTTTGGCAAGGGATTATAGAGGTTGGGGGGGGGCGGGGTTGGCCATCTTCTGGGTATAGAGCAAGTGTCACCGGGGGTGTGGGGGGGAGGTATTTGTGAATTTCCTGCATTGTGGAGGGGGTTGTACTAAATGATCCTGGAGGTCCCTTCCAACTCTATGATTCTAGCTTTTAGTTGGAGTATAGGCATGCAAAATACATTCACACTTTTTTTTTGTTTCAACTCAAACTTTGATGGACTGAGTAGATTATTGTAGTTAATTGTGACTGCAGATCATGTTTAATTTACAGATGACCTTGAACAGAAATAACAGACATCAATATGGATGCCATGGATTAAATAGCATCTTTTCCCCCAACATGTACATCTGCTGAATGACCATTCTTTTGTTATGCTGATGATTGGGCATGTTGACTGAATGTTGCACATTAGAACAGCAGAAATTCTCAAGACTTTTCTTAAAAGAGAAAAAATATTCAGAAATTTGGAAGTCTTGGGTTTAAAGGAAAGCCTTTTATAGTGAGTGAGGCAATTTCTATCTTCTAAATTTGTCACTTACGAACATTTTTGACAATCCAATGGGAAACAGATAAATAGAGATAGGCAGCGACTGGAAAAATTAGGTTAATATCGGTTCATGATTCAAGGCTGAACCATGGTGCCTTTATAGGAAAATATGCTTCTCCTCTCTCCCCTCCTCCACAGTGAGGGGGGAACTGACAGTTGACATGGCTACATTCTTTAAAAAAAAATCCAAGAGAGACAGCATGATAGCACTGGGGTTGGGGGGAGGGGGGAAGCAGCGATTTGAGTGAGTTCTCTCTGTGTGTGCATATGTATTAGAGAGTGAAGGGAGCCCTGGCTTGGGGGAAACAGTGATTTGAGGGAGTTCTGTATGTGTGTGTGTGTGTGAGAGAGAGAGATTTTAGGCTTTGAACAAGCCACAACACAGTATGCAATATTTCGTTGTGCATCCCCTCTTGTGTGTGTGTCAATTCAACTGTTAACCTTTTCAAGTTAACCTTTCACCAACTGATCTTCACAAATATTCTAAATGCAAAACATAATATCAAATGATATGGCCTGAAACACTCAGTTAATGTATGAACATCATTCCACTGTGCTTATTTAATGAAAATTGCATGGGAATTCCACATAATACAAATCATTTTCAACTGATAATCATTTCAGTCATCTAGAAATAGTTTGATCCAATGCTATTTCAGGCTCAGAACTTACACTTCTACTTTTAAGTAAACAAAGCTATTTGAAAATTGTACCTTTTGAGTAGAGGTTTTTTTTTTTTCAATTTCACTAGTAAAAAGTAGGTATCTTTCATTACACTACTTGTATCTGTTAACTACTTAATCACAAAATTAGTACTTAAGTACATTATCTGCGGTATTAAATAGAACTTGGCAAAATATTACTTTCCTTTTATTATCCTACTAGAAGAAAGGGTTGTGACAATAAATACAATAGGCACTAGAAATATGCTATGGTTGAAGAACGTGCAGAGGAGAAAGGGGAAAGGGTGTGTGTTTAAGAATGAGAGAAGTAAAGAAGGTGGGTGAGATGGAGGCTACCCCCCCCCAATTCCTACACAGTATTTCCACAACCACCAGGCACTCTCCAACTCCCCCTTCATTGTCACCACCTGGCCTGTGGCAGCTGTACCCCCAATCCAGTGCCCCTCCCATTTGTGGAATGAACCCTGACCTGAGCATTCCCTTGGGAGGGCTTTGGTTGCTGTGGGAGAGTAGGGTTTAAGGTTGAAGGGTTTAAGGTGTTCTGGGTGGTATGAAGTCTCAGGAGTGCACAGGAGAACTTTGTAGGTGTTATTGTCTCCCAGGTCCTATGGGAGGGCTCAGGAGGCCGTAGGAGAGTGCTGGGGCCAGTGGCTGCTGGCAAGCCATTTTGGGACCATGGCAGAGGATTGTGGGCAGCACGGGCTATGAGGTCCTTTGGGAGGCCATGTTACTGCAGCAGTGACATCTCCTGTGCCCTATCGAAGTGGGTTGGAGAGTGGTGACAATGGCAGCAAACTTGGGAAGTTGAAGAGGGCTTTTGAGTTAGCCATGGCTCCATGGCACTTCAGGAGTTGTTTAGATGTGGAAGGAGAGCAGTGGTGGCAGGAGGCTTCTCTGTAGGCAGCATCTTGGAAGGCCAGGAAATCTATCAGTGAGCTTTGGGGCCACATGAAAGCTGTTGCAGTGAGTGTCAGGGTCTGTGTTGTGTTTGCCTGCTGTCCCACCTGCTGGTCTTCCATCCTATAGTGACTGTGATCCCCTCTGTGCAGAGGATGTGGAGAAGTGGAGATGTGTGTTCATGGCATGCCTGAGTTGAGAGTGGTGTTTTGACAGTTTGGTTGAACGGTCCCAGGCTGGAAGTAGGTGGGGAGAGTGGAGTCAGCCAATGCAAGACCAGAGGGGGTGAACGACATGTGAGGAGCCAATGGTTGATGGACCCCCAATCAATGGGAGATCTCCATTTTGCCAAGATGAAAAGGCTTTTATATCTTTAAGATTCTGAACATTATCATGTCTGAATTTCTGTTCATTTTTAATTGTCTTGTCACCACAACATAAAGTGCTCTTAACTGCTCTTTCATGCATCAGGATCACTGATTGGTTGTAACTGGCTGAAAGGTAAATGATTACATTGCAGCAATCAGCCCATTGCTGATCCAGCACTGTACGCAGTTAGTAACATTCCACCATGCTAAAAATACAGTTGGTATCTGATAGTGACTGGTGATTAATAGAAGAAGAAACTGAGAGAAGACATTGAGATCAATATGTGAAAAGATGGTGGGATAGCGCTGGAGAAAAGTGGGAACAACAGAGGATAGTATGAGAGAATGATATATGGAGTAAAGCAGTTCATATATAATAAAGACAGGCTAGGCTGCCTCTCAACACTGGACAAATTGACTCTATGTTTGAAAAATATCTGTATTGAGACACAGTATACAAATGACTAGCAAATGACAGATATTGACTATTTCAATCAAATCTTCCTTGCGAACATTCCTGTGACATTTGGCTGTTAATGGTGCATAACACAAGGATTTGGAGGATATAATGTTCTGCAGTAGTATTCTGAGTTAAACTCATTCAAATTCTGCTTATTTTTCTGTGTCACTATCTACCTATCTATCTATCTATCTATCTATCTATCTATCTATCTATCTATCTATCTATCTATCTATCTATCTATCTATCTATCTTGAGCAGGAATGCAGAGGAACACAATTCCAGCTGGCTTGGTGTCAGGGGGTGTGGCCTAATATGGAAATTAGTTCCTGCTGGGCTTTTTCTACAAAAAAAGCATATACATACACAATGAAAAATAATAGCTGAAAAATAGTAATGGAGATGAGGAAGAAGATTTATAGGACAGGGTTTTTTTAAATTAAAAAAGAGGAAAATGTCTGGCAAAGGATGTGAGTAGAGGAAACCTACCTGCTATTACTCCATTCACTTGATTATAAACTTACGATTGAACTAATTTGTAAATGTTAAAAGAAGAATAAAATTAAACTATAAATCAGCTGTAAAAATAATCATAATAATTTTCTAATTATAGTCAAAAACTGATAAATAAAAATAGTACAGGTATGTCTTAATATTTATACCCCACTTTTCTCTTAAATGCAGATCACAACATTATTCTCCCCTCCTCCATTTTATCATCACAACAACAAATCCCAATGCAGAAGGTTAGGGCTGAGAGGGAGTGACTGGCCCAAGGTCACCCAGTGAGCTTTCATAGCAGAGTGTGATTTTCAAACCAAAGTCTCTCAGATCCTAGTCCAAAACTCTGACTACTACATAATGCTGTAGCAGCTCTAATAAATGCTTTTGTTTGAGCTACTGCTATCCAGCTTCTCTGGTCTTTGTTTATCCATCCTTAAGTATTAATTTTCTGTTCAGTATTCTGTCCAGTTATTCACCCAGCACAGTACTTTGATTATGACACTCTAATTCACAATTCATTACATTAATTCCTATTATCTCATAGCATCCAATTTAAAGGGTTTTTTCCCCTTTTAAAAACTTGGATGGCCAGGGCCTTCTGTTGTCTCTGAGTTCTCATTACATGCCATCTCTGGCTCTTCACTTTCTCATTTTCCCTCCTCTTATAAGTCTTCAGATATCTTGCTCTCTCATCTGAGTACTTTTCTTTTAGTATCTGCAATACTTGGGCATAGGGCTTCACTGCTGAGAGTCAGTCAAACACTATTGGCCTAACCTACCTCACAAGGTTGTTGTGATGATAAAATAGAGAAGAATTATCTAAGCCACTTTGAGACCCCACTGGGAAGATGCTGGATAATAAATGAAGCAAATAATTATATATGCAGGAAAGGCAGGATCAAAATGCATCCATCCAACTTATACCAGTTACTTAGGTTTTTGAGGTAAGAGATGTTCAGAGGTGGTAGCTCTTCATTCAAAATTCTAATCAAAGCTAACCCTGCTTAGCTTCCTTCTTTTGAAAAATAAAATGGAAAGAGAAAGAGAAAAACTACAGGAAAAAGAAAGATGAACAATTAGAGACACATCTTACAGTTTCCAGACTTTCAAAAAGTGTCTCAGCAACAGTTCCGGCTGGTTTAGTGTCAGTGGGTGTGGCCTAATATGTAAATGAATTCCTGCTGAGCTTTTTGTATAAAAAGCCCTATGTTGAACAATAGTAACATCAGGAGGTGTGGCCTAATATGCAAATGAGTTCCTGCTGGACTTTTTCTACCAAAAAAGCCCATTCTACCAAAAAGTCCATCCATCTTTGGATCTGATCATTCATGTGTAACCCAAGATGTGCAATGCAGCACATTCAATTTTTATTTTTTTTTGTACATGACTATATTCTTGCCCTTTATTTTTATATGTCTTGTTCCTTGTGTTTTGCATTTCTCTATATTTTCATCCAATTGTATGTGTATTCAGGGGTAGTTTTGTAGGGAAAAAAGGTGGTGGAGCTCATCCAGGGGTTGTTATGCAGCTGCATCTACTATTCAATGGACAGAGTGGAAAGGAGGAGGTGGAACTGTCGGAAAGGTTCAGGAGCTGCGGTCCTGTGAGTTCCCACTGAATCTGAGGCCTGTGTGTATTACTTTTGGAGAAGCACCTCTAAGATGTGATAGAGATCATGGATTTTTGTTAGATTTTAAAAGACACATTAATGCTTAGGAAAGGGGAAAGTCATGGGAAGGGGGAAAGTAGCTTTCCCCCTTCATTTTACATAGTTTCACTATAGTTTACATAGTTTCTCTGTTAAAACAATGCTTTCATTTATTATTTAATGTATTTAATAATAATAATAATAATAATAATAATAATAATAATAATAATAATAATAATAATAATAATAATAATAATAATAACAACTTTTATTTCTATCCCGCCCTCCCCGCCTAGGCGGCTCAGGGCGGCTAACAACAACTTACACATTAACATACCGTAATTAATAAAACTTTAAATTTAACAATTAAAATTAAACATAAAAACCAGTCAGTTAAGTTAAATACATGATTTCCATTAGATTAAATATATATGAGTATATCTGGCAGCGATAGAGCTGTTATGGCGCTGGTTCTGCCAGTTTAGGTAGTCTTATGGATGGCGGTTCTTACACCAGGCAACTCAGCAGTCAGTGTCATTATAGGCTTGTCTAAAAAGGGCGGTCTTGCAGGCCCTGCGGAACTGGCCAAGGTACCGCAGGGCCCGCACCTCCTCCGGAAGCTGGTTCCACAATGCCGGTGCAGCCGCTGAAAAGGCCCGTACTCTAGTATGTTGGAGTTTGACCTCTCTCGGCCCAGGGATGGTCATTTTGTTTTTACCCACTGACCTCAGTGCCCTCTGGGGTTCATATGGGGAGAGACGGTCCCTTAGGTAGGCTGGTCCTCGGCCATATAGGGCTTTAAAATTTAAAATATTTCTATACCACATTTTCACCCAAAGAGGCTCCTCAACACAGCAAGCATCAAAATATTAAAAAGTTTCGATATTAAAACATTTAAGACATTAAAGCAGCATTTTAAATACTCTCTCTCTCTTTGTATAGTATTTAAACAATTCCTTCCTTTAATCTGTTATGCCAATAAAGATTGTGATGATGATATTTAAACAATTCAATAAAAACATAAATACACAAATACACATAATAACACATTTCATTTCATTTTATTTGATTTATATCCCACCTACCCCACCGAGGTGGGCTCAGGGCGGCTCACAACACAATAATTCTAACAATAGGGTTAAAAAAATTAAAATACAATAATAATTTACATAATTAAAACAACCAGTATATCAATGTATCAGTCAATGTCAGTTGCTATCTTATTGTCTTCCTTCAGGGAAGCAACCCGGGAGACGGGCCAATAACAGTTACTATGAGTATGCCAAATAAAACAATACAAAAGTCTTAACCAACTGGTGAAAGACAACAATAGAGGGAAACAGATAAATCTCCATAGGGATATGGTTCCAAAGTTTTGGCACACAACCCTTTATTGGGTTGCTACACATCTAGCCTCACCACAACATGCATCCTTTTTATCAACATGCGGAGTCACTGAGAAATAACATGTTTCTTGAACTCTGACATAGGTTCACACTTTGTAGGTGAAGTTACTTGTGAACTATGCATGGCACTGAGCATTCAGAAGCACTACCATATTGCCAGCTACCCCCCAATCTTCAGGGCATTTGAATGCACTAACTGTACCCTGAAAGAAGTCCTTCACAAAGTGGTCTGCTCAACAGGTAAAGGCTGGGATGCAAAACTCCCCATACTACTCATGGTCCTCTGGGGTACAAAGGACATTCATGGTTTAATCCTTCACCAGGTTATGACACAGGCAGGAGAATTTACCTCCAGAATCCCCTTGGGGGATTTTGAAGCTGTTGTAGTTAATGATTAATGGGGTAGTTATTCTATTTAAGGAAATATGGTAAATTCATAAGCAGGTGGCTGGACAACTAGGCAACAGTAACATATGGATAAGTAACTGTGATGTGTTAGGAACCCACCAAAACAGGAAGCAGATCAGCTGGGCATGTATACAAAATTTTCAGAGAAAGCACACATCTGAGAAGCACAGTCTGGAGTCCTCTTTGCAGGACAGGCACAAACAGTCACACAATAGCAGGCAAAGGCAGGAAGCTGGCTGGAGCCTGGCTGGAAACACTGTTGTATAGTCCAGGGGTAGCCAACGGTAGCTCTCCAGATGTTTTTGCCTACAACTCCCATCAGCCCCAGCCAGCATGGCCAATGACTGGGGCTGATGGGAGTTGTAGGCAAAAAACATCTGGAGAGCTACCGTTGGCTACCCCTGGTGAGTAAATGTCCATATTGGGGCTGGTACAGAGGCCAAATGCTTATAGTCCAGTGAGACTGAATGTCCATATTGTAGTAGGCATGAGTTTTAAGTTACTAGTGCCCATTGTAACTGAAAGTCCGTGTGATCAGGGCCAGAGAACTATAGTCCATAATAGTAGGAGAGGGGATCCAGGGCTAACGGTATCCCCACCAAGATCCACCCTGCTATAAAAAGACTACATGGCCCTGTGTTATTCCTTTCTGGAACCCTTATTAGAGCTATTTTCCCTTCTACGGGTCCAGGTTTTTTTTGTTTCTCTAGCAGCAAGGAAAGCACCCTAGTGCTTTTCAACCGCTTCAGGAAACCAATAGCAGTAATTTTTATAGCTTATTTAACATGTGTGTGATATTGGGAACAATTAATAGCATAGTTAGAATGATTGCCTAAATAGTTACTGTTAATAGAAAATGCATGCTGTCTCGTTGAAATCCCCTTATCTCAACATCATAAGCCCTAATGGTTGTCACCTTGTACTATTGTAATCAGTGACAGCATCTCCTAAAAGTTAATGAGTCGTAACACAGTGAAAGGAACACAGTCTCCAAAGAAGGAACTCTCCTTCAACACTAGAATTGTATCTATCTACACAGAAGGCAGATATGGCACTGAATTGCCTTAAGTATACTAATGTTTAGATTGATGAAGTATGGATACTTATGAAACTGCAAAACAACAGATTTATTAGCTATATGGTAGTTAAACTGGTTAAGTTACCACTTACAAACCCCCACTGGTTAAGTTACCACGTACAAAACACTGCTGGTAAGGAAGAGGGCATTTGTTTTGTTTTTGTTTTACTCCTGTTGATTCAACATAAAAATCTTCATTTCAATCTTGCTTCTCACCTGTGCAAATCAAACCCATGATTCTTGCTGGCCATTTTCTGTCCTGTGTTTCAGTTCTACCCCCACTTTCCCCCACTCACACTGTGTATTCGTTTTTTCCAATGTTATGTGTCTATAAATCGGCAGCATGTATCTATCTATACAGACACACAGAGATTTATTAATACACTGTATACACACATTCTTCACAAGTCAGTGTATAAATATTGCATATATTGCATATAAACACCTACCACACAAAGACAATACAAATTTAATCTACAAAAACAATGAAGAATGGAGAACTGGTACTACCGGAAAAATGTAAAGGAATAGTTAAAAACTCAATATAAAAAAACCTTGAAAATGAAAAAAAAATCCTTAACCATTACTTATTTGCTAAACATGTTTGATCATGTTCCTCTTACCCAACACCAATACACAAGATTAATTTCTCAGAATATGCATTGTATACCATTAGAATCAGGGTCAAAAGAGAACAATAAATAAATGGTTAGATCAAAACTATGATTGTGAGGGGGAAGGAAAAGGTGTTTCACCTGCCTACCCCCTCATAATTTTAATAAGCACAACCAAACAGACATGTCATTATTAGCCCTTTAAAAGAAAAGGCCTATTTGTTTTATTCTAAAGGACTAACAACAGAACAGGGAGATTTGGTTTGGATTAGTAAAACCATGCATGGATTAATGGGATAAACTACTCTCCTAGTCCACACCATGGTCCTGATCTGAATTGGGGCACTGCACAATTGTAATTGTCACTTTAAAGTCATTAGGAAGATCCCAGCATATCATTTGTATTGGCTCTCAGTACCTACCTAACAGCCAACTAACAATTATTTCCTTTAAAAATGCATCACCTTTTCATGTACTCAAGGTGCCTAATAATAAATGGCAGAACAATGCTATAAGATAGTAATAAAATATTGAAATCCTAATATTAAAAATAGTGCACAAAATATAGTGAAAGCAATTTTTATTTATTTATTTACTTTGGATTTATATGCTGCCCACCGCAAGCAGACTCTGGGCAGCTAACAGTCATAAGCAAGTTGCTTGCCCAACTTGTAAAAGCCAACCTTTACAAG
This sequence comes from Heteronotia binoei, assembly GCF_032191835.1. Taxonomy (NCBI): domain Eukaryota; kingdom Metazoa; phylum Chordata; class Lepidosauria; order Squamata; family Gekkonidae; genus Heteronotia; species Heteronotia binoei. The sequence goes on from NC_083231.1 coordinate 72,791,236, forward strand.
TATAACTAGAGTTTACTTGTTAATTATTTATTTACTTCATTTATATCACACTTTCTCAACAATGGGGGTCTGTGGACTGTGGACAGGGCTCTAGGATAGTTAGGTGGATAGGGAACTGATTGGAGAACCAGACTGAAAGAGTAGCTGTCAACAGCATTACATCTGAATGGAGGGAGGTGTCCAGCAGGGTGCCACAGGGATCGGCTTGGGGCCTGGTATTTTTCAATAGTTTTATCAATGATCTGGATAAAGGCGTGGAAGGGCTACTAATTAAATTTGCAGATGACACAAAATTGGGAGGAGGAAAGAACTCACCAGAAGATATAGATAGAATTCAACAATATATGAACACACTGGATAAGTGGGCAGATGTGGAAAAGATGCAATATAACAAGTGCAGAGTTCTACATCTGGGTAACAAAAAATGCATACAGGATGGGAGATACACTTCTGGGTAGTAGTGTGTATGAACAAGATCTTTGGGAATCGGTGGACTGTAAGTTACATATAAACAGTCAGTATGATGCAGCAACAAAAAAATGGAATCTAGGGGTGTATCAGCACAGGCATAACATCTAAATCACAAGATGTCATAGTCCTGCTATACACTGGGTCAGGCTGCACCTGGAGTATTGTATGCTGTTCTGGAGGCCTCACTTCGAAAAGGATGTAGACATAATGGAGTGGGTGCAGAGGAAAGTGATGAAGATGATCGGGAACCCAGAGACCAAACCATCTCAGGAAAGGCTGAGAGACCTGGGAATGTTCAGTCTGGAGAAGAAGTGGTTGAGGGTGGAACATGATTACCCTTTTTAAGTATTTGAAGGGCTGTCATTTAGAGGAGGACAGGAAGCTGTTTCTGTTGGCAGCAGAGGATAGGACTCACAATAATGGGTTTAAATTAAGGGTAGGAAGGTCCAGTTGGATATTAGGAAAAACATTTTTACAGTAAGAGCTGTTCAACAGTAGAATCAGCTATCCAGGGAGGTTGTGAGCTCCCCCCCTCAGTGGCAGTCTTTAGGTAGCAGCTGGATGAAAACTTGTCAGGGATGCTCTAGGCCAGGCGTGTCAAACATGCAGCCTGGGGGCCGAATCAGGCCCCTAGAGGGCTCCTATCAGCTCTCCAAGCAACTGGCTGTTATCTGCTTCCTCCCTCTCTCTCTTCCTTCTGCATAACAGCAAAGCAATATATAGTACAAACAATGGATACTCTATACAAATTAGGAAAAAACAGCAGAAACTGAGTAGCACAAAACATATATTCTTAAAGACACAATACCAATTACTAAAAATCAATTCACCAAAAGATCACCAAAAAATCAATTTCATGGAAAAGTCTTGTATAAAGATGTCCTCAATATCAGTCGTTCCTTGACGTGAATCCAGGGAAAGTGGCCATCAACGTAGCAAAAAATTAGCCCACAATATCAGTTTCGGCCACACCTTTTTCAATTGTAGACTTTCACACCAACCAATCCATCATGGCTTCCCTATCATAATGCAAGAACTCAATAATAGTTGGAATTGTTATAACACCACTCTACAAACCTAAACAACAAAACAACATTCCAACAGTACTCACCAATATCAACAATTATTTGTAAATGAAAACTCCAGTACAAAGCTTAAACAGAAATAGCCTTCTAACATTCCTATTATTGGTAGCTTCTCTTCCCTTTGCTAGGTACCACCCCTCTTCAAATACCGATAGCCTCACTGTTCATGTCAATTAATTACAGCTGTTACAATTCATTTTAAAGATATATCCAAGATTATTTACAAAGCAATTTAAAAAAACAGCCATGATTGTAAAAATAAATCATATATAGGCACTGCTGTTGAAGACGCAGCTGCGCTGGGCAGGGCATATTTCTAGGATGGAAAACCACCGCCTTCCCAAGATTGCCCTGTATGGCGAACTCTCCACCGGCCATCGAAATAGAGGGGCACCAAAGAAGAGGTACAAGGACTCCTTGAAGAAATCCCTTGGCACCTGTCGCATCAACCATCACCAGTGGTCTGACCTAGCCTCAGATCGCAAAGCATGGAGGCACACCATCCACCAGGCTGTCTCTTCTTTTGAGAACGCACGCATAGCTGGTCTTGAGGACAAAAGGAGATTGAGGAAGAATCGCACTGCTACAGCACCAATCCTAAATCAGACTTTTCCCTGCAGCCACTGTGGCCGGACCTGCCTGTCCCGCATTGGTCTTGTCAGCCACCAGCGAGCCTGCAGCAGACATGGACTATTGCACCCTTCTTAAATCTTCGTTCGCGAAGCCAAGCCGAGAGAGAGAGAGAGTACAGGTTTGCAAATCACATTGAAAGTAATTTATCCATTCATAATTCATCCATTCATAGTTCACAAAAATATAGACCAATCTAGACTGTGGTTTAGTCCCATTGGCACCATAGTTTTTAACGTATAAATCCAGTGACACTCACTTTAAAAGATGTTTTTGTATATCCATTTTTACATAGGGATGTGGATCAAATTTTTCCAAGTACGTTAAAAACTTTGATGCCAATTTTTTTACTCTATCCTTACCTCTCCACCACGGGGGAGAGCCAACTGACAGGTGAGCCATTGGCAGGGGCTAGATTATATAGCTTTACCAAGTTCTCATTCCAGCAAGGGCAGTAGTGATAAAGTGTCTTCTGCCTTCAAAGTCAACCTCATCAGCTTTTGTTATTTTCTCTTTTTATTTTCTCTATCAGTCCATTAAAAATGTGTTTATGGCCCTTCTTGGATTGCACCTACATTACAACTCCCACTTAAATAGTATAAGCTGACAGCCAGTTTGCAAAATAAATAAACATCCTTTGCCCTCAGCTTCAACTCCACATCATAGAAGAGAAGAAGAAGATGATATTGGATTTATATCCCGCCCTCCACTCCGAAGAGTCTCAGAGTGGCTCACAATCTCCTTTACCTTCCTCCCCCACAATAGACACCCTGTGAGGTGGGTGGGGCTGCAGATGGCTCTCACAGCAGCTGTCCTTTCAAGGACAATGTCTGCCAGAGCTACGGCTGACCCAAGGCCATGCCAGCAGGTGCAAGTGGAGGAGTGGGGAATCAAACCCGGTTCTCCCAGATAAGAGTCTGCACACTTAACCACTACACCAAAGAGCTCCTTTCGCCAGATTATAACTTTGATAGCAGGTGATAAAAATTAGGTAAAATATATCTTGCCTCAGTGTCATGGGTGCTGGGGACCCTGCAGAGGAAGTTGAGTCTGACGAGGAAACTGTGCCCCTGCCACCTGCACCAGTGCCCCTGCCTCCTGCTGGAGAAGATCCCAGCCCCCCTGCCTCGCCCTCTCGGGTGGCTCGTGTGCGTGACTGCCTCCGGCAGGACCTCAGGGATCGGAGGAGGGCGGCACGCTCACAAGCAAGACGCTCCCTGAGCCCTGAGTTCTGAGAGGATTCTGGCCCTCCTAAGAGCAAGAATGCTTGAGTTATGACAGGATCCTGGCTGCCTCCCTGAGCCAGCAATTAGCCCAAACGGGCAACAGCCAGCAGAGGGCTATATAGCTGTGGGCTTTGGGAGGAGGCTTTGTGGAAGCAACTAGTCATCTCCCTGACATCCTAGCATCCACTCCGGCTTGACTTTGGTTCCTGACTCCCTGACTTTGGCTTTTGACTTCTGGACTCCCTGACCTCGGCTTCTGGACCTCGGACCTGCGATACTTGTACACTGATTTGGATTTGGCGCCTCAGACCCTCCTGCTTACTGGCTACAGACCTCGGACTGCCTCTGGACTTTGCCTGACCCGGCCCCAGCCGTGACAGATTGCTTCCACCTGACAAACACCCACTCCACAGGATGGATGCTGAAGCAAGTGAAACCACAGAACTACTGGCTGCGCTCCAAGCCCAGGTACAGCAGCTAACACAGGCAGTAGTGCACTTGCAGCAACAACCTGCGGCCAGTGCTCCAGCCAAGTGCCCAGTTTCCCCACCTGACAGATTTGGGGGTGCCGTGGAAGAATTTCCTGCCTTCCTAGCACAGTGTCGGCTGTACTTTGAACTGAGAGCACGGGACTTCCTCAATGACAAGACAAAGGTGTGTTTCATCATCAGTCTGTTAAAGGGGCAGGCGGCCAAATGGGCCACACCCTTGCTGGTCGCATCCTCTCCCCTACTAACTAATTACCAAGGGTTTGAGGCCCACCTGTCTGCTGCTTTCTCTAGCCCAGTCCAAGCAGCCACAGCCAACCGGAAGATCAGGGCACTGAAACAAGGCAAATCCTCGGTGGCTCAGTATGCCACCGAATTCAAGCTCCTGGCCCAAGACTTGGCGTGGAATGAGGCTGCCCAGATGGACCAGTTTACCGAGGGGTTGGCAGAGGAGGTCCTGGATGAACTGGCCAGGGTGGAGCCACCACCCACGCTTCAACAACTTATCACCCTCTGCCTCCGCATCGATGGCCGCCTGGAAAGTCGCCGCCAAGCCAAGACCAGAGGGCGCCAGCTCCCTGCGCCGTGCCACTTGGCTCCTCGCCCATCCTCAGCTCGTACCAGCGCCGAGGACGAGCCTATGCGGCTTGGAGCTGCTCGACCCTGCCTGACCCCAGAGGAAAAGGCCAGACGCCGCACACAGAATCTGTGCCTCTACTGCGGCACGGCAGGCCACTATGCCTCTGGCTGCCCTGCTAAGCATCAGATACCCGGGCCTTCACCGCCACCGCCGCCAAAAGGGCAGCCCCAGGCGTAAGTGGACCCCCCAGCCTGGGGCGACTAGCTGGGTCCTCCGAACAGCGGGCTGATACCCCGGGCCCGTTCCTGCTACCAGTCAAACTCCGTCTGCCTGATGAACGCTGGCTGTTCGTGTATGCCATGTTGGACTCGGGAGCAGCCCACTGTTTTATAGATGCCGCCTTTGTAAAACAGCACCAGATCCCGGTGCAGACAAAAGAGACTCCGTCGCTGGTGGAGGCTATTGACGGGCGCCTCCTCCGTTCTGGGCCTGTCACCCAGGAGACCTGTCCCATCACCTTCCACGTCCAGCAGCACCAAGAACAGCTGCAGTTTAATGTCGCCCGCATGCCTCGCTTCCCACTGATTCTGGGCCTTTCCTGGCTGAAGCTGCACAACCCCATCGTGGACTGGGCCCAGCAGGAACTACGTTTCCAAGACCCATGCCCCCATCTGACTCCTCCCACCACTCTGGCAGCTGGCATCCCGAGAGGTGGTCCTCAGCTCCCTCAGAAGTATGCGGATTTCGCCGATGTCTTCGAAGAGACGGGAGCGGATCAACTTCCCCCTCACCGGCCCTATGACTGTGCCATTGACTTGGTACCTGGGGCACCACTCCCGGTGGGGCGTCTGTACCCAATGTCGGAGCCTGAGTTGGCCGCTCTGCGAGACTTCCTAGATAAGAACCTGAAACGCGGCTTCATCCGACCCTCAACCTCTCCCCTGTCTGCTCCAGTCCTCTTCGTGAAGAAGAAAAGTGGGGAGCTCCGGCTGTGCAATGATTACCAGGCCCTGAACAAGATCACCATCCGCGACCGGTACCCTCTACCACTGATCCCTGAACTCTTGGATCGCTTAAAGGGGGCCCAAATCTATACCAAGCTGGACCTCCGTGGAGCGTACAATTTGGTGCGCATACGACCTGGAGACGAATGGAAGACCGCATTTGGGACCCGGTACGGGCAGTACGAGCACCTGGTGATGCCCTTCGGATTGACCAACGCCCCCGCTGTCTTCCAGAGGTTCATGAACGACATATTCCGGGACCTGCTCGACCGCTTCGCAATCATATATCTAGATGACATCCTAATTTACTCCCACAATCCTGCCCAGCACGCCGAGCACGTCCGCCAGGTCCTGCAGCGCCTACGAACCCATGGCCTCTACGCCAAGCTGGAGAAGTGCGACTTCGACCTGCGCTCTGTCGAGTTCCTCGGTCACATTGTGTCCCCGCAAGGGATCCTCATGGACCCGAAAAAAGTAGAACCTGGCAGGCTCCTCAGAATCGCAAAGACCTGCAGCGATTCCTTGGTTTTGCCAACTACTATCGGCAATTCATCCCGGCCTATGCCTCCCTGACAACACCCCTGACTCAACTACTCCGCCCCAAAGAACCCTTCTGCTGGTCCCCAGAGGCCGATAACGCCTTCTCCACCCTGAAGACCCGTTTTGCCACCGGGCCACTCCTGAGATACCCTGACCCCCAGCTTCCCTTTACGGTGGAAGCTGATGCCTCCAACGTGGCCCTGGGAGCAGTGCTGTCCCAGCGCGAGGGGCCGTCTCAGCCACTCCAGCCCTGCGCCTATTACTCGCGCCAGCTCACGGCTGCGGAAAGGAACTATACCATCTGGGAGAGGGAGTTGCTCGCGATCAAGGCGGCTTTTGAGGTTTGGAGGCACTACCTCGAAGGGGCTCGCCACCCTGTTCAAGTGCTCACTGACCACCGGAACCTAGAGCACCTCCAGACCACCCGCCGTCTCAACCAGCGCCAGATCCGGTGGTCCCTATTCTTCTCTCGCTTTGACTTCCGGATCTCCTACATCCCCCATACCCAGAACCGGAAAGCAGACGCGCTGTCCCGGAAACCGGAATACGCTCCTGCTTCAACTGAGGCCGCGCCCGCTGCTCCCATCCTGCCGCCCTCAGTATTTGCAGCCACCTCCACTTCACCCACACTCGTGGAGGACATTCGTGCTAGCCAGGCCAACGATCCCTGGGTCCAGCAACACCTCCAGGCACTCCAAGACGACTCAGCAGGCGAGTTCACGACTCGAGGCGGTCTCTTGCTACACCGCGAACGCCTCTATGTGCCGCCCGGGCCCTTGCGGGCAGAAGTGCTACGCCTGACTCATGACTCGTTACCCGCCGGGCACTTTGGACAGCATAAGACCACCCACTTGCTGACGCGAGAATTCTGGTGGCCACGAGTGCGCTCCGATGTTGCCCGCTATGTCAGCTCCTGTGATGTCTGTCGGCGGGCCAAAGACGTCCCGGCCAAACCCTCGGGGTTGTTACAGCCCTTGCCCGCACCCTCAGGACCCTCGGACACCATCTCGATGGACTTCATTACAGAACTCCCACGATCCAAAGGTCAGACTTGCATCTTGGTGGTCGTCGACCTATTTACCAAGATGGCCCACTTCATTCCGTGTCCGAAACTTCCCACAGCTCAGGAGACAGCCCAGCTCTACCTGCAACACATCTTTCGTCTGCACGGACTCCCAGCCCACCTGATCTCAGACCGGGGCCCCCAGTTCTCCTCTCGGTTCTGGCAAGCCCTCCATTCCAGCCTGGGTACTCGAGTGCACCTGTCCTCAGCCTACCACCCACAGACTGATGGTCAGACAGAGCGCACCAATGCCACGCTAGAGCAATATCTCCGCTGTTACACCTGCTACCAGCAGGACGACTGGACCAGTCTGTTGCCTCTAGCGGAGTTTGCATACAACAACGCGGTCCACTCGTCCACCCAAATGACCCCGTTTGCTGCAACCTACGGGTACCACCCTCGGTTCTTCCCGGCGATCCTGCCACCCACGAATGTCCCCGCCGTCGAGGCCTACCTGCAAGAACTCCGCGCCAGCCAAGACTTGCTCCGGGAGCAGCTACAGCGGGCCAAGGAAGCCTATAAACTGGCTGCGGACCGGAAGAGGCAGGAAGGCCCCCCAATCCAGCCAGGGGATCAGGTGTGGCTCTCAACTCGCTACCTGCGCCGGCCTGGTCGGTCTCACAAGCTGGATGCGCGGTTCATTGGACCCTACCCCGTCACGGACCAAATAAACCCCGTCGCCTTCAGGCTCCAGTTGCCACCCCACCTCCGCATTCACCCTGTGTTCCATCGCTCCCTCCTTGTTCCAGCTGCACCCCCTGACCCAGCTCGGCCTCCTTGCCCACCGCCGCCACCACCGGTGTTGGTGGATGACGAGGAAGAATATGAGGTGCGCCAGATCCTGGACTCCCGGTACCATCGTGGAGGCCTCCAATACCTGGTGGACTGGGAGGGATATGGCCCAGAAGACCGGTCTTGGGAGCCCGAGGACAATCTTCATGCCCCGGACTTGGTGCACCGGTTCCACAACGACCACCCCGACCTTCCAGGTCCCTCGACGGAGGGGGGCCCTGGGGGGGGGGATAGTGTCATGGGTGCTGGGGACCCTGCAGAGGAAGTTGAGTCTGACGAGGAAACTGTGCCCCTGCCACCTGCACCAGTGCCCCTGCCTCCTGCTGGAGAAGATCCCAGCCCCCCTGCCTCGCCCTCTCGGGTGGCTCGTGTGCGTGACCGCCTCCGGCAGGACCTCAGGGATCGGAGGAGGGCGGCACGCTCACAAGCAAGACGCTCCCTGAGCCCTGAGTTCTGAGAGGATTCTGGCCCTCCTAAGAGCAAGAATGCTTGAGTTATGACAGGATCCTGGCTGCCTCCCTGAGCCAGCAATTAGCCCAAACGGGCAACAGCCAGCAGAAGGCTATATAGCTGTGGGCTTTGGGAGGAGGCTTTGTGGAAGCAACTAGTCATCTCCCTGACATCCTAGCATCCACTCCGGCTTGACTTTGGTTCCTGACTCCCTGACTTTGGCTTTTGACTTCTGGACTCCCTGACCTCGGCTTCTGGACCTCGGACCTGCGATACTTGTACACTGATTTGGATTTGGCGCCTCAGACCCTCCTGCTTACTGGCTACAGACCTCGGACTGCCTCTGGACTTTGCCTGACCCGGCCCCAGCCGTGACACTCAGCTCACAACAAAAAGTGTGGAGTAACCATTTATATGTTACCCATAATTAGATGTATTAGAAGAGCTAAGAGATCCAGATGGAAGATACTATTTTTTTTTTTATAAAAAATGAGATTTCCAGAAGGCAGGGCATGCACAATAGCAGCAATATATACACCAAAAGATGCAAAAATTTAATTTTGAGATCTTTCCCCAAATTATGCTAGAATTTCACGATGAAGATATAATGATCTTTGGTGTACTAGATCCAAAGAAGGGTAGAGCTAGAAATTTTAAAAGTGGGAAATTACCCAAAAATGTTTGGAAATGTTGAAATTAGTAGGACCAAGCACTCAAAGAGTAGAGATTTTACATTATTTTCAGATAGACATCAAACACATTCAAGAATAGATATTTTGGCCCCCAAGACCGCGCCCTGCCTTGGAGGCCTAAGGCTGGGGGACGCGTTTGCCTCCCCAGAAGGATGCGAGGCTGACATGCTTTCCCACCTATCCAGGGAGCTGGGAGGGGGCGGAGCACCAGGGCTTATATAGCCCTGGTCACGCCCCGAGCTGAATAGCTCCACTTGGGTTTGTTTGGCCTGCCCTCCCCCACCCTTTAATAGTACAGACTTTGCCGGTCGCTGTGTTGTTGGGGCCAGGTAGGAATTTTTTCATCCCAATTGATTGGCTCGGATTGGGGTGTTTTTCGCCTACCTCGTACTGTTGGGAGTTTAGTGGGTGGGAAGCTAATTTAGGTGTACTGGTAATTTGGTCACTTGGCTGGAGTTGGCTAGGGCTATTTATAAGCTTTGATGAGCACCCCTGGTTTACCCGGTTTTCATGGGAAAGTGGCGGGCTGAAACTGCAGCTGGGCTGTACAGCTCTCTGCGGTGAGAACCTGCCACACTATACCCTCCTACGTGGCACTAGTTCGGTTAAGGTTGTGCATTCACTAGGATGGCAGTTTAAACCAGGCCGACCCGGCAGTAGCCATAGTGCATGGCTCATGTTGGGGGCAGGGTGCTTTGCCAGCACAGGACAGGGAAGGGTCAGGGGTTTTCCCTTGGCCTGTCCTGTTAGTTGTTTTGCTCCATGCTGGTTGATGCAAGTAAATAAAGTGGCCCTGTTTATACCCAACTATGTGTGTCACCTCGTTATTCCGACTGGGGGGGAGCAAGTTTTGGATATAAAAAAGCTTAACAATAAACCAAGACAAAACAGAGATTCAGCCAAAGATCTTCTACAGTTAATAATCTTATTGCCTAACATATTACATAATATTTTGAAAAAGTTTTAATGGTACTATCACAAAATTTATGAATGAGATAAAAGAAACAAACACAATACCACAGTCATGACAAGAGATGTATGTAATATTGATATATCAAGAAGGCAGTGATGCAATGCTATCACAGTCATATAGACCTGTCTTTCTACTGAATGCCATAACAATCTTTGCCACAACAATGGTAGAAAGACTAAGAAAATATCTACCAAATTTAATACACACTGATCAAACAGCCTTGTATCAAAATGGTATTCAAAGATGCAAACAAAAAAGAAAAAAGGTGTTTTTATTTCTGGTTACAGAGAAAGCATTTGGCAATTTAGCAAGGCCTTTTCTACTGCATGTACTTCAAAATATGGGCCATGGTCTTGAATTCTGAAGCTGGATGCAAGTATATACTCAAACCGACAAGCAAAGATTTTAATAAATGAAAAATGAAAAATTAAAAGCAATTTCAATCAAGAAAGTTGATTTTGAGCAGAAACATCTTTTATTTGTTTATTATGAGATATATAATAAACTTTCCTTTGATATATTAAAAATTACAGCAAATTTGTAGAAATGGCAAAATGTGTAATATTAAATGTGTGGTCTTTAGCATGATGCTTCAAAGAGCCGCAGTAGATCTAGATGATGACGATGGTGCCTACATCCGCTATCGCACCGATGGCAGCCTGTTCAACCTGAGGCGACTAAAGGCCCACTCCAAGACGATGGAAAAACTCATCCGAGAGCTACTGTTTGCTGATGATGCTGCACTCGTCTCCCACTCGGTATCAGCTCTGCAGCATATGATGTCCTGCTTTGCAGAGGCTGCCAAGCTATTCGGCCTAGAAGTTAGTCTGAAGAAGACAGAAGTTCTCCACCAGCCTGCACCCCAGGAAGATTATCACCCTCCCTGCATCACTGTGGGTGAATCAGTTCTGAAAACAGTCCAGCAGTTCAGCTACCTGGGGTGCATCATCTCCTCAGATGCCAAGATCGATAAGGAGATTGACAACAGGCTGGCAAAGGCAAACCGTGCATTTGGCCGACTGCACAAAAGAGTATGGAGCAACAAGCATCTGAAAAAAGGCACAAAGATCAATGTTTACAAAGCAGTTGTGATGACAACCCTCATCTACGGCTCCGAATCATGGGTTTTATACCATCATCACCTGCGACTCCTCGAGCGCTTTCATCAGCGCTGCCTTCGCACCATCCTCAACATCCACTGGAGTGACTTTGTGACCAACACTGAAGTCCTCAAGCGGGTGGAGGTTACCAGTATCGAGGCACTGCTGCTGAAGACGCAGCTGCGCTGGGCAGGGCATATTTCTAGGATGGAAAACCACCGCCTTCCCAAGATTGCCCTGTATGGCGAACTCTCCACCGGCCATCGAAATAGAGGGGCACCAAAGAAGAGGTACAAGGACTCCTTGAAGAAATCCCTTGGCACCTGTCGCATCAACCATCACCAGTGGTCTGACCTAGCCTCAGATCGCAAAGCATGGAGACACACCATCCACCAGGCTGTCTCTTCCTTTGAGAACGCACGCATAGCTGTTCTTGAGGACAAAAGGAGATTGAGGAAGAATCGCACTGCTACAGCACCAATCCTAAATCAGACTTTTCCCTGCAGCCACTGTGGCCGGACCTGCCTGTCCCGCATTGGTCTTGTCAGCCACCAGCGAGCCTGCAGCAGACATGGACTATTGCACGCTTCTTAAATCTTCATTCGCGAAGCCAAGCCGAGAGAGAAATGTGTGGTCATAATGGCACTAATAATATAGTTGCAAATTAGATAGGTTATGAAAATTGAAATTTAAAATGCTGAATATAAAAGTATCCCAACAGAAGTAAAGACCATTGTGTTTTATAGATATTGTCTTAAAAATTATAATGAAGGGGATGTTGGGGAGAACTATTTTCTTTTTTATACATTCTGTAATATATAATTATCCTTGATATATACAATTATGTCATGTTATATAATCCCTCTTCTTCTTTTTGTGTTCCCCTTCTATGTATAACTAGTTTAACTTTTCCTCCATTTATTATGTTTGAAACTACCATTGCATTTATTAAACATTATTGCTTAAGTGATTTGTTGACAAAAATGCTTCATTTGGCTCCCCCTGTAGTTTGACTTTAATTGTGTTTACACACTGTGACAGACATGTGCTTATTTTATTCAATACACTTCCTCCTCTTCTGTGTTTTAATGCTGTGCTTTATGCTTGAGCATATTTTTCTACATTTTCTTGCAACTTCAGTATTCCAAATATCTTGCACAAATTATTTCAAAAAAGTAATCACATTAGACTGATCCTTGGCTGTTGACTTCATAAAATTAAATTTTCAAGATTAATGGATTTTATTTATTATTACCTCAAATATGCTCACACTTCAGTCAAACTCTGGTGTTTTCTTGTATTGCTAAAACAAAGATACCAGTGGGTTTTTAATTATTTGACTCATACAGCTTTAAAATTAAACTTTTATCTTACAATAGAGACTTTTGATAATTTGATAACATAATGCAATGTATTTTTTTAAAAATATATATATATAAATCACTCTTATATTTTCTCTTTGTACATGCTATTTAAAAGTCGATTATTATTTAAAATGGTCAACTTTCCTTCTTACAGGATACCTTTCAGGAGCTTCTGGCATTTCAAAGGGGATAACTTCTCATAGGTTGTGATTTGAATTACATAATTGACCCCAAACTGGACAAATCTAGCAAAAAGCAAAAGCAGCAAAAATGGAAGAAAACCCATACAGAGAGAGAGAGAGAGAGAGAGAAACCACTTGTATTGTGACTTTGGGAACGGATAAAACATGATGTGAAATTTAGCTTCTAAAAACCACTGGGTGAGAAGGCCAGAATGGGTTCTGGTTGCCATGCTATAAAAGAGGGAAATTAATTCCTCTCCCTATACTGGGGGTCTTAAACCTTGTTAATGCTGTGGGCTGTTCTGAAATTTTGTAAAAAGGTAGTGGGCATCAACACAAAATGCCTGCCATTGGGAAGATGACCAATCACAAACTGCTGGGAGAGTCCAAGCAAGGCATCTCCCTAAGTTGCTTCCTGATCAGTACTCCTTACAGACCCATAGGCAACTATGCCATCTGGGCTCTTCTTAAATACCTCCTGTGAGGATGGGCATGAACCAGTTCATGAACTAAAGTTAGGGTTGCAAAGTCCAATTCAAGAAATATCTGGGGACTTTGGGGGTGGAGCCAGGAGACATTGGGGTGGAGCCAGGAACAAGGGTGTGACAAGCATAATTGAACTCCAAGGGAGTTCTGGCCATTACATTTAAAGGGACAGCACACTTTTAAAAATATCTTCCTTCCATAGGAAATAATGAAGGATAGGGGCACCTTCTTTTGGGACTCATAGAATTGGACCCCCTGGTCCGATCATTTTGAAAATTGGGGGGTATTTAGGGGAGAGGCTATACTGAAAATTTGGTGCCTCTACATCAAAAAACAGCTCCCCCAGAGCCCCTGAAACCTCCAGATCAATTCCCCATTATACCCTATGAGAATCGATCTCCACATAGGGAATAATGAAGTGCTCAGCAGATGTTTCCCCCCTCCCCCCTCCCCCCCCATTTCTAGCGAGACTGAAGCGAGGGATTGGCCTCTCTACTCACAAGTTGCTGCCAACTTCTTCAAAGTAACACAGACACACCATCCCAAGAGGAAGCCTTTCCAATCAGGGACTGAAGCCTCCGGAGGTGGAAAGGCACATTATCCTCTGAGGGCAAGGCTTCCCCCCACTGGCCAGCTGACTGGGGGCAGGAAGGAGTCTGGGAAAGCAGCAGAACCCCCACTGGGACCTGGGGATTGGCAAGCCTAACTAAAGTTTGTGATTAATTGTAGCCAGTTCATGGTTTGCAAACTGAAACTTATGACAACTCTGGCCCATGAACGTACACAAAGTTTTAGCTCTGTTCATAGTGGTTCATGAGCAGAGACAGACTAGCACTGATCTATTAAACTGTTTACAAAACTCCAAAACAACAGGAGGGGCAGAATCAAGATGTGCTTGCCCAGGATTTCTGCTTGACTGGTTGCTGGAGGCAGGGCCGTGCTGCTCGGAGGCCTGAGGTAAAGATAAAAATACTGTTTTAGCCTAGCAAAGGTAGTTTTTCTTGTCTTTATGTTTGCATGGCTGTCCATATGATTTTGGCCTAATATATTTTGTTTACCTTTGGATATAATAATATATATATGTTATATAAAAAGTAATTAAGTCTAGTCATTTGTGCACTCTCTGCCTGAGTGACCCAAAGGGTTGTCAACCCTGTTGCTTCACAGGGACCTTGGGGCAGTGGTTTGAAGTAGAGGTACCAAATTTGCAGAGCATCTGCAGGAGTCTCTTCCCCCACAGAACTCCCAAATTTCAAAAAGATTGGACCAGGGGTCCAATTCTAATGGCATCCCATCTCACCATTGTTTCCTATGGACCATTGAAGTCAATGGTACAGCACAGGATATAATAAATGGTGGTTCTCGGAGGGGGTGGGGTTGAAGTAAAGGCACCAAATTTGCAATCAAGCTGCAAGAGCCTCTCCTCAAGAGAACTGCCAAGTTCCAGAAAGATTGGATCAGGGAGTCCAATCTTCGGGGCACCCAAAGAGGGCCATTTTTTCCTAAGGTGGGAAAATAACCCAATCTGTCAGAAGGAATACAAGAACTTTAAAAAAAAAAAAAAAAGCAAAACCCTTCACAAATCATACTTGGTAACCAAAACACAAGAGTACTATTAAGGACAACAAAACTACAACAAAACCCCACAGGGTGGGGAACTCCTTTGGCTCTCCTAGTTTGCCAGGCAATGGTAGGAGACTTCCTCTGTTTAAATGACGCCCAACCCCAGACAGGCTGCTCCCCATTTCCCAGCTTTCTTGTGAAATCCCTTTAAACTGAGGAGTGGCTGGGAATGCTCTTACTGCACAGCGATTTTTGCTGCTTTCTGAAAATCCTGTTTAATAGGACTGCAATCTCGTTAAACAAGGTTTTCTGGGCCTACAAACCATGAACCAAACCAGTTTGTCAGAGAGTGAACTGGTTCAGTTCATGGTTTGTCCATGAACCATGAACCAAACTGCATTTTTGCTATTCATGCCCATCCCTTAGTCTCTCTCTGTTCAGATAACATGTCCCTCTGTTCAGGGACATGTTTCCAAGCCTAAGGAGACATAAAATTGCTATAGCCACAGCTGGAACACATCAGTCTAGAGTGAATTCAGCACTTTGCTGCTTAGACAACTCGATTTTTTCAGGACTCCAGAAAAAAGCAGGCACCAGGTAACGTGCCATGACCATATTGTAATTAGCTGCCCTATGCCATTTCCTAGGCTTCCCACCACCCCCCGCCCTCGCGGGGGACCCCCATACTTGCAGCCTCCTCCCTCACTCTCAAAAAATCCAGAAGCGGGGGGGGGGAGAACATACGTGTAGGCATCATGTTGTTGTAGAGCTTCTGATCCGTTTGTAAAATGTGTGCCCCTTTAAGGCTGCGCAGGAAACAGGAAACAGGAAGGGCTTCATTGGAAAGGGTCAGTAAGTTTCCATGGAGAATGGCCCCTCCCTTTCTTTTGCTTTCGTTTTCACAGCAAGCAAAGTTCTGCAGGAAGAAGTTCTAGTAAGTATTTGTGTGTGAGAGAAAGGGAAGGGGCAGGGGATTCCCTGGTTTGGAGACCCTCCCCCCTTTAGAAAGCATGGGGGGGGGAAATGTCTACTGGGCACTCTATTATTCCCTATGGAGAACGATTCCCATAGGGAATAATAGGAAATTGATCCGTGGGTATTGGGAGCTCTGGGGGGGGCGCTATTTTTTGAGGTAGAGGCACCAGATTTTTAGTATAGCATCTAGTGCCTCTCCCCAAAATACCCCCCAAGTTTCAAAACGATTGGACCAGAGGGTCCAATTCTATGAGCCCCAAAAGATGGTGCCGCTATCCTTAATTATTTCCTATGGAAGAAAGGCATTTAAAAAGGTGTGCTGTCCCTTTAAATATGATGGCCAGAACTCCCTTGGAGTTCAATTATGCTTGTCACATCCTTGTTCCTGGCTCCACCCCCAATGTCTCCTGGCTCCACCCCCAAATTCTCCTGGCTCCGCCCCCAAAGTCCCCAGATTTTTCTTCATTGGACTTGGCAACCCTACCATTTCCCCAATGGAAAATGTGCTTTAGGCTTCTTTTAGCCTAAGTGTGAGATGAGGAGAATACAGACACAATATTAATATTTGTCTTTTCCCCTTACTGGGGCTAAAAGCACAGGTGTAGAAAAATAAACCCTTCTCTAGTGCCATTGCCATGATCCATAATATAAATATGTCTGGGTTTTGAAACTAAATTCTACATTTTGGATCCCGTCATGGTCACCCAAAATAACCAGCAGATGCTTCTTCAACACTGCAACCAAGCACTGTTCTGTGTTTCTACCCTCCTGCTAATGAAGTCCTTTGGCTGAGAAGGCTGATGGGCAATTCTTGTTACCATTATCACCCAGCTGAAATGTTAATGACTTGTATGTAACATTCTTATTGATTTGTGTCTGTGCAGTATTTATCTTGCACATAGATATGAGAAAAGCCAGGATTGCTTACCATGGGAACATTCACAGAATGATGAGTTTCTTCCCCTACCAACCAAGGATTTGTAACATCAGTTCAAAATTTCTTTTTATCAAAATTTGCTTGCACATTGGGTGCTTTCAAACAGTGCCTGGATTTTGGTGGATTTTGGAAGTGGATTTTGCTATTCTTACACAGTAAAAATCCAGTTGCAAAGGACATTTTTAGTGTGTGTGAATGCACTCATTTTCTCACCAAATTCCTGTTTCTAATTCAGCCTGTATGATTTTTTTTATTTCCACCCTTTTCTTGGGAGTCATCCAAAAAGGCAACTTAACATGTACCCTTAGCGTTGCCAGCATTGCCAGCAATGTATTGGGAGGGTGGTGTTTGGTGAGGATGTGGTGTCACATCTTGGTAAACAAAATAGAGACATCATGGAATTCTGAGAGCATCACTATGGAAGATGTTTTTTTCCCATTTATCAGTTTCTCAAGGGTGGGGTTTGGGGCTGAGCATGGCTGGCAAAGGGCAAGTCCCTGTAGCCTGTAACTTTCATTATCCATCCACACCATATTCCATAATTTATGTTTTCATAACACCTAGGTAGCATAAGCAAAACTCTGGAACTTGTTAATGGAAAAAAAAAAGGTAAAGTTCCTTCCTATTTGTCTGAAGAAAATATTATGTTATCTTTCTTTCTTCCTATTTTCCTGCCTCACCTCCATCATTAGAAGAATTTTGCTTTTCATAGGAATTTATGCTATTGCCCTTAGGCCCTGTCCACTTACTTGCTGGTTTTGCCTGCCATATGCATGACATTTCCTTTGAAGAGAAATTAAACCTGGTACGTCACAATCCTGATCAAAAATGAACATATTTCCTCATTTGTTTTGATTATTACTATTTGATGCATTTAAGTTATCTTGTTTTTTGCTGCTCCTAGATTCCAATTTTACTAATATAATTTCTACTAACAGAACAACCCCCCCCCGACCTATTGAATAACACCTCCTCTACATTGTTCACTATTAAAGCACAGCAAAAAAAATAAATCTTGATACTGTGCACATGGCTGCATCAAGATTTTTTATATGTTGCATATTACTGAGAAGCACATGTTTCATATGCATAGCCACTCACCCAGACAAACAAGAATTTATGTACATAAAATAATGTATAAAATATCAATTCTTTTTTTTATTTTTTTGCAGTGTTTTAAAAATGTACATGTGCAGTACACATGGAAGGTGAGAAGATAAACGTTAAATGCTGGACTCAGGAAGAAGTAGTTTCCTCTGCTCCCAACTGACTCTTCAAAGACTGGCATGGGGGGGGGGTGACGGAAAATGGACAGGTCACTACATCACAGCAGCATGCAACATCACATCTGATGAAACACCGGAAGTGATGTTACATTGTCAGGGTGATTCTCTGGGATTTGCTACAAACTCCTAAAGGATCCTTGGTCAATCAGCTGCATCATCATGTTACTTCCTTTTTCTTTCCTGGAAGTGATATTGTGTGCTAGTATGATGATGGCATACTGTCCCTGCCCTCAAACCATCCTGCAGCTTGCAGGAGCCAAAGTCCATCAAATACGGTCGACCATGAAGTGTTGGCCCACCGCCTCACCGATGCAGGGATACAGGGGCTGGCCCTACAATGATTGGTCTCTTTTCTTCAAGGTTAGGGACAGAGGGTGGCACTTGGGGGTGAACTATCCCAGCAGCACCCATTACAATGCGGTGTATCACAGGGAGCAATTCTTTCCTCAATGTTATTTAACATCTACATGTGCCCTCTTGCCCAGATTATCCAGAGGTATGAGCTGGGGTGTCATCAATATGCAGATGACATCTATCTACTTATGGATGGCTGCCCAGATTTGGCACCAGAGGAACTGGGT
Source organism: Heteronotia binoei (assembly GCF_032191835.1). Lineage (NCBI taxonomy): Eukaryota > Metazoa > Chordata > Lepidosauria > Squamata > Gekkonidae > Heteronotia > Heteronotia binoei. The sequence goes on from NC_083231.1 coordinate 72,809,704, forward strand.
AGGGCACTGCAAGCCATGGCTGGTTGGTTGCTACAGAGTTGGCTGAAATTGAACACATCAAAGACGGAGATCCTGTGCCTAGGTTACAGAAGGCTCCCATCCTTTGTTGGGGCTCCATTGATGCCCCCATCAAGGGTTAAGAGCCTGGAGGTTTTCCTGGATGCCTCTCTGACTATGGAAGCCCAGGTTACCACCACTGCCAGATCGGCCTTTTCCCATCTGAGGCAGGCCAGATAGTTGGTCCTGTATTTTACCCCCATGACCTGGGCACAGTGACTCATGTGATGGTCACTTCCAGGGTAGATTATTGTAACTCTCTCTATGTGGGGCTGCCCTTGACCCTCCTCTGGAAACTCCAGCTGGAGCAGAACGCTGCTGCACAGATGTTGACATCGTCACCTATATGGGCACAGCATGAACTGCACTAGCTACCCATTGAGTACCAGATCCAGCTCAAGGTGTTGGTACTTACATTTAAAGCCTTATATGGCCAGGGGCCAGCATACCTATAGAACCACCTTTCCCTGTATGAGCCCCGTAAGTCTTTATGATCAGCAACCCAAAAACTTCTGGTGATACCTGGCCCCAGAGATGTCCATCTGGCCTCTTTGAGGGCCAGGGCCTCTTTGGCCCTGGTCCCTGCCTAATGAAATGAGCTCCCCCTGAAGATCCAGGCCCTGCAGGATCTGTTTCAATTCTGCAGGGCCTCTAAAACAGAGCTCTTTTGCCAGGCTTTTAGCTGAGGCAGTGGACATCACTTGTTACTGGCCTCCCTCCTTCATTCCATCCCATTGCTATAAGACCTGTTGACCTGGACAAAATAAATAAATAAGAATTATCATAACTGTACAAATCAATGCCAGTTCCAACAAATTCATTGGAAGCCTCTAACAATTGCACTGAATCTCTTCAAGCTAATCCAACTCTGGATTCTTCCAATTTGTTACTCACTGCACACTTCCAGATTCTCAGTTTCTAAATTTAGACTTCTATGAGTCAGTATATAAAGGCACTGTTATGCCTGTGTAAAGTCCTAAAATGACAGGAAAGGATCCGGAGTGTAACGATGGACCCTGCAGAGACTGGTGTGATTTGGGATTCCATTCATTTGTGGGTGTTTTGCTTCTGTACATGTACATTGTCTCTCACCTGCTGTGACAAAGTCCAGTTCTATATGGTGAAATTGGATCTCATGCTGCTAAGAACAGTTTAGTTAGGCAAGCTGTAGAGACTACACTACAGGAATAGCAGCCCACTTCCAAAGTTACTAATTTCATTTTGAATTTAGTGATATGCTGCTGGCGCTTTTAATAGTCACAACTTCAGTCTCAACAATGTTTTATCTAGCACATTAAACCACATTTGTGCATCAGGGACTCTGGTAGTACTGAGCAGGGACCATGAAATTATGCTTCATCCTCTTCCCCAAAACTTCACCTCTTCATTACACCACCAGGCAATTCTGAATGTGTCAGTAGTTTTAATATTAGTATGCTGGAGAACTGCACTGCATTGCAAATGTTTGCACTAAAGTCAAGAATACTGTACAACAGCAATTTTCACATTAGAAAAAGGTTCAGTGTTTCATAAGAAAGTGTGTGGTGGGGAACAAGTTATAGAGAACATATGAGTTTGATAGAAACAGTATGACATTAGAAACACTGCTAACATTCATTTAGGTATAAATGGAAGGAGGCGCGTCGCAGGCTGTTCGAAAGTATCTGAGACAGGATGAGAGATGGAGGGATAAACAGTACCATGGTTGAAATCTGTTACAGTCTACCTGACAAGGGTAAGGAGGTTGATGCTGCTCTCCTTGAACTGCTTGACAGTTTTGGTAAGCAACAAGACCCTGTAGTTATGGGTGACTTAAACTTCCCTGATGTGTGCTCTTCTAACTTTTCCAGTTGTCCCAAGTCACAAAACTTCCTGATCTGCCTGGCTGACAACTTCCTTTTTCAAATGGTGGAAGAAGCTATGAGGGACTTGGCCATTCTCAATTTAATATTGACCAAGAGTTGGTAGGTGGTAGGAAGCTTAGGGCAGAGATGTCAAAGCAACTGGTGCTGTTCTCAGTCCATGAAGAGAAAGGGGTTACAGGGGGACAAAAAGCACCCCCTGGAGGTTTTGAAAACAGCTTCTCAGTCAGGCCTTTCCCTTAGCCTCACCACTTCTGTGGGAAATGAAGGAGAAATGAGAACTGGTGGTGGGGAAATCTGAAAGAGCCAGGTTTTTGAGGATTCCCCAGTAATCAATTGCTTTCACTGCTAGGAATAAATTTCTTTTGTATTTTGAGTTTTAAAAAATAGTTAATTGGATTTGCCTGTGTCCTTTATAATGTGTGTATATTCTGTACATGGTATTACATTTTATATCACATATGGCCTGGCCCAACAAACTGACATTTATGGCCCTCATAACAAATGAGTTTGACACCTCTGGATAAAACTCATTTTAAATAATGAATATTAAAAGAATGGCAATAGTTATTCCAGTTATTTCCATATATTTCCATATGTAAAATAACTAATGGAAGCTTTTGTCTTCCTCAAAGGTAAAGTCCCCAACAGAATGTTCTGTGCTACAAAATGCATGAAAGTTTTACGCACCAGTTGCACAGCTGCTCCAGCTGCCTAGTGAACATAGGTGCCTAGCGAATGTAACCAGCCTGCCACAGTTCAATGACAACTAACCACTGATATGTTAGAAATCATGAGGCGATGGAGAGGTTTTAGACGGGACAGTGAAAATGCCCAGAGCTAACTACAGCTCTGTATCATTGGTTTGTGTTTGTTAGTGGCTGCTGGCCAATCATTCTACCTATAACACTCTGGAGGGGTAACCCTGCCTCCTCATGTTCATTACTAGTGGAAGAAATTAGGCACTGCACTATAATTTCCATAGGCTCATTCCCAGACCATTTCCATTGTAATGAAATTCCCTGCATTGATGTTTTTAAAACTCCACTTTATGTAGAATTTTCTACAGTAGATTTTTCTCACCAGGCACAAACCAAAAGTTTTCTCCTTGTTATCCCACATTTTCACAACTTGCTAAAATTGGGGATTCCAAAAAACATGTGGTGAGAAGGAGAAAACTTCAGTTTTGCACCTGGTGGGGAAAAATCTACTGTGGAAAATTTCACATAATCCTCAGTTTTTAAAATGTCAATGTGGGAATCTTCACTAGTGTGTAAATGGTCCCAGCTGTGTAACTGTTCCTGTTTCCTGTTTTCTGTGAAAGAGGGGAGGATCATGGGTCTTTTTGTCGTCAGAAAGACCATTATTATTCATTTTACATATATAATAAAGGTGATAAGTTAAAATTTGATACTAAAATATTACTACTGGTCTTGGAAGCAGCTGAGGAAACTCTAAGAATGAAATGTTCTCACCTAAAGGTTATTTATTGCCAGGAGAAAGCATGGCATGTGTTTATTCCTGTCTAGCGACCAGAGCATGGATTGTAAATCTTCAGCTCCAGACATGAGGTTTGCAGAGACATAGTCCCCAAACATATCAAAAACAAGAACAGTTCATGAAGGCCTAAGCTAACCCTGGCTCGTCTCAGTAGGAATTCATTAATCTGCAGAGCATGTCTTCAGATAGTGTGAAATGAAGAGAAATCAGTAATGAAAACAAGCCATTTATAATACACTGTGAAAAATCACTAAAACAATAGCTTTTGGAAACCTTGCATCTGCAGAAAACCTTCTGGGCTTGAATCCAATACAAACCTGTCAGAAAATATTGATGAAAAATGTGCATTTACAATTGTAAATAAAATGTGAATATGAAACCTACTCCTTAATTCAATTTTTCTAGACGAAAGGTAAGCCTTACTTCAAAACATGTTATTTAGTCAAAATGATTTAATTAAGGCAGTGTTGTTGGCAACAAAATTACCTCTGAGCTGAGCCACTGAAATGATTATTGACAAATAACATGAACATCAATTACCATAACTGTGTTTATGTGCACTGCTCTTATGATGCTTTCAATAAATTACTTTGGGCCCTGCTATTACACACCCACCCACCCAAAAATCCTGCTTTGAATATATCAAAGGCAATTGTCAAATTGTTCAATCCCACCCTCATCTATATTATGAAATTCTTTTAACTTAAAAGGCTCTTAGCAAATTCTTTAGACATGCTTGATAAGAAGATAAGAATCATATATACTAAAATTATTAGGAGACTTCATAATGCTGACTGCAATCTAGAGATATCCATATTAGAACCAATCATTATCCGCAAGAATTCAGACTTAGTTATACAGAACCCAGAACTTCTATGGAAACTATAGATATAGTGCTTAAAAGAAAGGGATGGAAGGGCTTGGATTACTATCCCACCACCCATAATTAAACAAGAAGGCAAAATGGAAACTTTTATTCACTTTCCCAGGAGAGGCTGAAAATTCACAGTGGGTGCTACTGCCTTAACAAAAAAGGGAATTGCAAGTATAACCTCTAGTAATGCCTTCCCTCTGTAGAGTATTCTCAGGGATGTTATGAAAATATTATTTACTACTACTACTACACTGCTTACATCCCACCCTCCCTATAAATGGGGGCAGGTAACATCATATAAACATACACAGTTTAAAACATTAATGATTTAAATACAATAAATACAAAATGAAGGAAAAACAATCAGATACATTACATAACCAATGGTATCAATTCTCATGGAGTGAATGTCTAAAACTTAAACTGCCTGATAAGCAGGAGAGGGGGGGAGGAGAGGAAAACAGGAGAGAAGAGGGAGAAGGCCAGTCCAGATGAAAAACCCGTAGCTGTCTTCAACCATACACCTGATGGAACAACTCTGCTTTACAGGTGCTGTGGAATTGCATCAAATATCACAGGGCTTGGATCTCATCTGGAAGAGTATTCCACCAGGTTGTAGCCAGGACCAAAAAAGCCCTGGCTGTGGTTGAGGACAGCCAGATGCTCTTGGGGCCAGGGATCACCAGCAGGTTTTTATCACTTAAGCATAATGCTCTTTGGGGTGTATGCCAGGAGAAACAGTCCCAAAAGGATTCTAGTCCCAAACCATTTAGGGCTTAAAAGGTTAGCACCAAAACCTTGACCATGATCCAGTACTTGATCTGGAGCCAGTGCAGTTGGCAGAGCACTGGTTGAATATGTGCTCAGATGGATGTGCCCATAGGAACACATGCAGCTGCATTCTGAACTAGTTGCAATTTCCAGATCAATCTCACAGGTTAGCCCTACCCTCAAGGATAGCCCTATGTAGTTTACAGCCACCTCTGTTTCAACCAACCAAAAATGGCATCCAGACCCTTGGCCAGATTTTCTGAGACTGTACTCAGCTGTTTGCCCATTAATAGATACAGCAGGGTCCAATGGCCTAAGGTCTCAGCAGCCAGGGCAAAGACACTGCCTATTGTCTGCTACAGGAATAGACAAAAGATTATGCATCTAACCCATCTCCACCAGCATAAATGGATTATGTTTGATGATGTGTTTTCTGTCTCCAATCCTAACATACCATGGATACTGTCATACCAGCATATTGATGACACCTAAGCCCAAACCTCCACACCAGCTGGGCAAGGGGGTGCATAAAGATGTTAAATAACACTGGGGAGAGAATTGCTCTCTAAGGAACACTGTATACCAGAAGGTGATGCACCGAAACCCTCTCCCCTAGTGCCACCCTTTGTCCCTGAACATGGAGAAATGAGACAAACCACAGCAAGGCTGTCCCTCGGATCCCCACATCAGCAAAGCAACGCATCAACAGCTCTGCAATGGGGGCAGTCCTTCCACATGAGCAGAGACACCTCAAAACATTCCAGGAAATCTTTGAACCTCCTAAGACATTTCACCCCAAAAAAGCCAGGGCTGGCATGAGAGGTGTCATGCCAGAAGACTAGGAGACAGCTTTGAGCATGCAAGAGAGAAATATAGGCTCAGTAACAGGGCTGACATTGCTGCCAGACTCCTCCATGCAGCCACTCCCCATCTCCATTGAAAGGCAGCTGGGCAATCTTTGTCCATCAGGTCTAATTAGTCAAGGCTAAGATGCTGCCTATTGTCTTCTACAGGAGTAGACAATGGATCGTGCATCTAGCCCATCTCCACCAGCATGAATGAATTATGTTTGATGATGTATTTCCGTCTCCAATCTTGTCATGCTACGGAATGTTAATCACTACATTCTTGAAGTGATTCTTCTAGTATTTGTCTTGCATCTGCATCTCCTCCTTTACTCCAGGCTATCAAGGGAAGACTATTAACTTCCTAGTTTAACTAAATTAGCACTATCTAACTTAATTCTCACAACTATTAGGATACATCCTGTCCTTTTTTTTGGTACTTGGGAAACATTAGTCCTACACCTCAAAATCCTATCACACCTCAAATCCTATCACAGCATTGTCATTAGCTCACCCATGCTATCATACCCTCAGGATATGATTTTGGATAAACTTTAATTTAGCACATGCCCAGTGTGACTCTGTTTGGGCACCCAGGTAAACACACTCTCCTGGTTCATATCAGCTCCTTTGTACATGTAGTGCCGGTCATTTTCACATATCTTCTTCCCGAACCTCAGGCTTACCCAAGGTTGGTAACATATCGCCCTCAACTCTTATTCTCTCCTATCATATCTGCTATTCCCTTTTATTTCAATATCTTGTGAGTGTATGCTCTTCAATCTGTGAGTATATTTAAATTATATTATTTTTCTATAATAAATCTTATTTCCTTTCAAATTGACCTGGATCATGGCTCCAAATAGGTTATCTAGGGAACAATCTCAATAAACACTGATAGCTGGAATCCATTTATTACCCCACCTTTCATTCTCTCTGCCTTTTTATTAATTTCCCCAATATAAAATCAAAAGGCAATAACTTGTAATAGACTAAAGGTTAAGGTAGTCCCCTGTACATGCACCAGTCATGGAGTGATAGCGTATCATGACATTTTCACAGCAGACTTTTTTACGGGGTGGTTGGCTATTGCCTTCTCCAATCATCTATACTTTACTCCCAGCAAGCTGGATACTCCTTTTACTGACCTTGGAAGGATGGAAGGCAGAGTCAGCCTTGAGTTGGCTACTTGAACCAGCTTCCACCGGGATTAAACTCAGGTTGTGAGCAGATCTTGGACTGCAGCACTGCAGCTTATCATTCTGCACCACGGGGTTCTCTGTTTCCCTTTCCAATTAGATTCTTGTTAAGTATCAGGAGGTGAGAATTCATAGTTTGGAGATAAGCCCCTGGGGAGGAATTTCTGTGGAGCAGTCTGTGTTGAGCTGGAAGTGCTCAGACTACTCCACATACAGCTCCAGATTCTTGTGAATAAATATCCATTGGAGTTTTTTTGGATCAGTAAAAAGGTGAGGAGGGAGCAAGAGACCTCTCCTCTGCTCATACCACCCCCATCAGTAAAATCAGCTTCTGTGGCTTTTCAAGTGACATTCTTGGAGTTGACATGCAACTCTGGTCAAAGTATTGAACCCAAAGACATACTGGGTAGCTCAGTCTTTAGACTCCCATGCCCCAGCCCCCTGCCACTGCTTCCTTCTCCTCCTCCAAGTTCTCCTTAAACATTAGTAGTACTAATTGCAATATGCCTACAGTGGATGCATAGCATGACAATATGTGTCTGATGGAAACTGGATGGTTGATTCATCACATGCAATTGCACATCCATACACTACCATTCTTTTTGGGGGGACAGAAAATTGAACTATTTTCAGAGATTACAGGCACTGGAGGGGACCTTCAAAAAGGTTTAGAATCATAAAGTTGGAAGGGACCTCTAGGGTCATCTAATCCAACCCCCTGCACAATGCAGGAAATTCACAAACACCTCCCCCTAAATTCACAGGATTATCATTGCTGCCAGATGGCCATCTAGCCTCTGTTTAAAAACCTCCAAGAAAGGAGAGCCCACCACCTTCCGAGAAAGCCTGTTCCACTGAAGAATCGCTCTAATGGTCAGGAAGTTCTTCCTAATGTTGAGCTGGAAACTCTTTTGATTTAATTTCAAACCCTTGGTTCTGGTCCTACCTTCCGGGGCCACAGAAAACAATTCCACACCATCCTCTATATGACAGCCCTTCAACTACTTGAAGATGGTGATCATATCACCTCTCAGCCACCTCCTCTCTAGGCTAAACATACCCAGATCCTTCAACCTTTCCTCATAGGACTCGGTCTCCAGACCCCTAACCATCTTCGTCGCCCTCCTCTGAACCCTTTCCAGCTTGTCTATATCCTTCTTAAATTGTGGTGCCCAAAACTTAATACAATACTCCAGATGAGGTCTTATCAAAGCAGAATAAAGCGATACCATCACATCACGTGATCTGGACACTATACTTCTATTGATATAGCCCAAAATTGCATTTGCCTTTTTAGCCACCACATCACACTGTTGACTCATGTTCAGCGTATGATCCACTAAGACCCCTAGATCCTGCTACTGCTAAGACAAGTCTCCCCCATTCTATAACCAGGCATTGGATTTTTCCTACTTAGTGAAGAACTTTACATTTATCCCTGTTAAAATTCATTTTATTGGTTTTAGCTCAGTTTTACAGCCTCTCAGGGTCATCCTGTATCCCGTTTCTGTCTTCTTCTGTGTTTGCAACCCCTCCAAATTTAGTATCATCTGCAAATTTAATAAGCATTCCCTCTATTCCTTCATCCAAATCATTGATAAAGATGTTGAACAAAACACGTCCCAGGACAGATCCCTGAGGCACTCCTCTTGTAACTCCTCTCCAAGAGAACATAAGAGAAGCCATGTTGGATCAGGCCAATGGCCCATCCAGTACAACACTCTGTATCACACAGTGGCCAAAAATTTATATATATATACACATATATATATATACACACTGTGGCTAATAGCCACTGATGGACCTCTGCTCCATATTTTTATCTAACCCCCTCTTGAAGCTGGCTATGTTTGTAGCTGCCACCACCTCCCGTGGCAGTGAATTCCACATGTTAATCACCCTTTGGGTGAAAAAGTACCTCCTTTTATCCGTTCTAACCCACGAAATTGAATGCCCACGAAATTGCTGAACAGTTGGGTTAGAACGGATAAAAGGAGGTACTTCTTCACCCAAAGGGTGATTAACATGTGGAATTCACTGCCACAGGAAGTGGTGGCGGCTATAGGTATAGCCAGCTTCAAGAGGGGGTTAGATAAAAATATGGAGCAAAGGTCCATTAGTGGCTATTAGCCACAGTGTGTCTATAGGTGTGTGTGTATATATATAAATTATTGGCCACTATGTGATACAGAGTGTTGTATTGGATGGGCCGTTGGCCTGATCCAACATGGCTTCTCTTATGTTCTTAACCACCAGATGCACATCTCAATGGAAGGCACCCTCTAGTCGAGCCTCCAGGACGGTCTGCATTCACCCACCCCAGGTCATCAAAACCCAAAGGTTGATCCTGCCAGATCCCTAACTCCCCAAAAGGGGAATGCTTTCCGGTCCTCCCCTAGTCACATAGTACCATAAACCCAGTAAAAACCTGCCAAACCAAAGTGACCAACCTATTTAACCACACCTCCAATAGCCAAATCCACAATCTGCTGATCTGCTATTCAGAGTAGGCAAAAAAACACACCAGCAAACAGCCAATCAGCTGGGGAGTAAAGAATTCCTACCCAGCCCTCAAAGTATGAGGTGACTAGCACTTGTCTACATAATAAACAGGGTGGGTGGGAGGGGCGAGCTCCAATGGGGGACTGAAATAGGGGGCAGATGATCCAGTCGTTACTACGGCCAAGCCCCGCCCCCACCAAAGTGCACCCAAATGGACTGCAAAAGTTCTCCCTTCCCCTCCAGGGAGGCAAATTAAGTACCAGGAGTCTAGCAGTGATGATGCCGCTGTTAGGAACGGATTGCCCTCCAAGTCGGAATGAAAAGTCAGACACAAGGTATTGGTATAAGGGCCACTTTATTAGGTATAATAATAAAAATAGCAAGGGCAACTAGAACTGTGACCTGGTCAGGGCCAGGGGTCTCAACAGACTGCTCCCCTGCCATTAGCAAGCGAGAGACCTAGGGTGGCCAAACCACCCCGGTTGCCCGGGACAGTCCCGATTTTGGCCGCAAATTCCCGCCTCCCGGGCTGGCTATACCGGGACCATTAGAGATCCCGGTTTAGCCAGCCAGAGAGCCGGTGGGCCATGCGCGCGGGCGGGGAAGGCGGCGAGTGAGGGAGGGAGCGTCCCTGCGCGTGCGCAGGGCGATTGGCGGTGGTGTGGCGGGCTCTGCGCATGCGCGGGGACGCTCCCTCCCTCACTCAGAAGGGTTAGGGTTAGGGTTAGAGTTCAGGACACACTTATGTTCGGGTGAATATTGGGGTTGGGTTTAGGGTTGGGTAAGATGTATTTTTAATATAATAATGAATGGTATACTCTTGATGGGAAAAATTTTTGGATGTTTTTCCATTCTCCATTATAGCCTTTGAGATTCATTACAGTGAATGGTCCCATATGGTAAGGGTTAGGGTTAGGGTTAGAGTTCAGGACACACATATGTTCGGTTTAAAATTGGGGTCTGGTTTAGGGTTGGGTAAGATGTATTTTTAATATCACACTGAATGGTATACTCTTGATGGGAAAAATTTTGGGATGTATTTTTAATATAACACTGAATGGTACACTATTGATGGCGAAAAATTTTGGATGTTTTTCCATTCTCCATTATAGCCTATGAGATTCATTAGAATGAATGGGCCCATATGGTAAGAGTTAGGGTTAACGTTAGAGTTCAGGACACACTTATGTTCGGCTGAATATTGGGGTTGGGTTTAGGGTGGGGTAAGATGTATTTCTAATATCACACTGAATGTTATACTCTTGATGGGAACAAATTTTGGATGTTTTTCCATTCTCCATTATAGCCTATTAGATTCATTAGAATGAATGGGCCCATATGGTAAGGGTTAGGGTTAGGGTTAAAGTTCAGGATACACTTATATTTGGGTGAATATTGGGGTTGGGTTTAGGGTTGGGTAAGATGTATTTTTAATATCACACTGAATGCTATACTCTTGATGGGAAAATTTTTTGGATGTTTTTCCATTCTCCATTATAGACTATGAGATTCATTAGAATGAATGGGCCCACATGGTAAGGGTTGGGGTTAGGGTTAGAGTTCAGGACACACTTATGTTTGGGTGAATATTGGGGTTGGATTTAGGGTTGGGTAAGATGTATTTTTAATATCACACTGAATGCTATACTCTTGATGGGAAAAATTTTTGGATGTTTTTCCATTCTCCATTATAGCCTATGAGATTCATTACAATGAATGGGCCCATGTTGTAAGGGTTACGGTTATGGTTAGAGTTCAGGTCACACTTATGTTTGGCTGAATATTGGGGTTGGGTTTAGGGTTGAGTAAAATGTATTTTTAATATCACACTGAATGCTATACCCTTGATGGGAAAATTTTTTGGATGTTTTTCCATTCTCCATAATAGCCTATGAGATTCATTAGAATGAATGGGCCCACATGGTAAGGGTTAGGGTTAAGGTTAGAGTTCAGGACACACTTATGTTTGGGTGAATATTGGGGTTGGGTTTAGGGTTGGGTAAGATGTATTTTTAATATCACACTGAATGCTATACTCTTGATGGGAAAATTTTTTGGATGTTTTTCCATTCTCCATTATAGCCGATGAGATTCATCACAATGAATGGGCCCATGTTGTAAGGGTTACGGTTATGGTTAGAGTTCAGGACACACTTATATTTGGGTGAATATTGGGGTTGGGTTTAGGGTTGAGTAAAATGTATTTTTAATTTTACACTGAATGGTACACACTTGATGGGGAAAAATTCTGGATGTTTTTACATTCTCCATTATAGCCTATGAGGTTCATTACAGTGAATGGTCCCATAGGGTTAGGCTTAGGGTTAGAGTTCAGGAAACACTTATGTTCGGGTGAATATTGGGGTTGGGTTTAGGGCTGGGTAAGATGTATTTTTAATATCACACTGAATGGTATACTCTTGATGGGAAAATTTTTTGGATGTTTTCCCATTCTGCATTATAGCCTATGAGATTCATTAGAATGAATGGGCCCATATGGTAAGGGTTAGGGTTAGGGTTAGAGTTCAGGACACACTTATGTTCGGGTGAATATTGGGGTTGGGTTTAGGTTTGGGTAAGATGTATTTTTAATATCACACTGAATGGTACACTCTTGATGGGAAAATTTTTTGGATGTTTTTCCATTCTCCATTATAGCCTATGAGATTCATTAGAATGAATGGGCCCACATGGTAAGGGTTAGGGTTAAGGTTAGAGTTCAGGACACACTTATGTTTGGGTGAATATTGGGGTTGGGTTTAGGGTTGGGTAAGATGTATTTTTAATATCACACTGAATGCTATACTCTTGATGGGAAAATTTTTTGGATGTTTTTCCATTCTCCATTATAGCCGATGAGATTCATTACAATGAATGGGCCCATGTTGTAAGGGTTACGGTTATGGTTAGAGTTCAGGACACACTTATATTTGGGTGAATATTGGGGTTGGGTTTAGGGTTGAGTAAAATGTATTTTTAATTTTACACTGAATGGTACACACTTGATGGGGAAAAATTCTGGATGTTTTTACATTCTCCATTATAGCCTATTAGGTTCATTACAGTGAATGGTCCCATAGGGTTAGGCTTAGGGTTAGAGTTCAGGAAACACTTATGTTCGGGTGAATATTGGGGTTGGGTTTAGGGCTGGGTAAGATGTATTTTTAATATCACACTGAATGGTATACTCTTGATGGGAAAAATTTTTGGATGTTTTCCCATTCTGCATTATAGCCTATGAGATTCATTAGAATGAATGGGCCCACATGGTAAGGGTTAGGGTTAAGGTTAGAGTTCAGGACACACTTATGTTTGGGTGAATATTGGGGTTGGGTTTAGGGTTGGGTAAGATGTATTTTTAATATCACACTGAATGCTATACTCTTGATGGGAAAATTTTTTGGATGTTCTTCCATTCTCCATTATAGCCGATGAGATTCATTACAATGAATGGGCCCATGTTGTAAGGGTTACGGTTATGGTTAGAGTTCAGGACACACTTATATTTGGGTGAATATTGGGGTTGGGTTTAGGGTTGAGTAAAATGTATTTTTAATTTCACACTGAATGGTACACACTTGATGGGGAAAAATTCTGGATGTTTTTACATTCTCCATTATAGCCTATGAGGTTCATTACAGTGAATGGTCCCATAGGGTTAGGCTTAGGGTTAGAGTTCAGGAAACACTTATGTTCGGGTGAATATTGGGGTTGGGTTTAGGGTTGGGTAAGATGTATTGTTAATATCACACTGAATGGTACACCCTTGATGGGAAAAAATTTTGGATGTTTTTCCATTCTCCATTATAGCCTATGAGATTCATTAGAATGAATGGGCCCATATGGTAAGGGTTAGGGTTAGGGTTAGAGTTCAGGACACACTTATGTTCGGGTGAATATTGGGGTTGGGTTTAGGGTTGGGTAAGATGTATTTTTAATATCACACTGAATGGTATACTCTTGATGCGAAAAAATTTTGGATGTTTTTCCATTCTCCATTATAGCCTATGAGATTCATTACAGTGAATGGGCCCATATGGTAAGGGTTAGGGTTAGAGTTCAGGACACACTTATGTTCGGGTGAATATTGGGGTTGGGTTTAGGGTTGGGTAAGATGTATTTTTAATATCACACTTAATGGTACACTCTTGATGGGAAAAAAATTTGGATGTTTTTCCATTCTCCATTATAGCCTATGAGATTCATTAGAATGAATGGGCCCATATGGTAAGGGTTAGGGTTAGGGTTAGAGTTCAGGACACACTTATGTTCGGGTAAATATTGGGGTTGGGTTTAGGGTTGGGTAAGATGTATTTTTAATATCACACTGAATGGTATACTCTTGATGGGAAAAAAATTTGGATGTTTTTCCATTCTCCATTATAGCCTATGAGATTCATTAGAATGAATGGGCCCATATGGTAAGGGTTAGGGTTAGGGTTAGAGTTCAGGACACACTTATGTTCGGGTGAATATTGGGGTTGGGTTTAGGGTTGGGTAAGATGTATTTTTAATATCACACTGAATGGTACACTCTTGATGGAAAAAAATTTGGATGTTTTTCCATTCTCCATTATAGCCTATGAGATTCATTAGAATGAATGGGCCCATATGGTAAGGGTTAGGGTTAGGGTTAGAGTTCAGGACACAGTTATGTTTGGGTGAATATTGGGGTTGGGTTTAGGGTTGGGTAAGATGTATTGTTAATATCACACTGAATGGTACACCCTTGATGGGGAAAAATTTTGGATGTTTTTCCATTCTCCATTATAGCCTATGAGATTCATTACAGTGAATGGGCCCATATGGTAAGGGTTAGGGTTAGGGTTAGAGTTCAGGACACACTTATGTTCGGGTGAATATTGGGGTTGGGTTTAGGTTTGGGTAAGATGTATTTTTAATATCACACTTTATGGTACACTCTTGATGGGGAAAAATTTTGGATGTTTTTCCATTCTCCATTATAGCCTATGAGATTCATTAGAATGAATGGGCCCATATGGTAAGGGTTAGGGTTAGAGTTCAGGACACAGTTATGTTTGGGTGAATATTGGGGTTGGGTTTAGGGTTGGGTAAGATGTATTTTTAATATCACACTGAATGGTACACTCTTGATGGGAAAAAAATTTGGATGTTTTTCCATTCTCCATTATAGCCTATGAGATTCATTAGAATGAATGGGCCCATATGGTAAGGGTTAGGGTTAGGGTTAGAGTTCAGGACACACTTATGTTTGGGTGAATATTGGGGTTGGGTTTAGGGTTGGGTAAGATGTATTTTTAATATCACACTGAATGGTACACTCTTGATGGGGAAAAAATTTGGATGTTTTTCCATTCTCCATTATAGCCTATGAGATTCATTAGAATGAATGGGCCCATATGGTAAGGGTTAGGGTTAGGGTTAGAGTTCAGGACACACTTATGTTTGGGTGAATATTGGGGTTGGGTTTAGGGTTGGGTAAGATGTATTTTTAATATCACACTGAATGGTATACTCTTGATGGGAAAAAATTTGGATGTTTTTCCATTCTCCATTATAGCCTATGAGATTCATTAGAATGAATGGGCCCATATGGTAAGGGTTAGGGTTAGGGTTAGAGTTCAGGACACACTTATGTTTGGGTGAATATTGGGGTTGGGTTTAGGGTTGGGTAAGATGTATTTTTAATATCACACTGAATGGTACACTCTTGATGGAAAAATTTTGGATGTTTTTCCATTCTCCATTATAGCCTATGAGATTCATTAGAATGAATGGGCCCATATGGTAAGGGTTAGGGTTAGGGTTAGAGTTCAGGACACACTTATGTTCGGGTGAATATTGGGGTTGGGTTTAGGGTTGGGTAAGATGTATTTTTAATATCACACTGAATGGTACACTCTTGATGGGGAAAAATTTTGGATGTTTTTCCATTCTCCATTATAGCCTATGAGATTCATTACAGTGAATGGGCCCATATGGTAAGGGTTAGGGTTAGGGTTAGAGTTCAGGACACACTTATGTTCGGGTGAATATTGGGGTTGGGTTTAGGGTTGGGTAAGATGTATTTTTAATATCACACTGAATGGTATACTCTTGATGGGAAAAAAATTTGGATGTTTTTCCATTCTCCATTATAGCCTATGAGATTCATTAGAATGAATGGGCCCATATTGTAAGGGTTAGGGTTAGGGTTAGAGTTCAGGACACACTTATGTTCGGGTGAATATTGGGGTTGGGTTTAGGGTTGGGTAAGATGTATTTTTAATATCACACTGAATGGTATTCTCTTGATGGGGAAAAATTTTGGATGTTTTTCCATTCTCCATTATAGCCTATGAGATTCATTACAGTGAATGGGCCCATATGGTAAGGGTTAGGGTTAGGGTTAGAGTTCAGGACACACTTATGTTCGGGTGAATATTGGGGTTGGGTTTAGGTTTGGGTAAGATGTATTTTTAATATCACACTGAATGGTACACTCTTGATGGGGAAAAATTTTGGATGTTTTTCCATTCTCCATTATAGCCTATGAGATTCATTAGAATGAATGGGCCCATATGGTAAGGGTTAGGGTTAGGGTTAGAGTTCAGGACACACTTACGTTCGGGTGAATATTGGGGTTGGGTTTAGGGTTGGGTGAGACGTATTTTTAATATCACACTGAATGGTATACTCTTGATGGGAAAAAAATTTGGATGTTTTTCTATTCTCCATTATAGCCTATGAGATTCATTAGAATGAATGGGCCCATATGGTAAGGGTTAGGGTTAGAGTTCAGGACACACTTATGTTCGGGTGAATATTGGGGTTGGGTTTAGGGTTGGGTAAGATGTATTTTTAATATCACACTGAATGGTACACTCTTGATGGGGAAAAAATTTGGATGTTTTTCCATTCTCCATTATAGCCTATGAGATTCATTAGAATGAATGGGCCCATATGGTAAGGGTTAGGGTTAGGGTTAGAGTTCAGGACACACTTATGTTTGGGTGAATATTGGGGTTGGGTTTAGGGTTGGGTAAGATGTATTTTTAATATCACACTGAATGGTACACTCTTGATGGGAAAAATTTTGGATGTTTTTCCATTCTCCATTATAGCCTATGAGATTCATTAGAATGAATGGGCCCATATGGTAAGGGTTAGGGTTAGGGTTAGAGTTCAGGACACACTTATGTTCGGGTGAATATTGGGGTTGGGTTTAGGGTTGGGTAAGATGTATTTTTAATATCACACTGAATGGTACACTCTTGATGGGGAAAAATTTTGGATGTTTTTCCATTCTCCATTATAGCCTATGAGATTCATTACAGTGAATGGGCCCATATGGTAAGGGTTAGGGTTAGGGTTAGAGTTCAGGACACACTTATGTTCGGGTGAATATTGGGGTTGGGTTTAGGGTTGGGTAAGATGTATTTTTAATATCACACTGAATGGTATACTCTTGATGGGAAAAAAATTTGGATGTTTTTCCATTCTCCATTATAGCCTATGAGATTCATTAGAATGAATGGGCCCATATTGTAAGGGTTAGGGTTAGGGTTAGAGTTCAGGACACACTTATGTTCGGGTGAATATTGGGGTTGGGTTTAGGGTTGGGTAAGATGTATTTTTAATATCACACTGAATGGTATTCTCTTGATGGGGAAAAATTTTGGATGTTTTTCCATTCTCCATTATAGCCTATGAGATTCATTACAGTGAATGGGCCCATATGGTAAGGGTTAGGGTTAGGGTTAGAGTTCAGGACACACTTATGTTCGGGTGAATATTGGGGTTGGGTTTAGGTTTGGGTAAGATGTATTTTTAATATCACACTGAATGGTACACTCTTGATGGGGAAAAATTTTGGATGTTTTTCCATTCTCCATTATAGCCTATGAGATTCATTAGAATGAATGGGCCCATATGGTAAGGGTTAGGGTTAGGGTTAGAGTTCAGGACACACTTACGTTCGGGTGAATATTGGGGTTGGGTTTAGGGTTGGGTGAGACGTATTTTTAATATCACACTGAATGGTATACTCTTGATGGGAAAAAAATTTGGATGTTTTTCTATTCTCCATTATAGCCTATGAGATTCATTAGAATGAATGGGCCCATATGGTAAGGGTTAGGGTTAGAGTTCAGGACACACTTATGTTCGGGTGAATATTGGGGTTGGGTTTAGGGTTGGGTAAGATGTATTTTTAATATCACACTGAATGGTACACTCTTGATGGGGAAAAAATTTGGATGTTTTTCCATTCTCCATTATAGCCTATGGGATTCATTAGAATGAATGGGCCCATATGGTAAGGGTTAGGGTTAGGGTTAGAGTTCAGGACACACTTATGTTTGGGTGAATATTGGGGTTGGGTTTAGGGTTGGGTAAGATGTATTTTTAATATCACACTGAATGGTACACTCTTGATGGGAAAAATTTTGGATGTTTTTCCATTCTCCATTATAGCCTATGAGATTCATTAGAATGAATGGGCCCATATTGTAAGGGTTAGGGTTAGGGTTAGAGTTCAGGACACACTTATGTTCGGGTGAATATTGGGGTTGGGTTTAGGGTTGGGTAAGATGTATTTTTAATATCACACTGAATGGTATTCTCTTGATGGGGAAAAATTTTGGATGTTTTTCCATTCTCCATTATAGCCTATGAGATTCATTACAGTGAATGGGCCCATATGGTAAGGGTTAGGGTTAGGGTTAGAGTTCAGGACACACTTATGTTCGGGTGAATATTGGGGTTGGGTTTAGGTTTGGGTAAGATGTATTTTTAATATCACACTGAATGATACACTCTTGATGGGGAAAAATTGTGGATGTTTTTCCATTCTCCATTATAGCCTATGAGATTCATTAGAATGAATGGGCCCATATGGTAAGGGTTAGGGTTAGGGTTAGAGTTCAGGACACACTTATGTTCGGGTGAATATTGGGGTTGGGTTTAGGGTTGGGTAAGATGTATTTTTAATATCACACTGAATGGTACACTCTTGATGGGGAAAAAATTTGGATGTTTTTCCATTCTCCATTATAGCCTATGAGATTCATTAGAATGAATGGGCCCATATGGTAAGGGTTAGGGTTAGGGTTAGAGTTCAGGACACACTTATGTTTGGGTGAATATTGGGGTTGGGTTTAGGGTTGGGTAAGATGTATTTTTAATATCACACTGAATGGTATACTCTTGATGGGAAAAAATTTGGATGTTTTTCCATTCTCCATTATAGCCTATGAGATTCATTAGAATGAATGGGCCCATATGGTAAGGGTTAGGGTTAGGGTTAGAGTTCAGGACACACTTATGTTTGGGTGAATATTGGGGTTGGGTTTAGGGTTGGGTAAGATGTATTTTTAATATCACACTGAATGGTACACTCTTGATGGAAAAATTTTGGATGTTTTTCCATTCTCCATTATAGCCTATGAGATTCATTAGAATGAATGGGCCCATATGGTAAGGGTTAGGGTTAGGGTTAGAGTTCAGGACACACTTATGTTCGGGTGAATATTGGGGTTGGGTTTAGGGTTGGGTAAGATGTATTTTTAATATCACACTGAATGGTACACTCTTGATGGGGAAAAATTTTGGATGTTTTTCCATTCTCCATTATAGCCTATGAGATTCATTACAGTGAATGGGCCCATATGGTAAGGGTTAGGGTTAGGGTTAGAGTTCAGGACACACTTATGTTCGGGTGAATATTGGGGTTGGGTTTAGGGTTGGGTAAGATGTATTTTTAATATCACACTGAATGGTATACTCTTGATGGGAAAAAAATTTGGATGTTTTTCCATTCTCCATTATAGCCTATGAGATTCATTAGAATGAATGGGCCCATATTGTAAGGGTTAGGGTTAGGGTTAGAGTTCAGGACACACTTATGTTCGGGTGAATATTGGGGTTGGGTTTAGGGTTGGGTAAGATGTATTTTTAATATCACACTGAATGGTATTCTCTTGATGGGGAAAAATTTTGGATGTTTTTCCATTCTCCATTATAGCCTATGAGATTCATTACAGTGAATGGGCCCATATGGTAAGGGTTAGGGTTAGGGTTAGAGTTCAGGACACACTTATGTTCGGGTGAATATTGGGGTTGGGTTTAGGTTTGGGTAAGATGTATTTTTAATATCACACTGAATGGTACACTCTTGATGGGGAAAAATTTTGGATGTTTTTCCATTCTCCATTATAGCCTATGAGATTCATTAGAATGAATGGGCCCATATGGTAAGGGTTAGGGTTAGGGTTAGAGTTCAGGACACACTTACGTTCGGGTGAATATTGGGGTTGGGTTTAGGGTTGGGTGAGACGTATTTTTAATATCACACTGAATGGTATACTCTTGATGGGAAAAAAATTTGGATGTTTTTCTATTCTCCATTATAGCCTATGAGATTCATTAGAATGAATGGGCCCATATGGTAAGGGTTAGGGTTAGAGTTCAGGACACACTTATGTTCGGGTGAATATTGGGGTTGGGTTTAGGGTTGGGTAAGATGTATTTTTAATATCACACTGAATGGTACACTCTTGATGGGGAAAAAATTTGGATGTTTTTCCATTCTCCATTATAGCCTATGAGATTCATTAGAATGAATGGGCCCATATGGTAAGGGTTAGGGTTAGGGTTAGAGTTCAGGACACACTTATGTTTGGGTGAATATTGGGGTTGGGTTTAGGGTTGGGTAAGATGTATTTTTAATATCACACTGAATGGTACACTCTTGATGGGAAAAATTTTGGATGTTTTTCCATTCTCCATTATAGCCTATGAGATTCATTAGAATGAATGGGCCCATATGGTAAGGGTTAGGGTTAGGGTTAGAGTTCAGGACACACTTATGTTCGGGTGAATATTGGGGTTGGGTTTAGGGTTGGGTAAGATGTATTTTTAATATCACACTGAATGGTACACTCTTGATGGGGAAAAATTTTGGATGTTTTTCCATTCTCCATTATAGCCTATGAGATTCATTACAGTGAATGGGCCCATATGGTAAGGGTTAGGGTTAGGGTTAGAGTTCAGGACACACTTATGTTCGGGTGAATATTGGGGTTGGGTTTAGGGTTGGGTAAGATGTATTTTTAATATCACACTGAATGGTATACTCTTGATGGGAAAAAAATTTGGATGTTTTTCCATTCTCCATTATACCCTATGAGATTCATTAGAATGAATGGGCCCATATTGTAAGGGTTAGGGTTAGGGTTAGAGTTCAGGACACACTTATGTTCGGGTGAATATTGGGGTTGGGTTTAGGGTTGGGTAAGATGTATTTTTAATATCACACTGAATGGTATTCTCTTGATGGGGAAAAATTTTGGATGTTTTTCCATTCTCCATTATAGCCTATGAGATTCATTACAGTGAATGGGCCCATATGGTAAGGGTTAGGGTTAGGGTTAGAGTTCAGGACACACTTATGTTCGGGTGAATATTGGGGTTGGGTTTAGGTTTGGGTAAGATGTATTTTTAATATCACACTGAATGATACACTCTTGATGGGGAAAAATTGTGGATGTTTTTCCATTCTCCATTATAGCCTATGAGATTCATTAGAATGAATGGGCCCATATGGTAAGGGTTAGGGTTAGGGTTAGAGTTCAGGACACACTTATGTTCGGGTGAATATTGGGGTTGGGTTTAGGGTTGGGTGAGACGTATTTTTAATATCACACTGAATGGTATACTCTTGATGGGAAAAAAATTTGGATGTTTTTCTATTCTCCATTATAGCCTATGAGATTCATTAGAATGAATGGGCCCATATGGTAAGGGTTAGGGTTAGAGTTCAGGACACACTTATGTTCGGGTGAATATTGGGGTTGGGTTTAGGGTTGGGTAAGATGTATTTTTAATATCACATTGAATAGTACACTCTTGATGGGAAAAATTTTGGATGTTTTTCCATTCTCCATTATAGCCTATGAGATTCATTAGAATGAATGGGCCCATATGGTAAGGGTTAGGGTTAGGGTTAGAGTTCAGGACACAGTTATGTTTGGGTGAATATTGGGGTTGGGTTTAGGGTTGGGTAAGATGTATTTTTAATATCACACTGAATGGTACACTCTTGATGGGGAAAAATTTTGGATGTTTTTCCATTCTCCATTATAACCTATGAGATTCTTTACAGTGAATGGGCCCATATGGTAAGGGTTAGGGTTAGGGTTAGAGTTCAGGACACACTTATGTTCGGGTGAATATTGGGGTTGGGTTTAGGGTTGGGTAAGATGTATTTTTAATATCACACTGAATGGTACACTCTTGATGGGGAAAAATTTTGGATGTTTTTCCATTCTCCATTATAACCTATGAGATTCTTTACAGTGAATGGGCCCATATGGTAAGGGTTAGGGTTAGGGTTAGAGTTCAGGACACACTTATGTTCGGGTGAATATTGGGGTTGGGTTTAGGGTTGGGTAAGATGTATTTTTAATATCACACTGAATGGTACACTCTTGATGGGGAAAAATTTTGGATGTTTTTCCATTCTCCATTATAGCCTATGAGATTCATTAGAATGAATGGGCCCATATGGTAAGGGTTAGGGTTAGGGGAGTTCAGGACACAGTTATGTTTGGGTGAATATTGGGGTTGGGTTTAGGGTTGGCTAAGATGTATTTTTTTTATTTATTTTTTATTTTATTGTGTCTCAAATATTACATTACATAGAATACATTTCCAATTCTCTTATGACACCATTTTTACCCCTATTTATATCCCTCCCCCCCACCAAGTGACCATACTAGAGTTACAATTAAATTTTTAACCATGAGCACACTTTTCCCAATTTTTCAAATATAGCTTTGTTGGCTTCCCCCTTAAATACCCATGAGAAGTATATATCCCATTTCTCTTTTATCTCTTCAATTTTTCTATCCCATATCTTATCTTGTTTTAAACATTCTAATATGTCTGATTGTATATATTCATACAAATAATTGTTCCATCTTTCCAGGGTCCATTTTAAGCTCTCCTTCCAACCATATGCTATCACTGCATGTGCTGCTAATATCATTGCTTTGAAAATGCTCTGGTTTTGTTTCTCAATGTTATTGTTTTCCAGTACCCCCATAAATAACAACTCCCCATCTATATCAATATTAAACTTACATGCCTCCACTATTTTTCCCCGAATTTTCCCCCAAAACTCTATAACCTTGGGGCACTCCCACCATAAGTGGGAGTACCACCCTTCTTTTGCATTACAGTGCCAACAATTTGGTTTCATCCCTTTAATCATATATGCCAATTGAGCCGGCGTCCTATACCATTTCAAGATTATCTTCCTTTCAAGTTCTCTATATTTCTCTATCTTAATTTTCTTCAAATTCATCATTAACTTATTCACCTCCTCATCAGTTATTTGTTTTTCTTTATTCCATTTGTTCTTTAAGGTTCTATACATGAACTCCTTATCTTTTACCAATTCAAGGTAAATAATCCCTGACAGTCCTTTCTTCCTTTCATCCACATATAGTGCCTTTTCTATAAAATTGTCATCTCTTTTAATAGCATCTTTATACTTTTCTTGTCGGATTGTTTGATATAATCCCATTAGATTCAACCAATATTGTTTCCCTATCTTACAGTTCAACTCCTGAAGTGGTAATAAGGCCCCTTGGCTATTGTACAAATCCTTGACTCTTATTATGTCTTCCCTTTGCAGCTCTTCATAGAATTTTGGGTTCATCTCTTTTTCCCAGATATCCTTAAGTGGGGTCCATTTCGAGGTTAAAGGCATTAAGATCTTTTTCCACCTCTTCCACACAATTAAAGCTATTTTTCTTGGACCTTCGGTTTGTATCATTACCTTTTTTATCTCTCTCGTATAAATTCCACTACTACCTGCTCCCTTATTGACTGCAGATTCAAGTCTTACCCATTTATCCCCTTTCCTCCATTCTAACTCCATCAATGCTTTCAACTGAACTGCATCATAATAAGCTTGTAAATATGGAACTCCCCACCCTAATTCATCTTGGGGCATATATATCAACTTTTTTTTGTATTCTTGCTTTTTTCCGACCAAAGACCCAATTTTTAATATGTTCATCCCATTTCCTTATCGTTTCCTGATCTAATCTTATAGGAAGTACTTGAAATAAATATAGCAGCTTTGGGAGTATAAACATTTTTATTGCTCTAATTTTCCCTAAGATACTCAGATTTTTGTTCTTCCATTCCTTCAATTTCTTTAAAATCTTTAACCACACCTTATTATAATTCATTTTTTGTAGCCTCTCTATATTTTTATTAAGATAAACTCCTAAATATTTAATTTTGCTAACTCCTGATTTCATCCCCGTTAAGGCTAATATTGCCTTCTTGGTTTCCCCACCTACATTAATAAACATTATTTCTGATTTCTTAATGTTTATTCCAAGTCCCGAACATAACTTAAAATCTTCTAAAATAACTAACAATTCTCGTATTGCCTGCAGTGGATTACTTATTGTCAACAAAATATCATCCGCAAAAAGGTTTAATTTCAATTCTTCCTTACCTATTTGAAATCCCTGAATTCTACCACTATTTCGTATCCTATCTGCTAGTGGTTCAATTGCTAATGCAAATAACAGAGGAGATAATGGGCAACCTTGCTTTACTCCTCTCTGTATCGAAATTTCTCTAGAGTGCCCATCATTTATTCTAATTACTGCTTTGCCCCCCCTATAGATTTCCCTTACAACATTTAAAAAGGGCCCATCAAAACCAAAGTTTTCCAATACCTGCATTAAATAATTGTGATTTACCGTATCAAACGCCTTATACACATCTAATTTTAACAAGGCCAAAGTTTTCTTATCCTTACAGAACAAAACATTCAATATATTTCTCAATGGATCTGCAATAAATCTACCTCTAACAAAACCATATTGATCTTCCTTAATCAAGTTTGGTAAATATTTTTCTAGTCTATTAGCTAGAATTTTTGTAAATATTTTATAGTCTTGATTCATCAGGCTAATTGGCCTATATGAATTTATTTCTAGGGGATCCTTCTGAGGCTTCAAAACTTAAAAAAGATTTAGAGAACTTGGATTCATTATCTATGTGGAAAAAGGATATATTAGTTAAGAATGAGTACCATAGAATTAATATAAATACAATGAGAAGAATGGCGAATTATTTAAAGATGAAGAAGGAAAAACAAAAAATTGGATGTATTAAGGGAAATGGGGATAAACAATTTTTTAAAAATGCTCGGATAAGAGAGGAATTTGCTACATTTTATCAACAACTATTCAATTCGGGAGAAAACCAAAGATTCGAGGAACAACTAGATAATAAATTAACGATAGAACAGAGAGAGAGCCTGAATAAAGAAATTACCCGGCAGGAAATAATAGAGGTATTAAAAAGGTTAAAAAATAGGAAATCCCCTGGTTTGGATGGTTTTACGGCAGAATATTATAAAGAAATGGCAGAGTTAATAATACCAGAAATGCAAAGTTTATTTAATTATATTTTAAAAGGGGGGAAAATACCAGATTCATGGAAAAAAGCTGAAATTTTACCAGGCTAAGATGTATTTTTAATATCACACTGAATGGTACACTCTTGATGGGAAAAAAATTTGGATGTTTTTCCATTCTCCATTATAGCCTATGAGATTCATTAGAATGAATGGGCCCATATGGTAAGGGTTAGGGTTAGGGTTAGAGTTCAGGACACACTTATGTTTGGGTGAATATTGGGGTTGGGTTTAGGGTTGGGTAAGATGTATTTTTAATATCACACTGAATGGTACACTCTTGATGGGGAAAAAATTTGGATGTTTTTCCATTCTCCATTATAGCCTATGAGATTCATTAGAATGAATGGGCCCATATGGTAAGGGTTAGGGTTAGGGTTAGAGTTCAGGACACAGTTATGTTTGGGTGAATATTGGGGTTGGGTTTAGGGTTGGGTAAGATGTATTGTTAATATCACACTGAATGGTACACCCTTGATGGGGAAAAATTTTGGATGTTTTTCCATTCTCCATTATAGCCTATGAGATTCATTAGAATGAATGGGCCCATATGGTAAGGGTTAGGGTTAGGGTTAGAGTTCAGGACAGACTTATGTTCGGGTGAATATTGGGGTTGGGTTTAGGGTTGGGTAAGATGTATTTTTAATATCACACTGAATGGTACACTCTTGATGGGGAAAAATTTTGGATGTTTTTCCATTCTCCATTATAGCCTATGAGATTCATTACAGTGAATGGGCCCATATGGTAAGGGTTAGGGTTAGAGTTCAGGACACACTTATGTTCGGGTGAATATTGGGGTTGGATTTAGGGTTGGGTAAGATGTATTTTTAATATCACACTGAATGGTATACTCTTGATGGGAAAAAAAATTGGATGTTTTTCCATTCTCCATTATAGCCTATGAGATTCATTAAAATGAATGGGCCCATATGGTAAGGGTTAGGGTTAGGGTTAGAGTTCAGGACACACTTATGTTTGGGTGAATATTGGGGTTGGGTTTAGGGTTGGGTAAGATGTATTTTTAATATCACACTGAATGGTATACTCTTGATGGGAAAAAAATTTGGATGTTTTTCCATTCTCCATTATAGCCTATGAGATTCATTAGAATGAATGGGCCCAAATGGTAAGGGTTAGGGTTAGGGTTAGAGTTCAGGACACACTTATGTTTGGGTGAATATTGGGGTTGGGTTTAGGGTTGGGTAAGATGTATTTTTAATATCACACTGAATGGTACCCTCTTGATGGGAAAAATGTTGGATGTTTTTCCATTCTCCATTATAGCCTATGAGATCCATTAGAATGAATGGGCCCATATGGTAAGGGTTAGGGTTAGGGTTAGAGTTCAGGACACACTTATGTTCGGGTGAATATTGGGGTTGGGTTTAGGGTTGGGTAAGATGTATTTTTAATATCACACTGAATAGTACACTCTTGATGGGAAAAATTTTGGATGTTTTTCCATTCTCCATTATAGCCTATGAGATTTATTAGAATGAATGGGCCCATATGGTAAGGGTTAGGGTTAGGGTTACAGTTCAGGACACACTTATGTTCGGGTGAATATTGGGGTTGGGTTTAGGGTTGGGTAAGTTGTATTTTTAATATCACACTGAATGGTATACTCTTGATGGGAAAAAAATTTGGATGTTTTTCCATTCTCCATTATAGCCTATGAGATTCATTAGAATGAATGGGCCCATATGGTAAGGGTTAGGGTTAGGGTTAGAGTTCAGGACACACTTATGTTTGGGTGAATATTGGGGTTGGGTTTAGGGTTGGGTAAGATGTATTTTTAATATCACACTGAATGGTACACTCTTGATGGGGAAAAAATTTGGATGTTTTTCCATTCTCCATTATAGCCTATGAGATTCATTAGAATGAATGGGCCCATATGGTAAGGGTTAGGGTTAGGGTTAGAGTTCAGGACACACTTATGTTTGGGTGAATATTGGGGTTGGGTTTAGGGTTCGGTAAGATGTATTTTTAATATCACACTGAATGGTACACTCTTGATGGAAAAAAATTTGGATGTTTTTCCATTCTCCATTATAGCCTATGAGATTCATTAGAATGAATGGGCCCATATGGTAAGGGTTAGGGTTAGGGTTAGAGTTCAGGACACAGTTATGTTTGGGTGAATATTGGGGTTGGGTTTAGGGTTGGGTAAGATGTATTGTTAATATCACACAGAATGGTACACCCTTGATGGGGAAAAATTTTGGATGTTTTTCCATTCTCCATTATAGCCTATGAGATTCATTAGAATGAATGGGCCCATATGGTAAGGGTTAGGGTTAGGGTTAGAGTTCAGGACACACTTATGTTCGGGTGAATATTGGGGTTGGGTTTAGGGTTGGGTAAGATGTATTTTTAATATCACACTGAATGGTACACTCTTGATGGGGAAAAATTTTGGATGTTTTTCCATTCTCCATTATAGCCTATGAGATTCATTACAGTGAATGGGCCCATATGGTAAGGGTTAGGGTTAGAGTTCAGGACACACTTATGTTCGGGTGAATATTGGGGCTGGGTTTAGGGTTGGGTAAGATGTATTTTTAATATCACACTGAATGGTATACTCTTGATGGGAAAAAAATTTGGATGTTTTTCCATTCTCCATTATAGCCTATGAGATTCATTAAAATGAATGGGCCCATATGGTAAGGGTTAGGGTTAGGGTTAGAGTTCAGGACACACTTATGTTTGGGTGAATATTGGGGTTGGGTTTAGGGTTGGGTAAGATGTATTTTTAATATCACACTGAATGGTATACTCTTGATGGGAAAAAAATTTGGATGTTTTTCCATTCTCCATTATAGCCTATGAGATTCATTAGAATGAATGGGCCCAAATGGTAAGGGTTAGGGTTAGGGTTAGAGTTCAGGACACACTTATGTTTGGGTGAATATTGGGGTTGGGTTTAGGGTTGGGTAAGATGTATTTTTAATATCACACTGAATGGTACTCTCTTGATGGGAAAAATTTTGGATGTTTTTCCATTCTCCATTATAGCCTATGAGATTCATTAGAATGAATGTGCCCATATGGTAAGGGTTAGGGTTAGGGTTAGAGTTCAGGACACACTTATGTTCGGGTGAATATTGGGGTTGGGTTTAGGGTTGGGTAAGATGTATTTTTAATATCACACTGAATAGTACACTCTTGATGGGAAAAATTTTGGATGTTTTTCCATTCTCCATTATAGCCTATGAGATTTATTAGAATGAATGGGCCCATATGGTAAGGGTTAGGGTTAGGGTTAGAGTTCAGGACACACTTATGTTCGGGTGAATATTGGGGTTGGGTTTAGGGTTGGGTAAGTTGTATTTTTAATATCACACTGAATGGTATACTCTTGATGGGAAAAAAATTTGGATGTTTTTCCATTCTCCATTATAGCCTATGAGATTCATTAGAATGAATGGGCCCATATGGTAAGGGTTAGGGTTAGGGTTAGAGTTCAGGACACACTTATGTTTGGGTGAATATTGGGGTTGGGTTTAGGGTTGGGTAAGATGTATTTTTAATATCACACTGAATGGTACACTCTTGATGGGAAAAATTTTGGATGTTTTTCCATTCTCCATTATAGCTTATGAGATTCATTAGAATGAATGGGCCCATATTGTAAGGGTTTGGGTTAGGGTTAGAGTTCAGGACACACTTATGTTCGGGTGAATATTGGGGTTGGGTTTAGGGTTGGGTAAGATGTATTTTTAATATCACACTGAATGATACACTCTTGATGGGGAAAAATTTTGGATGTTTTTCCATTCTCCATTATAGCCTATGAGATTCATTACAGTGAATGGGCCCATATGGTAAGGGTTAGGGTTAGGGTTAGAGTTCAGGACACACTTATGTTCGGGTGAATATTGGGGTTGGGTTTAGGGTTGGGTAAGATGTATTTTTAATATCACACTGAATGGTATACTCTTGATGGGGAAAAATTTTGGATGTTTTTCCATTCTCCATTATAGCCTATGAGATTCATTAGAATGAATGGGCCCATATGGTAAGGGTTAGGGTTAGGGTTAGAGTTCAGGACACACTTATGTTTGGGTGAATATTGGGGTTGGGTTTAGGGTTGGGTAAGATGTATTTTTAATATCACACTTAATGGTACACTCTTGATGGGAAAAAAATTTGGATGTTTTTCCATTCTCCATTATAGCCTATGAGATTCATTAGAATGAATGGGCCCATATGGTAAGGGTTAGGGTTAGGGTTAGAGTTCAGGACACACTTATGTTTGGGTGAATATTGGGGTTGGGTTTAGGGTTGGGTAAGATGTATTTTTAATATCACACTGAATGGTACACCCTTGATGGGGAAAAATTTTGGATGTTTTTCCATTCTCCATTATAGCCTATGAGATTCATTAGAATGAATGGGCCCATATGGTAAGGGTTAGGGTTAGGGTTAGAGTTCAGGACAGA
The DNA here is from genome assembly GCF_032191835.1 of Heteronotia binoei. Classification (NCBI taxonomy): domain Eukaryota; kingdom Metazoa; phylum Chordata; class Lepidosauria; order Squamata; family Gekkonidae; genus Heteronotia; species Heteronotia binoei. The sequence goes on from NC_083231.1 coordinate 72,839,234, forward strand.
CTTATGTTCGGGTGAATATTGGGGTTGGGTTTAGGGTTGGGTAAGATGTATTTTTAATATCACACTGAATGGTACACTCTTGATGGGGAAAAATTTTGGATGTTTTTCCATTCTCCATTATAGCCTATGAGATTCATTACAGTGAATGGGCCCATATGGTAAGGGTTAGGGTTAGAGTTCAGGACACACTTATGTTCGGGTGAATATTGGGGTTGGATTTAGGGTTGGGTAAGATGTATTTTTAATATCACACTGAATGGTATACTCTTGATGGGAAAAAAAATTGGATGTTTTTCCATTCTCCATTATAGCCTATGAGATTCATTAAAATGAATGGGCCCATATGGTAAGGGTTAGGGTTAGGGTTAGAGTTCAGGACACACTTATGTTTGGGTGAATATTGGGGTTGGGTTTAGGGTTGGGTAAGATGTATTTTTAATATCACACTGAATGGTATACTCTTGATGGGAAAAAAATTTGGATGTTTTTCCATTCTCCATTATAGCCTATGAGATTCATTAGAATGAATGGGCCCAAATGGTAAGGGTTAGGGTTAGGGTTAGAGTTCAGGACACACTTATGTTTGGGTGAATATTGGGGTTGGGTTTAGGGTTGGGTAAGATGTATTTTTAATATCACACTGAATGGTACCCTCTTGATGGGAAAAATTTTGGATGTTTTTCCATTCTCCATTATAGCCTATGAGATCCATTAGAATGAATGGGCCCATATGGTAAGGGTTAGGGTTAGGGTTAGAGTTCAGGACACACTTATGTTCGGGTGAATATTGGGGTTGGGTTTAGGGTTGGGTAAGATGTATTTTTAATATCACACTGAATAGTACACTCTTGATGGGAAAAATTTTGGATGTTTTTCCATTCTCCATTATAGCCTATGAGATTTATTAGAATGAATGGGCCCATATGGTAAGGGTTAGGGTTAGGGTTACAGTTCAGGACACACTTATGTTCGGGTGAATATTGGGGTTGGGTTTAGGGTTGGGTAAGTTGTATTTTTAATATCACACTGAATGGTATACTCTTGATGGGAAAAAAATTTGGATGTTTTTCCATTCTCCATTATAGCCTATGAGATTCATTAGAATGAATGGGCCCATATGGTAAGGGTTAGGGTTAGGGTTAGAGTTCAGGACACACTTATGTTTGGGTGAATATTGGGGTTGGGTTTAGGGTTGGGTAAGATGTATTTTTAATATCACACTGAATGGTACACTCTTGATGGGGAAAAAATTTGGATGTTTTTCCATTCTCCATTATAGCCTATGAGATTCATTAGAATGAATGGGCCCATATGGTAAGGGTTAGGGTTAGAGTTCAGGACACACTTATGTTTGGGTGAATATTGGGGTTGGGTTTAGAGTTCGGTAAGATGTATTTTTAATATCACACTGAATGGTACACTCTTGATGGAAAAAAATTTGGATGTTTTTCCATTCTCCATTATAGCCTATGAGATTCATTAGAATGAATGGGCCCATATGGTAAGGGTTAGGGTTAGGGTTAGAGTTCAGGACACAGTTATGTTTGGGTGAATATTGGGGTTGGGTTTAGGGTTGGGTAAGATGTATTGTTAATATCACACAGAATGGTACACCCTTGATGGGGAAAAATTTTGGATGTTTTTCCATTCTCCATTATAGCCTATGAGATTCATTAGAATGAATGGGCCCATATGGTAAGGGTTAGGGTTAGGGTTAGAGTTCAGGACACACTTATGTTCGGGTGAATATTGGGGTTGGGTTTAGGGTTGGGTAAGATGTATTTTTAATATCACACTGAATGGTACACTCTTGATGGGGAAAAATTTTGGATGTTTTTCCATTCTCCATTATAGCCTATGAGATTCATTACAGTGAATGGGCCCATATGGTAAGGGTTAGGGTTAGAGTTCAGGACACACTTATGTTCGGGTGAATATTGGGGTTGGGTTTAGGGTTGGGTAAGATGTATTTTTAATATCACACTGAATGGTATACTCTTGATGGGAAAAAAATTTGGATGTTTTTCCATTCTCCATTATAGCCTATGAGATTCATTAAAATGAATGGGCCCATATGGTAAGGGTTAGGGTTAGGGTTAGAGTTCAGGACACACTTATGTTTGGGTGAATATTGGGGTTGGGTTTAGGGTTGGGTAAGATGTATTTTTAATATCACACTGAATGGTATACTCTTGATGGGAAAAAAATTTGGATGTTTTTCCATTCTCCATTATAGCCTATGAGATTCATTAGAATGAATGGGCCCAAATGGTAAGGGTTAGGGTTAGGGTTAGAGTTCAGGACACACTTATGTTTGGGTGAATATTGGGGTTGGGTTTAGGGTTGGGTAAGATGTATTTTTAATATCACACTGAATGGTACTCTCTTGATGGGAAAAATTTTGGATGTTTTTCCATTCTCCATTATAGCCTATGAGATTCATTAGAATGAATGGGCCCATATGGTAAGGGTTAGGGTTAGGGTTAGAGTTCAGGACACACTTATGTTCGGGTGAATATTGGGGTTGGGTTTAGGGTTGGGTAAGATGTATTTTTAATATCACACTGAATAGTACACTCTTGATGGGAAAAATTTTGGATGTTTTTCCATTCTCCATTATAGCCTATGAGATTTATTAGAATGAATGGGCCCATATGGTAAGGGTTAGGGTTAGGGTTAGAGTTCAGGACACACTTATGTTCGGGTGAATATTGGGGTTGGGTTTAGGGTTGGGTAAGTTGTATTTTTAATATCACACTGAATGGTATACTCTTGATGGGAAAAAAATTTGGATGTTTTTCCATTCTCCATTATAGCCTATGAGATTCATTAGAATGAATGGGCCCATATGGTAAGGGTTAGGGTTAGGGTTAGAGTTCAGGACACACTTATGTTTGGGTGAATATTGGGGTTGGGTTTAGGGTTGGGTAAGATGTATTTTTAATATCACACTGAATGGTACACTCTTGATGGGAAAAATTTTGGATGTTTTTCCATTCTCCATTATAGCTTATGAGATTCATTAGAATGAATGGGCCCATATTGTAAGGGTTTGGGTTAGGGTTAGAGTTCAGGACACACTTATGTTCGGGTGAATATTGGGGTTGGGTTTAGGGTTGGGTAAGATGTATTTTTAATATCACACTGAATGATACACTCTTGATGGGGAAAAATTTTGGATGTTTTTCCATTCTCCATTATAGCCTATGAGATTCATTACAGTGAATGGGCCCATATGGTAAGGGTTAGGGTTAGGGTTAGAGTTCAGGACACACTTATGTTCGGGTGAATATTGGGGTTGGGTTTAGGGTTGGGTAAGATGTATTTTTAATATCACACTGAATGGTATACTCTTGATGGGAAAAAAATTTGGATGTTTTTCCATTCTCCATTATAGCCTATGAGATTCATTAGAATGAATGGGCCCATATGGTAAGGGTTAGGGTTAGGGTTAGAGTTCAGGACACACTTATGTTTGGGTGAATATTGGGGTTGGGTTTAGGGTTCGGTAAGATGTATTTTTAATATCACACTGAATGGTACACTCTTGATGGAAAAAAATTTGGATGTTTTTCCATTCTCCATTATAGCCTATGAGATTCATTAGAATGAATGGGCCCATATGGTAAGGGTTAGGGTTAGGGTTAGAGTTCAGGACACAGTTATGTTTGGGTGAATATTGGGGTTGGGTTTAGGGTTGGGTAAGATGTATTGTTAATATCACACAGAATGGTACACCCTTGATGGGGAAAAATTTTGGATGTTTTTCCATTCTCCATTATAGCCTATGAGATTCATTAGAATGAATGGGCCCATATGGTAAGGGTTAGGGTTAGGGTTAGAGTTCAGGACACACTTATGTTCGGGTGAATATTGGGGTTGGGTTTAGGGTTGGGTAAGATGTATTTTTAATATCACACTGAATGGTACACTCTTGATGGGGAAAAATTTTGGATGTTTTTCCATTCTCCATTATAGCCTATGAGATTCATTACAGTGAATGGGCCCATATGGTAAGGGTTAGGGTTAGAGTTCAGGACACACTTATGTTCGGGTGAATATTGGGGTTGGGTTTAGGGTTGGGTAAGATGTATTTTTAATATCACACTGAATGGTATACTCTTGATGGGAAAAAAATTTGGATGTTTTTCCATTCTCCATTATAGCCTATGAGATTCATTAAAATGAATGGGCCCATATGGTAAGGGTTAGGGTTAGGGTTAGAGTTCAGGACACACTTATGTTTGGGTGAATATTGGGGTTGGGTTTAGGGTTGGGTAAGATGTATTTTTAATATCACACTGAATGGTATACTCTTGATGGGAAAAAAATTTGGATGTTTTTCCATTCTCCATTATAGCCTATGAGATTCATTAGAATGAATGGGCCCAAATGGTAAGGGTTAGGGTTAGGGTTAGAGTTCAGGACACACTTATGTTTGGGTGAATATTGGGGTTGGGTTTAGGGTTGGGTAAGATGTATTTTTAATATCACACTGAATGGTACTCTCTTGATGGGAAAAATTTTGGATGTTTTTCCATTCTCCATTATAGCCTATGAGATTCATTAGAATGAATGGGCCCATATGGTAAGGGTTAGGGTTAGGGTTAGAGTTCAGGACACACTTATGTTCGGGTGAATATTGGGGTTGGGTTTAGGGTTGGGTAACATGTATTTTTAATATCACACTGAATAGTACACTCTTGATGGGAAAAATTTTGGATGTTTTTCCATTCTCCATTATAGCCTATGAGATTTATTAGAATGAATGGGCCCATATGGTAAGGGTTAGGGTTAGGGTTACAGTTCAGGACACACTTATGTTCGGGTGAATATTGGGGTTGGGTTTAGGGTTGGGTAAGTTGTATTTTTAATATCACACTGAATGGTATACTCTTGATGGGAAAAAAATTTGGATGTTTTTCCATTCTCCATTATAGCCTATGAGATTCATTAGAATGAATGGGCCCATATGGTAAGGGTTAGGGTTAGGGTTAGAGTTCAGGACACACTTATGTTTGGGTGAATATTGGGGTTGGGTTTAGGGTTGGGTAAGATGTATTTTTAATATCACACTGAATGGTACACTCTTGATGGGAAAAATTTTGGATGTTTTTCCATTCTCCATTATAGCTTATGAGATTCATTAGAATGAATGGGCCCATATTGTAAGGGTTTGGGTTAGGGTTAGAGTTCAGGACACACTTATGTTCGGGTGAATATTGGGGTTGGGTTTAGGGTTGGGTAAGATGTATTTTTAATATCACACTGAATGATACACTCTTGATGGGGAAAAATTTTGGATGTTTTTCCATTCTCCATTATAGCCTATGAGATTCATTACAGTGAATGGGCCCATATGGTAAGGGTTAGGGTTAGGGTTAGAGTTCAGGACACACTTATGTTCGGGTGAATATTGGGGTTGGGTTTAGGGTTGGGTAAGATGTATTTTTAATATCACACTGAATGGTATACTCTTGATGGGGAAAAATTTTGGATGTTTTTCCATTCTCCATTATAGCCTATGAGATTCATTAGAATGAATGGGCCCATATGGTAAGGGTTAGGGTTAGGGTTAGAGTTCAGGACACACTTATGTTTGGGTGAATATTGGGGTTGGGTTTAGGGTTGGGTAAGATGTATTTTTAATATCACACTTAATGGTACACTCTTGATGGGAAAAAAATTTGGATGTTTTTCCATTCTCCATTATAGCCTATGAGATTCATTAGAATGAATGGGCCCATATGGTAAGGGTTAGGGTTAGGGTTAGAGTTCAGGACACACTTATGTTTGGGTGAATATTGGGGTTGGGTTTAGGGTTGGGTAAGATGTATTTTTAATATCACACTGAATGGTACACCCTTGATGGGGAAAAATTTTGGATGTTTTTCCATTCTCCATTATAGCCTATGAGATTCATTAGAATGAATGGGCCCATATGGTAAGGGTTAGGGTTAGGGTTAGAGTTCAGGACAGACTTATGTTCGGGTGAATATTGGGGTTGGGTTTAGGGTTGGGTAAGATGTATTTTTAATATCACACTGAATGGTACACTCTTGATGGGGAAAAATTTTGGATGTTTTTCCATTCTCCATTATAGCCTATGAGATTCATTACAGTGAATGGGCCCATATGGTAAGGGTTAGGGTTAGAGTTCAGGACACACTTATGTTCGGGTGAATATTGGGGTTGGATTTAGGGTTGGGTAAGATGTATTTTTAATATCACACTGAATGGTATACTCTTGATGGGAAAAAAAATTGGATGTTTTTCCATTCTCCATTATAGCCTATGAGATTCATTAAAATGAATGGGCCCATATGGTAAGGGTTAGGGTTAGGGTTAGAGTTCAGGACACACTTATGTTTGGGTGAATATTGGGGTTGGGTTTAGGGTTGGGTAAGATGTATTTTTAATATCACACTGAATGGTATACTCTTGATGGGAAAAAAATTTGGATGTTTTTCCATTCTCCATTATAGCCTATGAGATTCATTAGAATGAATGGGCCCAAATGGTAAGGGTTAGGGTTAGGGTTAGAGTTCAGGACACACTTATGTTTGGGTGAATATTGGGGTTGGGTTTAGGGTTGGGTAAGATGTATTTTTAATATCACACTGAATGGTACCCTCTTGATGGGAAAAATTTTGGATGTTTTTCCATTCTCCATTATAGCCTATGAGATCCATTAGAATGAATGGGCCCATATGGTAAGGGTTAGGGTTAGGGTTAGAGTTCAGGACACACTTATGTTCGGGTGAATATTGGGGTTGGGTTTAGGGTTGGGTAAGATGTATTTTTAATATCACACTGAATAGTACACTCTTGATGGGAAAAATTTTGGATGTTTTTCCATTCTCCATTATAGCCTATGAGATTTATTAGAATGAATGGGCCCATATGGTAAGGGTTAGGGTTAGGGTTACAGTTCAGGACACACTTATGTTCGGGTGAATATTGGGGTTGGGTTTAGGGTTGGGTAAGTTGTATTTTTAATATCACACTGAATGGTATACTCTTGATGGGAAAAAAATTTGGATGTTTTTCCATTCTCCATTATAGCCTGTGAGATTCATTAGAATGAATGGGCCCATATGGTAAGGGTTAGGGTTAGGGTTAGAGTTCAGGACACACTTATGTTTGGGTGAATATTGGGGTTGGGTTTAGGGTTGGGTAAGATGTATTTTTAATATCACACTGAATGGTACACTCTTGATGGGGAAAAAATTTGGATGTTTTTCCATTCTCCATTATAGCCTATGAGATTCATTAGAATGAATGGGCCCATATGGTAAGGGTTAGGGTTAGAGTTCAGGACACACTTATGTTTGGGTGAATATTGGGGTTGGGTTTAGAGTTCGGTAAGATGTATTTTTAATATCACACTGAATGGTACACTCTTGATGGAAAAAAATTTGGATGTTTTTCCATTCTCCATTATAGCCTATGAGATTCATTAGAATGAATGGGCCCATATGGTAAGGGTTAGGGTTAGGGTTAGAGTTCAGGACACAGTTATGTTTGGGTGAATATTGGGGTTGGGTTTAGGGTTGGGTAAGATGTATTGTTAATATCACACAGAATGGTACACCCTTGATGGGGAAAAATTTTGGATGTTTTTCCATTCTCCATTATAGCCTATGAGATTCATTAGAATGAATGGGCCCATATGGTAAGGGTTAGGGTTAGGGTTAGAGTTCAGGACAGACTTATGTTCGGGTGAATATTGGGGTTGGGTTTAGGGTTGGGTAAGATGTATTTTTAATATCACACTGAATGGTACACTCTTGATGGGGAAAAATTTTGGATGTTTTTCCATTCTCCATTATAGCCTATGAGATTCATTACAGTGAATGGGCCCATATGGTAAGGGTTAGGGTTAGAGTTCAGGACACACTTATGTTCGGGTGAATATTGGGGTTGGGTTTAGGGTTGGGTAAGATGTATTTTTAATATCACACTGAATGGTATACTCTTGATGGGAAAAAAATTTGGATGTTTTTCCATTCTCCATTATAGCCTATGAGATTCATTAAAATGAATGGGCCCATATGGTAAGGGTTAGGGTTAGGGTTAGAGTTCAGGACACACTTATGTTTGGGTGAATATTGGGGTTGGGTTTAGGGTTGGGTAAGATGTATTTTTAATATCACACTGAATGGTATACTCTTGATGGGAAAAAAATTTGGATGTTTTTCCATTCTCCATTATAGCCTATGAGATTCATTAGAATGAATGGGCCCAAATGGTAAGGGTTAGGGTTAGGGTTAGAGTTCAGGACACACTTATGTTTGGGTGAATATTGGGGTTGGGTTTAGGGTTGGGTAAGATGTATTTTTAATATCACACTGAATGGTACTCTCTTGATGGGAAAAATTTTGGATGTTTTTCCATTCTCCATTATAGCCTATGAGATTCATTAGAATGAATGGGCCCATATGGTAAGGGTTAGGGTTAGGGTTAGAGTTCAGGACACACTTATGTTCGGGTGAATATTGGGGTTGGGTTTAGGGTTGGGTAAGATGTATTTTTAATATCACACTGAATAGTACACTCTTGATGGGAAAAATTTTGGATGTTTTTCCATTCTCCATTATAGCCTATGAGATTTATTAGAATGAATGGGCCCATATGGTAAGGGTTAGGGTTAGGGTTAGAGTTCAGGACACACTTATGTTCGGGTGAATATTGGGGTTGGGTTTAGGGTTGGGTAAGTTGTATTTTTAATATCACACTGAATGGTATACTCTTGATGGGAAAAAAATTTGGATGTTTTTCCATTCTCCATTATAGCCTATGAGATTCATTAGAATGAATGGGCCCATATGGTAAGGGTTAGGGTTAGGGTTAGAGTTCAGGACACACTTATGTTTGGGTGAATATTGGGGTTGGGTTTAGGGTTGGGTAAGATGTATTTTTAATATCACACTGAATGGTACACTCTTGATGGGAAAAATTTTGGATGTTTTTCCATTCTCCATTATAGCTTATGAGATTCATTAGAATGAATGGGCCCATATTGTAAGGGTTTGGGTTAGGGTTAGAGTTCAGGACACACTTATGTTCGGGTGAATATTGGGGTTGGGTTTAGGGTTGGGTAAGATGTATTTTTAATATCACACTGAATGATACACTCTTGATGGGGAAAAATTTTGGATGTTTTTCCATTCTCCATTATAGCCTATGAGATTCATTACAGTGAATGGGCCCATATGGTAAGGGTTAGGGTTAGGGTTAGAGTTCAGGACACACTTATGTTCGGGTGAATATTGGGGTTGGGTTTAGGGTTGGGTAAGATGTATTTTTAATATCACACTGAATGGTATACTCTTGATGGGGAAAAATTTTGGATGTTTTTCCATTCTCCATTATAGCCTATGAGATTCATTAGAATGAATGGGCCCATATGGTAAGGGTTAGGGTTAGGGTTAGAGTTCAGGACACACTTATGTTTGGGTGAATATTGGGGTTGGGTTTAGGGTTGGGTAAGATGTATTTTTAATATCACACTTAATGGTACACTCTTGATGGGAAAAAAATTTGGATGTTTTTCCATTCTCCATTATAGCCTATGAGATTCATTAGAATGAATGGGCCCATATGGTAAGGGTTAGGGTTAGGGTTAGAGTTCAGGACACACTTATGTTTGGGTGAATATTGGGGTTGGGTTTAGGGTTGGGTAAGATGTATTTTTAATATCACACTGAATGGTACACCCTTGATGGGGAAAAATTTTGGATGTTTTTCCATTCTCCATTATAGCCTATGAGATTCATTAGAATGAATGGGCCCATATGGTAAGGGTTAGGGTTAGGGTTAGAGTTCAGGACAGACTTATGTTCGGGTGAATATTGGGGTTGGGTTTAGGGTTGGGTAAGATGTATTTTTAATATCACACTGAATGGTACACTCTTGATGGGGAAAAATTTTGGATGTTTTTCCATTCTCCATTATAGCCTATGAGATTCATTACAGTGAATGGGCCCATATGGTAAGGGTTAGGGTTAGAGTTCAGGACACACTTATGTTCGGGTGAATATTGGGGTTGGATTTAGGGTTGGGTAAGATGTATTTTTAATATCACACTGAATGGTATACTCTTGATGGGAAAAAAAATTGGATGTTTTTCCATTCTCCATTATAGCCTATGAGATTCATTAAAATGAATGGGCCCATATGGTAAGGGTTAGGGTTAGGGTTAGAGTTCAGGACACACTTATGTTTGGGTGAATATTGGGGTTGGGTTTAGGGTTGGGTAAGATGTATTTTTAATATCACACTGAATGGTATACTCTTGATGGGAAAAAAATTTGGATGTTTTTCCATTCTCCATTATAGCCTATGAGATTCATTAGAATGAATGGGCCCAAATGGTAAGGGTTAGGGTTAGGGTTAGAGTTCAGGACACACTTATGTTTGGGTGAATATTGGGGTTGGGTTTAGGGTTGGGTAAGATGTATTTTTAATATCACACTGAATGGTACCCTCTTGATGGGAAAAATTTTGGATGTTTTTCCATTCTCCATTATAGCCTATGAGATCCATTAGAATGAATGGGCCCATATGGTAAGGGTTAGGGTTAGGGTTAGAGTTCAGGACACACTTATGTTCGGGTGAATATTGGGGTTGGGTTTAGGGTTGGGTAAGATGTATTTTTAATATCACACTGAATAGTACACTCTTGATGGGAAAAATTTTGGATGTTTTTCCATTCTCCATTATAGCCTATGAGATTTATTAGAATGAATGGGCCCATATGGTAAGGGTTAGGGTTAGGGTTACAGTTCAGGACACACTTATGTTCGGGTGAATATTGGGGTTGGGTTTAGGGTTGGGTAAGTTGTATTTTTAATATCACACTGAATGGTATACTCTTGATGGGAAAAAAATTTGGATGTTTTTCCATTCTCCATTATAGCCTATGAGATTCATTAGAATGAATGGGCCCATATGGTAAGGGTTAGGGTTAGGGTTAGAGTTCAGGACACACTTATGTTTGGGTGAATATTGGGGTTGGGTTTAGGGTTGGGTAAGATGTATTTTTAATATCACACTGAATGGTACACTCTTGATGGGGAAAAAATTTGGATGTTTTTCCATTCTCCATTATAGCCTATGAGATTCATTAGAATGAATGGGCCCATATGGTAAGGGTTAGGGTTAGGGTTAGAGTTCAGGACACAGTTATGTTTGGGTGAATATTGGGGTTGGGTTTAGGGTTGGGTAAGATGTATTGTTAATATCACACAGAATGGTACACCCTTGATGGGGAAAAATTTTGGATGTTTTTCCATTCTCCATTATAGCCTATGAGATTCATTAGAATGAATGGGCCCATATGGTAAGGGTTAGGGTTAGGGTTAGAGTTCAGGACAGACTTATGTTCGGGTGAATATTGGGGTTGGGTTTAGGGTTGGGTAAGATGTATTTTTAATATCACACTGAATGGTACACTCTTGATGGGGAAAAATTTTGGATGTTTTTCCATTCTCCATTATAGCCTATGAGATTCATTACAGTGAATGGGCCCATATGGTAAGGGTTAGGGTTAGAGTTCAGGACACACTTATGTTCGGGTGAATATTGGGGTTGGGTTTAGGGTTGGGTAAGATGTATTTTTAATATCACACTGAATGGTATACTCTTGATGGGAAAAAAATTTGGATGTTTTTCCATTCTCCATTATAGCCTATGAGATTCATTAAAATGAATGGGCCCATATGGTAAGGGTTAGGGTTAGGGTTAGAGTTCAGGACACACTTATGTTTGGGTGAATATTGGGGTTGGGTTTAGGGTTGGGTAAGATGTATTTTTAATATCACACTGAATGGTATACTCTTGATGGGAAAAAAATTTGGATGTTTTTCCATTCTCCATTATAGCCTATGAGATTCATTAGAATGAATGGGCCCAAATGGTAAGGGTTAGGGTTAGGGTTAGAGTTCAGGACACACTTATGTTTGGGTGAATATTGGGGTTGGGTTTAGGGTTGGGTAAGATGTATTTTTAATATCACACTGAATGGTACTCTCTTGATGGGAAAAATTTTGGATGTTTTTCCATTCTCCATTATAGCCTATGAGATTCATTAGAATGAATGGGCCCATATGGTAAGGGTTAGGGTTAGGGTTAGAGTTCAGGACACACTTATGTTCGGGTGAATATTGGGGTTGGGTTTAGGGTTGGGTAAGATGTATTTTTAATATCACACTGAATAGTACACTCTTGATGGGAAAAATTTTGGATGTTTTTCCATTCTCCATTATAGCCTATGAGATTTATTAGAATGAATGGTGGTAAGGGTTAGGGTTAGGGTTAGAGTTCAGGACACACTTATGTTCGGGTGAATATTGGGGTTGGGTTTAGGGTTGGGTAAGATGTATTTTTAATATCACACTGAATGGTACACTCTTGATGGGGAAAAATTTTGGATGTTTTTCCATTCTCCATTATAGCCTATGAGATTCATTACAGTGAATGGGCCCATATGGTAAGGGTTAGGGTTAGGGTTAGAGTTCAGGACACACTTATGTTCGGGTGAATATTGGGGTTGGGTTTAGGGTTGGGTAAGATGTATTTTTAATATCACACTGAATGGTATACTCTTGATGGGAAAAAAATTTGGATGTTTTTCCATTCTCCATTATAGCCAATGAGATTCATTAGAATGAATGGGCCCATATGGTAAGGGTTAGGGTTAGGGTTAGGGTTAGAGTTCAGGACACACTTATGTTCGGGTGAATATTGGGGTTGGGTTTAGGGTTGGGTAAGATGTATTTTTAATATCACACTGAATGGTACACTCTTGATGGGGAAAAATTTTGCATGTTTTTCCATTCTCCATTATAGCCTATGAGATTCATTACAGTGAATGGGCCCATATGGTAAGGGTTAGGGTTAGGGTTAGAGTTCAGGACACACTTATGTTCGGGTGAATATTGGGGTTGGGTTTAGGGTTGGGTAAGATGTATTTTTAATATCACACTGAATGGTATACTCTTGATGGGAAAAAAATTTGGATGTTTTTCCATTCTCCATTATAGCCAATGAGATTCATTAGAATGAATGGGCCCATATGGTAAGGGTTAGGGTTAGGGTTAGGGTTAGAGTTCAGGACACACTTATGTTCGGGTGAATATTGGGGTTGGGTTTAGGGTTGGGTAAGATGTATTTTTAATATCACACTGAATGGTACACTCTTGATGGGGAAAAATTTTGCATGTTTTTCCATTCTCCATTATAGCCTATGAGATTCATTACAGTGAATGGGCCCATATGGTAAGGGTTAGGGTTAGGGTTAGAGTTCAGGACACACTTATGTTCGGGTGAATATTGGGGTTGGGTTTAGGGTTGGGTAAGATGTATTTTTAATATCACACTGAATGGTATACTCTTGATGGGAAAAAAATTTGGATGTTTTTCCATTCTCCATTATAGCCAATGAGATTCATTAGAATGAATGGGCCCATATGGTAAGGGTTAGGGTTAGGGTTAGAGTTCAGGACACACTTATGTTCGGGTGAATATTGGGGTTGGGTTTAGGGTTGGGTAAGATGTATTTTTAATATCACACTGAATGGTACACTCTTGATGGGGAAAGATTTTGGATGTTTTTCCATTCTCCATTATAGCCTATGAGATTCATTACAGTGAATGGGCCCATATGGTAAGGGTTAGGGTTAGGGTTAGAGTTCAGGACACACTTATGTTCGGGTGAATATTGGGGTTGGGTTTAGGGTTGGGTAAGATGTATTTTTAATATCACACTGAATGGTATACTCTTGATGGGAAAAAAATTTGGATGTTTTTCCATTCTCCATTATAGCCTATGAGATTCATTAGAATGAATGGGCCCATATGGTAAGGGTTAGGGTTAGGGTTAGAGTTCAGGACACAGTTATGTTTGGGTGAATATTGGGGTTGGGTTTAGGGTTGGGTAAGATGTATTTTTAATATCACACTGAATGGTACACTCTTGATGGGAAAAATTTTGGATGTTTTTCCATTCTCCATTATAGCCTATGAGATTCATTAGAATGAATGGTCCCATATGGTAAGGGTTAGGCTTAGTGTTCAGGACACACTTATGTTCGGGTGAATATTGGGGTTGGGTTTAGGGTTGGGTAAGATGTATTTTTAATATCACACTGAATGGTACACTCTTGATGGGGAAAATTTTTGGATGTTTTTCCATTCTCCATTATAGCCTATGAGATTCATTAGAATGAATGGGCCCATATGCTAAGGGTTAGGGTTAGGGTTAGAGTTCAGGACACACTTATGTTCGGGTGAATATTGGGGTTGGGTTTAGGGTTGGGTAAGATGTATTTTTAATATCACACTGAATAGTACACCCTTGATGGGGAAAAATTTTGGATGTTTTTCCATTCTCCATTATAGCCTATGAGATTCATTAGAATGAATGGGCCCATATGGTTAAGGTTAGGGTTAGGGTTAGAGTTCAGGACACAGTTATGTTTGGGTGAATATTGGGGTTGGGTTTAGGGTTGGGTAAGATGTATTTTTAATATCACACTGAATGGTACACTCTTGATGGGGAAAAATTTTGGATGTTTTTCCATTCTCCATTATAGCCTATGAGATTCATTACAGTGAATGGGCCCATATGGTAAGGGTTAGGGTTAGGGTTAGAGTTCAGGACACACTTATGTTCGGGTGAATATTGGGGTTGGGTTTAGGGTTGGGTAAGATGTATTTTTAATATCACACTGAATGGTATACTCTTGATGGGAAAAAAATTTGGATGTTTTTCCATTCTCCATTATAGCCAATGAGATTCATTAGAATGAATGGGCCCATATGGTAAGGGTTAGGGTTAGGGTTAGAGTTCAGGACACACTTATGTTCGGGTGAATATTGGGGTTGGGTTTAGGGTTGGGTAAGATGTATTTTTAATATCACACTGAATGGTACACTCTTGATGGGGAAAGATTTTGGATGTTTTTCCATTCTCCATTATAGCCTATGAGATTCATTACAGTGAATGGGCCCATATGGTAAGGGTTAGGGTTAGGGTTAGAGTTCAGGACACACTTATGTTCGGGTGAATATTGGGGTTGGGTTTAGGGTTGGGTAAGATGTATTTTTAATATCACACTGAATGGTATACTCTTGATGGGAAAAAAATTTGGATGTTTTTCCATTCTCCATTATAGCCTATGAGATTCATTAGAATGAATGGGCCCATATGGTAAGGGTTAGGGTTAGGGTTAGAGTTCAGGACACAGTTATGTTTGGGTGAATATTGGGGTTGGGTTTAGGGTTGGGTAAGATGTATTTTTAATATCACACTGAATGGTACACTCTTGATGGGGAAAAATTTTGGATGTTTTTCCATTCTCCATTATAGCCTATGAGATTCATTACAGTGAATGGGCCCATATGGTAAGGGTTAGGGTTAGGGTTAGAGTTCAGGACACACTTATGTTCGGGTGAATATTGGGGTTGGGTTTAGGGTTGGGTAAGATGTATTTTTAATATCACATTGAATGGTATACTCTTGATGGGAAAAAAATTTGGATGTTTTTCCATTCTCCATTATAGCCTATGAGATTCATTAGAATGAATGGGCCCATATGGTAAGGGTTAGGGTTAGGGTTAGAGTTCAGGACACACTTATGTTTGGGTGAATATTGGGGTTGGGTTTAGGGTTGGGTAAGATGTATTTTTAATATCACACTGAATGGTACACTCTTGATGGGAAAAATTTTGGATGTTTTTCCATTCTCCATTATAGCCTATGAGATTCATTAGAATGAATGGTCCCATATGGTAAGGGTTAGGCTTAGTGTTCAGGACACACTTATGTTCGGGTGAATATTGGGGTTGGGTTTAGGGTTGGGTAAGATGTATTTTTAATATCACACTGAATGGTACGCTCTTGATGGGGAAAAATTTTGGATGTTTTTCCATTCTCCATTATAGCCAATGAGATTCATTAGAATGAATGGGCCCATATGGTAAGGGTTAGGGTTAGGGTTAGAGTTCAGGACACACTTATGTTCGGGTGAATATTGGGGTTGGGTTTAGGGTTGGGTAAGATGTATTTTTAATATCACACTGAATGGTACACTCTTGATGGGGAAAGATTTTGGATGTTTTTCCATTCTCCATTATAGCCTATGAGATTCATTACAGTGAATGGGCCCATATGGTAAGGGTTAGGGTTAGGGTTAGAGTTCAGGACACACTTATGTTCGGGTGAATATTGGGGTTGGGTTTAGGGTTGGGTAAGATGTATTTTTAATATCACACTGAATGGTATA
This sequence comes from Heteronotia binoei, assembly GCF_032191835.1. Classification (NCBI taxonomy): domain Eukaryota; kingdom Metazoa; phylum Chordata; class Lepidosauria; order Squamata; family Gekkonidae; genus Heteronotia; species Heteronotia binoei. The sequence continues at coordinate 72,855,523 of NC_083231.1, forward strand.
CTCTTGATGGGAAAAAAATTTGGATGTTTTTCCATTCTCCATTATAGCCTATGAGATTCATTAGAATGAATGGGCCCATATGGTAAGGGTTAGGGTTAGGGTTAGAGTTCAGGACACAGTTATGTTTGGGTGAATATTGGGGTTGGGTTTAGGGTTGGGTAAGATGTATTTTTAATATCACACTGAATGGTACACTCTTGATGGGGAAAAATTTTGGATGTTTTTCCATTCTCCATTATAGCCTATGAGATTCATTACAGTGAATGGGCCCATATGGTAAGGGTTAGGGTTAGGGTTAGAGTTCAGGACACACTTATGTTCGGGTGAATATTGGGGTTGGGTTTAGGGTTGGGTAAGATGTATTTTTAATATCACATTGAATGGTATACTCTTGATGGGAAAAAAATTTGGATGTTTTTCCATTCTCCATTATAGCCTATGAGATTCATTAGAATGAATGGGCCCATATGGTAAGGGTTAGGGTTAGGGTTAGGGTTAGAGTTCAGGACACACTTATGTTTGGGTGAATATTGGGGTTGGGTTTAGGGTTGGGTAAGATGTATTTTTAATATCACACTGAATGGTACACTCTTGATGGGAAAAATTTTGGATGTTTTTCCATTCTCCATTATAGCCTATGAGATTCATTAGAATGAATGGTCCCATATGGTAAGGGTTAGGCTTAGTGTTCAGGACACACTTATGTTCGGGTGAATATTGGGGTTGGGTTTAGGGTTGGGTAAGATGTATTTTTAATATCACACTGAATGGTACACTCTTGATGGGGAAAAATTTTGGATGTTTTTCCATTCTCCATTATAGCCTATGAGATTCATTAGAATGAATGGGCCCATATGGTAAGGGTTAGGGTTAGGGTTAGAGTTCAGGACACACTTATGTTCGGGTGAATATTGGGGTTGGGTTTAGGGTTGGGTAAGATGTATTTTTAATATCACACTGAATGGTACACTCTTGATGGGGAAAAATTTTGGATGTTTTTCCATTCTCCATTATAGCCTATGAGATTCATTACAGTGAATGGGCCCATATGGTAAGGGTTAGGGTTAGGGTTAGAGTTCAGGACACACTTATGTTCGGGTGAATATTGGGGTTGGGTTTAGGGTTGGGTAAGATGTATTTTTAATATCACACTGAATGGTATACTCTTGATGGGAAAAAAATTTGGATATTTTTCCATTCTCCATTATAGCCTATGAGATTCATTAGAATGAATGGGCCCATATGGTAAGGGTTAGGGTTAGGGTTAGAGTTCAGGACACACTTATGTTTGGGTGAATATTGGGGTTGGGTTTAGGGTTGGGTAAGATGTATTTTTAATATCACACTGAATGGTACACTCTTGATGGGAAAAATTTTGGATGTTTTTCCATTCTCCATTATAGCCTATGAGATTCATTAGAATGAATGGTCCCATATGGTAAGGGTTAGGCTTAGTGTTCAGGACACACTTATGTTCGGGTGAATATTGGGGTTGGGTTTAGGGTTGGGTAAGATGTATTTTTAATATCACACTGAATGGTATACTCTTGATGGGAAAAAAATTTGCATGTTTTTCCATTCTCCATTATAGCCTATGAGATTCATCAGAATGAATGGGCCCATATGGTAAGGGTTAGGGTTAGGGTTAGAGTTCAGGACACACTTATGTTCGGGTGAATATTGGGGTTGGGTTTAGGGTTGGGTAAAATGTATTTTTAATCTCACACTGAATAGTACACCCTTGATGGGGAAAAATTTTGGATGTTTTTCCATTCTCCATTATAGCCTATGAGATTCATTAGAATGAATGGGCCCATATGGTAAGGGTTAGGGTTAGGGTTAGAGTTCAGGACACAGTTATGTTTGGGTGAATATTGGGGTTGGGTTTAGGGTTGGGTAAGATGTATTTTTAATATCACACTGAATGGTACACTCTTGATGGGGAAAAATTTTGGATGTTTTTCCATTCTCCATTATAGCCTATGAGATTCATTAGAATGAATGGGCCCATACGGTAAGGGTTAGGGTTAGGGTTAGAGTTCAGGACACACTTATGTTCGGGTGAATATTGGGGTTGGTTTTAGGGTTGGGTAAGATGTATTTTTAATATCACACTGAATGGTATACTCTTGATGGGAAAAAAATTTGGATGTTTTTCCATTCTCCATTATAGCCTATGAGATTCATTAGAATTAATGGGCCCATATGGTAAGGGTTAGGGTTAGGGTTAGAGTTCAGGACACACTTATGTTTGGGTGAATATTGGGGTTGGGTTTAGGGTTGGGTAAGATGTATTTTTAATATCACACTGAATGGTACACTCTTGATGGGGAAAAATTTTGGATGTTTTTCCATTCTCCATTATAGCCTATGAGATTCATTACAGTGAATGGGCCCATATGGTAAGGGTTAGGGTTAGGGTTAGAGTTCAGGACACACTTATGTTCGGGTGAATATTGGGGTTGGGTTTAGGGTTGGGTAAGATGTATTTTTAATATCACACTGAATGGTACACTCTTGATGGGAAAAATTTTGGATGTTTTTCCATTCTCCATTATAGCCTATGAGATTCATTAGAATGAATGGTCCCATATGGTAAGGGTTAGGCTTAGTGTTCAGGACACACTTATGTTCGGGTGAATATTGGGGTTGGGTTTAGGGTTGGGTAAGATGTATTTTTAATATCACACTGAATGGTACACTCTTGATGGGGAAAAATTTTGGATGTTTTTCCATTCTCCATTATAGCCTATGAGATTCATTAGAATGAATGGGCCCATATGGTAAGGGTTAGGGTTAGGGTTAGAGTTCAGGACACACTTATGTTCGGGTGAATATTGGGGTTGGGTTTAGGGTTGGGTAAGATGTATTTTTAATATCACACTGAATAGTACACCCTTGATGGGGAAAAATTTTGGATGTTTTTCCATTCTCCATTATAGCCTATGAGATTCATTAGAATGAATGGGCCCATATGGTAAGGGTTAGGGTTAGGGTTAGAGTTCAGGACACAGTTATGTTTGGGTGAATATTGGGGTTGGGTTTAGGGTTGGGTAAGATGTATTTTTAATATCACACTGAATGGTACACTCTTGATGGGGAAAAATTTTGGATGTTTTTCCATTCTCCATTATAGCCTATGAGATTCATTACAGTGAATGGGCCCATATGGTAAGGGTTAGGGTTAGGTTTAGAGTTCAGGACACACTTATGTTCGGGTGAATATTGGGGTTGGGTTTAGGGTTGGGTAAGATGTATTTTTAATATCACACTGAATAGTACACCCTTGATGGGGAAAAATTTTGGATGTTTTTCCATTCTCCATTATAGCCTATGAGATTCATTAGAATGAATGGGCCCATATGGTAAGGGTTAGGGTTAGGGTTAGAGTTCAGGACACAGTTATGTTTGGGTGAATATTGGGGTTGGGTTTAGGGTTGGGTAAGATGTATTTTTAATATCACACTGAATGGTACACTCTTGATGGGGAAAAATTTTGGATGTTTTTCCATTCTCCATTATAGCCTATGAGATTCATTACAGTGAATGGGCCCATATGGTAAGGGTTAGGGTTAGGGTTAGAGTTCAGGACACACTTATGTTCGGGTGAATATTGGGGTTGGTTTTAGGGTTGGGTAAGATGTATTTTTAATATCACACTGAATGGTATACTCTTGATGGGAAAAAAATTTGGATGTTTTTCCATTCTCCATTATAGCCTATGAGATTCATTAGAATTAATGGGCCCATATGGTAAGGGTTAGGGTTAGGGTTAGAGTTCAGGACACACTTATGTTTGGGTGAATATTGGGGTTGGGTTTAGGGTTGGGTAAGATGTATTTTTAATATCACACTGATGGTACACTCTTGATGGGGAAAAATTTTGGATGTTTTTCCATTCTCCATTATAGCCTATGAGATTCATTACAGTGAATGGTCCCATAGGGTTAGGCTTAGGGTTAGAGTTCAGGACACACTTATGTTCGGGTGAATATTGGGGTTGGCTTTAGGGTTGGGTAAGATGTATTTTTAATATCACACTGAATGGTACACTCTTGATGGGGAAAAATTTTGGATGTTTTTCCATTCTCCATTATAGCCTATGAGATTCATTAGAATGAATGGGCCCATATGGTAAGGGTTAGGGTTAGGGTTAGACTTCAGGACACACTTATGTTCGGGTGAATATTGGGGTTGGGTTTAGGGTTGGGTAAGATGTATTTTTAATATGACACTGAATGGTATACTCTTGATGGGAAAAAAATTTGGATGTTTTTCCATTCTCCATTATAGCCTATGGGATTCATTAGAATGAATGGGCCCATATGGTAAGGGTTAGGGTTAGGGTTAGACTTCAGGACACACTTATGTTAGGGTGAATATTGGGGTTGGGTTTAGGGTTGGGTAAGATGTATTTTTAATATCACACTGAATGGTACACACTTGACGGGAAAAAAATTTGGATGTTTTTCCATTCTCCATTATAGCCTATGAGATTAATTAGAATGAATGGGCCCATATGGTAAGGGTTAGGGTTAGGGTTAGAGTTCAGGACACACTTATGTTTGGGTGAATATTGGGGTTGGGTTTAGGGTTGGGTAAGTTGTATTTTTAATATCACACTGAATGGTACACTCTTGATGGGAAAAAAATTTGGATGCTTTTCCATTCTCCATTATAGCCTATGAGATTCATTAGAATGAATGGGCCCATATGGTAAGGGTTAGGGTTAGGGTTAGAGTTCAGGACACAGTTATGTTTGGGTGAATATTGGGGTTGGGTTTAGGGTTGGGTAAGATGTATTTTTAATATCACACTGAATGGTACACTCTTGATGGGGAAAAATTTTGGATGTTTTTCCATTCTCCATTATAGCCTATGAGATTCATTAGAATGAATGGGCCCATATGGTAAGGGTTAGGGTTAGGGTTAGAGTTCAGGACACACTTATGTTCGGGTGAATATTGGGGTTGGGTTTAGGGTTGGGTAAAATGTATTTTTAATATCACATTGAATGGTATACTCTTGATGGGAAAAAAATTTGGATGTTTTTCCATTCTCCATTATAGCCTATGAGATTCATTAGAATGAATGGGCCCATATGGTAAGGGTTAGGGTTAGGGTTAGAGTTCAGGACACACTTATGTTTGGGTGAATATTGGGGTTGGGTTTAGGGTTGGGTAAGATGTATTTTTAATATCACACTGAATGGTACACTCTTGATGGGAAAAATTTTGGATGTTTTTCCATTCTCCATTATAGCCTATGAGATTCATTAGAATGAATGGTCCCATATGGTAAGGGTTAGGCTTAGTGTTCAGGACACACTTATGTTCGGGTGAATATTGGGGTTGGGTTTAGGGTTGGGTAAGATGTATTTTTAATATCACACTGAATGGTACACTCTTGATGGGGAAAAATTTTGGATGTTTTTCCATTCTCCATTATAGCCTATGAGATTCATTAGAATGAATGGGCCCATATGGTAAGGGTTAGGGTTAGGGTTAGAGTTCAGGACACACTTATGTTCGGGTGAATATTGGGGTTGGGTTTAGGGTTGGGTAAGATGTATTTTTAATATCACACTGAATAGTACACCCTTGATGGGGAAGAATTTTGGATGTTTTTCCATTCTCCATTATAGCCTATGAGATTCATTAGAATGAATGGGCCCATATGGTAAGGGTTAGGGTTAGGGTTAGAGTTCAGGACACACTTATGTTTGGGTGAATATTGGGGTTGGGTTTAGGGTTGGGTAAGATGTATTTTTAATATCACACTGAATAGTACACTCTTGATGGGAAACATTTTGGATGTTTTTCCATTCTCCATTATAGCCTATGAGATTCATTAGAATGAATGGGCCCATATGGTATGGGTTAGGGTTAGGGTTAGAGTTCAGGACACACTTATGTTCGGGTGAATATTTGGGTTGGGTTTAGGGTTGGGTAAGATGTATTTTTAATATCACACTGAATGGTATACTCTTGATGGGAAAAAAATTTGGATGTTTTTCCATTCTCCATTATAGCCTATGAGATTCATTAGAATGAATGGGCCCATATGGTAAGGGTTAGGGTTAGGGTTAGAGTTCAGGACACACTTATGTTAGGGTGAATATTGGGGTTGGGTTTAGGGTTGGGTAAGATGTATTTTTAATATCACACTGATGGTACACTCTTGATGGGGAAAAATTTTGGATGTTTTTCCATTCTCCATTATAGCCTATGAGATTCATTACAGTGAATGGTCCCATAGGGTTAGGCTTAGGGTTAGAGTTCAGGACACACTTATGTTCGGGTGAATATTGGGGTTGGGTTTAGGGTTGGGTAAGATGTATTTTTAATATCACACTGAATGGTACACTCTTGATGGGGAAAAATTTTGGATGTTTTTCCATTCTCCATTATAGCCTATGAGATTCATTACAGTGAATGGGCCCATATGGTAAGGGTTAGGGTTAGGGTTAGAGTTCAGGACACACTTATGTTCGGGTGAATATTGGGGTTGGGTTTAGGGTTGGGTAAGATGTATTTTTAATATCACACTGAATGGTATACTCTTGATGGGAAAAAAATTTGGATGTTTTTCCATTCTCCATTATAGCCTATCAGATTCATTAGAATGAATGGGCCCATATGCTAAGGGTTAGGGTTAGAGTTCAGGACACACTAATGTTTGGGTGAATATTGGGGTTGGGTTTAGGGTTGGGTAAGATGTATTTTTAATATCACACTGAATGGTACACTCTTGATGGGGAAAATTTTTGGATGTTTTTCCATTCTCCATTATAGCCTATGAGATTCATTACAGTGAATGGGCCCATATGGTAAGGGTTAGGGTTAGGGTTAGAGTTCAGGACACACTTATGTTCGGGTGAATATTGGGGTTGGGTTTAGGGTTGGGTAAGATGTATTTTTAATATCACACTGAATGGTATACTCTTGATGGGAAAAAAATTTGCATGTTTTTCCATTCTCCATTATAGCCTATGAGATTCATCAGAATGAATGGGCCCATATGGTAAGGGTTAGGGTTAGGGTTAGAGTTCAGGACACACTTATGTTCGGGTGAATATTGGGGTTTTGTTTAGGGTTGGGTAAGATGTATTTTTAATATCACACTGAATGGTACACTCTTGATGGGGAAAAATTTTGGATGTTTTTCCATTCTCCATTATAACCTATGAGATTCATTAGAATGAATGGGCCCATATGGTAAGGGTTAGGGTTAGGGTTAGAGTTCAGGACACACTTATGTTCGGGTGAATATTGGGGTTGGGTTTAGGGCTGGGTAAGATGTATTGTTAATATCACACTGAATGGTACACCCTTGATGGGGAAAAATTTTGGATGTTTTTCCATTCTGCATTATAGCCTATTAGATTCATTACAGTGAATGGGCCCATATGTTAAGGGTTAGGGTTAGGGTTAGAGTTCAGGACACACTTATGTTCGGGTGAATATTGGGGTTGGGTTTAGGGTTGGGTAAGATGTATTTTTAATATCACACTGAATGGTATACTCTTGATGGGAAAAAAATTTGGATGTTTTTCCATTCTCCATTATAGCCTATGAGATTCATTAGAATGAATGGGCCGATATGCTAAGGGTTAGGGTTAGGGTTATAGTTCAGGACACACTTATGTTCTGGTGAATATTGGGGTTGGGTTTAGGGTTGGGTAAGATGTATTTTTAATATCACACTGAATAGTACACTCTTGATGGGAAAAATTTTGGATGTTTTTCCATTCTCCATTATAGCCTATGAGATTCATTAGAATGAATGGGCCCATATGGTAAGGGTTAGGGTTAGGGTTAGAGTTCAGGACACACTTATGTTCGGGTGAATATTGGGGTTGGGTTTAGGGTTGGGTAAGATGTATTTTTAATATCACACTGAATGGTATACTCTTGATGTGAAAAAATTTTGGATGTTTTTCCATTCTCCATTATAGCCTATGAGATTCATTACAGTGAATGGGCCCATATGGTAAGGGTTAGGGTTAGGGTTAGAGTTCAGGACACACTTATGTTCGGGTGAATATTGGGGTTGGGTTTAGGGTTGGGTAAGATGTATTTTTAATATCACACTGAATGGTATACTCTTGATGGGAAAAAAATTTGGATGTTTTTCCAGTCTCCATTATAGCCTATGGGATTCATTAGAATGAATGGGCCCATATGGTAAGGGTTAGGGTTAGGGTTAGAGTTCAGGACACACTTAAGTTTGGGTGAATATTGGGGTTGGGTTTAGGGTTGGGTAAGATGTATTTTTAATATCACACTGAATGGTACACTCTTGATGGGGAAAAATTTTGGATGTTTTTCCATTCTCCATTATAGCCTATGAGATTCATTACAGTGAATGGTCCCATAGGGTTAGGCTTAGGGTTAGAGTTCAGGACACACTTATGTTCGGGTGAATATTGGGGTTGGGTTTAGGGTTGGGTAAGATGTATTTTTAATATCACACTGAATGGTATACTCTTGATGGGAAAAAAATTTGGATGTTTTTCCATTCTCCATTATAGCCTATGAGATTCATTAGAATGAATGGGCCCATATGGTAAGGGTTAGGGTTAGGGTTAGAGTTCAGGACACACTTATGTTCGGGTGAATATTGGGGTTGGGTTTAGGGTTGGGTAAGATGTATTTTTAATATCACACTGAATAGTACACTCTTGATGGGAAAAATTTTGGATGTTTTTCCATTCCCCATTATAGCCTATGAGATTCATTAGAATGAATGGGCCCATATGGTAAGGGTTAGGGTTAGGGTTAGAGTTCAGGACACACTTATGTTTGGGTGAATATTGGGGTTGGGTTTAGGGTTGGGTAAGATGTATTTTTAATATCACACTGAATGGTATGCTCTTGATGCGAAAAAATTTTGGATGTTTTTCCATTCTCCATTATAGCCTATGAGATTCATTACAGTGAATGGGCCCATATGGTAAGGGTTAGCGTTAGGGTTAGAGTTCAGGACACACTTATGTTCGGGTGAATATTGGGGTTGGGTTTAGGGTTGGGTAAGATGTATTTTTAATATCATACTGAATGGTATACTCTTGATGGGAAAAAAATTTGGATGTTTTTCCATTCTCCATTATAGCCTATGGGATTCATTAGAATGAATGGGCCCATATGGTAAGGGTTAGGGTTAGGGTTAGACTTCAGGACACACTTATGTTCGGGTGAATATTGGGGTTGGGTTTAGGGTTGGGTAAGATGTATTTTTAATATCACACTGAATGGTACACTCTTGATGGGGAAAAATTTTGGATGTTTTTCCATTTTCCATTATAGCCTATGAAATTCATTAGAATGAATGGGCCCATATGGTAAGGGTTAGGGTTAGGGTTAGAGTTCAGGACACACTTATGTTGGGGTGAATTTTGGGGTTGGGTTTAGGGTTGGGTAAAATGTATTTTTAATATCACACTGAATGGTACACACTTGATGGGAAAAAATTTTGGATGTTTTTCCATTCTCCATTATAGCCTATGAGATTCATTAGAATGAATGGGCCCATATGGTAAGGGTTAGGGTTAGGGTTAGAGTTCAGGACACACTTATGTTTGGGTGAATATTGGGGTTGGGTTTAGGGTTGGGTAAGATGTATTTTTAATATCACACTGATGGTACACTCTTGATGGGGAAAAATTTTGGATGTTTTTCCATTCTCCATTATAGCCTATGAGATTCATTACAGTGAATGGTCCCATAGGGTTAGGCTTAGGGTTAGAGTTCAGGACACACTTATGTTCGGGTGAATATTGGGGTTGGCTTTAGGGTTGGGTAAGATGTATTTTTAATATCACACTGAATGGTACACTCTTGATGGGGAAAAATTTTGGATGTTTTTCCATTCTCCATTATAGCCTATGAGATTCATTAGAATGAATGGGCCCATATGGTAAGGGTTAGGGTTAGGGTTAGAGTTCAGGACACACTTATGTTTGGGTGAATATTGGGGTTGGGTTTAGGGTTGGGTAAGATGTATTTTTAATATCACACTGAATGGTATGCTCTTGATGCGAAAAAATTTTGGATGTTTTTCCATTCTCCATTATAGCCTATGAGATTCATTACAGTGAATGGGCCCATATGGTAAGGGTTAGCGTTAGGGTTAGAGTTCAGGACACACTTATGTTCGGGTGAATATTGGGGTTGGGTTTAGGGTTGGGTAAGATGTATTTTTAATATCATACTGAATGGTATACTCTTGATGGGAAAAAAATTTGGATGTTTTTCCATTCTCCATTATAGCCTATGGGATTCATTAGAATGAATGGGCCCATATGGTAAGGGTTAGGGTTAGGGTTAGACTTCAGGACACACTTATGTTCGGGTGAATATTGGGGTTGGGTTTAGGGTTGGGTAAGATGTATTTTTAATATCACACTGAATGGTACACTCTTGATGGGGAAAAATTTTGGATGTTTTTCCATTTTCCATTATAGCCTATGAAATTCATTAGAATGAATGGGCCCATATGGTAAGGGTTAGGGTTAGGGTTAGAGTTCAGGACACACTTATGTTGGGGTGAATTTTGGGGTTGGGTTTAGGGTTGGGTAAAATGTATTTTTAATATCACACTGAATGGTACACACTTGATGGGAAAAAATTTTGGATGTTTTTCCATTCTCCATTATAGCCTATGAGATTCATTAGAATGAATGGGCCCATATGGTAAGGGTTAGGGTTAGGGTTAGAGTTCAGGACACACTTATGTTTGGGTGAATATTGGGGTTGGGTTTAGGGTTGGGTAAGATGTATTTTTAATATCACACTGATGGTACACTCTTGATGGGGAAAAATTTTGGATGTTTTTCCATTCTCCATTATAGCCTATGAGATTCATTACAGTGAATGGTCCCATAGGGTTAGGCTTAGGGTTAGAGTTCAGGACACACTTATGTTCGGGTGAATATTGGGGTTGGCTTTAGGGTTGGGTAAGATGTATTTTTAATATCACACTGAATGGTACACTCTTGATGGGGAAAAATTTTGGATGTTTTTCCATTCTCCATTATAGCCTATGAGATTCATTAGAATGAATGGGCCCATATGGTAAGGGTTAGGGTTAGGGTTAGAGTTCAGGACACACTTATGTTTGGGTGAATATTGGGGTTGGGTTTAGGGTTGGGTAAGATGTATTTTTAATATCACACTGAATGGTATGCTCTTGATGCGAAAAAATTTTGGATGTTTTTCCATTCTCCATTATAGCCTATGAGATTCATTACAGTGAATGGGCCCATATGGTAAGGGTTAGCGTTAGGGTTAGAGTTCAGGACACACTTATGTTCGGGTGAATATTGGGGTTGGGTTTAGGGTTGGGTAAGATGTATTTTTAATATCATACTGAATGGTATACTCTTGATGGGAAAAAAATTTGGATGTTTTTCCATTCTCCATTATAGCCTATGGGATTCATTAGAATGAATGGGCCCATATGCTAAGGGTTAGGGTTAGGGTTAGACTTCAGGACACACTTATGTTCGGGTGAATATTGGGGTTGGGTTTAGGGTTGGGTAAGATGTATTTTTAATATCACACTGAATGGTACACTCTTGATGGGGAAAAATTTTGGATGTTTTTCCATTTTCCATTATAGCCTATGAAATTCATTAGAATGAATGGGCCCATATGGTAAGGGTTAGGGTTAGGGTTAGAGTTCAGGACACACTTATGTTGGGGTGAATTTTGGGGTTGGGTTTAGGGTTGGGTAAGATGTATTTTTAATATCATACTGAATGGTATACTCTTGATGGGAAAAAAATTTGGATGTTTTTCCATTCTCCATTATAGCCTATGGGATTCATTAGAATGAATGGGCCCATATGGTAAGGGTTAGGGTTAGGGTTAGACTTCAGGACACACTTATGTTCGGGTGAATATTGGGGTTGGGTTTAGGGTTGGGTAAGATGTATTTTTAATATCACACTGAATGGTACACTCTTGATGGGGAAAAATTTTGGATGTTTTTCCATTTTCCATTATAGCCTATGAAATTCATTAGAATGAATGGGCCCATATGGTAAGGGTTAGGGTTAGGGTTAGAGTTCAGGACACACTTATGTTGGGGTGAATTTTGGGGTTGGGTTTAGGGTTGGGTAAAATGTATTTTTAATATCACACTGAATGGTACACACTTGATGGGAAAAAATTTTGGATGTTTTTCCATTCTCCATTATAGCCTATGAGATTCATTAGAATGAATGGGCCCATATGGTAAGGGTTAGGGTTAGGGTTAGAGTTCAGGACACACTTATGTTTGGGTGAATATTGGGGTTGGGTTTAGGGTTGGGTAAGATGTATTTTTAATATCACACTGATGGTACACTCTTGATGGGGAAAAATTTTGGATGTTTTTCCATTCTCCATTATAGCCTATGAGATTCATTACAGTGAATGGTCCCATAGGGTTAGGCTTAGGGTTAGAGTTCAGGACACACTTATGTTCGGGTGAATATTGGGGTTGGCTTTAGGGTTGGGTAAGATGTATTTTTAATATCACACTGAATGGTACACTCTTGATGGGGAAAAATTTTGGATGTTTTTCCATTCTCCATTATAGCCTATGAGATTCATTAGAATGAATGGGCCCATATGGTAAGGGTTAGGGTTAGGGTTAGAGTTCAGGACACACTTATGTTTGGGTGAATATTGGGGTTGGGTTTAGGGTTGGGTAAGATGTATTTTTAATATCACACTGAATGGTATGCTCTTGATGCGAAAAAATTTTGGATGTTTTTCCATTCTCCATTATAGCCTATGAGATTCATTACAGTGAATGGGCCCATATGGTAAGGGTTAGCGTTAGGGTTAGAGTTCAGGACACACTTATGTTCGGGTGAATATTGGGGTTGGGTTTAGGGTTGGGTAAGATGTATTTTTAATATCATACTGAATGGTATACTCTTGATGGGAAAAAAATTTGGATGTTTTTCCATTCTCCATTATAGCCTATGGGATTCATTAGAATGAATGGGCCCATATGCTAAGGGTTAGGGTTAGGGTTAGACTTCAGGACACACTTATGTTCGGGTGAATATTGGGGTTGGGTTTAGGGTTGGGTAAGATGTATTTTTAATATCACACTGAATGGTACACTCTTGATGGGGAAAAATTTTGGATGTTTTTCCATTTTCCATTATAGCCTATGAAATTCATTAGAATGAATGGGCCCATATGGTAAGGGTTAGGGTTAGGGTTAGAGTTCAGGACACACTTATGTTGGGGTGAATTTTGGGGTTGGGTTTAGGGTTGGGTAAAATGTATTTTTAATATCACACTGAATGGTACACACTTGATGGGAAAAAATTTTGGATGTTTTTCCATTCTCCATTATAGCCTATGAGATTCATTAGAATGAATGGGCCCATATGGTAAGGGTTAGGGTTAGGGTTAGAGTTCAGGACACACTTATGTTTGGGTGAATATTGGGGTTGGGTTTAGGGTTGGGTAAGATGTATTTTTAATATCACACTGATGGTACACTCTTGATGGGGAAAAATTTTGGATGTTTTTCCATTCTCCATTATAGCCTATGAGATTCATTACAGTGAATGGTCCCATAGGGTTAGGCTTAGGGTTAGAGTTCAGGACACACTTATGTTCGGGTGAATATTGGGGTTGGCTTTAGGGTTGGGTAAGATGTATTTTTAATATCACACTGAATGGTACACTCTTGATGGGGAAAAATTTTGGATGTTTTTCCATTCTCCATTATAGCCTATGAGATTCATTAGAATGAATGGGCCCATATGGTAAGGGTTAGGGTTAGGGTTAGACTTCAGGACACACTTATGTTCGGGTGAATATTGGGGTTGGGTTTAGGGTTGGGTAAGATGTATTTTTAATATGACACTGAATGGTATACTCTTGATGGGAAAAAAATTTGGATGTTTTTCCATTCTCCATTATAGCCTATGGGATTCATTAGAATGAATGGGCCCATATGGTAAGGGTTAGGGTTAGGTTTAGACTTCAGGACACACTTATGTTAGGGTGAATATTGGGGTTGGGTTTAGGGTTGGGTAAGATGTATTTTTAATATCACACTGAATGGTACACACTTGACGGGAAAAAAATTTGGATGTTTTTCCATTCTCCATTATAGCCTATGAGATTCATTAGAATGAATGGGCCCATATGGTAAGGGTTAGGGTTAGGGTTAGAGTTCAGGACACACTTATGTTTGGGTGAATATTGGGGTTGGGTTTAGGGTTGGGTAAGTTGTATTTTTAATATCACACTGAATGGTACACTCTTGATGGGAAAAAAATTTGGATGTTTTTCCATTCTCCATTATAGCCTATGAGATTCATTAGAATGAATCGGCCCATATGGTAAGGGTTAGGGTTAGGGTTAGAGTTCAGGACACACTTACGTTCGGGTGAATATTGGGGTTGGGTTTAGGGTTGGGTAAGATGTATTTTTAATATCACACTGAATGGTATACTCTTGATGGAAAATTTTTTGGATGTTTTTCCATTCTCCATTATAGCCTATGAGATTCATTAGAATGAATGGGCCCATATGGTAAGGGTTAGGGTTAGAGTTCAGGACAAGCTTATGTTTGGGTGAATATTGGGGTTGGGTTTAGGGTTGGGTAAGATGTATTTTTAATATCACACTGAATGGTACACTCTTGATGGGGAAAAATTTTGGATGTTTTTCCATTCTCCATTATAGCCTATGAGATTCATTACAGTGAATGGGCCCATATGGTAAGGGTTAGGGTTAGGGTTAGAGTTCAGGACACACTTATGTTCGGGTGAATATTGGGGTTGGGTTTAGGGTTGGGTAAGATGTATTTTTAATATCACCCTGAATGGTATATTCTTGATGGGGAAAAAATTTGGATGTTTTTCCATTCTCCATTATAGCCTATGGGATTCATTAGAATGTATGGGCCCATATGGTAAGGGTTAGGGTTAGGGTTAGACTTCAGGACACACTTATGTTTGGGTGAATATTGGGGTTGGGTTTAGGGTTGGGTAAGATGTATTTTTAATATCACACTGAATGGTACACTCTTGATGGGGAAAAATTTTGGATGTTTTTCCATTCTCCATTATAGCCTATGAGATTCATTAGAATGAATGGGCCCATATGGTAAGGGTTAGGGTTAGGGTTAGAGTTCAGGACACACTTATGTTGGGGTGAATTTTGGGGTTGGGTTTAGGGTTGGGTAAAATGTATTTTTAATATCACACTGAATGGTACACACTTGATGGGAAAAAATTTTGGATGTTTTTCCATTCTCCATTATAGCCTATGAGATTCATTAGAATGAATGGGCCCATATGGTAAGGGTTAGGGTTAGGGTTAGAGTTCAGGACACACTTATGTTTGGGTGAATATTGGGGTTGGGTTTAGGGTTGGGTAAGATGTATTTTTAATATCACACTGATGGTACACTCTTGATGGGGAAAAATTTTGGATGTTTTTCCATTCTCCATTATAGCCTATGAGATTCATTACAGTGAATGGTCCATAGGGTTAGGCTTAGGGTTAGAGTTCAGGACACACTTATGTTCGGGTGAATATTGGGGTTGGGTTTAGGGTTGGGTAAGATGTATTTTTAATATCACACTGAATGGTACACTCTTGATGGGGAAAAATTTTGGATGTTTTTCCATTCTCCATTATAGCCTATGAGATTCATTACAGTGAATGGGCCCATATGGTAAGGGTTAGGGTTAGGGTTAGAGTTCAGGACACACTTATGTTCGGGTGAATATTGGGGTTGGGTTTAGGGTTGGGTAAGATGTATTTTTAATATCACACTGAATGGTATACTCTTGATGGGAAAAAAAATTGGATGTTTTTCCATTCTCCATTATAGCCTATCAGATTCATTAGAATGAATGGGCCCATATGCTAAGGGTTAGGGTTAGAGTTCAGGACACACTAATGTTTGGGTGAATATTGGGGTTGGGTTTAGGGTTGGGTAAGATGTATTTTTAATATCACACTGAATGGTACACTCTTGATGGGGAAAAATTTTGGATGTTTTTCCATTCTCCATTATAGCCTATGAGATTCATTAGAATGAATGGGCCCATATGGTAAGGGTTAGGGTTAGGGTTAGAGTTCAGGACACACTTATGTTCGGGTGAATATTGGGGTTGGGTTTAGGGTTGGGTAAGATGTATTTTTAATATCACACTGAATGGTATACTCTTGATGGGAAAAAAATTTGCATGTTTTTCCATTCTCCATTATAGCCTATGAGATTCATCAGAATGAATGGGCCCATATGGTAAGGGTTAGGGTTAGGGTTAAAGTTCAGGACACACTTATGTTCGGGTGAATATTGGGGTTGGGTTTAGGGTTGGGTAAGATGTATTTTTAATATCACACTGAATGGTACACTCTTGATGGGGAAAAATTTTGGATGTTTTTCCATTCTCCATTATAACCTATGAGATTCATTAGAATGAATGGGCCCATATGGTAAGGGTTAGGGTTAGGGTTAGAGTTCAGGACACACTTATGTTCGGGCGAATATTTGGGTTGGGTTTAGGGTTGGGTAAGATGTATTTTTAATATCACACTGAATGGTATACTCTTGATGGGAAAAAAATTTGGATGTTTTTCCATTCTCCATTATAGCCTATGAGATTCATTAGAATGAATGGGCCCATATGGTAAGGGTTAGGGTTAGGGTTAGAGTTCAGGACACACTTATGTTAGGGTGAATATTGGGGTTGGGTTTAGGGTTGGGTAAGATGTATTTTTAATATCACACTGAATGGTACACACTTGACGGGAAAATTTTTTGGATGTTTTTCCATTCTCCATCATAGCCTATGAGATTCATTAGAATGAATGGGCCCATATGGTAAGGGTTAGGGTTAGGGTTAGAGTTCAGGACACACTTATGTTCGGGTGAATATTGGGGTTGTGTTTAGGGTTGGGTAAGATGTATTTTTAATATCACACTGATGGTACACTCTTGATGGGGAAAAATTTTGGATGTTTTTCCATTCTCCATTATAGCCTATGAGATTCATTACAGTGAATGGTCCCATAGGGTTAGGCTTAGGGTTAGAGTTCAGGACACACTTATGTTCGGGTGAATATTGGGGTTGGGTTTAGGGTTGGGTAAGATGTATTTTTAATATCACACTGAATGGTACACTCTTGATGGGGAAAAATTTTGGATGTTTTTCCATTCTCCATTATAGCCTATGAGATTCATTACAGTGAATGGGCCCATATGGTAAGGGTTAGGGTTAGGGTTAGAGTTCAGGACACACTTATGTTCGGGTGAATATTGGGGTTGGGTTTAGGGTTGGGTAAGATGTATTTTTAATATCACACTGAATGGTATACTCTTGATGGGAAAAAAATTTGGATGTTTTTCCATTCTCCATTATAGCCTATCAGATTCATTAGAATGAATGGGCCCATATGCTAAGGGTTAGGGTTAGAGTTCAGGACACACTAATGTTTGGGTGAATATTGGGGTTGGGTTTAGGGTTGGGTAAGATGTATTTTTAATATCACACTGAATGGTACACTCTTGATGGGGAAAAATTTTGGATGTTTTTCCATTCTCCATTATAGCCTATGAGATTCATTACAGTGAATGGGCCCATATGGTAAGGGTTAGGGTTAGGGTTAGAGTTCAGGACACACTTATGTTCGGGTGAATATTGGGGTTGGGTTTAGGGTTGGGTAATATGTATTTTTAATATCACACTGAATGGTATACTCTTGATGGGAAAAAAATTTGCATGTTTTTCCATTCTCCATTATAGCCTATGAGATTCATCAGAATGAATGGGCCCATATGGTAAGGGTTAGGGTTAGGGTTAGAGTTCAGGACACACTTATGTTCGGGTGAATATTGGGGTTTTGTTTAGGGTTGGGTAAGATGTATTTTTAATATCACACTGAATGGTACACTCTTGATGGGGAAAAATTTTGGATGTTTTTCCATTCTCCATTATAACCTATGAGATTCATTAGAATGAATGGGCCCATATGGTAAGGGTTAGGGTTAGGGTTAGAGTTCAGGACACACTTATGTTCGGGTGAATATTTGGGTTGGGTTTAGGGTTGGGTAAGATGTATTTTTAATATCACACTGAATGGTATACTCTTGATGGGAAAAAAATTTGGATGTTTTTCCATTCTCCATTATAGCCTATGAGATTCATTAGAATGAATGGGCCCATATGGTAAGGGTTAGGGTTAGGGTTAGAGTTCAGGACACACTTATGTTAGGGTGAATATTGGGGTTGGGTTTAGGGTTGGGTAAGATGTATTTTTAATATCACACTGAATGGTACACACTTGACGGGAAAAATTTTTGGATGTTTTTCCATTCTCCATTATAGCCTATGAGATTCATTAGAATGAATGGGCCCATATGGTAAGGGTTAGGGTTAGGGTTAGAGTTCAGGACACACTTATGTTTGGGTGAATATTGGGGTTGGGTTTAGGGTTGGGTAAGTTGTATTTTTAATATCACAATGAATGGTACACTCTTGATGGGAAAAAAATTTGGATGTTTTTCCATTCTCCATTATAGCCTATGAGATTCATTAGAATGAATCGGCCCATATGGTAAGGGTTAGGGTTAGAGTTCAGGACACACTTACGTTCGGGTGAATATTGGGGTTGGGTTTAGGGTTGGGTAAGATGTATTTTTAATATCACACTGAATGGTATACTCTTGATGGAAAATTTTTTGGATGTTTTTCCATTCTCCATTATAGCCTATGAGATTCATTAGAATGAATGGGCCCATATGGTAAGGGTTAGGGTTAGGGTTAGAGTTCAGGACAAGCTTATGTTTGGGTGAATATTGGGGTTGGGTTTAGGGTTGGGTAAGATGTATTTTTAATATCACACTGAATGGTACACTCTTGATGGGGAAAAATTTTGGATGTTTTTCCATTCTCCATTATAGCCTATGAGATTCATTACAGTGAATGGGCCCATATGGTAAGGGTTAGGGTTAGGGTTAGAGTTCAGGACACACTTATGTTCGGGTGAATATTGGGGTTGGGTTTAGGGTTGGGTAAGATGTATTTTTAATATCACACTGAATGGTATACTCTTGATGGGAAAAAAATCTGGATGTTTTTCCATTCTCCATTATAGCCTATGGGATTCATTAGAATGAATGGGCCCATATGGTAAGGGTTAGGGTTAGGGTTAGACTTCAGGACACACTTATGTTTGGGTGAATATTGGGGTTGGGTTTAGGGTTGGGTAAGATGTATTTTTAATATCACACTGAATGGTACACTCTTGATGGGGAAAAATTTTGGATGTTTTTCCATTCTCCATTATAGCCTATGAGATTCATTAGAATGAATGGGCCCATATGGTAAGGGTTAGGGTTAGAGTTCAGGACACACTTATGTTGGGGTGAATTTTGGGGTTGGGTTTAGGGTTGGGTAAAATGTATTTTTAATATCACACTGAATGGTACACACTTGATGGGAAAAATTTTTGGATGTTTTTCCATTCTCCATTATAGCCTATGAGATTCATTAGAATGAATGGGCCCATATGGTAAGGGTTAGGGTTAGGGTTAGAGTTCAGGACACACTTATGTTTGGGTGAATATTGGGGTTGGGTTTAGGGTTGGGTAAGATGTATTTTTAATATCACACTGATGGTACACTCTTGATGGGGAAAAATTTTGGATGTTTTTCCATTCTCCATTATAGCCTATGAGATTCATTACAGTGAATGGTCCCATAGGGTTAGGCTTAGGGTTAGAGTTCAGGACACACTTATGTTCGGGTGAATATTGGGGTTGGGTTTAGGGTTGGGTAAGATGTATTTTTAATATCACACTGAATGGTATACTCTTGATGGGAAAAAAATTTGGATGTTTTTCCGTTCTCCATTATAGCCTATGGGATTCATTAGAATGAATGGGCCCATATGGTAAGGGTTAGGGTTAGGGTTAGAGTTCAGGACACACTAATGTTTGGGTGAATATTGGGGTTGGGTTTAGGGTTGGGTAAGATGTATTTTTAATATCACACTGAATGGTACACTCTTGATGGGGAAAAATTTTGGATGTTTTTCCATTCTCCATTATAGCCTATGAGATTCATTAGAATGAATGGGCCCATATGGTAAGGGTTAGGGTTAGGGTTAGACTTCAGGACACACTTATGTTCGGGTGAATATTGGGGTTGGGTTTAGGGTTGGGTAAGATGTATTTTTAATATCACACTGAATGGTATACTCTTGATGGGAAAAAAATTTGGATGTTTTTCCATTCTCCATTATAGCCTATGGGATTCATTAGAATGAATGGGCCCATATGGTAAGGGTTAGGGTTAGGGTTAGACTTCAGGACACACTTATGTTAGGGTGAATATTGGGGTTGGGTTTAGGGTTGGGTAAGATGTATTTTTAATATCACACTGAATGGTACACACTTGACGGGAAAAAATTTTGGATGTTTTTCCATTCTCCATTATAGCCTGTGAGATTCATTAGAATGAATGGGCCCATATGGTAAGGGTTAGGGTTAGGGTTAGAGTTCAGGACACACTTATGTTTGGGTGAATATTGGGGTTGGGTTTAGGGTTGGGTAAGTTGTATTTTTAATATCACACTGAATGGTACACTCTTGATGGGAAAAAATTTTGGATGTTTTTCCATTCTCCATTATAGCCTATGAGATTCATTACAGTGAATGGGCCCATATGGTAAGGGTTAGGGTTAGGGTTAGAGTTCAGGACACACTTATGTTCGGGTGAATATTGGGGTTGGGTTTAGGGTTGGGTAAGATGTATTTTTAATATCACACTGAATGGTATACTCTTGATGGGAAAAAAATTTGGATGTTTTTCCATTCTCCATTATAGCCTATCAGATTCATTAGAATGAATGGGCCCATATGCTAAGGGTTAGGGTTAGAGTTCAGGACACACTAATGTTTGGGTGAATATTGGGGTTGGGTTTAGGGTTGGGTAAGATGTATTTTTAATATCACACTGAATGGTACACTCTTGATGGGGAAAAATTTTGGATGTTTTTCCATTCTCCATTATAGCCTATGAGATTCATTAGAATGAATGGGCCCATATGGTAAGGGTTAGGGTTAGACTTCAGGACACACTTATGTTCGGGTGAATATTGGGGTTGGGTTTAGGGTTGGGTAAGATGTATTTTTAATATCACACTGAATGGTATACTCTTGATGGGAAAAAAATTTGGATGTTTTTCCATTCTCCATTATAGCCTATGGGATTCATTAGAATGAATGGGCCCATATGGTAAGGGTTAGGGTTAGGGTTAGACTTCAGGACACACTTATGTTAGGGTGAATATTGGGGTTGGGTTTAGGGTTGGGTAAGATGTATTTTTAATATCACACTGAATGGTACACACTTGACGGGAAAAATTTTTGGATGTTTTTCCATTCTCCATTATAGCCTATGAGATTCATTAGAATGAATGGGCCCATATGGTAAGGGTTAGGGTTAGGGTTAGAGTTCAGGACACACTTATGTTTGGGTGAATATTGGGGTTGGGTTTAGGGTTGGGTAAGTTGTATTTTTAATATCACACTGAATGGTACACTCTTGATGGGAAAAAAATTTGGATGTTTTTCCATTCTCCATTATAGCCTATGAGATTCATTAGAATGAATCGGCCCATATGGTAAGGGTTAGGGTTAGGGTTAGAGTTCAGGACACACTTACGTTCGGGTGAATATTTGGGTTGGGTTTAGGGTTGGGTAAGATGTATTTTTAATATCACACTGAATGGTATACTCTTGATGGGAAAAAAATTTGGATGTTTTTCCATTCTCCATTATAGCCTATGAGATTCATTAGAATGAATGGGCCCATATGGTAAGGGTTAGGGTTAGGGTTAGAGTTCAGGACACACTTATGTTAGGGTGAATATTGGGGTTGGGTTTAGGGTTGGGTAAGATGTATTTTTAATATCACACTGAATGGTACACACTTGACGGGAAAATTTTTTGGATGTTTTTCCATTCTCCATCATAGCCTATGAGATTCATTAGAATGAATGGGCCCATATGGTAAGGGTTAGGGTTAGGGTTAGAGTTCAGGACACACTTATGTTCGGGTGAATATTGGGGTTGTGTTTAGGGTTGGGTAAGATGTATTTTTAATATCACACTGATGGTACACTCTTGATGGGGAAAAATTTTGGATGTTTTTCCATTCTCCATTATAGCCTATGAGATTCATTACAGTGAATGGTCCCATAGGGTTAGGCTTAGGGTTAGAGTTCAGGACACACTTATGTTCGGGTGAATATTGGGGTTGGGTTTAGGGTTGGGTAAGATGTATTTTTAATATCACACTGAATGGTACACTCTTGATGGGGAAAAATTTTGGATGTTTTTCCATTCTCCATTATAGCCTATGAGATTCATTACAGTGAATGGGCCCATATGGTAAGGGTTAGGGTTAGGGTTAGAGTTCAGGACACACTTATGTTCGGGTGAATATTGGGGTTGGGTTTAGGGTTGGGTAAGATGTATTTTTAATATCACACTGAATGGTATACTCTTGATGGGAAAAAAATTTGGATGTTTTTCCATTCTCCATTATAGCCTATCAGATTCATTAGAATGAATGGGCCCATATGCTAAGGGTTAGGGTTAGAGTTCAGGACACACTAATGTTTGGGTGAATATTGGGGTTGGGTTTAGGGTTGGGTAAGATGTATTTTTAATATCACACTGAATGGTACACTCTTGATGGGGAAAAATTTTGGATGTTTTTCCATTCTCCATTATAGCCTATGAGATTCATTACAGTGAATGGGCCCATATGGTAAGGGTTAGGGTTAGGGTTAGAGTTCAGGACACACTTATGTTCGGGTGAATATTGGGGTTGGGTTTAGGGTTGGGTAATATGTATTTTTAATATCACACTGAATGGTATACTCTTGATGGGAAAAAAATTTGCATGTTTTTCCATTCTCCATTATAGCCTATGAGATTCATCAGAATGAATGGGCCCATATGGTAAGGGTTAGGGTTAGGGTTAGAGTTCAGGACACACTTATGTTCGGGTGAATATTGGGGTTTTGTTTAGGGTTGGGTAAGATGTATTTTTAATATCACACTGAATGGTACACTCTTGATGGGGAAAAATTTTGGATGTTTTTCCATTCTCCATTATAACCTATGAGATTCATTAGAATGAATGGGCCCATATGGTAAGGGTTAGGGTTAGGGTTAGAGTTCAGGACACACTTATGTTCGGGTGAATATTTGGGTTGGGTTTAGGGTTGGGTAAGATGTATTTTTAATATCACACTGAATGGTATACTCTTGATGGGAAAAAAATTTGGATGTTTTTCCATTCTCCATTATAGCCTATGAGATTCATTAGAATGAATGGGCCCATATGGTAAGGGTTAGGGTTAGGGTTAGAGTTCAGGACACACTTATGTTAGGGTGAATATTGGGGTTGGGTTTAGGGTTGGGTAAGATGTATTTTTAATATCACACTGAATGGTACACACTTGACGGGAAAAATTTTTGGATGTTTTTCCATTCTCCATTATAGCCTATGAGATTCATTAGAATGAATGGGCCCATATGGTAAGGGTTAGGGTTAGGGTTAGAGTTCAGGACACACTTATGTTTGGGTGAATATTGGGGTTGGGTTTAGGGTTGGGTAAGTTGTATTTTTAATATCACAATGAATGGTACACTCTTGATGGGAAAAAAATTTGGATGTTTTTCCATTCTCCATTATAGCCTATGAGATTCATTAGAATGAATCGGCCCATATGGTAAGGGTTAGGGTTAGAGTTCAGGACACACTTACGTTCGGGTGAATATTGGGGTTGGGTTTAGGGTTGGGTAAGATGTATTTTTAATATCACACTGAATGGTATACTCTTGATGGAAAATTTTTTGGATGTTTTTCCATTCTCCATTATAGCCTATGAGATTCATTAGAATGAATGGGCCCATATGGTAAGGGTTAGGGTTAGGGTTAGAGTTCAGGACAAGCTTATGTTTGGGTGAATATTGGGGTTGGGTTTAGGGTTGGGTAAGATGTATTTTTAATATCACACTGAATGGTACACTCTTGATGGGGAAAAATTTTGGATGTTTTTCCATTCTCCATTATAGCCTATGAGATTCATTACAGTGAATGGGCCCATATGGTAAGGGTTAGGGTTAGGGTTAGAGTTCAGGACACACTTATGTTCGGGTGAATATTGGGGTTGGGTTTAGGGTTGGGTAAGATGTATTTTTAATATCACACTGAATGGTATACTCTTGATGGGAAAAAAATCTGGATGTTTTTCCATTCTCCATTATAGCCTATGGGATTCATTAGAATGAATGGGCCCATATGGTAAGGGTTAGGGTTAGGGTTAGACTTCAGGACACACTTATGTTTGGGTGAATATTGGGGTTGGGTTTAGGGTTGGGTAAGATGTATTTTTAATATCACACTGAATGGTACACTCTTGATGGGGAAAAATTTTGGATGTTTTTCCATTCTCCATTATAGCCTATGAGATTCATTAGAATGAATGGGCCCATATGGTAAGGGTTAGGGTTAGAGTTCAGGACACACTTATGTTGGGGTGAATTTTGGGGTTGGGTTTAGGGTTGG
Source organism: Heteronotia binoei (assembly GCF_032191835.1). Lineage (NCBI taxonomy): Eukaryota > Metazoa > Chordata > Lepidosauria > Squamata > Gekkonidae > Heteronotia > Heteronotia binoei. Next base: position 72,880,148 of record NC_083231.1, read on the forward strand.
GTAAAATGTATTTTTAATATCACACTGAATGGTACACACTTGATGGGAAAAATTTTTGGATGTTTTTCCATTCTCCATTATAGCCTATGAGATTCATTAGAATGAATGGGCCCATATGGTAAGGGTTAGGGTTAGGGTTAGAGTTCAGGACACACTTATGTTTGGGTGAATATTGGGGTTGGGTTTAGGGTTGGGTAAGATGTATTTTTAATATCACACTGATGGTACACTCTTGATGGGGAAAAATTTTGGATGTTTTTCCATTCTCCATTATAGCCTATGAGATTCATTACAGTGAATGGTCCCATAGGGTTAGGCTTAGGGTTAGAGTTCAGGACACACTTATGTTCGGGTGAATATTGGGGTTGGGTTTAGGGTTGGGTAAGATGTATTTTTAATATCACACTGAATGGTATACTCTTGATGGGAAAAAAATTTGGATGTTTTTCCGTTCTCCATTATAGCCTATGGGATTCATTAGAATGAATGGGCCCATATGGTAAGGGTTAGGGTTAGGGTTAGAGTTCAGGACACACTAATGTTTGGGTGAATATTGGGGTTGGGTTTAGGGTTGGGTAAGATGTATTTTTAATATCACACTGAATGGTACACTCTTGATGGGGAAAAATTTTGGATGTTTTTCCATTCTCCATTATAGCCTATGAGATTCATTAGAATGAATGGGCCCATATGGTAAGGGTTAGGGTTAGGGTTAGACTTCAGGACACACTTATGTTCGGGTGAATATTGGGGTTGGGTTTAGGGTTGGGTAAGATGTATTTTTAATATCACACTGAATGGTATACTCTTGATGGGAAAAAAATTTGGATGTTTTTCCATTCTCCATTATAGCCTATGGGATTCATTAGAATGAATGGGCCCATATGGTAAGGGTTAGGGTTAGGGTTAGACTTCAGGACACACTTATGTTAGGGTGAATATTGGGGTTGGGTTTAGGGTTGGGTAAGATGTATTTTTAATATCACACTGAATGGTACACACTTGACGGGAAAAAATTTTGGATGTTTTTCCATTCTCCATTATAGCCTGTGAGATTCATTAGAATGAATGGGCCCATATGGTAAGGGTTAGGGTTAGGGTTAGAGTTCAGGACACACTTATGTTTGGGTGAATATTGGGGTTGGGTTTAGGGTTGGGTAAGTTGTATTTTTAATATCACACTGAATGGTACACTCTTGATGGGAAAAAATTTTGGATGTTTTTCCATTCTCCATTATAGCCTATGAGATTCATTACAGTGAATGGGCCCATATGGTAAGGGTTAGGGTTAGGGTTAGAGTTCAGGACACACTTATGTTCGGGTGAATATTGGGGTTGGGTTTAGGGTTGGGTAAGATGTATTTTTAATATCACACTGAATGGTATACTCTTGATGGGAAAAAAATTTGGATGTTTTTCCATTCTCCATTATAGCCTATCAGATTCATTAGAATGAATGGGCCCATATGCTAAGGGTTAGGGTTAGAGTTCAGGACACACTAATGTTTGGGTGAATATTGGGGTTGGGTTTAGGGTTGGGTAAGATGTATTTTTAATATCACACTGAATGGTACACTCTTGATGGGGAAAAATTTTGGATGTTTTTCCATTCTCCATTATAGCCTATGAGATTCATTAGAATGAATGGGCCCATATGGTAAGGGTTAGGGTTAGACTTCAGGACACACTTATGTTCGGGTGAATATTGGGGTTGGGTTTAGGGTTGGGTAAGATGTATTTTTAATATCACACTGAATGGTATACTCTTGATGGGAAAAAAATTTGGATGTTTTTCCATTCTCCATTATAGCCTATGGGATTCATTAGAATGAATGGGCCCATATGGTAAGGGTTAGGGTTAGGGTTAGACTTCAGGACACACTTATGTTAGGGTGAATATTGGGGTTGGGTTTAGGGTTGGGTAAGATGTATTTTTAATATCACACTGAATGGTACACACTTGACGGGAAAAATTTTTGGATGTTTTTCCATTCTCCATTATAGCCTATGAGATTCATTAGAATGAATGGGCCCATATGGTAAGGGTTAGGGTTAGGGTTAGAGTTCAGGACACACTTATGTTTGGGTGAATATTGGGGTTGGGTTTAGGGTTGGGTAAGTTGTATTTTTAATATCACACTGAATGGTACACTCTTGATGGGAAAAAAATTTGGATGTTTTTCCATTCTCCATTATAGCCTATGAGATTCATTAGAATGAATCGGCCCATATGGTAAGGGTTAGGGTTAGGGTTAGAGTTCAGGACACACTTACGTTCGGGTGAATATTGGGGTTGGGTTTAGGGTTGGGTAAGATGTATTTTTAATATCACACTGAATGGTATACTCTTGATGGGAAATTTTTTGGATGTTTTTCCATTCTCCATTATAGCCTATGAGATTCATTAGAATGAATGGGCCCATATGGTAAGGGTTAGGGTTAGAGTTCAGGACAAGCTTATGTTTGGGTGAATATTGGGGTTGGGTTTAGGGTTGGGTAAGATGTATTTTTCATATCACACTGAATGGTAAAATTTGATGGGGAAAAATTTTGGATGTTTTTCCATTCTCCATTATAGCCTATGAGATTCATTACAGTGAATGGGCCCATATGGTAAGGGTTAGGGTTAGGGTTAGAGTTCAGGACACACTTATGTTCGGGTGAATATTGGGGTTGGGTTTAGGGTTGGGTAAGATGTATTTTTAATATCACACTGAATGGTATACTCTTGATGGGAAAAAAATCTGGATGTTTTTCCATTCTCCATTATAGCCTATGGGATTCATTAGAATGAATGGGCCCATATGGTAAGGGTTAGGGTTAGGGTTAGACTTCAGGACACACTTATGTTTGGGTGAATATTGGGGTTGGGTTTAGGGTTGGGTAAGATGTATTTTTAATATCACACTGAATGGTACACTCTTGATGGGGAAAAATTTTGGATGTTTTTCCATTCTCCATTATAGCCTATGAGATTCATTAGAATGAATGGGCCCATATGGTAAGGGTTAGGGTTAGAGTTCAGGACACACTTATGTTGGGGTGAATTTTGGGGTTGGGTTTAGGGTTGGGTAAAATGTATTTTTAATATCACACTGAATGGTACACACTTGATGGGAAAAAATTTTGGATGTTTTTCCATTCTCCATTATAGCCTATGAGATTCATTAGAATGAATGGGCCCATATGGTAAGGGTTAGGGTTAGGGTTAGAGTTCAGGACACACTTATGTTTGGGTGAATATTGGGGTTGGGTTTAGGGTTGGGTAAGATGTATTTTTAATATCACACTGATGGTACACTCTTGATGGGGAAAAATTTTGGATGTTTTTCCATTCTCCATTATAGCCTATGAGATTCATTACAGTGAATGGTCCCATAGGGTTAGGCTTAGGGTTAGAGTTCAGGACACACTTATGTTCGGGTGAATATTGGGGTTGGGTTTAGGGTTGGGTAAGATGTATTTTTAATATCACACTGAATGGTACACTCTTGATGGGGAAAAATTTTGGATGTTTTTCCATTCTCCATTATAGCCTATGAGATTCATTACAGTGAATGGGCCCATATGGTAAGGGTTAGGGTTAGGGTTAGAGTTCAGGACACACTTACGTTCGGGTGAATATTGGGGTTGGGTTTAGGGTTGGGTAAGATGTATTTTTAATATCACACTGAATGGTATACTCTTGATGGAAAATTTTTTGGATGTTTTTCCATTCTCCATTATAGCCTATGAGATTCATTAGAATGAATGGGCCCATATGGTAAGGGTTAGGGTTAGGGTTAGAGTTCAGGACAAGCTTATGTTTGGGTGAATATTGGGGTTGGGTTTAGGGTTGGGTAAGATGTATTTTTAATATCACACTGAATGGTACACTCTTGATGGGGAAAAATTTTGGATGTTTTTCCATTCTCCATTATAGCCTATGAGATTCATTACAGTGAATGGGCCCATATGGTAAGGGTTAGGGTTAGGGTTAGAGTTCAGGACACACTTATGTTCGGGTGAATATTGGGGTTGGGTTTAGGGTTGGGTAAGATGTATTTTTAATATCACACTGAATGGTATACTCTTGATGGGAAAAAAATTTGGATGTTTTTCCATTCTCCATTATAGCCTATGGGATTCATTAGAATGAATGGGCCCATATGGTAAGGGTTAGGGTTAGGGTTAGACTTCAGGACACACTTATGTTTGGGTGAATATTGGGCTTGGGTTTAGGGTTGGGTAAGATGTATTTTTAATATCACACTGAATGGTACACTCTTGATGGGGAAAAATTTTGGATGTTTTTCCATTCTCCATTATAGCCTATGAGATTCATTAGAATGAATGGGCCCATATGGTAAGGGTTAGGGTTAGAGTTCAGGACACACTTATGTTGGGGTGAATTTTGGGGTTGGGTAAAATGTATTTTTAATATCACACTGAATGGTACACACTTGATGGGAAAAATTTTTGGATGTTTTTCCATTCTCCATTATAGCCTATGAGATTCATTAGAATGAATGGGCCCATATGGTAAGGGTTAGGGTTAGGGTTAGAGTTCAGGACACACTTATGTTTGGGTGAATATTGGGGTTGGGTTTAGGGTTGGGTAAGATGTATTTTTAATATCACACTGATGGTACAGTCTTGATGGGGAAAAATTTTGGATGTTTTTCCATTCTCCATTATAGCCTATGAGATTCATTACAGTGAATGGTCCCATAGGGTTAGGCTTAGGGTTAGAGTTCAGGACACACTTATGTTCGGGTGAATATTGGGGTTGGGTTTAGGGTTGGGTAAGATGTATTTTTAATATCACACTGAATGGTATACTCTTGATGGGAAAAAAATTTGGATGTTTTTCCGTTCTCCATTATAGCCTATGGGATTCATTAGAATGAATGGGCCCATATGGTAAGGGTTAGGGTTAGGGTTAGACTTCAGGACACACTTATGTCTGGGTGAATATTGGGGTTGGGTTTAGGGTTGGGTAAGATGTATTTTTAATATCACACTGAATGGTACACTCTTGATGGGGAAAAATTTTGGATGTTTTTCCATTCTCCATTATAGCCTATGAGATTCATTACAGTGAATGGGCCCATATGGTAAGGGTTAGGGTTAGGGTTAGAGTTCAGGACACACTTATGTTCGGGTGAATATTGGGGTTGGGTTTAGGGTTGGGTAAGATGTATTTTTAATATCACACTGAATGGTATACTCTTGATGGGAAAAAAATTTGGATGTTTTTCCATTCTCCATTATAGCCTATCAGATTCATTAGAATGAATGGGCCCATATGCTAAGGGTTAGGGTTAGAGTTCAGGACACACTAATGTTTGGGTGAATATTGGGGTTGGGTTTAGGGTTGGGTAATATGTATTTTTAATATCACACTGAATGGTACACTCTTGATGGGGAAAAATTTTGGATGTTTTTCCATTCTCCATTATAGCCTATGAGATTCATTACAGTGAATGGGCCCATATGGTAAGGGTTAGGGTTAGGGTTAGAGTTCAGGACACACTTATGTTCGGGTGAATATTGGGGTTGGGTTTAGGGTTGGGTAAGATGTATTTTTAATATCACACTGAATGGTACACTCTTGATGGGGAAAAATTTTGGATGTTTTTCCATTCTCCATTATAACCTATGAGATTCATTAGAATGAATGGGCCCATATGGTAAGGGTTAGGGTTAGGGTTAGGGTTAGACTTCAGGACACACTTATGTCTGGGTGAATATTGGGGTTGGGTTTAGGGTTGGGTAAGATGTATTTTTAATATCACACTGAATGGTACACTCTTGATGGGGAAAAATTTTGGATGTTTTTCCATTCTCCATTATAACCTATGAGATTCATTAGAATGAATGGGCCCATATGGTAAGGGTTAGGGTTAGGGTTAGAGTTCAGGACACACTTATGTTCGGGTGAATATTGGGGTTGGGTTTAGGGTTGGGTAAGATGTATTTTTAATATCACACTGAATGGTATACTCTTGATGGGAAAAAAATTTGGATGTTTTTCCATTCTCCATTATAGCCTATGGGATTCATTAGAATGAATGGGCCCATATGGTAAGGGTTAGGGTTAGGGTTAGACTTCAGGACACACTTATGTTTGGGTGAATATTGGGCTTGGGTTTAGGGTTGGGTAAGATGTATTTTTAATATCACACTGAATGGTACACTCTTGATGGGGAAAAATTTTGGATGTTTTTCCATTCTCCATTATAGCCTATGAGATTCATTAGAATGAATGGGCCCATATGGTAAGGGTTAGGGTTAGAGTTCAGGACACACTTATGTTGGGGTGAATTTTGGGGTTGGGTAAAATGTATTTTTAATATCACACTGAATGGTACACACTTGATGGGAAAAAATTTTGGATGTTTTTCCATTCTCCATTATAGCCTATGAGATTCATTAGAATGAATGGGCCCATATGGTAAGGGTTAGGGTTAGGGTTAGAGTTCAGGACACACTTATGTTTGGGTGAATATTGGGGTTGGGTTTAGGGTTGGGTAAGATGTATTTTTAATATCACACTGATGGTACAGTCTTGATGGGGAAAAATTTTGGATGTTTTTCCATTCTCCATTATAGCCTATGAGATTCATTACAGTGAATGGTCCCATAGGGTTAGGCTTAGGGTTAGAGTTCAGGACACACTTATGTTCGGGTGAATATTGGGGTTGGGTTTAGGGTTGGGTAAGATGTATTTTTAATATCACACTGAATGGTATACTCTTGATGGGAAAAAAATTTGGATGTTTTTCCGTTCTCCATTATAGCCTATGGGATTCATTAGAATGAATGGGCCCATATGGTAAGGGTTAGGGTTAGGGTTAGACTTCAGGACACACTTATGTCTGGGTGAATATTGGGGTTGGGTTTAGGGTTGGGTAAGATGTATTTTTAATATCACACTGAATGGTACACTCTTGATGGGGAAAAATTTTGGATGTTTTTCCATTCTCCATTATAGCCTATGAGATTCATTACAGTGAATGGGCCCATAGGGTAAGGGTTAGGGTTAGGGTTAGAGTTCAGGACACACTTATGTTCGGGTGAATATTGGGGTTGGGTTTAGGGTTGGGAAAGATGTATTTTTAATATCACACTGAATGGTATACTCTTGATGGGAAAAAAATTTGGATGTTTTTCCATTCTCCATTATAGCCTATCAGATTCATTAGAATGAATGGGCCCATATGCTAAGGGTTAGGGTTAGAGTTCAGGACACACTAATGTTTGGGTGAATATTGGGGTTGGGTTTAGGGTTGGGTAAGTTGTATTTTTAATATCACACTGAATGGTATACTCTTGATGGGAAAAAAATTTGGATGTTTTTCCATTCTCCATTATAGCCTATAAGATTCATTAGAATGAATGGGCCCATATGGTAAGGGTTAGGGTTAGGGTTAGAGTTCAGGACACACTTACGTTCGGGTGAATATTGGGGTTGGGTTTAGGGTTGTTTAAGATGTATTTTTAATATCACACTGAATGGTATACTCTTGATGCGAAAAAATTTTGGATGTTTTTCCATTCTCCATTATAGCCTATGAGATTCATTACAGTGAATGGGCCCATATGGTAAGGGTTAGGGTTAGAGTTCAGGACACACTTATGTTCGGGTGAATATTGGGGTTGGGTTTAGGGTTGGGTAAGATGTATTTTTAATATCACACTGAATGGTACACTCTTGATGGGGAAAAATTTTGGATGTTTTTCCATTCTCCATTATAGCCTATGAGATTCATTAGAATGAATGGGCCCATATGGTAAGGGTTAGGGTTAGGGTTAGAGTTCAGGACACACTTATGTTCGGGTGAATATTGGGGTTGGGTTTAGGGTTGGGTAAGATGTATTTTTAATATCACACTGAATGGTATACTCTTGATGGGAAAAAAATTTGGATGTTTTTCCATTCTCCATTATAGCCTATGAGATTCATTAGAATGAATGGGCCCATATGCTAAGGGTTAGGGTTAGAGTTCAGGACACACTTATGTTTGGGTGAATATTGGGGTTGGGTTTAGGGTTGGGTAAGATGTATTTTTAATATCACACTGAATGGTACACTCTTGATGGAGAAAAATTTTGGATGTTTTTCCATTCTCCATTATAGCCTATGAGATTCATTACAGTGAATGGGCCCATATGGTAAGGGTTTGGGTTAGGGTTAGAGTTCAGGACACACTTATGTTCGGGTGAATATTGGGGTTGGGTTTAGGGTTGGGTAAGATGTATTTTTAATATCACACTGAATGGTATACTCTTGATGGGAAAAAATTTTGGATGTTTTTCCATTCTCCATTATAGCCTATGAGATTCATTAGAATGAATGGGCCCATATGGTAAGGGTTAGGGTTAGGGTTAGAGTTCAGGACACACTTATGTTTGGGTGAATATTGGGGTTGGGTTTAGGGTTGGGTAAGATGTATTTTTAATATCACACTGATGGTACAGTCTTCATGGGGAAAAATTTTGGATGTTTTTCCATTCTCCATTATAGCCTATGAGATTCATTACAGTGAATGGTCCCATATGGTAAGGGTTAGGGTTAGGGTTAGAGTTCAGGACACACTTATGTTCGGGTGAATATTGGGGTTGGGTTTAGGGTTGGGTAAGATGTATTTTTAATATCACACTGAATGGTATACTCTTGATGGGAAAAAAATTTGGATGTTTTTCCATTCTCCATTATAGCCTATCAGATTCATTAGAATGAATGGGCCCATATGCTAAGGGTTAGGGTTAGAGTTCAGGACACACTAATGTTTGGGTGAATATTGGGGTTGGGTTTAGGGTTGGGTAATATGTATTTTTAATATCACACTGAATGGTACACTCTTGATGGGGAAAAATTTTGGATGTTTTTCCATTCTCCATTATAGCCTATGAGATTCATTACAGTGAATGGGCCCATATGGTAAGGGTTAGGGTTAGGGTTAGAGTTCAGGACACACTTATGTTCGGGTGAATATTGGGGTTGGGTTTAGGGTTGGGTAAGATGTATTTTTAATATCACACTGAATGGTACACTCTTGATGGGGAAAAATTTTGGATGTTTTTCCATTCTCCATTATAACCTATGAGATTCATTAGAATGAATGGGCCCATATGGTAAGGGTTAGGGTTAGGGTTAGAGTTCAGGACACACTTATGTTCGGGTGAATATTTGGGTTGGGTTTAGGGTTGGGTAAGATGTATTTTTAATATCACACTGAATGGTATACTCTTGATGGGAAAAAAATTTGGATGTTTTTCCATTCTCCATTATAGCCTATGAGATTCATTAGAATGAATGGGCCCATATGGTAAGGGTTAGGGTTAGGGTTAGAGTTCAGGACACACTTATGTTTGGGTGAATATTGGTGTTGGGTTTAGGGTTGGGTAAGATGTATTTTTAATATCACACTGAATAGTACACTCTTGATGTGAAAATTTTTGGATGTTTTTCCATTCTCCATTATAGCCTATGAGATTCATTAGAATGAATGGGCCCATATGGTAAGGGTTAGGGTTAGGGTTAGAGTTCAGGACACACTTATGTTTGGGTGAATATTGGGGTTGGGTTTAGGGTTGGGTAAGATGTATTTTTAATATCACACTGAATGGTACACTCTTGATGGGGAAAAATTTTGGATGTTTTTCCATTCTCCATTATAGCCTATGAGATTCATTACAATGAATGGTCCCATAGGGTTAGGCTTAGGGTTAGAGTTCAGGACACACTTATGTTCGGGTGAATATTGGGGTTGGGTTTAGGGTTGGGTAAGATGTATTTTTAATATCACACTGAATGGTATACTCTTGATGGGAAAAATTTTGGATGTTTTTCCATTCTCCATTATAGCCTATGAGATTCATTAGAATGAATGGGCCCATATGGTAAGGGTTAGGGTTAGAGTTCAGGACACACTTATGTTCGGGTGAATATTGGGGTTGGGTTTAGGGTTGGGTAAGTTGTATTTTTAATATCACACTGAATGGTATACTCTTGATGGGAAAAAAATTTGGATGTTTTTCCATTCTCCATTATAGCCTATAAGATTCATTAGAATGAATGGGCCCATATGGTAAGGGTTAGGGTTAGGGTTAGAGTTCAGGACACACTTACGTTCGGGTGAATATTGGGGTTGGGTTTAGGGTTGTTTAAGATGTATTTTTAATATCACACTGAATGGTATACTCTTGATGCGAAAATTTTTTGGATGTTTTTCCATTCTCCATTATAGCCTATGAGATTCATTACAGTGAATGGGCCCATATGGTAAGGGTTAGGGTTAGAGTTCAGGACACACTTATGTTCGGGTGAATATTGGGGTTGGGTTTAGGGTTGGGTAAGATGTATTTTTAATATCACACTGAATGGTACACTCTTGATGGGGAAAAATTTTGGATGTTTTTTCCATTCTCCATTATAGCCTATGAGATTCATTAGAATGAATGGGCCCATATGGTAAGGGTTAGGGTTAGGGTTAGAGTTCAGGACACACTTATGTTCGGGTGAATATTGGGGTTGGGTTTAGGGTTGGGTAAGATGTATTTTTAATATCACACTGAATGGTATACTCTTGATGGGAAAAAAAATTTGGATGTTTTTCCATTCTCCATTATAGCCTATGAGATTCATTAGAATGAATGGGCCCATATGCTAAGGGTTAGGGTTAGAGTTCAGGACACACTTATGTTTGGGTGAATATTGGGGTTGGGTTTAGGGTTGGGTAAGATGTATTTTTAATATCACACTGAATGGTACACTCTTGATGGAGAAAAATTTTGGATGTTTTTCCATTCTCCATTATAGCCTATGAGATTCATTACAGTGAATGGGCCCATATGGTAAGGGTTTGGGTTAGGGTTAGAGTTTAGGACACACTTATGTTCGGGTGAATATTGGGGTTGGGTTTAGGGTTGGGTAAGATGTATTTTTAATATCACACTGAATGGTATACTCTTGATGGGAAAAAAATTTGGATGTTTTTCCATTCTCCATTATAGCCTATGAGATTCATTAGAATGAATGGGCCCATATGGTAAGGGTTAGGGTTAGGGTTAGAGTTCAGGACACACTTATGTTCGGGTGAATATTGGGGTTGGGTTTAGGGTTGGGTAAGATGTATTTTTAATATCACACTGAATGGTACACTCTTGATGGGGAAAAATTTTGGATGTTTTTCCATTCTCCATTATAACCTATGAGATTCATTACAGTGAATGGTCCCATAGGGTTAGGCTTAGGGTTAGAGTTCAGGACACACTTATGTTCGGGTGAATATTGGGGTTGGGTTTAGGGTTGGGTAAGATGTATTTTTAATATCACACTGAATGGTACACTCTTGATGGGGAAAAATTTTGGATGTTTTTCCATTCTCCATTATAACCTATGAGATTCATTAGAATGAATGGGCCCATATGGTAAGGGTTAGGGTTAGGGTTAGAGTTCAGGACACACTTATGTTCGGGTGAATATTGGGGTTGGGTTTAGGGTTGGGTAAGATGTATTTTTAATATCACACTGAATGGTATACTCTTGATGGGAAAAAAATTTGGATGTTTTTCCATTCTCCATTATAGCCTATGAGATTCATTAGAATGAATGGGACAATATGCTAAGGGTTAGGGTTAGAGTTCAGGACACACTTATGTTTGGGTGAATATTGGGGTTGGGTTTAGGGTTGGGTAAGATGTATTTTTAATATCACACTGAATGGTACACTCTTGATGGAGAAAAATTTTGGATGTTTTTCCATTCTCCATTATAGCCTATGAGATTCATTACAGTGAATGGGCCCATATGGTAAGGGTTAGGGTTAGGGTTAGAGTTCAGGACACACTTATGTTCGGGTGAATATTGGGGTTGGGTTTAGGGTTGGGTAAGATGTATTTTTAATATCACACTGAATGGTATACTCTTGATGGGAAAAAAATTTGGATGTTTTTCCATTCTCCATTATAGCCTATGAGATTCATTAGAATGAATGGGCCCATATGGTAAGGGTTAGGGTTAGGGTTAGAGTTCAGGACACACTTATGTTTGGGTGAATATTGGGGTTGTGTTTAGGGTTGGGTAAGATGTATTTTTAATATCACACTGAATGGTACACTCTTGATGGGGAAAAATTTTGGATGTTTTTCCATTCTCCATTATAGCCTATGAGATTCATTACAGTGAATGGTCCCATAGGGTTAGGCTTAGGGTTAGAGTTCAGGACACACTTATGTTCGGGTGAATATTGGGGTTGGGTTTAGGGTTGGGTAAGATGTATTTTTAATATCACACTGAATGGTATACTCTTGATGGGAAAAATTTTGGATGTTTTTCCATTCTCCATTATAGCCTATGAGATTCATTAGAAAGAATGGGCCCATATGGTAAGGGTTAGGGTTAGGGTTAGAGTTCAGGACACACTTATGTTTGGGTGAATATTGGGGTTGGGTTTAGGGCTGGGTAAGATGTATTGTTAATATCACACTGAATGGTACACCCTTGATGGGGAAAAATTTTGGATGTTTTTCCATTCTGCATTATAGCCTATGAGATTCATTACAGTGAATGGGCCCATATGGTAAGGGTTAGGGTTAGGGTTAGAGTTCAGGACACACTTATGTTCGGGTGAATATTGGGGTTGGGTTTAGGGTTGGGTAAGATGTATTTTTAATATCACACTGAATGGTATACTCTTGATGGGAAAAAAATTTGGATGTTTTTCCATTCTCCATTATAGCCTATGAGATTCATTAGAATGAATGGGCCCATATGGTAAGGGTTAGGGTTAGGGTTAGAGTTCAGGACACACTTATGTTCGGGTGAATATTGGGGTTGGGTTTAGGGTTGGGTAAGATGTATTTTTAATATCACACTGAATGGTACACTCTTGATGGGGAAAAATTTTGGATGTTTTTCCATTCTCCATTATAGCCTATGAGATTCATTACAGTGAATGGGCCCATATGGTAAGGGTTAGGGTTAGGGTTAGAGTTCAGGACACACTTATGTTTGGGTGAATATTGGGGTTGGGTTTAGGGTTGGGTAAGATGTATTTTTAATATCACACTGAATGGTACACTCTTGATGGGGAAAAATTTTGGATGTTTTTCCATTCTCCATTATAGCCTATGAGATTCATTACAGTGAATGGTCCCATAGGGTTAGGCTTAGGGTTAGAGTTCAGGACACACTTATGTTCGGGTGAATATTGGGGTTGGGTTTAGGGTTGGGTAAGATGTATTTTTAATATCACACTGAATGGTATACTCTTGATGGGAAAAATTTTGGATGTTTTTCCATTCTCCATTATAGCCTATGAGATTCATTAGACTGAATGGGCCCATATGGTAAGGGTTAGGGTTAGGGTTAGAGTTCAGGACACACTTATGTTTGGGTGAATATTGGGGTTGGGTTTAGGGCTGGGTAAGATGTATTGTTAATATCACACTGAATGGTACACCCTTGATGGGGAAAAATTTTGGATGTTTTTCCATTCTGCATTATAGCCTATGAGATTCATTACAGTGAATGGGCCCATATGTTAAGGGTTAGGGTTAGGGTTAGAGTTCAGGACACACTTATGTTCGGGTGAATATTGGGGTTGGGTTTAGGGTTGGGTAAGATGTATTTTTAATATCACACTGAATGGTATACTCTTGATGGGAAAAAAATTTGGATTTTTTTCCATTCTCCATTATAGCCTATGAGATTCATTAGAATGAATGGGCCCATATGGTAAGGGTTAGGGTTAGGGTTAGAGTTCAGGACACACTTATGTTCGGGTGAATATTGGGGTTGGGTTTAGGGTTCGGTAAGATGTAATTTTAATATCACACTGAATAGTACACTCTTGATGGGAAAAATTTTGGATGTTTTTCCATTCTCCATTATAGCCTATGAGATTCATTAGAATGAATGGGCCCATATGGTAAGGGTTAGGGTTAGGGTTAGAGTTCAGGACACACTTATGTTTGGGTGAATATTGGGGTTGGGTTTAGTGTTGGGTAAGATGTATTTTTAATATCACACTGAATGGTATACTCTTGATGCGAAAAAATTTTGGATGTTTTTCCATTCTCCATTATAGCCTATGAGATTCATTACAGTGAATGGGCCCATATGGTAAGGGTTAGGGTTAGGGTTAGAGTTCAGGACACACTTATGTTCGGGTGAATATTGGGGTTGGGTTTAGGGTTGGGTAAGATGTATTTTTAATATCACACTGAATGGTATACTCTTGATGGGAAAAAAATTTGGATGTTTTTCCATTCTCCATTATAGCCTATGGGATTCATTAGAATGAATGGGCCCATATGGTAAGGGTTAGGGTTAGGGTTAGACTTCAGGACACACTTATGTTTGGGTGAATATTGGGGTTGGGTTTAGGGTTGGGTAAGATGTATTTTTAATATCACACTGAATGGTACACACTTGATGGGAAAAAAAATTGGATGTTTTTCCATTCTCCATTATAGCCTATGAGATTCATTAGAATGAATGGGCCCATATGGTAAGGGTTAGGGTTAGGGTTAGAGTTCAGGACACACTTATGTTCGGGTGAATATTGGGGTTGGGTTTAGGGTTGGGTAAGTTGTATTTTTAATATCACACTGAATAGTACACTCTTGATGGGAAAAAAATTTGGATGTTTTTCCATTCTCCATTATAGCCTATGAGATTCATTAGAATGAATGGGCCCATATGGTAAGGGTTAGGGTTAGGGTTAGGGTTAGAGTTCAGGACACACTTACGTTCGGGTGAATATTGGGGTTGGGTTTAGGGTTGGGTAAGATGTATTTTTAATATCACACTGAATGGTATACTCTTGATGCGAAAATTTTTTGGATGTTTATCCATTCTCCATTATAGCCTATGAGATTCATTAGAATGAATGGGCCCTTATGGTAAGGGTTAGGGTTAGGGTTAGAGTTCAGGACACACTTATGTTTGGGTGAATATTGGGGTTGGGTTTAGGGTTGGGTAAGATGTATTGTTAATATCACACTGAATGGTACACCCTTGATGGGGAAAAATTTTGGATGTTTTTCCATTCTCCATTATAGCCTATGAGATTCATTAATAGTGAATGGGCCCATATGGGAAGGGTTAGGGTTAGGGTTAGAGTTCAGGACACACTTATGTTGGGGTGAATTTTGGGGTTGGGTTTAGGGTTGGGTAAAATGTATTTTTAATATCACACTGAATGGTACACACTTGAAGGGAAAAAATTTTGGATGTTTTTCCATTCTCCATTATAGCCTATGAGATTCATTAGAATGAATGGGCCCATATGGTAAGGGTTAGGGTTAGGGTTAGAGTTCAGGACACACTTATGTTGGGGTGAATTTTGGGGTTGGGTTTAGGGTTGGGTAAAATGTATTTTTAATATCACACTGAATGGTACACACTTGAAGGGAAAAAATTTTGGATGTTTTTCCATTCTCCATTATAGCCTATGAGATTCATTAGAATGAATGGGCCCATATGGTAAGGGTTAGGGTTAGGGTTAGAGTTCAGGACACACTTATGTTCGGGTGAATATTGGGGTTGGGTTTAGGGTTGGGTAAGATGTATTTTTAATATCACACTGAATGGTATACTCTTGATGGGAAAAAAATTTGGATGTTTTTCCATTCTCCATTATAGCCTATGGGATTCATTAGAATGAATGGGTCCATATGGTAAGGGTTAGGGTTAGGGTTAGAGTTCAGGACACACTTATGTTCGGGTGAATATTGGGGTTGGGTTTAGGGTTGGGTAAGATGTATTTTTAATATCACACTGAATGGTACACTCTTGATGGGGAAAAATTTTGGATGTTTTTCCATTCTCCATTATAGCCTATGAGATTCATTACAGTGAATGGGCCCATATGGTAAGGGTTAGGGTTAGGGTTAGAGTTCAGGACACAGTTATGTTCGGGTGAATATTTGGGTTGGGTTTAGGGTTGGGTAAGATGTATTTTTAATATCACACTGAATGGTATACTCTTGATGGGAAAAAAATTTGGATGTTTTTCCATTCTCCATTATAGCCTATGAGATTCATTAGAATGAATGGGCCCATATGGTAAGGGTTAGGGTTAGGGTTAGAGTTCAGGACACAGTTATGTTTGGGTGAATATTGGGGTTGGGTTTAGGGTTGGGTAAGATGTATTTTTAATATCACACTGAATGGTACACTCTTGATGGGGAAAAATTTTGGATGTTTTTCCATTCTCCATTATAGCCTATGAGATTCATTACAGTGAATGGTCCCATAGGGTTAGGCTTAGGGTTAGAGTTCAGGACACACTTATGTTCGGGTGAATATTGGGGTTGGGTTTAGGGTTGGGTAAGATGTATTTTTAATATCACACTGAATGGTATACTCTTGATGGGAAAAATTTTGGATGTTTTTCCATTCTCCATTATAGCCTATGGGATTCATTAGAATGAATGGGCCCATATTGTAAGGGTTAGGGTTAGGGTTAGAGTTCAGGACACACTTATGTTTGGGTGAATATTGGGGTTGGGTTTAGGGCTGGGTAAGATGTATTGTTAATATCACACTGAATGGTACACCCTTGATGGGGAAAAATTTTGGATGTTTTTCCATTCTGCATTATAGCCTATGAGATTCATTACAGTGAATGGGCCCATATGGTAAGGGTTAGGGTTAGGGTTAGAGTTCAGGACACACTTATGTTCGGGTGAATATTGGGGTTGGGTTTAGGGTTGGGTAAGATGTATTTTTAATATCACACTGAACGGTATACTCTTGATGGGAAAAAAATTTGGATGTTTTTCCATTCTCCATTATAGCCTATGGGATTCATTAGAATGAATGGGCCCATATGGTAAGGGTTAGGGTTAGGGTTAGACTTCAGGACACACTTATGTTTGGGTGAATATTGGGGTTGGGTTTAGGGTTGGGTAAGATGTATTTTTAATATCACACTGAATGGTACACACTTGATGGGAAAAAAATTTGGATGTTTTTCCATTCTCCATTATAGCCTATGAGATTCATTAGAATGAATGGGCCCATATGGTAAGGGTTAGGGTTAGGGTTAGAGTTCAGGACACACTTACGTTCGGGTGAATATTGGGGTTGGGTTTAGGGTTGGGTAAGATGTATTTTTAATATCACACTTAATGGTATACTCTTGATGCGAAATTTTTTTGGATGTTTTTCCATTCTCCATTATAGCCTATGAGATTCATTAGAATGAATGGGCCCATATGGTAAGGGTTAGGGTTAGGGTTAGAGTTCAGGACACACTTATGTTTGGGAGAATATTGGGGTTGGGTTTAGGGTTGGGTAAGATGTATTGTTAATATCACACTGAATGGTACACCCTTGATGGGGAAAAATTTTGGATGTTTTTCCATTCTCCATTATAGCCTATGAGATTCATTAATAGTGAATGGGCCCATATGGGAAGGGTTAGGGTTAGGGTTAGAGTTCAGGACACACTTATGTTCGGGTGAATATTGGGGTTGGGTTTAGGGTTGGATAAGATGTATTTTTAATATCACACTGAATGGTATACTCTTGATGGGAAAAAAATTTGGATGTTTTTCGATTCTCCATTATAGCCTATGAGATTCATTAGAATGAATGGGCGCATATGGTAAGGGTTAGGGTTAGGGTTAGAGTTCAGGACACACTTATGTTCGGGTGAATATTGGGGTTGGGTTTAGGGTTGGGTAAGATGTATTTTTAATATCACACTGAATAGTACACTCTTGATGGGAAAAATTTTGGATGTTTTTCCATTCTCCATTATAGCCCATGAGATTCATTAGAATGAATGGGCCCATATGGTAAGGGTTAGGGTTAGGGTTAGAGTTCAGGACACACTTATGTTTGGGTGAATATTGGGGTTGGGTTTAGGGTTGGGTAAGATGTATTTTTAATATCACACTGAATGGTATACTCTTGATGCGAAAATTTTTTGGATGTTTTTCCATTCTCCATTATAGCCTATGAGATTCATTACAGTGAATGGGCCCATATGGTAAGGGTTAGGGTTAGGGTTAGAGTTCAGGACACACTTATGTTCGGGTGAATATTGGGGTTGGGTTTAGGGTTGGGTAAGATGTATTTTTAATATCACTCTGAATGGTATACTCTTGATGGGAAAAAAATTTGGATGTTGTTCCATTCTCCATTATAGCCTATGGGATTCATTAGAATGAATGGGCCCATATGGTAAGGGTTAGGGTTAGGGTTAGACTTCAGGACACACTTATGTTTGGGTGAATATTGGGGTTGGGTTTAGGGTTGGGTAAGATGTATTTTTAATATCACACTGAATGGTACACTCTTGATGGGGAAAAATTTTGGATGTTTTTCCATTCTCCATTGTAGCCTATGAAATTCATTAGAATGAATGGGCCCATATGGTAAGGGTTAGGGTTAGGGTTAGAGTTCAGGACACACTTATGTTGGGGTGAATTTTGGGGTTGGGTTTAGGGTTGGGTAAAATGTATTTTTAATATCACACTGAATGGTACACACTTGATGGGAAAAAATTTTGGATGTTTTTCCATTCTCCATTATAGCCTATGAGATTCATTAGAATGAATGGGCCCATATGGTAAGGGTTAGGGTTAGGGTTAGAGTTCAGGACATACTTATGTTTGGGTGAATATTGGGGTTGGGTTTAGGGCTGGGTAAGATGTATTGTTAATATCACACTGAATGGTACACCCTTGATGGGGAAAAATTTTGGATGTTTTTCCATTCTGCATTATAGCCTATGAGATTCATTACAGTGAATGGGCCCATATGTTAAGGGTTAGGGTTAGGGTTAGAGTTCAGGACACACTTATGTTCGGGTGAATATTGGGGTTGGGTTTAGGGTTGGGTAAGATGTATTTTTAATATCACACTGAATGGTATACTCTTGATGGGAAAAAAATTTGGATGTTTTTCCATTCTCCATTATAGCCTATGAGATTCATTAGAATGAATGGGCCCATATGATAAGGGTTAGGGTGAGGGTTAGAGTTCAGGACACACTTATGTTCGGGTGAATATTGGGGTTGGGTTTAGGGTTGGGTAAGATGTATTTTTAATATCACACTGAATAGTACACTCTTGATGGGAAAAATTTTGGATGTTTTTCCATTCTCCATTATAGCCTATGAGATTCATTAGAATGAATGGGTCCA
The DNA here is from genome assembly GCF_032191835.1 of Heteronotia binoei. NCBI lineage: Eukaryota > Metazoa > Chordata > Lepidosauria > Squamata > Gekkonidae > Heteronotia > Heteronotia binoei. The sequence goes on from NC_083231.1 coordinate 72,899,300, forward strand.
TATGGTAAGGGTTAGGGTTAGGGTTAGAGTTCAGGACACACTTATGTTTGGGTGAATAATGGGGTTGGGTTTAGGGTTGGGTAAGATGTATTTTTAATATCACACTGAATGGTATACTCTTGATGCGAAAAAATTTTGGATGTTTTTCCATTCTCCATTATAGCCTATGAGATTCATTACAGTGAATGGGCCCATATGGTAAGGGTTAGGGTTAGGGTTAGAGTTCAGGACACACTTATGTTCGGGTGAATATTGGGGTTGGGTTTAGGGTTGGGTAAGATGTATTTTTAATATCACACTGAATGGTATACTCTTGATGGGAAAAAAATTTGGATGTTGTTCCATTCTCCATTATAGCCTATGGGATTCATTAGAATGAATGGGCCCATATGGTAAGGGTTAGGGTTAGGGTTAGACTTCAGGACACACTTATGTTTGGGTGAATATTGGGGTTGGGTTTAGGGTTGGGTAAGATGTATTTTTAATATCACACTGAATGGTACACTCTTGATGGGGAAAAATTTTGGATGTTTTTCCATTCTCCATTGTAGCCTATGAGATTCATTAGAATGAATGGGCCCATATGGTAAGGGTTAGGGTTAGGGTTAGAGTTCAGGACACACTTATGTTGGGGTGAATTTTGGGGTTGGGTTTAGGGTTGGGTAAAATGTATTTTTAATATCACACTGAATGGTACACACTTGATGGGAAAAAATTTTGGATGTTTTTCCATTCTCCATTATAGCCTATGAGATTCATTAGAATGAATGGGCCCATATGGTAAGGGTTAGGGTTAGGGTTAGAGTTCAGGACACACTTATGTTCGGGTGAATATTGGGGTTGGGTTTAGGGTTGGGTAAGATGTATTTTTAATATCACACTGAATGGTATACTCTTGATGGGAAAAAAAATTTGGATGTTTTTCCATTCTCCATTATAGCCTATGGGATTCATTAGAATGAATGGGCCCATATGGTAAGGGTTAGGGTTAGGGTTAGAGTTCAGGACACACTTATGTTCGGGTGAATATTGGGGTTGGGTTTAGGGTTGGGTAAGATGTATTTTTAATATCACACTGAATGGTACACTCTTGATGGGGAAAAATTTTGGATGTTTTTCCATTCTCCATTATAGCCTATGAGATTCATTACAGTGAATGGGCCCATATGGTAAGGGTTAGGGTTAGGGTTAGAGTTCAGGACACAGTTATGTTCGGGTGAATATTTGGGTTGGGTTTAGGGTTGGGTAAGATGTATTTTTAATATCACACTGAATGGTATACTCTTGATGGGAAAAAAATTTGGATGTTTTTCCATTCTCCATTATAGCCTATGAGATTCATTAGAATGAATGGGCCCATATGGTAAGGGTTAGGGTTAGGGTTAGAGTTCAGGACACACTTATGTTTGGGTGAATATTGGGGTTGGGTTTAGGGTTGGGTAAGATGTATTTTTAATATCACACTGAATGGTATACTCTTGATGGGAAAAAAATTTGGATGTTTTTCCATTCTCCATTATAGCCTATGAGATTCATTAGAATGAATGGGCCCATATGGTAAGGGTTAGGGTTAGAGTTCAGGACACACTTATGTTTGGGTGAATATTGGGGTTGGGTTTAGGGTTGGGTAAGATGTATTTTTAATATCACACTGAATGGTACACTCTTGATGGAGAAAAATTTTGGATGTTTTTCCATTCTCCATTATAGCCTATGAGATTCATTACAGTGAATGGGCCCATATGGTAAGGGTTAGGGTTAGGGTTAGAGTTCAGGACACACTTATGTTCGGGTTAATATTGGGGTTGGGTTTAGGGTTGGGTAAGATGTATTTTTAATATCACACTGAATGGTATACTCTTGATGGGAAAAAAATTTGGATGTTTTTCCATTCTCCATTATAGCCAATGAGATTCATTAGAATGAATGGGCCCATATGGTAAGGGTTAGGGTTAGGGTTAGAGTTCAGGACACACTTATGTTCGGGTGAATATTGGGGTTGGGTTTAGGGTTGGGTAAGATGTATTTTTAATATCACACTGAATGGTACACTCTTGATGGGGAAAAATTTTGGATGTTTTTCCATTCTCCATTATAGCCTATGAGATTCATTACAGTGAATGGGCCCATATGGTAAGGGTTAGGGTTAGGGTTAGAGTTCAGGACACAGTTATGTTCGGGTGAATATTGGGGTTGGGTTTAGGGTTGGGTAAGATGTATTTTTAATATCACACTGAATGGTATACTCTTGATGGGAAAAAAATTTGGATGTTTTTCCATTCTCCATTATAGCCTATGGGATTCATTAGAATGAATGGGCCCATATGGTAAGGGTTAGGGTTAGGGTTAGAGTTCAGGACACACTTATGTTCGGGTGAATATTGGGGTTGGGTTTAGGGTTGGGTAAGATGTATTTTTAATATCACACTGAATGGTACACTCTTGATGGGGAAAAATTTTGGATGTTTTTCCATTCTCCATTATAGCCTATGAGATTCATTACAGTGAATGGGCCCATATGGTAAGGGTTAGGGTTAGGGTTAGAGTTCAGGACACAGTTATGTTCGGGTGAATATTTGGGTTGGGTTTAGGGTTGGGTAAGATGTATTTTTAATATCACACTGAATGGTATACTCTTGATGGGAAAAAAATTTGGATGTTTTTCCATTCTCCATTATAGCCTATGAGATTCATTAGAATGAATGGGCCCATATGGTAAGGGTTAGGGTTAGGGTTAGAGTTCAGGACACACTTATGTTTGGGTGAATATTGGGGTTGGGTTTAGGGTTGGGTAAGATGTATTTTTAATATCACACTGAATGGTACACTCTTGATGGGGAAAAATTTTGGATGTTTTTCCATTCTCCATTATAGCCTATGAGATTCATTACAGTGAATGGTCCCATAGGGTTAGGCTTAGGGTTAGAGTTCAGGACACACTTATGTTCGGGTGAATATTGGGGTTGGGTTTAGGGTTGGGTAAGATGTATTTTTAATATCACACTGAATGGTACACTCTTGATGGGGAAAAATTTTGGATGTTTTTCCATTCTCCATTCTAACCTATGAGATTCATTAGAATGAATGGGCCCATATGGTAAGGGTTAGGGTTAGGGTTAGAGTTCAGGACACACTTATGTTCGGGTGAATATTGGGGTTGGGTTTAGGGTTGGGTAAGATGTATTTTTAATATCACACTGAATGGTATACTCTTGATGGGAAAAAAATTTGGATGTTTTTCCATTCTCCATTATAGCCTATGAGATTCATTACAGTGAATGGGCCCATATGGTAAGGGTTAGGGTTAGGGTTAGAGTTCAGGACACAGTTATGTTCGGGTGAATATTTGGGTTGGGTTTAGGGTTGGGTAAGATGTATTTTTAATATCACACTGAATGGTATACTCTTGATGGGAAAAAAATTTGGATGTTTTTCCATTCTCCATTATAGCCTATGAGATTCATTAGAATGAATGGGCCCATATGGTAAGGGTTAGGGTTAGGGTTAGAGTTCAGGACACACTTATGTTTGGGTGAATATTGGGGTTGGGTTTAGGGTTGGGTAAGATGTATTTTTAATATCACACTGAATGGTACACTCTTGATGGGGAAAAATTTTGGATGTTTTTCCATTCTCCATTATAGCCTATGAGATTCATTACAGTGAATGGTCCCATAGGGTTAGGCTTAGGGTTAGAGTTCAGGACACACTTATGTTCGGGTGAATATTGGGGTTGGGTTTAGGGTTGGGTAAGATGTATTTTTAATATCACACTGAATGGTACACTCTTGATGGGGAAAAATTTTGGATGTTTTTCCATTCTCCATTCTAACCTATGAGATTCATTAGAATGAATGGGCCCATATGGTAAGGGTTAGGGTTAGGGTTAGAGTTCAGGACACACTTATGTTCGGGTGAATATTGGGGTTGGGTTTAGGGTTGGGTAAGATGTATTTTTAATATCACACTGAATGGTATACTCTTGATGGGAAAAAAATTTGGATGTTTTTCCATTCTCCATTATAGCCTATGAGATTCATTAGAATGAATGGGCCCATATGGTAAGGGTTAGGGTTAGAGTTCAGGACACACTTATGTTTGGGTGAATATTGGGGTTGGGTTTAGGGTTGGGTAAGATGTATTTTTAATATCACACTGAATGGTACACTCTTGATGGAGAAAAATTTTGGATGTTTTTCCATTCTCCATTATAGCCTATGAGATTCATTACAGTGAATGGGCCCATATGGTAAGGGTTAGGGTTAGGGTTAGAGTTCAGGACACACTTATGTTCGGGTGAATATTGGGGTTGGGTTTAGGGTTGGGTAAGATGTATTTTTAATATCACACTGAATGGTATACTCTTGATGGGAAAAAAATTTGGATGTTTTTCCATTCTCCATTATAGCCAATGAGATTCATTAGAATGAATGGGCCCATATGGTAAGGGTTAGGGTTAGGGTTAGATTTCAGGACACACTTATGTTCGGGTGAATATTGGGGTTGGGTTTAGGGTTGGGTAAGATGTATTTTTAATATCACACTGAATGGTACACTCTTGATGGGGAAAAATTTTGGATGTTTTTCCATTCTCCATTATAGCCTATGAGATTCATTACAGTGAATGGGCCCATATGGTAAGGGTTAGGGTTAGGGTTAGAGTTCAGGACACAGTTATGTTCGGGTGAATATTTGGGTTGGGTTTAGGGTTGGGTAAGATGTATTTTTAATATCACACTGAATGGTATACTCTTGATGGGAAAAAAATTTGGATGTTTTTCCATTCTCCATTATAGCCTATGAGATTCATTAGAATGAATGGGCCCATATGGTAAGGGTTAGGGTTAGGGTTAGAGTTCAGGACACACTTATGTTTGGGTGAATATTGGGGTTGTGTTTAGGGTTGGGTAAGATGTATTTTTAATATCACACTGAATGGTACACTCTTGATGGGGAAAAATTTTGGATGTTTTTCCATTCTCCATTATAGCCTATGAGATTCATTACAGTGAATGGTCCCATAGGGTTAGGCTTAGGGTTAGAGTTCAGGACACACTTATGTTCGGGTGAATATTGGGGTTGGGTTTAGGGTTGGGTAAGATGTATTTTTAATATCACACTGAATGGTATACTCTTGATGGGAAAAATTTTGGATGTTTTTCCATTCTCCATTATAGCCTATGAGATTCATTAGAATGAATGGGCCCATATGGTAAGGGTTAGGGTTAGGGTTAGAGTTCAGGACACACTTATGTTTGGGTGAATATTGGGGTTGGGTTTAGGGCTGGGTAAGATGTATTGTTAATATCACACTGAATGGTACACCCTTGATGGGGAAAAATTTTGGATGTTTTTCCATTCTGCATTATAGCCTATGAGATTCATTACAGTGAATGGGCCCATATGGTAAGGGTTAGGGTTAGGGTTAGAGTTCAGGACACACTTATGTTTGGGTGAATATTGGGGTTGGGTTTAGGGCTGGGTAAGATGTATTGTTAATATCACACTGAATGGTACACCCTTGATGGGGAAAAATTTTGGATGTTTTTCCATTCTGCATTATAGCCTATGAGATTCATTACAGTGAATGGGCCCATATGGTAAGGGTTAGGGTTAGGGTTAGAGTTCAGGACACACTTATGTTCGGGTGAATATTGGGGTTGGGTTTAGGGTTGGGTAAGATGTATTTTTAATATCACACTGAATGGTATACTCTTGATGGGAAAAAAATTTGGATGTTTTTCCATTCTCCATTATAGCCTATGGGATTCATTAGAATGAATGGGCCCATATGGTAAGGGTTAGGGTTAGGGTTAGACTTCAGGACACACTTATGTTTGGGTGAATATTGGGGTTGGGTTTAGGGTTGGGTAAGATGTATTTTTAATATCACACTGAATGGTACACACTTGATGGGAAAAAAATTTGGATGTTTTTCCATTCTCCATTATAGCCTATGAGATTCATTAGAATGAATGGGCCCATATGGTAAGGGTTAGGGTTAGGGTTAGAGTTCAGGACACACTTATGTTCGGGTGAATATTGGGGTTGGGTTTAGGGTTGGGTAAGTTGTATTTTTAATATCACACTGAATAGTACACTCTTGATGGGAAAAAAATTTGGATGTTTTTCCATTCTCCATTATAGCCTATGAGATTCATTAGAATGAATGGGCCCATATGGTAAGGGTTAGGGTTAGGGTTAGAGTTCAGGACACACTTACGTTCGGGTGAATATTGGGGTTGGGTTTAGGGTTGGGTAAGATGTATTTTTAATATCACACTGAATGGTTTACTCTTGATGCGAAAATTTTTTGGATGTTTTTCCATTCTCCATTATAGCCTATGAGATTCATTAGAATGAATGGGCCCATATGGTAAGGGTTAGGGTTAGGGTTAGAGTTCAGGACACACTTATGTTTGGGAGAATATTGGGGTTGGGTTTAGGGTTGGGTAAGATGTATTGTTAATATCACACTGAATGGTACACCCTTGATGGGGAAAAATTTTGGATGTTTTTCCATTCTCCATTATAGCCTATGAGATTCATTAATAGTGAATGGGCCCATATGGGAAGGGTTAGGGTTAGGGTTAGAGTTCAGGACACACTTATGTTCGGGTGAATATTGGGGTTGGGTTTAGGGTTGGATAAGATGTATTTTTAATATCACACTGAATGGTATACTCTTGATGGGAAAAAAATTTGGATGTTTTTCCATTCTCCATTATAGCCTATGAGATTCATTAGAATGAATGGGCGCATATGGTAAGGGTTAGGGTTAGGGTTAGAGTTCAGGACACACTTATGTTCGGGTGAATATTGGGGTTGGGTTTAGGGTTGGGTAAGATGTATTTTTAATATCACACTGAATAGTACACTCTTGATGGGAAAAATTTTGGATGTTTTTCCATTCTCCATTATAGCCTATGAGATTCATTAGAATGAATGGGTCCATATGGTAAGGGTTAGGGTTAGGGTTAGAGTTCAGGACACACTTATGTTTGGGTGAATATTGGGGTTGGGTTTAGGGTTGGGTAAGATGTATTTTTAATATCACACTGAATGGTATACTCTTGATGCGAAAATTTTTTGGATGTTTTTCCATTCTCCATTATAGCCTATGAGATTCATTACAGTGAATGGGCCCATATGGTAAGGGTTAGGGTTAGGGTTAGAGTTCAGGACACACTTATGTTCGGGTGAATATTGGGGTTGGGTTTAGGGTTGGGTAAGATGTATTTTTAATATCACACTGAATGGTATACTCTTGATGGGAAAAAAATTTGGATGTTGTTCCATTCTCCATTATAGCCTATGGGATTCATTAGAATGAATGGGCCCATATGGTAAGGGTTAGGGTTAGGGTTAGACTTCAGGACACACTTATGTTTGGGTGAATATTGGGGTTGGGTTTAGGGTTGGGTAAGATGTATTTTTAATATCACACTGAATGGTACACTCTTGATGGGGAAAAATTTTGGATGTTTTTCCATTCTCCATTGTAGCCTATGAAATTCATTAGAATGAATGGGCCCATATGGTAAGGGTTAGGGTTAGGGTTAGAGTTCAGGACACACTTATGTTGGGGTGAATTTTGGGGTTGGGTTTATTGTTGGGTAAAATGTATTTTTAATATCACACTGAATGGTACACACTTGATGGGAAAATTTTTTGGATGTTTTTCCATTCTCCATTATAGCCTATGAGATTCATTGAATGAATGGGCCCATATGGTAAGGGTTAGGGTTAGGGTTAGAGTTCAGGACACACTTATGTTCGGGTGAATATTGGGGTTGGGTTTAGGGTTGGGTAAGATGTATTTTTAATATCACACTGAATGGTATACTCTTGATGGGAAAAAAATTTGGATGTTTTTCCATTCTCCATTATAGCCTATGGGATTCATTAGAATGAATGGGCCCATATGGTAAGGGTTAGGGTTAGGGTTAGACTTCAGGACACACTTATGTTTGGGTGAATATTGGGGTTGGGTTTAGGGTTGGGTAAGATGTATTTTTAATATCACACTGAATGGTACACTCTTGATGGGGAAAAATTTTGGATGTTTTTCCATTCTGCATTATAGCCTATGAGATTCATTACAGTGAATGGTCCCATAGGGTTAGGCTTAGGGTTAGAGTTCAGGACACACTTATGTTCGGGTGAATATTGGGGTTGGGTTTAGGGTTGGGTAAGATGTATTTTTAATATCACACTGAATGGTATACTCTTGATGGGAAAAAAATTTGGATGTTTTTCCATTCTCCATTATAGCCTATGAGATTCATTAGAATGAATGGGCCCATATGGTAAGGGTTAGGGTTAGGGTTAGAGTTCAGGACACACTTATGTTTGGGTGAATATTGGGGTTGGGTTTAGGGTTGGGTAAGATGTATTTTTAATATCACACTGAATGGTACACTCTTGATGGGGAAAAATTTTGGATGTTTTTCCATTCTCCATTGTAGCCTATGAGATTCATTAGAATGAATGGGCCCATATGGTAAGGGTTAGGGTTAGGGTTAGAGTTCAGGACACACTTATGTTGGGGTGAATTTTGGGGTTGGGTTTAGGGTTGGGTAAAATGTATTTTTAATATCACACTGAATGGTACACACTTGATGGGAAAAAATTTTGGATGTTTTTCCATTCTCCATTATAGCCTATGAGATTCATTAGAATGAATGGGCCCATATGGTAAGGGTTAGGGTTAGGGTTAGAGTTCAGGACACACTTATGTTCGGGTGAATATTGGGGTTGGGTTTAGGGTTGGGTAAGATGTATTTTTAATATCACACTGAATGGTATACTCTTGATGGGAAAAAAATTTGGATGTTTTTCCATTCTCCATTATAGCCTATGGGATTCATTAGAATGAATGGGCCCATATGGTAAGGGTTAGGGTTAGGGTTAGAGTTCAGGACACACTTATGTTTGGGTGAATATTGGGGTTGGGTTTAGGGTTGGGTAAGATGTATTTTTAATATCACACTGAATGGTACACTCTTGATGGGGAAAAATTTTGGATGTTTTTCCATTCTCCATTATAGCCTATGAGATTCATTACAGTGAATGGTCCCATAGGGTTAGGCTTAGGGTTAGAGTTCAGGACACACTTATGTTCGGGTGAATATTGGGGTTGGGTTTAGGGTTGGGTAAGATGTATTTTTAATATCACACTGAATGGTACACTCTTGATGGGGAAAAATTTTGGATGTTTTTCCATTCTCCATTCTAACCTATGAGATTCATTAGAGTGAATGGGCCCATATGGTAAGGGTTAGGGTTAGGGTTAGAGTTCAGGACACACTTATGTTCGGGTGAAAATTGGGGTTGGGTTTAGGGTTGGGTAAGATGTATTTTTAATATCACACTGAATGGTATACTCTTGATGGGAAAAAAATTTGGATGTTTTTCCATTCTCCATTATAGCCTATGAGATTCATTAGAATGAATGGGCCCATATGGTAAGGGTTAGGGTTAGAGTTCAGGACACACTTATGTTTGGGTGAATATTGGGGTTGGGTTTAGGGTTGGGTAAGATGTATTTTTAATATCACACTGAATGGTACACTCTTGATGGAGAAAAATTTTGGATGTTTTTCCATTCTCCATTATAGCCTATGAGATTCATTACAGTGAATGGGCCCATATGGTAAGGGTTAGGGTTAGGGTTAGAGTTCAGGACACACTTATGTTCGGGTGAATATTGGGGTTGGGTTTAGGGTTGGGTAAGATGTATTTTTAATATCACACTGAATGGTATACTCTTGATGGGAAAAAAATTTGGATGTTTTTCCATTCTCCATTATAGCCTATGGGATTCATTAGAATGAATGGGCCCATATGGTAAGGGTTAGGGTTAGGGTTAGAGTTCAGGACACACTTATGTTCGGGTGAATATTGGGGTTGGGTTTAGGGTTGGGTAAGATGTATTTTTAATATCACACTGAATGGTACACTCTTGATGGGGAAAAATTTTGGATGTTTTTCCATTCTCCATTATAGCCTATGAGATTCATTACAGTGAATGGGCCCATATGGTAAGGGTTAGGGTTAGGGTTAGAGTTCAGGACACAGTTATGTTCGGGTGAATATTTGGGTTGGGTTTAGGGTTGGGTAAGATGTATTTTTAATATCACACTGAATGGTATACTCTTGATGGGAAAAAAATTTGGATGTTTTTCCATTCTCCATTATAGCCTATGAGATTCATTAGAATGAATGGGCCCATATGGTAAGGGTTAGGGTTAGGGTTAGAGTTCAGGACACACTTATGTTTGGGTGAATATTGGGGTTGTGTTTAGGGTTGGGTAAGATGTATTTTTAATATCACACTGAATGGTACACTCTTGATGGGGAAAAATTTTGGATTTTTTTCCATTCTCCATTATAGCCTATGAGATTCATTACAGTGAATGGTCCCATAGGGTTAGGCTTAGGGTTAGAGTTCAGGACACACTTATGTTCGGGTGAATATTGGGGTTGGGTTTAGGGTTGGGTAAGATGTATTTTTAATATCACACTGAATGGTATACTCTTGATGGGAAAAATTTTGGATGTTTTTCCATTCTCCATTATAGCCTATGAGATTCATTAGAATGAATGGGCCCATATGGTAAGGGTTAGGGTTAGGGTTAGAGTTCAGGACACACTTATGTTTGGGTGAATATTGGGTTTGGGTTTAGGGCTGGGTAAGATGTATTGTTAATATCACACTGAATGGTACACCCTTGATGGGGAAAAATTTTGGATGTTTTTCCATTCTGCATTATAGCCTATGAGATTCATTACAGTGAATGGGCCCATATGGTAAGGGTTAGGGTTAGGGTTAGAGTTCAGGACACACTTATGTTCGGGTGAATATTGGGGTTGGGTTTAGGGTTGGGTAAGATGTATTTTTAATATCACACTGAATGGTATACTCTTGATGGGAAAAAAATTTGGATGTTTTTCCATTCTCCATTATAGCCTATGGGATTCATTAGAATGAATGGGCCCATATGGTAAGGGTTAGGGTTAGGGTTAGACTTCAGGACACACTTATGTTTGGGTGAATATTGGGGTTGGGTTTAGGGTTGGGTAAGATGTATTTTTAATATCACACTGAATGGTACACACTTGATGGGAAAAAAATTTGGATGTTTTTCCATTCTCCATTATAGCCTATGAGATTCATTAGAATGAATGGGCCCATATGGTAAGGGTTAGGGTTAGGGTTAGAGTTCAGGACACACTTATGTTCGGGTGAATATTGGGGTTGGGTTTAGGGTTGGGTAAGTTGTATTTTTAATATCACACTGAATAGTACACTCTTGATGGGAAAAAAATTGGGATGTTTTTCCATTCTCCATTATAGCCTATGAGATTCATTAGAATGAATGGGCCCATATGGTAAGGGTTAGGGTTAGGGTTAGAGTTCAGGACACACTTACGTTCGGGTGAATATTGGGGTTGGGTTTAGGGTTGGGTAAGATGTATTTTTAATATCACACTGAATGGTATACTCTTGATGCGAAAATTTTTTGGATGTTTTTCCATTCTCCATTATAGCCTATGAGATTCATTAGAATGAATGGGCCCATATGGTAAGGGTTAGGGTTAGGGTTAGAGTTCAGGACACACTTATGTTCGGGTGAATATTGGGGTTGGGTTTAGGGTTGGGTAAGATGTATTTTTAATATCACACTGAATAGTACACTCTTGATGGGAAAAATTTTGGATGTTTTTCCATTCTCCATTATAGCCTATGAGATTCATTAGAATGAATGGGCCCATATGGTAAGGGTTAGGGTTAGGGTTAGAGTTCAGGACACACTTATGTTTGGGTGAATATTGGGGTTGGGTTTAGGGTTGGGTAAGATGTATTTTTAATATCACACTGAATGGTATACTCTTGATGGGAAAAAAATTTGGATGTTGTTCCATTCTCCATTATAGCCTATGGGATTCATTAGAATGAATGGGCCCATATGGTAAGGGTTAGGGTTAGGGTTAGACTTCAGGACACACTTATGTTTGGGTGAATATTGGGGTTGGGTTTAGGGTTGGGTAAGATGTATTTTTAATATCACACTGAATGGTACACTCTTGATGGGGAAAAATTTTGGATGTTTTTCCATTCTCCATTGTAGCCTATGAAATTCATTAGAATGAATGGGCCCATATGGTAAGGGTTAGGGTTAGGGTTAGAGTTCAGGACACACTTATGTTGGGGTGAATATTGGGGTTGGGTTTAGGGTTGGGTAAGAAGTATTTTTAATATCACACTGAATGGTATACTCTTGATGGGAAAAAAATTTGGATGTTTTTCCATTCTCCATTATAGCCTATGGGATTCATTAGAATGAATGGGCCCATATGGTAAGGGTTAGGGTTAGGGTTAGAGTTCAGGACACACTTATGTTTGGGTGAATATTGGGGTTGGGTTTAGGGTTGGGTAAGATGTATTTTTAATATCACACTGAATGGTACACTCTTGATGGGGAAAAATTTTGGATGTTTTTCCATTCTCCATTATAGCCTATGAGATTCATTACAGTGAATGGTCCCATAGGGTTAGGCTTAGGGTTAGAGTTCAGGACACACTTATGTTCGGGTGAATATTGGGGTTGGGTTTAGGGTTGGGTAAGATGTATTTTTAATATCACACTGAATGGTACACTCTTGATGGGGAAAAATTTTGGATGTTTTTCCATTCTCCATTCTAACCTATGAGATTCATTAGAATGAATGGGCCCATATGGTAAGGGTTAGGGTTAGGGTTAGAGTTCAGGACACACTTATGTTCGGGTGAATATTGGGGTTGGGTTTAGGGTTGGGTAAGATGTATTTTTAATATCACACTGAATGGTATACTCTTGATGGGAAAAAAATTTGGATGTTTTTCCATTCTCCATTATAGCCTATGAGATTCATTAGAATGAATGGGCCCATATGCTAAGGGTTAGGGTTAGAGTTCAGGACACACTTATGTTTGGATGAATATTGGGGTTGGGGGTTGGGTAAGATGTATTTTTAATATCACACTGAATAGTACACTCTTGATGGGAAAAATTTTGGATGTTTTTCCATTCTCCATTATAGCCTATGAGATTCATTAGAATGAATGGGCCCATATGGTAAGGGTTAGGGTTAGGGTTAGAGTTCAGGACACACTTATGTTTGGGTGAATATTGGGGTTGGGTTTAGGGTTGGGTAAGATGTATTTTTAATATCACACTGAATGGTATACTCTTGATGCGAAAAAATTTTGGATGTTTTTCCATTCTCCATTATAGCCTATGAGATTCATTACAGTGAATGGGCCCATATGGTAAGGGTTAGGGTTAGGGTTAGAGTTCAGGACACACTTATGTTCGGGTGAATATTGGGGTTGGGTTTAGGGTTGGGTAAGATGTATTTTTAATATCACACTGAATGGTATACTCTTGATGGGAAAAAAATTTGGATGTTTTTCCATTCTCCATTATAGCCTATGGGATTCATTAGAATGAATGGGCCCATATGGTAAGGGTTAGGGTTAGGGTTAGACTTCAGGACACACTTATGTTTGGGTGAATATTGGGGTTGGGTTTAGGGTTGGGTAAGATGTATTTTTAATATCACACTGAATGGTACACACTTGATGGGAAAAAAATTTGGATGTTTTTCCATTCTCCATTATAGCCTATGAGATTCATTAGAATGAATGGGCCCATATGGTAAGGGTTAGGGTTAGGGTTAGAGTTCAGGACACACTTATGTTCGGGTGAATATTGGGGTTGGGTTTAGGGTTGGGTAAGTTGTATTTTTAATATCACACTGAATAGTACACTCTTGATAGGAAAAAAATTTGGATGTTTTTCCATTCTCCATTATAGCCTATGAGATTCATTAGAATGAATGGGCCCATATGGTAAGGGTTAGGGTTAGGGTTAGAGTTCAGGACACACTTATGTTCGGGTGAATATTGGGGTTGGGTTTAGGGTTGGGTAAGATGTATTTTTAATATCACACTGAATGGTATACTCTTGATGGGAAAAAAATTTGGATGTTTTTCCATTCTCCATTATAGCCTATGAGATTCATTAGAATGAATGGGCCCATATGCTAAGGGTTAGGGCTAGAGTTCAGGACACACTTATTTTTGGGTGAATATTGGGGTTGGGTTTAGGGTTGGGTAAGATGTATTTTTAATATCACACTGAATGGTACACTCTTGATGGAGAAAAATTTTGGATGTTTTTCCATTCTCCATTATAGCCTATGAGATTCATTACAGTGAATGGGCCCATATGGTAAGGGTTAGGGTTAGGGTTAGAGTTCAGGACACACTTATGTTCGGGTGAATATTGGGGTTGGGTTTAGGGTTGGGTAAGATGTATTTTTAATATCACACTGAATGGTATACTCTTGATGGGAAAAAAATTTGGATGTTTTTCCATTCTCCATTATAGCCTATGAGATTCATTAGAATGAATGGGCCCATATGGTAAGGGTTAGGGTTAGGGTTAGAGTTCAGGACACACTTATGTTCGGGTGAATATTGGGGTTGGGTTTAGGGTTGGGTAAGATGTATTTTTAATATCACACTGAATGGTACACTCTTGATGGGGAAAAATTTTGGATGTTTTTCCATTCTCCATTATAGCCTATGAGATTCATTACAGTGAATGGGCCCATATGGTAAGGGTTAGGGTTAGGGTTAGAGTTCAGGACACACTTATGTTCGGGTGTATATTTGGGTTGGGTTTAGGGTTGGGTAAGATGTATTTTTAATATCACACTGAATGGTATACTCTTGATGGGAAAAAAATTTGGATGTTTTTCCATTCTCCATTATAGCCTATGAGATTCATTAGAATGAATGGGCCCATTTGGTAAGGGTTAGGGTTAGGGTTAGAGTTCAGGACACACTTATGTTTGGGTGAATATTGGGGTTGGGTTTAGGGTTGGGTAAGATGTATTTTTAATATCACACTGAATGGTACACTCTTGATGGGGAAAAATTTTGGATGTTTTTCCATTCTCCATTATAGCCTATGAGATTCATTACAGTGAATGGTCCCATAGGGTTAGGCTTAGGGTTAGAGTTCAGGACACACTTATGTTCGGGTGAATATTGGGGTTGGGTTTAGGGTTGGGTAAGATGTATTTTTAATATCACACTGAATGGTACACTCTTGATGGGGAAAAATTTTGGATGTTTTTCCATTCTCCATTATAACCTATGAGATTCATTAGAATGAATGGGCCCATATGGTAAGGGTTAGGGTTAGGGTTAGAGTTCAGTACACACTTATGTTCGGGTGAATATTGGGGTTGGGTTTAGGGTTGGGTAAGATGTATTTTTAATATCACACTGAATGGTATACTCTTGATGGGAAAAAAATTTGGATGTTTTTCCATTCTCCATTATAGCCTATGAGATTCATTAGAATGAATGGGCCCATATGCTAAGGGTTAGGGTTAGAGTTCAGGACACACTTATGTTTGGGTGAATATTGGGGTTGGGTTTAGGGTTGGGTAAGATGAATTTTTAATATCACACTGAATGGTACACTCTTGATGGAGAAAAATTTTGGATGTTTTTCCATTCTCCATTATAGCCTATGAGATTCATTACAGTGAATGGGCCCATATGGTAAGGGTTAGGGTTAGGGTTAGAGTTCAGGACACACTTATGTTCGGGTGAATATTGGGGTTGGGTTTAGGGTTGGGTAAGATGTATTTTTAATATCACACTGAATGGTATACTCTTGATGGGAAAAAAATTTGGATGTTTTTCCATTCTGCATTGTAGCCTATGAGATTCATTACAGTGAATGGGCCCCTATGGTAAGGGTTAGGGTTAGGGTTAGAGTTCAGGACACACTTATGTTTGGGTGAATATTGGGGTTGGGTTTAGGGTTGGGTAAGATGTATTTTTAATATCACACTGAATGGTATACTCTTGATGGGAAAAAAATTTGGATGTTTTTCCATTCTCCATTATAGCCTATGAGATTCATTAGAATGAATGGGCCCATATGGTAAGGGTTAGGGTTAGGGTTAGAGTTCAGGACACACTTATGTTCGGGTGAATATTGGGGTTGGGGTTAGGGTTGGGTAAGATGTATTTTTAATATCACACTGAATGGTACACTCTTGATGGGGAAAAATTTTGGATGTTTTTCCATTCTCCATTATAGCCTATGAGATTCATTACAGTGAATGGGCCCATATGGTAAGGGTTAGGGTTAGGGTTAGAGTTCAGGACACACTTATGTTTGGGTGAATATTGGGGTTGGGTTTAGGGTTGGGTAAGATGTATTTTTAATATCACACTGAATGGTACACTCTTGATGGGGAAAAATTTTGGATGTTTTTCCATTCTCCATTATAGCCTATGAGATTCATTACAGTGAATGGTCCCATAGGGTTAGGCTTAGGGTTAGAGTTCAGGACACACTTATGTTCGGGTGAATATTGGGGTTGGGTTTAGGGTTGGGTAAGATGTATTTTTAATATCACACTGAATGGTATACTCTTGATGGGAAAAATTTTGGATGTTTTTCCATTCTCCATTATAGCCTATGAGATTCATTAGAATGAATGGGCCCATATGGTAAGGGTTAGGGTTAGGGTTAGAGTTCAGGACACACTTATGTTTGGGTGAATATTGGGGTTGGGTTTAGGGCTGGGTAAGATGTATTGTTAATATCACACTGAATGGTACACCCTTGATGGGGAAAAATTTTGGATGTTTTTCCATTCTGCATTATAGCCTATGAGATTCATTACAGTGAATGGGCCCATATGTTAAGGGTTAGGGTTAGGGTTAGAGTTCAGGACACACTTATGTTCGGGTGAATATTGGGGTTGGGTTTAGGGTTGGGTAAGATATATTTTTAATATCACACTGAATGGTATACTCTTGATGGGAAAAAAATTTGGATGTTTTTCCATTCTCCATTATAGCCTATGAGATTCATTAGAATGAATGGGCCCATATGGTAAGGGTTAGGGTTAGGGTTAGAGTTCAGGACACACTTATGTTCGGGTGAATATTGGGGTTGGGTTTAGGGTTGGGTAAGATGTATTTTTAATATCACACTGAATAGTACACTCTTGATGGGAAAAATTTTGGATGTTTTTCCATTCTCCATTATAGCCTATGAGATTCATTAGAATGAATGGGCCCATATGGTAAGGGTTAGGGTTAGGGTTAGAGTTCAGGACACACTTATGTTTGGGTGAATATTGGGGTTGGGTTTAGGGTTGGGTAAGATGTATTTTTAATATCACACTGAATGGTATACTCTTGATGCGAAAAAATTTTGGATGTTTTTCCATTCTCCATTATAGCCTATGAGATTCATTACAGTGAATGGGCCCATATGGTAAGGGTTAGGGTTAGGGTTAGAGTTCAGGACACACTTATGTTCGGGTGAATATTGGGGTTGGGTTTAGGGTTGGGTAAGATGTATTTTTAATATCACACTGAATGGTATACTCTTGATGGGAAAAAAATTTGGATGTTTTTCCATTCTCCATTATAGCCTATGGGATTCATTAGAATGAATGGGCCCATATGGTAAGGGTTAGGGTTAGGGTTAGACTTCAGGACACACTTATGTTTGGGTGAATATTGGGGTTGGGTTTAGGGTTGGGTAAGATGTATTTTTAATATCACACTGAATGGTACACACTTGATGGGAAAAAAATTTGGATGTTTTTCCATTCTCCATTATAGCCTATGAGATTCATTAGAATGAATGGGCCCATATGGTAAGGGTTAGGGTTAGGGTTAGAGTTCAGGACACACTTATGTTCGGGTGAATATTGGGGTTGGGTTTAGGGTTGGGTAAGTTGTATTTTTAATATCACACTGAATAGTACACTCTTGATAGGAAAAAAATTTGGATGTTTTTCCATTCTCCATTATAGCCTATGAGATTCATTAGAATGAATGGGCCCAAATGGTAAGGGTTAGGTTTAGGGTTAGGGTTAGAGTTCAGGACACACTTACGTTCGGGTGAATATTGGGGTTGGGTAAGATGTATTTTTAATATCACACTGAATGGTATACTCTTGATGCGAAAATTTTTTGGATGTTTTTCCATTCTCCATTATAGCCTATGAGATTCATTAGAATGAATGGGCCCATATGGTAAGGGTTAGGGTTAGGGTTAGAGTTCAGGACACACTTATGTTTGGGTGAATATTGGGGTTGGGTTTAGGGTTGGGTAAGATGTATTGTTAATATCACACTGAATGGTACACCCTTGATGGGGAAAAATTTTGGATGTTTTTCCATTCTCCATTATAGCCTATGAGATTCATTAATAGTGAATGGGCCCATATGGGAAGGGTTAGGGTTAGGGTTAGAGTTCAGGACACACTTATGTTCGGGTGAATATTGGGGTTGGGTTTAGGGTTGGATAAGATGTATTTTTAATATCACACTGAATGGTATACTCTTGATGGGAAAAAAATTTGGATGTTTTTCCATTCTCCATTATAGCCTATGAGATTCATTAGAATGAATGGGCGCATATGGTAAGGGTTAGGGTTAGGGTTAGAGTTCAGGACACACTTATGTTCGGGTGAATATTGGGGTTGGGTTTAGGGTTGGGTAAGATGTATTTTTAATATCACACTGAATAGTACACTCTTGATGGGAAAAATTTTGGATGTTTTTCCATTCTCCATTATAGCCTATGAGATTCATTAGAATGAATAGGCCCATATGGTAAGGGTTAGGGTTAGGGTTAGAGTTCAGGACACACATATGTTCGGGTGAATATTGGGGTTGGGTTTAGGGTTGGGTAAGATGTATTTTTAATATCACACTGAATGGTATACTCTTGATGCGAAAATTTTTTGGATGTTTTTCCATTCTCCATTATAGCCTATGAGATTCATTACAGTGAATGGGCCCATATGGTAAGGGTTAGGGTTAGGGTTAGAGTTCAGGACACACTTATGTTCGGGTGAATATTGGGGTTGGGTTTAGGGTTGGGTAAGATGTATTTTTAATATCACACTGAATGGTATACTCTTGATGGGAAAAAAATTTGGATGTTGTTCCATTCTCCATTATAACCTATGGGATTCATTAGAATGAATGGGCCCATATGGTAAGGGTTAGGGTTAGGGTTAGACTTCAGGACACACTTATGTTTGGGTGAATATTGGGGTTGGGTTTAGGGTTGGGTAAGATGTATTTTTAATATCACACTGAATGGTACACTCTTGATGGGGAAAAATTTTGGATGTTTTTCCATTCTCCATTGTAGCCTATGAGATTCATTAGAATGAATGGGCCCATATGGTAAGGGTTAGGGTTAGGGTTAGAGTTCAGGACACACTTATGTTGGGGTGAATTTTGGGGTTGGGTTTAGGGTTGGGTAAAATGTATTTTTAATATCACACTGAATGGTACACACTTGAAGGGAAAATTTTTTGGATGTTTTTCCATTCTCCATTATAGCCTATGAGATTCATTAGAATGAATGGGCCCATATGGTAACGGTTAGGGTTAGGGTTAGAGTTCAGGACACACTTATGTTCGGGTGAATATTGGGGTTGGGTTTAGGGTTGGGTAAGATGTATTTTTAATATCACACTGAATGGTATACTCTTGATGGGAAAAAAATTTGGATGTTTTTCCATTCTCCATTATAGCCTATGGGATTCATTAGAATGAATGGGTCCATATGGTAAGGGTTAGGGTTAGGGTTAGAGTTCAGGACACACTTATGTTCGGGTGAATATTGGGGTTGGGTTTAGGGTTGGGTAAGATGTATTTTTAATATCACACTGAATGGTACACTCTTGATGGGGAAAAATTTTGGATGTTTTTCCATTCTCCATTATAGCCTATGAGATTCATTACAGTGAATGGGCCCATATGGTAAGGGTTAGGGTTAGGGTTAGAGTTCAGGACACAGTTATGTTTGGGTGAATATTGGGGTTGGGTTTAGGGTTGGGTAAGATGTATTTTTAATATCACACTGAATGGTACACTCTTGATGGGGAAAAATTTTGGATGTTTTTCCATTCTCCATTATAGCCTATGAGATTCATTACAGTGAATGGTCCCATAGGGTTAGGCTTAGGGTTAGAGTTCAGGACACACTTATGTTCGGGTGAATATTGGGGTTGGGTTTAGGGTTGGGTAAGATGTATTTTTAATATCACACTGAATGGTACACTCTTGATGCGAAAATTTTTTGGATGTTTTTCCATTCTCCATTATAACCTATGAGATTCATTAGAATGAATGGGCCCATATGGTAAGGGTTAGGGTTAGGGTTAGAGTTCAGGACACACTTATGTTCGGGTGAATATTGGGGTTGGGTTTAGGGTTGGGTAAGATGTATTTTTAATATCACACTGAATGGTATACTCTTGATGGGAAAAAAATTTGGATGTTTTTCCATTCTCCATTATAGCCTATGAGATTCATTAGAATGAATGGGCCCATATGGTAAGGGTTAGGGTTAGAGTTCAGGACACACTTATGTTTGGGTGAATATTGGGGTTGGGTTTAGGGTTGGGTAAGATGTATTTTTAATATCACACTGAATGGTACACTCTTGATGGAGAAAAATTTTGGATGTTTTTCCATTCTCCATTATAGCCTATGAGATTCCTTACAGTGAATGGGCCCATATGGTAAGGGTTAGGGTTAGGGTTAGGGTTAGAGTTCAGGACACACTTATGTTCGGGTGAATATTGGGGTTGGGTTTAGGGTTGGGTAAGATGTATTTTTAATATCACACTGAATGGTATACTCTTGATGGGAAAAAAATTTGGATGTTTTTCCATTCTCCATTATAGCCAATGAGATTCATTAGAATGAATGGGCCCATATGGTAAGGGTTAGGGTTAGGGTTAGAGTTCAGGACACACTTATGTTCGGGTGAATATTGGGGTTGGGTTTAGGGTTGGGTAAGATGTATTTTTAATATCACACTGAATGGTACACTCTTGATGGGGGAAAATTTTGGATGTTTTTCCATTCTCCATTGTAGCCTATGAGATTCATTAGAATGAATGGGCCCATATGGTAAGGGTTAGGGTTAGGGTTAGAGTTCAGGACACACTTATGTTGGGGTGAATTTTGGGGTTGGGTTTAGGGTTGGGTAAAATGTATTTTTAATATCACACTGAATGGTACACACTTGAAGGGAAAAAATTTTGGATGTTTTTCCATTCTCCATTATAGCCTATGAGATTCATTAGAATGAATGGGCCCATATGGTAAGGGTTAGGGTTAGGGTTAGAGTTCAGGACACACTTATGTTCGGGTGAATATTGGGGTTGGGTTTAGGGTTGGGTAAGATGTATTTTTAATATCACACTGAATGGTATACTCTTGATGGGAAAAAAATTTGGATGTTTTTCCATTCTCCATTATAGCCTATGGGATTCATTAGAATGAATGGGTCCATATGGTAAGGGTTAGGGTTAGGGTTAGAGTTCAGGACACACTTATGTTCGGGTGAATATTGGGGTTGGGTTTAGGGTTGGGTAAGATGTATTTTTAATATCACACTGAATGGTACACTCTTGATGGGGAAAAATTTTGGATGTTTTTCCATTCTCCATTATAGCCTATGAGATTCATTACAGTGAATGGGCCCATATGGTAAGGGTTAGGGTTAGGGTTAGAGTTCAGGACACAGTTATGTTTGGGTGAATATTGGGGTTGGGTTTAGGGTTGGGTAAGATGTATTTTTAATATCACACTGAATGGTACACTCTTGATGGGGAAAAATTTTGGATGTTTTTCCATTCTCCATTATAGCCTATGAGATTCATTACAGTGAATGGTCCCATAGGGTTAGGCTTAGGGTTAGAGTTCAGGACACACTTATGTTCGGGTGAATATTGGGGTTGGGTTTAGGGTTGGGTAAGATGTATTTTTAATATCACACTGAATGGTACACTCTTGATGCGAAAATTTTTTGGATGTTTTTCCATTCTCCATTATAACCTATGAGATTCATTAGAATGAATGGGCCCATATGGTAAGGGTTAGGGTTAGGGTTAGAGTTCAGGACACACTTATGTTCGGGTGAATATTGGGGTTGGGTTTAGGGTTGGGTAAGATGTATTTTTAATATCACACTGAATGGTATACTCTTGATGGGAAAAAAATTTGGATGTTTTTCCATTCTCCATTATAGCCTATGAGATTCATTAGAATGAATGGGCCCATATGGTAAGGGTTAGGGTTAGAGTTCAGGACACACTTATGTTTGGGTGAATATTGGGGTTGGGTTTAGGGTTGGGTAAGATGTATTTTTAATATCACACTGAATGGTACACTCTTGATGGAGAAAAATTTTGGATGTTTTTCCATTCTCCATTATAGCCTATGAGATTCCTTACAGTGAATGGGCCCATATGGTAAGGGTTAGGGTTAGGGTTAGGGTTAGAGTTCAGGACACACTTATGTTCGGGTGAATATTGGGGTTGGGTTTAGGGTTGGGTAAGATGTATTTTTAATATCACACTGAATGGTATACTCTTGATGGGAAAAAAATTTGGATGTTTTTCCATTCTCCATTATAGCCAATGAGATTCATTAGAATGAATGGGCCCATATGGTAAGGGTTAGGGTTAGGGTTAGAGTTCAGGACACACTTATGTTCGGGTGAATATTGGGGTTGGGTTTAGGGTTGGGTAAGATGTATTTTTAATATCACACTGAATGGTACACTCTTGATGGGGAAAAATTTTGGATGTTTTTCCATTCTCCATTATAGCCTATGAGATTCATTACAGTGAATGGGCCCATATGGTAAGGGTTAGGGTTAGAGTTCAGGACACAGTTATGTTCGGGTGAATATTTGGGTTGGGTTTAGGGTTGGGTAAGATGTATTTTTAATATCACACTGAATGGTATACTCTTGATGGGAAAAAAATTTGGATGTTTTTCCATTCTCCATTATAGCCTATGAGATTCATTAGAATGAATGGGCCCATATGGTAAGGGTTAGGGTTAGGGTTAGAGTTCAGGACACACTTATGTTTGGGTGAATATTGGGGTTGGGTTTAGGGTTGGGTAAGATGTATTTTTAATATCACACTGAATGGTACACTCTTGATGGGGAAAAATTTTGGATGTTTTTCCATTCTCCATTATAGCCTATGAGATTCATTACAGTGAATGGTCCCATAGGGTTAGGCTTAGGGTTAGAGTTCAGGACACACTTATGTTCGGGTGAATATTGGGGTTGGGTTTAGGGTTGGGTAAGATGTATTTTTAATATCACACTGAATGGTATACTCTTGATGGGAAAAATTTTGGATGTTTTTCCATTCTCCATTATAGCCTATGGGATTCATTAGAATGAATGGGCCCATATGGTAAGGGTTAGGGTTAGGGTTAGAGTTCAGGACACACTTATGTTTGGGTGAATATTGGGGTTGGGTTTAGGGCTGGGTAAGATGTATTGTTAATATCACACTGAATGGTACACCCTTGATGGGGAAAAATTTTGGATGTTTTTCCATTCTGCATTATAGCCTATGAGATTCATTACAGTGAATGGGCCCATATGGTAAGGGTTAGGGTTAGGGTTAGAGTTCAGGACACACTTATGTTCGGGTGAATATTGGGGTTGGGTTTAGGGTTGGGTAAGATGTATTTTTAATATCACACTGAATGGTATACTCTTGATGGGAAAAAAATTTGGATGTTTTTCCATTCTCCATTATAGCCTATGGGATTCATTAGAATGAATGGGCCCATATGGTAAGGGTTAGGGTTAGGGTTAGACTTCAGGACACACTTATGTTTGGGTGAATATTGGGGTTGGGTTTAGGGTTGGGTAAGATGTATTTTTAATATCACACTGAATGGTACACACTTGATGGGAAAAAAATTTGGATGTTTTTCCATTCTCCATTATAGCCTATGAGATTCATTACAGTGAATGGGCCCATATGGTAAGGGTTAGGGTTAGGGTTAGAGTTCAGGACACAGTTATGTTCGGGTGAATATTTGGGTTGGGTTTAGGGTTGGGTAAGATGTATTTTTAATATCACACTGAATGGTATACTCTTGATGGGAAAAAAATTTGGATGTTTTTCCATTCTCCATTATAGCCAATGAGATTCATTAGAATGAATGGGCCCATATGGTAAGGGTTAGGGTTAGGGTTAGAGTTCAGGACACACTTATGTTCGGGTGAATATTGGGGTTGGGTTTAGGGTTGGGTAAGATGTATTTTTAATATCACACTGAATGGTACACTCTTGATGGGGAAAAATTTTGGATGTTTTTCCATTCTCCATTATAGCCTATGAGATTCATTACAGTGAATGGGCCCATATGGTAAGGGTTAGGGTTAGAGTTCAGGACACAGTTATGTTCGGGTGAATATTTGGGTTGGGTTTAGGGTTGGGTAAGATGTATTTTTAATATCACACTGAATGGTATACTCTTGATGGGAAAAAAATTTGGATGTTTTTCCATTCTCCATTATAGCCTATGAGATTCATTAGAATGAATGGGCCCATATGGTAAGGGTTAGGGTTAGGGTTAGAGTTCAGGACACACTTATGTTTGGGTGAATATTGGGGTTGGGTTTAGGGTTGGGTAAGATGTATTTTTAATATCACACTGAATGGTACACTCTTGATGGGGAAAAATTTTGGATGTTTTTCCATTCTCCATTATAGCCTATGAGATTCATTACAGTGAATGGTCCCATAGGGTTAGGCTTAGGGTTAGAGTTCAGGACACACTTATGTTCGGGTGAATATTGGGGTTGGGTTTAGGGTTGGGTAAGATGTATTTTTAATATCACACTGAATGGTATACTCTTGATGGGAAAAATTTTGGATGTTTTTCCATTCTCCATTATAGCCTATGGGATTCATTAGAATGAATGGGCCCATATGGTAAGGGTTAGGGTTAGGGTTAGAGTTCAGGACACACTTATGTTTGGGTGAATATTGGGGTTGGGTTTAGGGCTGGGTAAGATGTATTGTTAATATCACACTGAATGGTACACCCTTGATGGGGAAAAATTTTGGATGTTTTTCCATTCTGCATTATAGCCTATGAGATTCATTACAGTGAATGGGCCCATATGGTAAGGGTTAGGGTTAGGGTTAGAGTTCAGGACACACTTATGTTCGGGTGAATATTGGGGTTGGGTTTAGGGTTGGGTAAGATGTATTTTTAATATCACACTGAATGGTATACTCTTGATGGGAAAAAAATTTGGATGTTTTTCCATTCTCCATTATAGCCTATGGGATTCATTAGAATGAATGGGCCCATATGGTAAGGGTTAGGGTTAGGGTTAGACTTCAGGACACACTTATGTTTGGGTGAATATTGGGGTTGGGTTTAGGGTTGGGTAAGATGTATTTTTAATATCACACTGAATGGTACACACTTGATGGGAAAAAAATTTGGATGTTTTTCCATTCTCCATTATAGCCTATGAGATTCATTACAGTGAATGGGCCCATATGGTAAGGGTTAGGGTTAGGGTTAGAGTTCAGGACACAGTTATGTTCGGGTGAATATTTGGGTTGGGTTTAGGGTTGGGTAAGATGTATTTTTAATATCACACTGAATGGTATACTCTTGATGGGAAAAAAATTTGGATGTTTTTCCATTCTCCATTATAGCCTATGAGATTCATTAGAATGAATGGGCCCATATGGTAAGGGTTAGGGTTAGGGTTAGAGTTCAGGACACACTTATGTTTGGGTGAATATTGGGGTTGTGTTTAGGGTTGGGTAAGATGTATTTTTAATATCACACTGAATGGTACACTCTTGATGGGGAAAAATTTTGGATGTTTTTCCATTCTCCATTATAGCCTATGAGATTCATTACAGTGAATGGTCCCATAGGGTTAGGCTTAGGGTTAGAGTTCAGGACACACTTATGTTCGGGTGAATATTGGGGTTGGGTTTAGGGTTGGGTAAGATGTATTTTTAATATCACACTGAATGGTATACTCTTGATGGGAAAAATTTTGGATGTTTTTCCATTCTCCATTATAGCCTATGAGATTCATTAGAATGAATGGGCCCATATGGTAAGGGTTAGGGTTAGGGTTAGAGTTCAGGACACACTTATGTTTGGGTGAATATTGGGGTTGGGTTTAGGGCTGGGTAAGATGTATTGTTAATATCACACTGGATGGTACACCCTTGATGGGGAAAAATTTTGGATGTTTTTCCATTCTGCATTATAGCCTATGAGATTCATTACAGTGAATGGGCCCATATGGTAAGGGTTAGGGTTAGGGTTAGAGTTCAGGACACACTTATGTTCGGGTGAATATTGGGGTTGGGTTTAGGGTTGGGTAAGATGTATTTTTAATATCACACTGAATGGTATACTCTTGATGGGAAAAAAATTTGGATGTTTTTCCATTCTCCATTATAGCCTATGGGATTCATTAGAATGAATGGGCCCATATGGTAAGGGTTAGGGTTAGGGTTAGACTTCAGGACACACTTATGTTTGGGTGAATATTGGGGTTGGGTTTAGGGTTGGGTAAGATGTATTTTTAATATCACACTGAATGGTACACACTTGATGGGAAAAAAATTTGGATGTTTTTCCATTCTCCATTATAGCCTATGAGATTCATTAGAATGAATGGGCCCATATGGTAAGGGTTAGGGTTAGGGTTAGAGTTCAGGACACACTTATGTTCGGGTGAATATTGGGGTTGGGTTTAGGGTTGGGTAAGTTGTATTTTTAATATCACACTGAATAGTACACTCTTGATGGGAAAAAAATTTGGATGTTTTTCCATTCTCCATTATAGCCTATGAGATTCATTAGAATGAATGGGCCCATATGGTAAGGGTTAGGGTTAGGGTTAGAGTTCAGGACACACTTACGTTCGGGTGAATATTGGGGTTGGGTTTAGGGTTGGGTAAGATGTATTTTTAATATCACACTGAATGGTATACTCTTGATGCGAAAATTTTTTGGATGTTTTTCCATTCTCCATTATAGCCTATGAGATTCATTAGAATGAATGGGCCCATATGGTAAGGGTTAGGGTTAGGGTTAGAGTTCAGGACACACTTATGTTTGGGAGAATATTGGGGTTGGGTTTAGGGTTGGGTAAGATGTATTGTTAATATCACACTGAATGGTACACTCTTGATGGGGAAAAATTTTGGATATTTTTCCATTCTGCATTATAGCCTATGAGATTCATTACAGTGAATGGTCCCATAGGGTTAGGCTTAGGGTTAGAGTTCAGGACACACTTATGTTCGGGTGAATATTGGGGTTGGGTTTAGGGTTGGGTAAGATGTATTTTTAATATCACACTGAATGGTATACTCTTGATGGGAAAAAAATTTATTTTGGATGTTTTTCCATTCTCCATTATAGCCTATGAGATTCTTTAGAATGAATGGGCCCATATGGTAAGGGTTAGGGTTAGGGTTAGACTTCAGGACACACTTATGTTTGGGTGAATATTGGGGTTGGGTTTAGGGTTGGGTAAGATGTATTTTTAATATCACACTGAATGGTACACTCTTGATGGGGAAAAATTTTGGATGTTTTTCCATTCTGCCTTATAGCCTATGAGATTCATTACAGTGAATGGTCCCATAGGGTTAGGCTTAGGGTTAGAGTTCAGGACACACTTATGTTCGGGTGAATATTGGGGTTGGGTTTAGGGTTGGGTAAGATGTATTTTTAATATCACACTGAATGGTACACTCTTGATGGGGAAAAATTTTGGATGTTTTTCCATTCTCCATTCTAACCTATGAGATTCATTAGAATGAATGGGCCCATATGGTAAGGGTTAGGGTTAGGGTTAGAGTTCAGGACACACTTATGTTCGGGTGAATATTGGGGTTGGGTTTAGGGTTGGGTAAGATGTATTTTTAATATCACACTGAATGGTATACTCTTGATGGGAAAAAAATTTGGATGTTTTTCCATTCTCCATTATAGCCTATGAGATTCATTAGAATGAATGGGCCCATATGCTAAGGGATAGGGTTAGAGTTCAGGACACACTTATGTTTGGGTGAATATTGGGGTTGGGTTTAGGGTTGGGTAAGATGTATTTTTAATATCACACTGAATGGTACACTCTTGATGGAGAAAAATTTTGGATGTTTTTCCATTCTCCATTATAGCCTATGAGATTCATTACAGTGAATGGGCCCATATGGTAAGGGTTAGGGTTAGAGTTCAGGACACACTTATGTTCGGGTGAATATTGGGGTTGGGTTTAGGGTTGGGTAAGATGTATTTTTAATATCACACTGAATGGTATACTCTTGATGGGAAAAAAATTTGGATGTTTTTCCATTCTCCATTATAGCCAATGAGATTCATTAGAATGAATGGGCCCATATGGTAAGGGTTAGGGTTAGGGTTAGAGTTCAGGACACACTTATGTTCGGGTGAATATTGGGGTTGGGTTTAGGGTTGGGTAAGATGTATTTTTAATATCACACTGAATGGTACACTCTTGATGGGGAAAAATTTTGGATGTTTTTCCATTCTCCATTATAGCCTATGAGATTCATTACAGTGAATGGGCCCATATGGTAAGGGTTAGGGTTAGGGTTAGAGTTCAGGACACAGTTATGTTCGGGTGAATATTTGGGTTGGGTTTAGGGTTGGGTAAGATGTATTTTTAATATCACACTGAATGGTATACTCTTGATGGGAAAAAAATTTGGATGTTTTTCCATTCTCCATTATAGCCTATGAGATTCATTAGAATGAATGGGCCCATATGGTAAGGGTTAGGGTTAGGGTTAGAGTTCAGGACACACTTATGTTTGGGTGAATATTGGGGTTGGGTTTAGGGTTGGGTAAGATGTATTTTTAATATCACACTGAATTGTACACTCTTGATGGGGAAAAATTTTGGATGTTTTTCCATTCTCCATTATAGCCTATGAGATTCATTACAGTGAATGGTCCCATAGGGTTAGGCTTAGGGTTAGAGTTCAGGACACACTTATGTTCGGGTGAATATTGGGGTTGGGTTTAGGGTTGGGTAAGATGTATTTTTAATATCACACTGAATGGTATACTCTTGATGGGAAAAATTTTGGATGTTTTTCCATTCTCCATTATAGCCTATGAGATTCATTAGAATGAATGGGCCCATATGGTAAGGGTTAGGGTTAGGGTTAGAGTTCAGGACACACTTATGTTTGGGTGAATATTGGGGTTGGGTTTAGGGCTGGGTAAGATGTATTGTTAATATCACACTGAATGGTACACCCTTGATGGGGAAAAATTTTGGATGTTTTTCCATTCTGCATTATAGCCTATGAGATTCATTACAGTGAATGGGCCCATATGGTAAGGGTTAGGGTTAGGGTTAGAGTTCAGGACACACTTATGTTCGGGTGAATATTGGGGTTGGGTTTAGGGTTGGGTAAGATGTATTTTTAATATCACACTGAATGGTATACTCTTGATGGGAAAAAATTTGGATGTTTTTCCATTCTCCATTATAGCCTATGGGATTCATTAGAATGAATGGGCCCATATGGTAAGGGTTAGGGTTAGGGTTAGACTTCAGGACACACTTATGTTTGGGTGAATATTGGGGTTGGGTTTAGGGTTGGGTAAGATGTATTTTTAATATCACACTGAATGGTACACACTTGATGGGAAAAAAATTTGGATGTTTTTCCATTCTCCATTATAGCCTATGAGATTCATTAGAATGAATGGGCCCATATGGTAAGGGTTAGGGTTAGGGTTAGAGTTCAGGACACACTTATGTTCGGGTGAATATTGGGGTTGGGTTTAGGGTTGGGTAAGTTGTATTTTTAATATCACACTGAATAGTACACTCTTGATGGGAAAAAAATTTGGATGTTTTTCCATTCTCCATTATAGCCTATGAGATTCATTAGAATGAATGGGCCCATATGGTAAGGGTTAGGGTTAGGGTTAGAGTTCAGGACACACTTACGTTCGGGTGAATATTGGGGTTGGGTTTAGGGTTGGGTAAGATGTATTTTTAATATCACACTGAATGGTATACTCTTGATGCGAAAATTTTTTGGATGTTTTTCCATTCTCCATTATAGCCTATGAGATTCATTAATAGTGAATGGGCCCATATGGGAAGGGTTAGGGTTAGGGTTAGAGTTCAGGACACACTTATGTTCGGGTGAATATTGGGGTTGGGTTTAGGGTTGGATAAGATGTATTTTTAATATCACACTGAATGGTATACTCTTGATGGGAAAAAAATTTGGATGTTTTTCCATTCTCCATTATAGCCTATGAGATTCATTAGAATGAATGGGCGCATATGGTAAGGGTTAGGGTTAGGGTTAGAGTTCAGGACACACTTATGTTCGGGTGAATATTGGGGTTGGGTTTAGGGTTGGGTAAGATGTATTTTTAATATCACACTGAATAGTACACTCTTGATGGGAAAAATTTTGGATGTTTTTCCATTCTCCATTATAGCCTATGAGATTCTTTAGAATGAATGGGCCCATATGGTAAGGGTTAGGGTTAGGGTTAGACTTCAGGACACACTTATGTTTGGGTGAATATTGGGGTTGGGTTTAGGGTTGGGTAAGATGTATTTTTAATATCACACTGAATGGTACACTCTTGATGGGGAAAAATTTTGGATGTTTTTCCATTCTGCATTATAGCCTATGAGATTCATTACAGTGAATGGTCCCATAGGGTTAGGCTTAGGGTTAGAGTTCAGGACACACTTATGTTCGGGTGAATATTGGGGTTGGGTTTAGGGTTGGGTAAGATGTATTTTTAATATCACACTGAATGGTATACTCTTGATGGGAAAAAAATTTGGATGTTTTTCCATTCTCCATTATAGCCTATGAGATTCATTAGAATGAATGGGCCCATATGGTAAGGGTTAGGGTAAGGGTTAGAGTTCAGGACACACTTATGTTTGGGTGAATATTGGGGTTGGGTTTAGGGTTGGGTAAGATGTATTTTTAATATCACACTGAATGGTACACACTTGATGGGAAAAAAATTTGGATGTTTTTCCATTCTCCATTATAGCCTATGAGATTCATTAGAATGAATGGGCCCATATGGTAAGGGTTAGGGTTAGGGTTAGAGTTCAGGACACACTTATGTTCGGGTGAATATTGGGGTTGGGTTTAGGGTTGGGTAAGTTGTATTTTTAATATCACACTGAATAGTACACTCTTGATGGGAAAAAAATTTGGATGTTTTTCCATTCTCCATTATAGCCTATGAGATTCATTAGAATGAATGGGCCCATATGGTAAGGGTTAGGGTTAGGGTTAGAGTTCAGGACACACTTACGTTCGGGTGAATATTGGGGTTGGGTTTAGGGTTGGGTAAGATGTATTTTTAATATCACACTGAATGGTATACTCTTGATGCGAAAATTTTTTGGATGTTTTTCCATTCTCCATTATAGCCTATGAGATTCATTAGAATGAATGGGCCCATATGGTAAGGGTTAGGGTTAGGGTTAGAGTTCAGGACACACTTATGTTTGGGAGAATATTGGGGTTGGGTTTAGGGTTGGGTAAGATGTATTGTTAATATCACACTGAATGGTACACCCTTGATGGGGAAAAATTTTGGATGTTTTTCCATTCTCCATTATAGCCTATGAGATTCATTAATAGTGAATGGGCCCATATGGGAAGGGTTAGGGTTAGGGTTAGAGTTCAGGACACACTTATGTTCGGGTGAATATTGGGGTTGGGTTTAGGGTTGGATAAGATGTATTTTTAATATCACACTGAATGGTATACTCTTGATGGGAAAAAAATTTGGATGTTTTTCCATTCTCCATTATAGCCTATGAGATTCATTAGAATGAATGGGCGCATACGGTAAGGGTTAGGGTTAGGGTTAGAGTTCAGGACACACTTATGTTCGGGTGAATATTGGGGTTGGGTTTAGGGTTGGGTAAGATGTATTTTTAATATCACACTGAATAGTACACTCTTGATGGGAAAAATTTTGGATGTTTTTCCATTCTCCATTATAGCCTATGAGATTCTTTAGAATGAATGGGCCCATATGGTAAGGGTTAGGGTTAGGGTTAGACTTCAGGACACACTTATGTTTGGGTGAATATTGGGGTTGGGTTTAGGGTTGGGTAAGATGTATTTTTAATATCACACTGAATGGTACACTCTTGATGGGGAAAAATTTTGGATGTTTTTCCATTCTGCCTTATAGCCTATGAGATTCATTACAGTGAATGGTCCCATAGGGTTAGGCTTAGGGTTAGAGTTCAGGACACACTTATGTTCGGGTGAATATTGGGGTTGGGTTTAGGGTTGGGTAAGATGTATTTTTAATATCACACTGAATGGTATACTCTTGATGGGAAAAAAATTTGGATGTTTTTCCATTCTCCATTATAGCCTATGAGATTCATTAGAATGAATGGGCCCATATGGTAAGGGTTAGGGTTAGGGTTAGAGTTCAGGACACACTTATGTTTGGGTGAATATTGGGGTTGGGTTTAGGGTTGGGTAAGATGTATTTTTAATATCACACTGAATGGTACACTCTTGATGGGGAAAAATTTTGGATGTTTTTCCATTCTCCATTATAGCCTATGAGATTCATTACAGTGAATGGTCCCATAGGGTTAGGCTTAGGGTTAGAGTTCAGGACACACTTATGTTCGGGTGAATATTGGGGTTGGGTTTAGGGTTGGGTAAGATGTATTTTTAATATCACACTGAATGGTACACTCTTGATGGGGAAAAATTTTGGATGTTTTTCCATTCTCCATTATAACCTATGAGATTCATTAGAATGAATGGGCCCATATGGTAAGGGTTAGGGTTAGGGTTAGAGTTCAGGACACACTTATGTTCGGGTGAATATTGGGGTTGGGTTTAGGGTTGGGTAAGATGTATTTTTAATATCACACTGAATGGTATACTCTTGATGGGAAAAAAATTTGGATGTTTTTCCATTCTCCATTATAGCCTATGAGATTCATTAGAATGAATGGGCCCATATGCTAAGGGATAGGGTTAGAGTTCAGGACACACTTATGTTTGGGTGAATATTGGGGTTGGGTTTAGGGTTGGGTAAGATGTATTTTTAATATCACACTGAATGGTACACTCTTGATGGAGAAAAATTTTGGATGTTTTTCCATTCTCCATTATAGCCTATGAGATTCATTACAGTGAATGGGCCCATATGGTAAGGGTTAGGGTTAGGGTTAGAGTTCAGGACACACTTATGTTCGGGTGAATATTGGGGTTGGGTTTAGGGTTGGGTAAGATGTATTTTTAATATCACACTGAATGGTATACTCTTGATGGGAAAAAAATTTGGATGTTTTTCCATTCTCCATTATAGCCAATGAGATTCATTAGAATGAATGGGCCCATATGGTAAGGGTTAGGGTTAGGGTTAGAGTTCAGGACACACTTATGTTCGGGTGAATATTGGGGTTGGGTTTAGGGTTGGGTAAGATGTATTTTTAATATCACACTGAATGGTACACTCTTGATGGGGAAAAATTTTGGATGTTTTTCCATTCTCCATTATAGCCTATGAGATTCATTACAGTGAATGGGCCCATATGGTAAGGGTTAGGGTTAGGGTTAGAGTTCAGGACACAGTTATGTTCGGGTGAATATTTGGGTTGGGTTTAGGGTTGGGTAAGATGTATTTTTAATATCACACTGAATGGTATACTCTTGATGGGAAAAAAATTTGGATGTTTTTCCATTCTCCATTATAGCCTATGAGATTCATTAGAATGAATGGGCCCATATGGTAAGGGTTAGGGTTAGGGTTAGAGTTCAGGACACACTTATGTTTGGGTGAATATTGGGGTTGGGTTTAGGGTTGGGTAAGATGTATTTTTAATATCACACTGAATGGTACACTCTTGATGGGGAAAAATTTTGGATGTTTTTCCATTCTCCATTATAGCCTATGAGATTCATTACAGTGAATGGTCCCATAGGGTTAGGCTTAGGGTTAGAGTTCAGGACACACTTATGTTCGGGTGAATATTGGGGTTGGGTTTAGGGTTGGGTAAGATGTATTTTTAATATCACACTGAATGGTATACTCTTGATGGGAAAAATTTTGGATGTTTTTCCATTCTCCATTATAGCCTATGAGATTCATTAGAATGAATGGGCCCATATGGTAAGGGTTAGGGTTAGGGTTAGAGTTCACGACACACTTATGTTTGGGTGAATATTGGGGTTGGGTTAAGGGCTGGGTAAGATGTATTGTTAATATCACACTGAATGGTACACCCTTGATGGGGAAAAATTTTGGATGTTTTTCCATTCTGCATTATAGCCTATGAGATTCATTACAGTGAATGGGCCCATATGGTAAGGGTTAGGGTTAGGGTTAGAGTTCAGGACACACTTATGTTCGGGTGAATATTGGGGTTGGGTTTAGGGTTGGGTAAGATGTATTTTTAATATCACACTGAATGGTATACTCTTGATGGGAAAAAAAATTTGGATGTTTTTCCATTCTCCATTATAGCCTATGGGATTCATTAGAATGAATTGGCCCATATGGTAAGGGTTAGGGTTAGGGTTAGACTTCAGGACACACTTATGTTTGGGTGAATATTGGGGTTGGGTTTAGGGTTGGGTAAGATGTATTTTTAATATCACACTGAATGGTACACACTTGATGGGAAAAAAATTTGGATGTTTTTCCATTCTCCATTATAGCCTATGAGATTCATTAGAATGAATGGGCCCATATGGTAAGGGTTAGGGTTCGGGTTAGAGTTCAGGACACACTTATGTTCGGGTGAATATTGGGGTTGGGTTTAGGGTTGGGTAAGATGTATTTTTAATATCACACTGAATGGTATACTCTTGATGGGAAAAAAATTTGGATGTTTTTCCATTCTCCATTATAGCCTATGGGATTCATTAGAATGAATGGGCCCATATGGTAAGGGTTAGGGTTAGGGTTAGACTTCAGGACACACTTATGTTTGGGTGAATATTGGGGTTGGGTTTAGGGTTGGGTAAGATGTATTTTTAATATCACACTGAATGGTACACCCTTGATGGGGAAAAATTTTGGATGTTTTTCCATTCTCCATTATAGCCTATGAGATTCATTAATAGTGAATGGGCCCATATGGGAAGGGTTAGGGTTAGGGTTAGAGTTCAGGACACACTTATGTTCGGGTGAATATTGGGGTTGGGTTTAGGGTTGGATAAGATGTATTTTTAATATCACACTGAATGGTATACTCTTGATGGGAAAAAAATTTGGATGTTTTTCCATTCTCCATTATAGCCTATGAGATTCATTAGAATGAATGGGCGCATATGGTAAGGGTTAGGGTTAGGGTTAGAGTTCAGGACACACTTATGTTCGGGTGAATATTGGGGTTGGGTTTAGGGTTGGGTAAGATGTATTTTTAATATCACACTGAATGGTACACTCTTGATGGGGAAAAATTTTGGATGTTTTTCCATTCTCCATTATAACCTATGAGATTCATTAGAATGAATGGGCCCATATGGTAAGGGTTAGGGTTAGGGTTAGAGTTCAGGACACACTTATGTTCGGGTGAATATTGGGGTTGGGTTTAGGGTTGGGTAAGATGTATTTTTAATATCACACTGAATGGTATACTCTTGATGGGAAAAAAATTTGGATGTTTTTCCATTCTCCATTATAGCCTATGAGATTCATTAGAATGAATGGGCCCATATGCTAAGGGTTAGGGTTAGAGTTCAGGACACACTTATGTTTGGGTGAATATTGGGGTTGGGTTTAGGGTTGGGTAAGATGTATTTTTAATATCACACTGAATGGTACACTCTTGATGGAGAAAAATTTTGGATGTTTTTCCATTCTCCATTATAGCCTATGAGATTCATTACATTGAATGGGCCCATATGGTAAGGGTTAGGGTTAGGGTTAGAGTTCAGGACACACTTATGTTCGGGTGAATATTGGGGTTGGGTTTAGGGTTGGGTAAGATGTATTTTTAATATCACACTGAATGGTATACTCTTGATGGGAAAAAAATTTGGATGTTTTTCCATTCTCCATTATAGCCAATGAGATTCATTAGAATGAATGGGCCCATATGGTAAGGGTTAGGGTTAGGGTTAGAGTTCAGGACACACTTATGTTCGGGTGAATATTGGGGTTGGGTTTAGGGTTGGGTAAGATGTATTTTTAATATCACACTGAATGGTACACTCTTGATGGGGAAAAATTTTGGATGTTTTTCCATTCTCCATTATAGCCTATGAGATTCATTACAGTGAATGGGCCCATATGGTAAGGGTTAGGGTTAGGGTTAGAGTTCAGGACACAGTTATGTTCGGGTGAATATTGGGGTTGGGTTTAGGGTTGGGTAAGATGTATTTTTAATATCACACTGAATGGTATACTCTTGATGGGAAAAAAATTTGGATGTTTTTCCATTCTCCATTATAGCCTATGAGATTCATTAGAATGAATGGGCCCATATGGTAAGGGTTAGGGTTAGGGTTAGAGTTCAGGACACACTTATGTTTGGGTGAATATTGGGGTTGGGTTTAGGGTTGGGTAAGATGTATTTTTAATATCACACTGAATGGTACACTCTTGATGGGGAAAAATTTTGGATGTTTTTCCATTCTCCATTATAGCCTATGAGATTCATTACAGTGAATGGTCCCATAGGGTTAGGGTTAGGGTTAGAGTTCAGGACACACTTATGTTCGGGTGAATATTGGGGTTGGGTTTAGGGTTGGGTAAGATGTATTTTTAATATCACACTGAATGGTATACTCTTGATGGGAAAAATTTTGGATGTTTTTCCATTCTCCATTATAGCCTATGAGATTCATTAGAATGAATGGGCCCATATGGTAAGGGTTAGGGTTAGGGTTAGAGTTCAGGACACACTTATGTTTGGGTGAATATTGGGGTTGGGTTAAGGGCTGGGTAAGATGTATTGTTAATATCACACTGAATGGTACACCCTTGATGGGGAAAAATTTTGGATGTTTTTCCATTCTGCATTATAGCCTATGAGATTCATTACAGTGAATGGGCCCATATGGTAAGGGTTAGGGTTAGGGTTAGAGTTCAGGACACACTTATGTTCGGGTGAATATTGGGGTTGGGTTTAGGGTTGGGTAAGATGTATTTTTAATATCACACTGAATGGTATACTCTTGATGGGAAAAAAATTTGGATGTTTTTCCATTCTCCATTATAGCCTATGGGATTCATTAGAATGAATGGGCCCATATGGTAAGGGTTAGGGTTAGGGTGAGACTTCAGGACACACTTATGTTTGGGTGAATATTGGGGTTGGGTTTAGGGTTGGGTAAGATG
Organism: Heteronotia binoei; assembly: GCF_032191835.1. Classification (NCBI taxonomy): domain Eukaryota; kingdom Metazoa; phylum Chordata; class Lepidosauria; order Squamata; family Gekkonidae; genus Heteronotia; species Heteronotia binoei. The sequence goes on from NC_083231.1 coordinate 72,936,609, forward strand.
TATTTTTAATATCACACTGAATGGTACACACTTGATGGGAAAAAAATTTGGATGTTTTTCCATTCTCCATTATAGCCTATGAGATTCATTAGAATGAATGGGCCCATATGGTAAGGGTTAGGGTTAGGGTTAGAGTTCAGGACACACTTATGTTCGGGTGAATATTGGGGTTGGGTTTAGGGTTGGGTAAGATGTATTTTTAATATCACACTGAATGGTATACTCTTGATGGGAAAAAAATTTGGATGTTTTTCCATTCTCCATTATAGCCTATGGGATTCATTAGAATGAATGGGCCCATATGGTAAGGGTTAGGGTTAGGGTTAGACTTCAGGACACACTTATGTTTGGGTGAATATTGGGGTTGGGTTTAGGGTTGGGTAAGATGTATTTTTAATATCACACTGAATGGTACACCCTTGATGGGGAAAAATTTTGGATGTTTTTCCATTCTCCATTATAGCCTATGAGATTCATTAATAGTGAATGGGCCCATATGGGAAGGGTTAGGGTTAGGGTTAGAGTTCAGGACACACTTATGTTCGGGTGAATATTGGGGTTGGGTTTAGGGTTGGATAAGATGTATTTTTAATATCACACTGAATGGTACACTCTTGATGGGGAAAAAATTTGGATGTTTTTCCATTCTCCATTATAGCCTATGGGATTCATTAGAATGAATGGGCGCATATGGTAAGGGTTAGGGTTAGGGTTAGAGTTCAGGACACACTTATGTTCGGGTGAATATTGGGGTTGGGTTTAGGGTTGGGTAAGATGTATTTTTAATATCACACTGAATAGTACACTCTTGATGGGAAAAATTTTGGATGTTTTTCCATTCTCCATTATAGCCTATGAGATTCATTAGAATGAATGGGCCCATATGGTAAGGGTTAGGGTTAGGGTTAGAGTTCAGGACACACTTATGTTTGGGTGAATATTGGGGTTGGGTTTAGGGTTGGGTAAGATGTATTTTTAATATCACACTGAATGGTATACTCTTGATGCGAAAAATTTTTGGATGTTTTTCCATTCTCCATTATAGCCTATGAGATTCATTACAGTGAATGGGCCCATATGGTAAGGGTTAGGGTTAGGGTTAGAGTTCAGGACACACTTATGTTCGGGTGAATATTGGGGTTGGGTTTAGGGTTGGGTAAGATGTATTTTTAATATCACACTGAATGGTATACTCTTGATGGGAAAAAAATTTGGATGTTGTTCCATTCTCCATTATAGCCTATGGGATTCATTAGAATGAATGGGCCCATATGGTAAGGGTTAGGGTTAGGGTTAGACTTCAGGACACACTTATGTTTGGGTGAATATTGGGGTTGGGTTTAGGGTTGGGTAAGATGTATTTTTAATATCACACTGAATGGTATACTCTTGATGGGAAAAAAATTTGGATGTTTTTCCATTCTCCATTATAGCCTATGGGATTCATTAGAATGAATGGGCCCATATGGTAAGGGTTAGGGTTAGGGTTAGACTTCAGGACACACTTATGTTTGGGTGAATATTGGGGTTGGGTTTAGGGTTGGGTAAGATGTATTTTTAATATCACACTGAATGGTACACTCTTGATGGGGAAAAATTTTGGATGTTTTTCCATTCTCCATTATAGCCTATGAGATTCATTACAGTGAATGGGCCCATATGGTAAGGGTTAGGGTTAGGGTTAGAGTTCAGGACACACTTATGTTCGGGTGAATATTGGGGTTGGGTTTAGGGTTGGGTAAGATGTATTTTTAATATCACACTGAATGGTATACTCTTGATGGGAAAAAAATTTGGATGTTTTTCCATTCTCCATTATAGCCTATGAGATTCATTAGAATGAATGGGCCCATATGGTAAGGGTTAGGGTTAGGGTTAGAGTTCAGGACACACTTATGTTTGGGTGAATATTGGGGTTGGGTTTAGGGTTGGGTAAGATGTATTTTTAATATCACACTGAATGGTACACTCTTGATGGGGAAAAATTTTGGATGTTTTTCCATTCTCCATTATAGCCTATGAGATTCATTACAGTGAATGGTCCCATAGGGTTAGGCTTAGGGTTAGAGTTCAGGACACACTTATGTTCGGGTGAATATTGGGGTTGGGTTTAGGGTTGGGTAAGATGTATTTTTAATATCACACTGAATGGTACACTCTTGATGGGGAAAAATTTTGGATGTTTTTCCATTCTCCATTATAGCCTATGAGATTCATTAGAATGAATGGGCCCATATGGTAAGGGTTAGGGTTAGGGTTAGAGTTCAGGACACACTTATGTTTGGGTGAATATTGGGGTTGGGTTTAGGGTTGGGTAAGATGTATTTTTAATATCACACTGAATGGTACACTCTTGATGGGGAAAAATTTTGGATGTTTTTCCATTCTCCATTATAGCCTATGAGATTCATTACAGTGAATGGTCCCATAGGGTTAGGCTTAGGGTTAGAGTTCAGGACACACTTATGTTCGGGTGAATATTGGGGTTGGGTTTAGGGTTGGGTAAGATGTATTTTTAATATCACACTGAATGGTATACTCTTGATGGGAAAAAAATTTGGATGTTTTTCCATTCTCCATTATAGCCTATGAGATTCATTAGAATGAATGGGCCCATATGCTAAGGGTTAGGGTTAGAGTTCAGGACACACTTATGTTTGGGTGAATATTGGGGTTGGGTTTAGGGTTGGGTAAGATGTATTTTTAATATCACACTGAATGGTACACTCTTGATGGAGAAAAATTTTGGATGTTTTTCCATTCTCCATTATAGCCTATGAGATTCATTACAGTGAATGGGCCCATATGGTAAGGGTTAGGGTTAGGGTTAGAGTTCAGGACACACTTATGTTCGGGTGAATATTGGGGGTTGGTTTAGGGTTGGGTAAGATGTATTTTTAATATCACACTGAATGGTATACTCTTGATGGGAAAAATTTTGATGTTTTTCCATTCTCCATTATAGCCTATGAGATTCTTTAGAATGAATGGGCCCATATGGTAAGGGTTAGGGTTAGGGTTAGAGTTCAGGACACACTTATGTTTGGGTGAATATTGGGGTTGGGTTTAGGGCTGGGTAAGATGTATTGTTAATATCACACTGAATGGTACACCCTTGATGGGGAAAAATTTTGGATGTTTTTCCATTCTGCATTATAGCCTATGAGATTCATTTACAGTGAATGGGCCCATATGTTAAGGGTTAGGGTTAGGGTTAGAGTTCAGGGACACACTTATGTTCGGGTGAATATTGGGGTTGGGTTTAGGGTTGGGTAAGATGTATTTTTTAATATCACACTGAATGGTATACTCTTGATGGGAAAAAAATTTGGATGTTTTTTCCATTCTCCATTATAGCCTATGAGATTCATTAGAATGAATGGGCCCATATGATAAGGGTTAGGGTTAGGGTTAGAGTTCAGGACACACTTATGTTCGGGTGAATATTGGGGTTGGGTTTAGTGTTGGGTAAGATGTATTTTTAATATCACACTGAATAGTACACTCTTGATGGGAAAAATTTTGGATGTTTTTCCATTCTCCATTATAGCCTATGAGATTCATTAGAATGAATGGGCCATATGGTAAGGGTTAGGGTTAGGGTTAGAGTTCAGGACACACTTATGTTTGGGTGAATAATGGGGTTGGGTTTAGGGTTGGGTAAGATGTATTTTTAATATCACACTGAATGGTATACTCTTGATGCGAAAAAATTTTGGATGTTTTTCCATTCTCCATTATAGCCTATGAGATTCATTACAGTGAATGGGCCCATATGGTAAGGGTTAGGGTTAGGGTTAGAGTTCAGGACACACTTATGTTCGGGTGAATATTGGGGTTGGGTTTAGGGTTGGGTAAGATGTATTTTTAATATCACACTGAATGGTATACTCTTGATGGGAAAAAAATTTGGATGTTTTTCCATTCTCCATTATAGCCTATGGGATTCATTAGAATGAATGGGCCCATATGGTAAGGGTTAGGGTTAGGGTTAGACTTCAGGACACACTTATGTTTGGTGAATATTGGGGTTGGGTTTAGGGTTGGGTTAAGATGTATTTTTAATATCACACTGAATGGTATACTCTTGATGCGAAAATTTTTTGGATGTTTTTCCATTCTCCATTATAGCCTATGAGATTCATTACAGTGAATGGGCCCATATGGTAAGGGTTAGGGTTAGGGTTAGAGTTCAGGGACACACTTATGTTCGGGTGAATATTGGGGTTGGGTTTAGGGTTGGGTAAGATGTATTTTTAATATCACACTGAATGGTATACTCTTGATGGGAAAAAAATTTGGATGTTGTTCCATTCTCCATTATAGCCTATGGGATTCATTAGAATGAATGGGCCCAAATGGTAAGGGTTAGGGTTAGGGTTAGACTTCAGGACACACTTATGTTTGGGTGAATATTGGGGTGGGTTTAGTGGTAGTTTGGTATTGGGTAAGATGTATTTTTAATATCACACTGAATGGTACACTCTTGATGGGGAAAATTTTGGATGTTTTTCATTCTCCATTGTACCCTATGAAATTCATTAGAATGAATGGGCCCATATGGTAAGGGTTAGGGTTAGGGTTAGAGTTCAGGACACACTTATGTTGGGGTGAATTTTGGGGTTGGGTTTAGGGTTGGGTAAAATGTATTTTTAATATCACACTGAATGGTACACACTTGATGGGAAAAATTTTTGGATGTTTTTCCATTCTCCATTATAGCCTATGAGATTCATTAGAATGAATGGGCCCATATGGTAAGGGTTAGGGTTAGGGTTAGAGTTCAGGACACACTTATGTTCGGGTGAATATTGGGGTTGGGTTTAGGGTTGGGTAAGATGTATTTTTAATATCACACTGAATGGTATACTCTTGATGGGAAAAAAATTTGGATGTTTTTCCATTCTCCATTATAGCCTATGGGATTCATTAGAATGAATAGGCCCATATGGTAAGGGTTAGGGTTAGGGTTAGACTTCAGGACACACTTATGTTTGGGTGAATATTGGGGTTGGGTTTAGGGTTGGGTAAGATGTATTTTTAATATCACACTGAATGGTACACTCTTGATGGGGAAAAATTTTGGATGTTTTTCCATTCTGCATTATAGCCTATGAGATTCATTACAGTGAATGGTCCCATAGGGTTAGGCTTAGGGTTAGAGTTCAGGACACACTTATGTTCGGGTGAATATTGGGGTTGGGTTTAGGGTTGGGTAAGATGTATTTTTAATATCACACTGAATGGTATACTCTTGATGGGAAAAAAATTTGGATGTTTTTCCATTCTCCATTATAGCCTATGGGATTCATTAGAATGAATGGGCCCATATGGTAAGGGTTAGGGTTAGGGTTAGACTTCAGGACACACTTATGTTTGGGTGAATATTGGGGTTGGGTTTAGGGTTGGGTAAGATGTATTTTTAATATCACACTGAATGGTACACTCTTGATGGAGAAAAATTTTGGATGTTTTTCCATTCTCCATTATAGCCTATGAGATTCATTACAGTGAATGGGCCCATATGGTAAGGGTTAGGGTTAGGGTTAGAGTTCAGGACACACTTATGTTCGGGTGAATATTGGGGTTGGGTTTAGGGTTGGGTAAGATGTATTTTTAATATCACACTGAATGGTATACTCTTGATGGGAAAAATTTTGGATGTTTTTCCATTCTCCATTATAGCCTATGAGATTCTTTAGAATGAATGGGCCCATATGGTAAGGGTTAGGGTTAGGGTTAGAGTTCAGGACACACTTATGTTTGGGTGAATATTGGGGTTGGGTTTAGGGCTGGGTAAGATGTATTGTTAATATCACACTGAATGGTACACCCTTGATGGGGAAAAATTTTGGATGTTTTTCCATTCTGCATTATAGCCTATGAGATTCATTACAGTGAATGGGCCCATATGTTAAGGGTTAGGGTTAGGGTTAGAGTTCAGGACACACTTATGTTCGGGTGAATATTGGGGTTGGGTTTAGGGTTGGGTAAGATGTATTTTTAATATCACACTGAATGGTATACTCTTGATGGGAAAAAAATTTGGATGTTTTTCCATTCTCCATTATAGCCTATGAGATTCATTAGAATGAATGGGCCATATGATAAGGGTTAGGGTTAGGGTTAGAGTTCAGGACACACTTATGTTCGGGTGAATATTGGGGTTGGGTTTAGTGTTGGGTAAGATGTATTTTTAATATCACACTGAATAGTACACTCTTGATGGGAAAAATTTTGGATGTTTTTCCATTCTCCATTATAGCCTATGAGATTCATTAGAATGAATGGGCCCATATGGTAAGGGTTAGGGTTAGGGTTAGAGTTCAGGACACACTTATGTTGGGTGAATAATGGGGTTGGGTTTAGGGTTGGGTAAGATGTTATTTTTAATATCACACTGAATGGTATACTCTTGATGCGAAAAAATTTTGGATGTTTTTTCCATTCTCCATTATAGCCTATGAGATTCATTACAGTGAATGGGCCCATATGGTAAGGGTTAGGGTTAGGGTTAGAGTTCAGGACACACTTATGTTCGGGGTGAATATTGGGGTTGGGTTTTAGGGTTGGGTAAGATGTATTTTTAATATCACACTGAATGGTATACTCTTGATGGGAAAAAAATTTGGATGTTTTTTCCATTCTCCATTATAGCCTATGGGATTCATTAGAATGAATGGGCCCATATGGTAAGGGTTAGGGTTAGGGTTAGACTTCAGGACACACTTATGTTTGGGTGAATATTGGGGTTGGTTTAGGGTTGGGTAAGATGTATTTTTAATATCACACTGAATGGTATACTCTTGATGCGAAAATTTTTTGGATGTTTTTCCATTCTCCATTATAGCCTATGAGATTCATTACAGTGAATGGGCCCATATGGTAAGGGTTAGGGTTAGGGTTAGAGTTCAGGACACACTTATGTTCGGGTGAATATTGGGGGTTGGGTTTAGGGTTGGGTAAGATGTATTTTTAATATCACACTGAATGGTATACTCTTGATGGGAAAAAAATTTGGATGTTGTTCCATTCTCCATTATAGCCTATGGGATTCATTAGAATGAATGGGCCCAAATGGTAAGGGTTAGGGTTAGGGTTAGACTTCAGGACACACTTATGTTTGGGTGAATATTGGGGTTGGGTTAGGGTTGGGTAAGATGTATTTTTAATATCACACTGAATGGTACACTCTTGATGGGGAAAAATTTGGATGTTTTTCCATTCTCCATTGTACCCTATGAAATTCATTAGAATGAATGGGCCCATATGGTAAGGGTTAGGGTTAGGGTTAGAGTTCAGGACACACTTATGTTGGGGTGAATTTTGGGGTTGGGTTTAGGGTTGGGTAAAATGTATTTTAATATCACACTGAATGGTACACACTTGATGGGAAAAATTTTTGGATGTTTTTCCATTCTCCATTATAGCCTATGAGATTCATTAGAATGAATGGGCCCATATGGTAAGGGTTAGGGTTAGGGTTAGAGTTCAGGACACACTTATGTTCGGGTGAATATTGGGGTTGGGTTTAGGGTTGGGTAAGATGTATTTTTAATATCACACTGAATGGTATACTCTTGATGGGAAAAAAATTTGGATGTTTTTCCATTCTCCATTATAGCCTATGGGATTCATTAGAATGAATAGGCCCATATGGTAAGGGTTAGGGTTAGGGTTAGACTTCAGGACACACTTATGTTTGGGTGAATATTGGGGTTGGGTTTAGGGTTGGGTAAGATGTATTTTTAATATCACACTGAATGGTACACTCTTGATGGGGAAAAATTTTGGATGTTTTTCCATTCTGCATTATAGCCTATGAGATTCATTACAGTGAATGGTCCCATAGGGTTAGGCTTAGGGTTAGAGTTCAGGACACACTTATGTTCGGGTGAATATTGGGGTTGGGTTTAGGGTTGGGTAAGATGTATTTTTAATATCACACTGAATGGTATACTCTTGATGGGAAAAAAATTTGGATGTTTTTCCATTCTCCATTATAGCCTATGGGATTCATTAGAATGAATGGGCCCATATGGTAAGGGTTAGGGTTAGGGTTAGACTTCAGGACACACTTATGTTTGGGTGAATATTGGGGTTGGGTTTAGGGTTGGGTAAGATGTATTTTTAATATCACACTGAATGGTATACTCTTGATGCGAAAATTTTTTGGATGTTTTTCCATTCTCCATTATAGCCTATGAGATTCATTAGAATGAATGGGCCCATATGGTAAGGGTTAGGGTTAGGGTTAGAGTTCAGGACACACTTATGTTTGGGAGAATATTGGGGTTGGGTTTAGGGTTGGGTAAGATGTATTTTTAATATCACACTGAATGGTATACTCTTGATGGGAAAAAAATTTGGATGTTGTTCCATTCTCCATTATAGCCTATGGGATTCATTAGAATGAATGGGCCCATATGGTAAGGGTTAGGGTTAGGGTTAGACTTCAGGGACACACTTATGTTTGGGGTGAATATTGGGGTTGGGTTTAGGGTTGGGTAAGATGTATTTTTAATATCACACTGAATGGTACACTCTTGATGGGGAAAAATTTTGGGATGTTTTTTCCATTCTCCATTGTAGCCTATGAAATTCATTAGAATGAATGGGCCCATATGGTAAGGGTTAGGGTTAGGGTTAGAGTTCAGGACACTTATGTTGGGGTGAATTTTGGGGTTGGGTTTAGGGTTGGGTAAAATGTATTTTTAATATCACACTGAATGGTACACACTTGATGGGAAAAATTTTTGGATGTTTTTCCATTCTCCATTATAGCCTATGAGATTCATTAGAATGAATGGGCCCATATGGTAAGGGTTAGGGTTAGGGTTAGAGTTCAGGACACACTTATGTTCGGGTGAATATTGGGGTTGGGTTTAGGGTTGGGTAAGATGTATTTTTAATATCACACTGAATGGTATACTCTTGATGGGAAAAAAATTTGGATGTTTTTCCATTCTCCATTATAGCCTATGGGATTCATTAGAATGAATGGGCCCATATGGTAAGGGTTAGGGTTAGGGTTAGACTTCAGGACACACTTATGTTGGGGTGAATTTTGGGGTTGGGTTTAGGGTTGGGTAAAATGTATTTTTAATATCACACTGAATGGTACACACTTGATGGGAAAAATTTTTGGATGTTTTTCCATTCTCCATTATAGCCTATGAGATTCATTAGAATGAATGGGCCCATATGGTAAGGGTTAGGGTTAGGGTTAGAGTTCAGGACACACTTATGTTCGGGTGAATATTGGGGTTGGGTTTAGGTTGGGTAAGATGTATTTTTAATATCACACTGAATGGTACACTCTTGATGGGGAAAAATTTTGGATGTTTTTCCATTCTGCATTATAGCCTATGAGATTCATTACAGTGAATGGTCCCATAGGGTTAGGGTTAGGGTTTAGAGTTCAGGACACACTTATGTTCGGGTGAATATTGGGGTTGGGTTTAGGGTTGGGTAAGATGTATTTTTAATATCACACTGAATGGTATACTCTTGATGGGAAAAATTTTGGATGTTTTTCCATTCTCCATTATAGCCTATGAGATTCTTTAGAATGAATGGGCCATATGGTAAGGGTTAGGGTTAGGGTTAGAGTTCAGGACACACTTATGTTTGGGTGAATATTGGGGTTGGGTTTAGGGCTGGGTAAGATGTATTGTTAATATCACACTGAATGGTACACCCTTGATGGGGAAAAATTTTGGATGTTTTTCCATTCTGCATTATAGCCTATGAGATTCATTACAGTGAATGGGCCCATATGTTAAGGGTTAGGGTTAGGGTTAGAGTTCAGGACACACTTATGTTCGGGTGAATATTGGGGTTGGGTTTAGGGTTGGGTAAGATGTATTTTTAATATCACACTGAATGGTATACTCTTGATGGGAAAAAAATTTGGATGTTTTTCCATTCTCCATTATAGCCCTATGAGAATTCATTAGAATGAATGGGCCCATATGATAAGGGTTAGGGTTAGGGTTAGAGTTCAGGACACACTTATGTTCGGGTGAATATTGGGGTTGGGTTTAGTGTTGGGTAAGATGTATTTTTAATATCACACTGAATAGTACACTCTTGATGGGAAAAATTTTGGATGTTTTTCCATTCTCCATTATAGCCTATGAGATTCATTAGAATGAATGGGCCCATATGGTAAGGGTTAGGGTTAGGGTTAGAGTTCAGGACACACTTATGTTTGGGTGAATAATGGGGTTGGGTTTAGGGTTGGGTAAGATGTATTTTTAATATCACACTGAATGGTATACTCTTGATGCGAAAAAATTTTGGATGTTTTTCCATTCTCCATTATAGCCTATGAGATTCATTACAGTGAATGGGCCCATATGGTAAGGGTTAGGGTTAGGGTTAGAGTTCAGGACACACTTATGTTCGGGTGAATATTGGGGTTGGGTTTAGGGTTGGGTAAGATGTATTTTTAATATCACACTGAATGGTATACTCTTGATGGGAAAAAAATTTGGATGTTTTTCCATTCTCCATTATAGCCTATGGGATTCATTAGAATGAATGGGCCCATATGGTAAGGGTTAGGGTTAGGGTTAGACTTCAGGACACACTTATGTTTGGGTGAATATTGGGGTTGGGTTTAGGGTTGGGTAAGATGTATTTTTAATATCACACTGAATGGTATACTCTTGATGCGAAAATTTTTGGATGTTTTTCCATTCTCCATTATAGCCTATGAGATTCATTACAGTGAATGGGCCCATATGGTAAGGGTTAGGGTTAGGGTTAGAGTTCAGGACACACTTATGTTCGGGTGAATATTGGGGTTGGGTTTAGGGTTGGGTAAGATGTATTTTTAATATCACACTGAATGGTATACTCTTGATGGGAAAAAAATTTGGATGTTGTTCCATTCTCCATTATAGCCTATGGGATTCATTAGAATGAATGGGCCCAAATGGTAAGGGTTAGGGTTAGGGTTAGACTTCAGGACACACTTATGTTTGGGTGAATATTGGGGTTGGGTTTAGGGTTGGGTAAGATGTATTTTTAATATCACACTGAATGGTACACTCTTGATGGGGAAAAATTTTGGATGTTTTTCCATTCTCCATTGTACCCTATGAAATTCATTAGAATGAATGGGCCCATATGGTAAGGGTTAGGGTTAGGGTTAGAGTTCAGGACACACTTATGTTGGGGTGAATTTTGGGGTTGGGTTTAGGGTTGGGTAAAATGTATTTTTAATATCACACTGAATGGTACACACTTGATGGGAAAAATTTTTGGATGTTTTTCCATTCTCCATTATAGCCTATGAGATTCATTAGAATGAATGGGCCCATATGGTAAGGGTTAGGGTTAGGGTTAGAGTTCAGGACACACTTATGTTCGGGTGAATATTGGGGTTGGGTTTAGGGTTGGGTAAGATGTATTTTTAATATCACACTGAATGGTATACTCTTGATGGGAAAAAAATTTGGATGTTTTTCCATTCTCCATTATAGCCTATGGGATTCATTAGAATGAATGGGCCCATATGGTAAGGGTTAGGGTTAGGGTTAGACTTCAGGACACACTTATGTTTGGGTGAATATTGGGGTTGGGTTTAGGGTTGGGTAAGATGTATTTTTAATATCACACTGAATGGTATACTCTTGATGCGAAAATTTTTTGGATGTTTTTCCATTCTCCATTATAGCCTATGAGATTCATTACAGTGAATGGGCCCATATGGTAAGGGTTAGGGTTAGGGTTAGAGTTCAGGACACACTTATGTTCGGGTGAATATTGGGGTTGGGTTTAGGGTTGGGTAAGATGTATTTTTAATATCACACTGAATGGTATACTCTTGATGGGAAAAAAATTTGGATGTTGTTCCATTCTCCATTATAGCCTAAGGGATTCATTAGAATGAATGGGCCCAAATGGTAAGGGTTAGGGTTAGGGTTAGACTTCAGGACACACTTATGTTTGGGTGAATATTGGGTTGGGTTTAGGGTTGGGTAAGATGTATTTTTAATATCACACTGAATGGTACACTCTTGATGGGGAAAAATTTTGGATGTTTTTCCATTCTCCATTGTACCCTATGAAATTCATTAGAATGAATGGGCCCATATGGTAAGGGTTAGGGTTAGGGTTAGAGTTCAGGACACACTTATGTTGGGGTGAATTTTGGGGTTGGTTTAGGGTTGGGTAAAATGTATTTTTAATATCACACTGAATGGTACACACTTGATGGGAAAAATTTTTGGATGTTTTTTCCATTCTCCATTATAGCCTATGAGATTCATTAGAATGAATGGGCCCATATGGTAAGGGTTAGGGGTTAGGGTTAGAGTTCAGGACACACTTATGTTCGGGTGAATATTGGGGTTGGGTTTAGGGTTGGGTAAGATGTATTTTTAATATCACACTGAATGGTATACTCTTGATGGGAAAAAAATTTGGATGTTTTTCCATTCTCCATTATAGCCTATGGGATTCATTAGAATGAATGGGCCCATATGGTAAGGGTTAGGGTTAGGGTTAGACTTCAGGACACACTTATGTTTGGGTGAATATTGGGGTTGGGTTTAGGGTTGGGTAAGATGTATTTTTAATATCACACTGAATGGTACACTCTTGATGGGAAAAATTTTGGATGTTTTTCCATTCTGCATTATAGCCTATGAGATTCATTACAGTGAATGGTCCCATAGGGTTAGGCTTAGGGTTAGAGTTCAGGACACACTTATGTTCGGGTGAATATTGGGGTTGGGTTTAGGGTTGGGTAAGATGTATTTTTAATATCACACTGAATGGTATACTCTTGATGGGAAAAATTTTGGATGTTTTTCCATTCTCCATTATAGCCTATGAGATTCTTTAGAATGAATGGGCCCATATGGTAAGGGTTAGGGTTAGGGTTAGAGTTCAGGACACACTTATGTTTGGGTGAATATTGGGGTTGGGTTTAGGGCTGGATAAGATGTATTGTTAATATCACACTGAATGGTACACCCTTGATGGGGAAAAATTTTGGATGTTTTTCCATTCTGCATTATAGCCTATGAGATTCATTACAGTGAATGGGCCCATATGTTAAGGGTTAGGGTTAGGGTTAGAGTTCAGGACACACTTATGTTCGGGTGAATATTGGGGCTGGGTTTAGGGTTGGGTAAGATGTATTTTTAATATCACACTGAATGGTATACTCTTGATGGGAAAAAAATTTGGATGTTTTTCCATTCTCCATTATAGCCTATGAGATTCATTAGAATGAATGGGCCCATATGATAAGGGTTAGGGTTAGGGTTAGAGTTCAGGACACACTTATGTTCGGGTGAATATTGGGGTTGGGTTTAGTGTTGGGTAAGATGTATTTTTAATATCACACTGAATAGTACACTCTTGATGGGAAAAATTTTGGATGTTTTTCCATTCTCCATTATAGCCTATGAGATTCATTAGAATGAATGGGCCCATATGGTAAGGGTTAGGGTTAGGGTTAGAGTTCAGGACACACTTATGTTTGGGTGAATAATGGGGTTGGGTTTAGGGTTGGGTAAGATGTATTTTTAATATCACACTGAATGGTATACTCTTGATGCGAAAAAATTTTGGATGTTTTTCCATTCTCCATTATAGCCTATGAGATTCATTACAGTGAATGGGCCCATATGGTAAGGGTTAGGGTTAGGGTTAGAGTTCAGGACACACTTATGTTCGGGTGAATATTGGGGTTGGGTTTAGGGTTGGGTAAGATGTATTTTTAATATCACACTGAATGGTATACTCTTGATGGGAAAAAAATTTGGATGTTTTTCCATTCTCCATTATAGCCTATGGGATTCATTAGAATGAATGGGCCCATATGGTAAGGGTTAGGGTTAGGGTTAGAGTTCAGGACACACTTATGTTTGGGTGAATATTGGGGTTGGGTTTAGGGTTGGGTAAGATGTATTTTTAATATCACACTGAATGGTACACACTTGATGGGAAAAAAATTTGGATGTTTTTCCATTCTCCATTATAGCCTATGAGATTCATTAGAATGAATGGGCCCATATGGTAAGGGTTAGGGTTAGGGTTAGAGTTCAGGACACACTTATGTTCGGGTGAATATTGGGGTTGGGTTTAGGGTTGGGTAAGTTGTATTTTTAATATCACACTGAATGGTATACTCTTGATGCGAAAATTTTCTGGATGTTTTTCCATTCTCCATTATAGCCTATGAGATTCATTAGAATGAATGGGCCCATATGGTAAGGGTTAGGGTTAGGGTTAGACTTCAGGACACACTTATGTTTGGGTGAATATTGGGGTTGGGTTTAGGGTTGGGTAAGATGTATTTTTAATATCACACTGAATGGTACACACTTGATGGGAAAAAAATTTGGATGTTTTTCCATTCTCCATTATAGCCTATGAGATTCATTAGAATGAATGGGCCCATATGGTAAGGGTTAGGGTTAGGGTTAGAGTTCAGGACACACTTATGTTCGGGTGAATATTGGGGTTGGGTTTAGGGTTGGGTAAGTTGTATTTTTAATATCACACTGAATAGTACACTCTTGATGGGAAAAAAATTGGGATGTTTTTCCATTCTCCATTATAGCCTATGAGATTCATTAGAATGAATGGGCCCATATGGTAAGGGTTAGGGTTAGGGTTAGAGTTCAGGACACACTTACGTTCGGGTGAATATTGGGGTTGGGTTTAGGGTTGGGTAAGATGTATTTTTAATATCACACTGAATGGTATACTCTTGATGCGAAAATTTTTTGGATGTTTTTCCATTCTCCATTATAGCCTATGAGATTCATTAGAATGAATGGGCCCATATGGTAAGGGTTAGGGTTAGGGTTAGAGTTCAGGACACACTTATGTTTGGGTGAATATTGGGGTTGGGTTTAGGGTTGGGTAAGATGTATTGTTAATATCACACTGAATGGTACACCCTTGATGGGGAAAAATTTTGGATGTTTTTCCATTCTCCATTATAGCCTATGAGATTCATTAATAGTGAATGGGCCCAAATGGGAAGGGTTAGGGTTAGGGTTAGAGTTCAGGACACACTTATGTTCTGGTGAATATTGGGGTTGGGTTTAGGGTTGGATAAGATGTATTTTTAATATCACACTGAATGGTATACTCTTGATGGGAAAAAAATTTGGATGTTTTTCCATTCTCCATTATAGCCTATGAGATTCATTAGAATGAATGGGCGCATATGGTAAGGGTTAGGGTTAGGGTTAGAGTTCAGGACACACTTATGTTCGGGTGAATATTGGGGTTGGGTTTAGGGTTGGATAAGATGTATTTTTAATATCACACTGAATGGTATACTCTTGATGGGAAAAAAATTTGGATGTTTTTCCATTCTCCATTATAGCCTATGAGATTCATTAGAATGAATGGGCCCATATGATAAGGGTTAGGGTTAGGGTTAGAGTTCAGGACACACTTATGTTCGGGTGAATATTGGGGTTGGGTTTAGTGTTGGGTAAGATGTATTTTTAATATCACACTGAATAGTACACTCTTGATGGGAAAAATTTTGGATGTTTTTCCATTCTCCATTATAGCCTATGAGATTCATTAGAATGAATGGGCCCATATGGTAAGGGTTAGGGTTAGGGTTAGAGTTCAGGACACACTTATGTTTGGGTGAATAATGGGGTTGGGTTTAGGGTTGGGTAAGATGTATTTTTAATATCACACTGAATGGTATACTCTTGATGCGAAAAAATTTTGGATGTTTTTCCATTCTCCATTATAGCCTATGAGATTCATTACAGTGAATGGGCCCATATGGTAAGGGTTAGGGTTAGGGTTAGAGTTCAGGACACACTTATGTTCGGGTGAATATTGGGGTTGGGTTTAGGGTTGGGTAAGTTGTATTTTTAATATCACACTGAATAGTACACTCTTGATGGGAAAAAAATTGGGATGTTTTTCCATTCTCCATTATAGCCTATGAGATTCATTAGAATGAATGGGCCCATATGGTAAGGGTTAGGGTTAGGGTTAGAGTTCAGGACACACTTACGTTCGGGTGAATATTGGGGTTGGGTTTAGGGTTGGGTAAGATGTATTTTTAATATCACACTGAATGGTATACTCTTGATGCGAAAATTTTCTGGATGTTTTTCCATTCTCCATTATAGCCTATGAGATTCATTAGAATGAATGGGCCCATATGATAAGGGTTAGGGTTAGGGTTAGAGTTCAGGACACACTTATGTTCGGGTGAATATTGGGGTTGGGTTTAGGGTTGGGTAAGATGTATTTTTAATATCACACTGAATAGTACACTCTTGATGGGAAAAATTTTGGATGTTTTTCCATTCTCCATTATAGCCTATGAGATTCATTAGAATGAATGGGCCCATATGGTAAGGGTTAGGGTTAGGGTTAGAGTTCAGGACACACTTATGTTCGGGTGAATATTGGGGTTGGGTTTAGGGTTGGGTAAGATGTATTTTTAATATCACACTGAATGTTATACTCTTGATGGGAAAAATTTTGGATGTTTTTCCATTCTCCATTATAGCCTATGAGATTCTTTAGAATGAATGGGCCCATATGGTAAGGGTTAGGGTTAGGGTTAGAGTTCAGGACACACTTATGTTCGGGTGAATATTGGGGTTGGGTTTAGGGTTGGGTAAGTTGTATTTTTAGTATCACACTGAATGGTATACTCTTGATGGGAAAAAAATTTGGATGTTTTTCCATTCTCCATTATAGCCTATGAGATTCATTAGAATGAACGGGCCCATATGGTAAGGGTTAGGGTTAGGGTTAGAGTTCAGGACACACTTACGTTCGGGTGAATATTGGGGTTGGGTTTAGGGTTGGGTAAGATGTATTTTTAATATCACACTGAATGGTATACTCTTGATGCGAAAAAATTTTGGATGTTTTTCCATTCTCCATTATAGCCTATGAGATTCAATACAGTGAATGGGCCCATATGGTAAGGGTTAGGGTTAGGGTTAGAGTTCAGGACACACTTATGTTCGGGTGAATATTGGGGTTGGGTTTAGGGTTGGGTAAGATGTATTTTTAATATCACACTGAATGGTACACTCTTGATGGGGAAAAATTTTGGATGTTTTTCCATTCTCCATTATAACCTATGAGATTCATTAGAATGAATGGGCCCATATGGTAAGGGTTAGGGTTAGGGTTAGAGTTCAGGACACACTTATGTTCGGGTGAATATTGGGGTTGGGTTTAGGGTTGGGTAAGATGTAGTTTTAATATCACACTGAATGGTACACTCTTGATGGGGAAAAATTTTGGATGTTTTTCCATTCTCCATTATAGCCTATGAGATTCATTACAGTGAATGGGCCCATATGGTAAGGGTTAGGGTTAGGGTTAGAGTTCAGGACACACTTATGTTCGGGTGAATATTGGGGTTGGGTTTAGGGTTGGGTAAGATGTATTTTTAATATCACACTGAATGGTATACTCTTGATGCGAAAATTTTCTGGATGTTTTTCCATTCTCCATTATAGCCTATGAGATTCATTAGAATGAATGGGCCCATATGATAAGGGTTAGGGTTAGGGTTAGAGTTCAGGACACACTTATGTTCGGGTGAATATTGGGGTTGGGTTTAGGGTTGGGTAAGATGTATTTTTAATATCACACTGAATGGTATACTCTTGATGGGAAAAAAATTTGGATGTTTTTCCATTCTCCATTATAGCCTATGGGATTCATTAGAATGAATGGGCCCATATGGTAAGGGTTAGGGTTAGGGTTAGACTTCAGGACACACTTATGTTTGGGTGAATATTGGGGTTGGGTTTAATGTTGGGTAAGATGTATTTTTAATATCACACTGAATGGTACACTCTTGATGGGGAAAAATTTTGGATGTTTTTCCATTCTGCATTATAGCCTATGAGATTCATTACAGTGAATGGTCCCATAGGGTTAGGCTTAGGGTTAGAGTTCAGGACACACTTATGTTCGGGTGAATATTGGGGTTGGGTTTAGGGTTGGGTAAGATGTATTTTTAATATCACACTGAATGTTATACTCTTGATGGGAAAAATTTTGGATGTTTTTCCATTCTCCATTATAGCCTATGAGATTCTTTAGAATGAATGGGCCCATATGGTAAGGGTTAGGGTTAGGGTTAGAGTTCAGGACACACTTATGTTCGGGTGAATATTGGGGTTGGGTTTAGGGTTGGGTAAGTTGTATTTTTAGTATCACACTGAATGGTATACTCTTGATGGGAAAAAAATTTGGATGTTTTTCCATTCTCCATTATAGCCTATGAGATTCATTAGAATGAACGGGCCCATATGGTAAGGGTTAGGGTTAGGGTTAGAGTTCAGGACACACTTACGTTCGGGTGAATATTGGGGTTGGGTTTAGGGTTGGGTAAGATGTATTTTTAATATCACACTGAATGGTATACTCTTGATGCGAAAAAATTTTGGATGTTTTTCCATTCTCCATTATAGCCTATGAGATTCAATACAGTGAATGGGCCCATATGGTAAGGGTTAGGGTTAGGGTTAGAGTTCAGGACACACTTATGTTCGGGTGAATATTGGGGTTGGGTTTAGGGTTGGGTAAGATGTATTTTTAATATCACACTGAATGGTACACTCTTGATGGGGAAAAATTTTGGATGTTTTTCCATTCTCCATTATAACCTATGAGATTCATTAGAATGAATGGGCCCATATGGTAAGGGTTAGGGTTAGGGTTAGAGTTCAGGACACACTTATGTTCGGGTGAATATTGGGGTTGGGTTTAGGGTTGGGTAAGATGTAGTTTTAATATCACACTGAATGGTACACTCTTGATGGGGAAAAATTTTGGATGTTTTTCCATTCTCCATTATAGCCTATGAGATTCATTACAGTGAATGGGCCCATATGGTAAGGGTTAGGGTTAGGGTTAGAGTTCAGGACACACTTATGTTCGGGTGAATATTGGGGTTGGGTTTAGGGTTGGGTAAGATGTATTTTTAATATCACACTGAATGGTATACTCTTGATGCGAAAATTTTCTGGATGTTTTTCCATTCTCCATTATAGCCTATGAGATTCATTAGAATGAATGGGCCCATATGATAAGGGTTAGGGTTAGGGTTAGAGTTCAGGACACACTTATGTTCGGGTGAATATTGGGGTTGGGTTTAGGGTTGGGTAAGATGTATTTTTAATATCACACTGAATGGTATACTCTTGATGGGAAAAAAATTTGGATGTTTTTCCATTCTCCATTATAGCCTATGGGATTCATTAGAATGAATGGGCCCATATGGTAAGGGTTAGGGTTAGGGTTAGACTTCAGGACACACTTATGTTTGGGTGAATATTGGGGTTGGGTTTAATGTTGGGTAAGATGTATTTTTAATATCACACTGAATGGTACACTCTTGATGGGGAAAAATTTTGGATGTTTTTCCATTCTGCATTATAGCCTATGAGATTCATTACAGTGAATGGTCCCATAGGGTTAGGCTTAGGGTTAGAGTTCAGGACACACTTATGTTCGGGTGAATATTGGGGTTGGGTTTAGGGTTGGGTAAGATGTATTTTTAATATCACACTGAATGTTATACTCTTGATGGGAAAAATTTTGGATGTTTTTCCATTCTCCATTATAGCCTATGAGATTCTTTAGAATGAATGGGCCCATATGGTAAGGGTTAGGGTTAGGGTTAGAGTTCAGGACACACTTATGTTCGGGTGAATATTGGGGTTGGGTTTAGGGTTGGGTAAGTTGTATTTTTAGTATCACACTGAATGGTATACTCTTGATGGGAAAAAAATTTGGATGTTTTTCCATTCTCCATTATAGCCTATGAGATTCATTAGAATGAACGGGCCCATATGGTAAGGGTTAGGGTTAGGGTTAGAGTTCAGGACACACTTACGTTCGGGTGAATATTGGGGTTGGGTTTAGGGTTGGGTAAGATGTATTTTTAATATCACACTGAATGGTATACTCTTGATGCGAAAAAATTTTGGATGTTTTTCCATTATAGCCTATGAGATTCAATACAGTGAATGGGCCCATATGGTAAGGGTTAGGGTTAGGGTTAGAGTTCAGGACACACTTATGTTCGGGTGAATATTGGGGTTGGGTTTAGGGTTGGGTAAGATGTATTTTTAATATCACACTGAATGGTACACTCTTGATGGGGAAAAATTTTGGATGTTTTTCCATTCTCCATTATAACCTATGAGATTCATTAGAATGAATGGGCCCATATGGTAAGGGTTAGGGTTAGGGTTAGAGTTCAGGACACACTTATGTTCGGGTGAATATTGGGGTTGGGTTTAGGGTTGGGTAAGATGTAGTTTTAATATCACACTGAATGGTACACTCTTGATGGGGAAAAATTTTGGATGTTTTTCCATTCTCCATTATAGCCTATGAGATTCATTACAGTGAATGGGCCCATATGGTAAGGGTTAGGGTTAGGGTTAGAGTTCAGGACACACTTATGTTCGGGTGAATATTGGGGTTGGGTTTAGGGTTGGGTAAGATGTATTTTTAATATCACACTGAATGGTATACTCTTGATGCGAAAATTTTCTGGATGTTTTTCCATTCTCCATTATAGCCTATGAGATTCATTAGAATGAATGGGCCCATATGATAAGGGTTAGGGTTAGGGTTAGAGTTCAGGACACACTTATGTTCGGGTGAATATTGGGGTTGGGTTTAGGGTTGGGTAAGATGTATTTTTAATATCACACTGAATAGTACACTCTTGATGGGAAAAATTTTGGATGTTTTTCCATTCTCCATTATAGCCTATGAGATTCATTAGAATGAATGGGCCCATATGGTAAGGGTTAGGGTTAGGGTTAGAGTTCAGGACACACTTATGTTTGGGTGAATAATGGGGTTGGGTTTTGGGTTGGGTAAGATGTATTTTTAATATCACACTGAATGGTATACTCTTGATGCGAAAAATTTTTGGATGTTTTTCCATTCTCCATTATAGCCTATGAGATTCATTACAGTGAATGGGCCCATATGGTAAGGGTTAGGGTTAGGGTTAGAGTTCAGGACACACTTATGTTCGGGTGAATATTGGGGTTGGGTTTAGGGTTGGGTAAGATGTATTTTTAATATCACACTGAATGGTATACTCTTGATGGGAAAAAAATTTGGATGTTTTTCCATTCTCCATTATAGCCTATGGGATTCATTAGAATGAATGGGCCCATATGGTAAGGGTTAGGGTTAGGGTTAGACTTCAGGACACACTTATGTTTGGGTGAATATTGGGGTTGGGTTTAGGGTTGGGTAAGATGTATTTTTAATATCACACTGAATGGTACACACTTGATGGGAAAAAAATTTGGATGTTTTTCCATTCTCCATTATAGCCTATGAGATTCATTAGAATGAATGGGCCCATATGGTAAGGGTTAGGGTTAGGGTTAGAGTTCAGGACACACTTATGTTCGGGTGAATATTGGGGTTGGGTTTAGGGTTGGGTAAGATGTATTTTTAATATCACACTGAATGGTATACTCTTGATGGGAAAAAAATTTGGATGTTTTTCCATTCTCCATTATAGCCTATGGGATTCATTAGAATGAATGGGCCCATATGGTAAGGGTTAGGGTTAGGGTTAGACTTCAGGACACACTTATGTTTGGGTGAATATTGGGGTTGGGTTTAATGTTGGGTAAGATGTATTTTTAATATCACACTGAATGGTACACTCTTGATGGGGAAAAATTTTGGATGTTTTTCCATTCTGCATTATAGCCTATGAGATTCATTACAGTGAATGGTCCCATAGGGTTAGGCTTAGGGTTAGAGTTCAGGACACACTTATGTTCGGGTGAATATTGGGGTTGGGTTTAGGGTTGGGTAAGATGTATTTTTAATATCACACTGAATGTTATACTCTTGATGGGAAAAATTTTGGATGTTTTTCCATTCTCCATTATAGCCTATGAGATTCAATACAGTGAATGGGCCCATATGGTAAGGGTTAGGGTTAGGGTTAGAGTTCAGGACACACTTATGTTCGGGTGAATATTGGGGTTGGGTTTAGGGTTGGGTAAGATGTATTTTTAATATCACACTGAATGGTACACTCTTGATGGGGAAAAATTTTGGATGTTTTTCCATTCTCCATTATAACCTATGAGATTCATTAGAATGAATGGGCCCATATGGTAAGGGTTAGGGTTAGGGTTAGAGTTCAGGACACACTTATGTTCGGGTGAATATTGGGGTTGGGTTTAGGGTTGGGTAAGATGTAGTTTTAATATCACACTGAATGGTACACTCTTGATGGGGAAAAATTTTGGATGTTTTTCCATTCTCCATTATAGCCTATGAGATTCATTACAGTGAATGGGCCCATATGGTAAGGGTTAGGGTTAGGGTTAGAGTTCAGGACACACTTATGTTCGGGTGAATATTGGGGTTGGGTTTAGGGTTGGGTAAGATGTATTTTTAATATCACACTGAATGGTATACTCTTGATGCGAAAATTTTCTGGATGTTTTTCCATTCTCCATTATAGCCTATGAGATTCATTAGAATGAATGGGCCCATATGATAAGGGTTAGGGTTAGGGTTAGAGTTCAGGACACACTTATGTTCGGGTGAATATTGGGGTTGGGTTTAGGGTTGGGTAAGATGTATTTTTAATATCACACTGAATAGTACACTCTTGATGGGAAAAATTTTGGATGTTTTTCCATTCTCCATTATAGCCTATGAGATTCATTAGAATGAATGGGCCCATATGGTAAGGGTTAGGGTTAGGGTTAGAGTTCAGGACACACTTATGTTTGGGTGAATAATGGGGTTGGGTTTTGGGTTGGGTAAGATGTATTTTTAATATCACACTGAATGGTATACTCTTGATGCAAAAAATTTTTGGATGTTTTTCCATTCTCCATTATAGCCTATGAGATTCATTACAGTGAATGGGCCCATATGGTAAGGGTTAGGGTTAGGGTTAGAGTTCAGGACACACTTATGTTCGGGTGAATATTGGGGTTGGGTTTAGGGTTGGGTAAGATGTATTTTTAATATCACACTGAATGGTATACTCTTGATGGGAAAAAAATTTGGATGTTTTTCCATTCTCCATTATAGCCTATGGGATTCATTAGAATGAATGGGCCCATATGGTAAGGGTTAGGGTTAGGGTTAGACTTCAGGACACACTTATGTTTGGGTGAATATTGGGGTTGGGTTTAGGGTTGGGTAAGATGTATTTTTAATATCACACTGAATGGTACACACTTGATGGGAAAAAAATTTGGATGTTTTTCCATTCTCCATTATAGCCTATGAGATTCATTAGAATGAATGGGCCCATATGGTAAGGGTTAGGGTTAGGGTTAGAGTTCAGGACACACTTATGTTCGGGTGAATATTGGGGTTGGGTTTAGGGTTGGGTAAGATGTATTTTTAATATCACACTGAATGGTATACTCTTGATGGGAAAAAAATTTGGATGTTTTTCCATTCTCCATTATAGCCTATGGGATTCATTAGAATGAATGGGCCCATATGGTAAGGGTTAGGGTTAGGGTTAGACTTCAGGACACACTTATGTTTGGGTGAATATTGGGGTTGGGTTTAATGTTGGGTAAGATGTATTTTTAATATCACACTGAATGGTACACTCTTGATGGGGAAAAATTTTGGATGTTTTTCCATTCTGCATTATAGCCTATGAGATTCATTACAGTGAATGGTCCCATAGGGTTAGGCTTAGGGTTAGAGTTCAGGACACACTTATGTTCGGGTGAATATTGGGGTTGGGTTTAGGGTTGGGTAAGATGTATTTTTAATATCACACTGAATGTTATACTCTTGATGGGAAAAATTTTGGATGTTTTTCCATTCTCCATTATAGCCTATGAGATTCTTTAGAATGAATGGGCCCATATGGTAAGGGTTAGGGTTAGGGTTAGAGTTCAGGACACACTTATGTTCGGGTGAATATTGGGGTTGGGTTTAGGGTTGGGTAAGATGTATTTTTAATATCACACTGAATGGTACACTCTTGATGGGGAAAAATTTTGGATGTTTTTCCATTCTCCATTATAACCTATGAGATTCATTAGAATGAATGGGCCCATATGGTAAGGGTTAGGGTTAGGGTTAGAGTTCAGGACACACTTATGTTCGGGTGAATATTGGGGTTGGGTTTAGGGTTGGGTAAGATGTAGTTTTAATATCACACTGAATGGTACACTCTTGATGGGGAAAAATTTTGGATGTTTTTCCATTCTCCATTATAGCCTATGAGATTCATTACAGTGAATGGGCCCATATGGTAAGGGTTAGGGTTAGGGTTAGAGTTCAGGACACACTTATGTTCGGGTGAATATTGGGGTTGGGTTTAGGGTTGGGTAAGATGTATTTTTAATATCACACTGAATGGTATACTCTTGATGCGAAAATTTTCTGGATGTTTTTCCATTCTCCATTATAGCCTATGAGATTCATTAGAATGAATGGGCCCATATGATAAGGGTTAGGGTTAGGGTTAGAGTTCAGGACACACTTATGTTCGGGTGAATATTGGGGTTGGGTTTAGGGTTGGGTAAGATGTATTTTTAATATCACACTGAATAGTACACTCTTGATGGGAAAAATTTTGGATGTTTTTCCATTCTCCATTATAGCCTATGAGATTCATTAGAATGAATGGGCCCATATGGTAAGGGTTAGGGTTAGGGTTAGAGTTCAGGACACACTTATGTTTGGGTGAATAATGGGGTTGGGTTTTGGGTTGGGTAAGATGTATTTTTAATATCACACTGAATGGTATACTCTTGATGCAAAAAATTTTTGGATGTTTTTCCATTCTCCATTATAGCCTATGAGATTCATTACAGTGAATGGGCCCATATGGTAAGGGTTAGGGTTAGGGTTAGAGTTCAGGACACACTTATGTTCGGGTGAATATTGGGGTTGGGTTTAGGGTTGGGTAAGATGTATTTTTAATATCACACTGAATGGTATACTCTTGATGGGAAAAAAATTTGGATGTTTTTCCATTCTCCATTATAGCCTATGGGATTCATTAGAATGAATGGGCCCATATGGTAAGGGTTAGGGTTAGGGTTAGACTTCAGGACACACTTATGTTTGGGTGAATATTGGGGTTGGGTTTAGGGTTGGGTAAGATGTATTTTTAATATCACACTGAATGGTACACACTTGATGGGAAAAAAATTTGGATGTTTTTCCATTCTCCATTATAGCCTATGAGATTCATTAGAATGAATGGGCCCATATGGTAAGGGTTAGGGTTAGGGTTAGAGTTCAGGACACACTTATGTTCGGGTGAATATTGGGGTTGGGTTTAGGGTTGGGTAAGATGTATTTTTAATATCACACTGAATGGTATACTCTTGATGGGAAAAAAATTTGGATGTTTTTCCATTCTCCATTATAGCCTATGGGATTCATTAGAATGAATGGGCCCATATGGTAAGGGTTAGGGTTAGGGTTAGACTTCAGGACACACTTATGTTTGGGTGAATATTGGGGTTGGGTTTAATGTTGGGTAAGATGTATTTTTAATATCACACTGAATGGTACACTCTTGATGGGGAAAAATTTTGGATGTTTTTCCATTCTGCATTATAGCCTATGAGATTCATTACAGTGAATGGTCCCATAGGGTTAGGCTTAGGGTTAGAGTTCAGGACACACTTATGTTCGGGTGAATATTGGGGTTGGGTTTAGGGTTGGGTAAGATGTATTTTTAATATCACACTGAATGTTATACTCTTGATGGGAAAAATTTTGGATGTTTTTCCATTCTCCATTATAGCCTATGAGATTCTTTAGAATGAATGGGCCCATATGGTAAGGGTTAGGGTTAGGGTTAGAGTTCAGGACACACTTATGTTCGGGTGAATATTGGGGTTGGGTTTAGGGTTGGGTAAGTTGTATTTTTAGTATCACACTGAATGGTATACTCTTGATGGGAAAAAAATTTGGATGTTTTTCCATTCTCCATTATAGCCTATGAGATTCATTAGAATGAACGGGCCCATATGGTAAGGGTTAGGGTTAGGGTTAGAGTTCAGGACACACTTACGTTCGGGTGAATATTGGGGTTGGGTTTAGGGTTGGGTAAGATGTATTTTTAATATCACACTGAATGGTATACTCTTGATGCGAAAAAATTTTGGATGTTTTTCCATTCTCCATTATAGCCTATGAGATTCAATACAGTGAATGGGCCCATATGGTAAGGGTTAGGGTTAGGGTTAGAGTTCAGGACACACTTATGTTCGGGTGAATATTGGGGTTGGGTTTAGGGTTGGGTAAGATGTATTTTTAATATCACACTGAATGGTACACTCTTGATGGGGAAAAATTTTGGATGTTTTTCCATTCTCCATTATAACCTATGAGATTCATTAGAATGAATGGGCCCATATGGTAAGGGTTAGGGTTAGGGTTAGAGTTCAGGACACACTTATGTTCGGGTGAATATTGGGGTTGGGTTTAGGGTTGGGTAAGATGTAGTTTTAATATCACACTGAATGGTACACTCTTGATGGGGAAAAATTTTGGATGTTTTTCCATTCTCCATTATAGCCTATGAGATTCATTACAGTGAATGGGCCCATATGGTAAGGGTTAGGGTTAGGGTTAGAGTTCAGGACACACTTATGTTCGGGTGAATATTGGGGTTGGGTTTAGGGTTGGGTAAGATGTATTTTTAATATCACACTGAATGGTATACTCTTGATGCGAAAATTTTCTGGATGTTTTTCCATTCTCCATTATAGCCTATGAGATTCATTAGAATGAATGGGCCCATATGATAAGGGTTAGGGTTAGGGTTAGAGTTCAGGACACACTTATGTTCGGGTGAATATTGGGGTTGGGTTTAGGGTTGGGTAAGATGTATTTTTAATATCACACTGAATAGTACACTCTTGATGGGAAAAATTTTGGATGTTTTTCCATTCTCCATTATAGCCTATGAGATTCATTAGAATGAATGGGCCCATATGGTAAGGGTTAGGGTTAGGGTTAGAGTTCAGGACACACTTATGTTTGGGTGAATAATGGGGTTGGGTTTTGGGTTGGGTAAGATGTATTTTTAATATCACACTGAATGGTATACTCTTGATGCGAAAAATTTTTGGATGTTTTTCCATTCTCCATTATAGCCTATGAGATTCATTACAGTGAATGGGCCCATATGGTAAAGGTTAGGGTTAGGGTTAGAGTTCAGGACACACTTATGTTCGGGTGAATATTGGGGTTGGGTTTAGGGTTGGGTAAGATGTATTTTTAATATCACACTGAATGGTATACTCTTGATGGGAAAAAAATTTGGATGTTTTTCCATTCTCCATTATAGCCTATGGGATTCATTAGAATGAATGGGCCCATATGGTAAGGGTTAGGGTTAGGGTTAGACTTCAGGACACACTTATGTTTGGGTGAATATTGGGGTTGGGTTTAGGGTTGGGTAAGATGTATTTTTAATATCACACTGAATGGTACACACTTGATGGGAAAAAAATTTGGATGTTTTTCCATTCTCCATTATAGCCTATGAGATTCATTAGAATGAATGGGCCCATATGGTAAGGGTTAGGGTTAGGGTTAGAGTTCAGGACACACTTATGTTCGGGTGAATATTGGGGTTGGGTTTAGGGTTGGGTAAGTTGTATTTTTAATATCACACTGAATAGTACACTCTTGATGGGAAAAAAATTGGGATGTTTTTCCATTCTCCATTATAGCCTATGAGATTCATTAGAATGAATGGGCCCATATGGTAAGGGTTAGGGTTAGGGTTAGAGTTCAGGACACACTTACGTTCGGGTGAATATTGGGGTTGGGTTTAGGGTTGGGTAAGATGTATTTTTAATATCACACTGAATGGTATACTCTTGATGCGAAAATTTTTTGGATGTTTTTCCATTCTCCATTATAGCCTATGAGATTCATTAGAATGAATGGGCCCATATGGTAAGGGTTAGGGTTAGGGTTAGAGTTCAGGACACACTTATGTTTGGGTGAATATTGGGGTTGGGTTTAGGGTTGGGTAAGATGTATTGTTAATATCACACTGAATGGTACACCCTTGATGGGGAAAAATTTTGGATGTTTTTCCATTCTCCATTATAGCCTATGAGATTCATTAATAGTGAATGGGCCCAAATGGGAAGGGTTAGGGTTAGGGTTAGAGTTCAGGACACACTTATGTTCGGGTGAATATTGGGGTTGGGTTTAGGGTTGGATAAGATGTATTTTTAATATCACACTGAATGGTATACTCTTGATGGGAAAAAAATTTGGATGTTTTTCCATTCTCCATTATAGCCTATGAGATTCATTAGAATGAATGGGCGCATATGGTAAGGGTTAGGGTTAGCGTTAGAGTTCAGGACACACTTATGTTCGGGTGAATATTGGGGTTGGGTTTAGGGTTGGGTAAGATGTATTTTTAATATCACACTGAATAGTACACTTTTGATGGGAAAAATTTTGGATGTTTTTCCATTCTCCATTATAGCCTATGAGATTCATTAGAATGAATGGGCCCATATGGTAAGGGTTAGGGTTAGGGTTAGAGTTCAGGACACACTTATGTTTGGGTGAATATTGGGGTTGGGTTTAGGGTTGGGTAAGATGTATTTTTAATATCACACTGAATGGTATACTCTTGATGCGAAAATTTTTTGGATGTTTTTCCATTCTCCATTATAGCCTATGAGATTCATTACAGTGAATGGGCTCATATGGTAAGGGTTAGGGTTAGGGTTAGAGTTCAGGACACACTTATGTTCGGGTGAATATTGGGGTTGGGTTTAGGGTTGGGTAAGATGTATTTTTAATATCACACTGAATGGTATACTCTTGATGGGAAAAAAATTTGGATGTTGTTCCATTCTCCATTATAGCCTATGGGATTCATTAGCATGAATGGGCCCATATGGTAAGGGTTAGGGTTAGGGTTAGACTTCAGGACACACTTATGTTTGGGTGAATATTGGGGTTGGGTTTAGGGTTGGGTAAGATGTATTTTTAATATCACACTGAATGGTACACTCTTGATGGGGAAAAATTTTGGATGTTTTTCCATTCTCCATTGTAGCCTATGAAATTCATTAGAATGAATGGGCCCATATGGTAAGGGTTAGGGTTAGGGTTAGAGTTCAGGACACATTTATGTTGGGGTGAATTTTGGGGTTGGGTTTAGGGTTGGGTAAAATGTATTTTTAATATCACACTGAATGGTACACACTTGATGGGAAAAATTTTTGGATGTTTTTCCATTCTCCATTATAGCCTATGAGATTCATTAGAATGAATGGGCCCATATGGTAAGGGTTAGGGTTAGGGTTAGAGTTCAGGACACACTTATGTTCGGGTGAATATTGGGGTTGGGTTTAGGGTTGGGTAAGATGTATTTTTAATATCACACTGAATGGTATACTCTTGATGGGAAAAAAATTTGGATGTTTTTCCATTCTCCATTATAGCCTATGGGATTCATTAGAATGAATGGGCCCATATGGTAAGGGTTAGGGTTAGGGTTAGACTTCAGGACACACTTATGTTTGGGTGAATATTGGGGTTGGGTTTAATGTTGGGTAAGATGTATTTTTAATATCACACTGAATGGTACACTCTTGATGGGGAAAAATTTTGGATGTTTTTCCATTCTGCATTATAGCCTATGAGATTCATTACAGTGAATGGTCCCATAGGGTTAGGCTTAGGGTTAGAGTTCAGGACACACTTATGTTCGGGTGAATATTGGGGTTGGGTTTAGGGTTGGGTAAGATGTATTTTTAATATCACACTGAATGTTATACTCTTGATGGGAAAAATTTTGGATGTTTTTCCATTCTCCATTATAGCCTATGAGATTCTTTAGAATGAATGGGCCCATATGGTAAGGGTTAGGGTTAGGGTTAGAGTTCAGGACACACTTATGTTCGGGTGAATATTGGGGTTGGGTTTAGGGTTGGGTAAGTTGTATTTTTAGTATCACACTGAATGGTATACTCTTGATGGGAAAAAAATTTGGATGTTTTTCCATTCTCCATTATATCCTATGAGATTCATTAGAATGAACGGGCCCATATGGTAAGGGTTAGGGTTAGGGTTAGAGTTCAGGACACACTTACGTTCGGGTGAATATTGGGGTTGGGTTTAGGGTTGGGTAAGATGTATTTTTAATATCACACTGAATGGTATACTCTTGATGCGAAAAAATTTTGGATGTTTTTCCATTCTCCATTATAGCCTATGAGATTCAATACAGTGAATGGGCCCATATGGTAAGGGTTAGGGTTAGGGTTAGAGTTCAGGACACACTTATGTTCGGGTGAATATTGGGGTTGGGTTTAGGGTTGGGTAAGATGTATTTTTAATATCACACTGAATGGTACACTCTTGATGGGGAAAAATTTTGGATGTTTTTCCATTCTCCATTATAACCTATGAGATTCATTAGAATGAATGGGCCCATATGGTAAGGGTTAGGGTTAGGGTTAGAGTTCAGGACACACTTATGTTCGGGTGAATATTGGGGTTGGGTTTAGGGTTGGGTAAGATGTAGTTTTAATATCACACTGAATGGTACACTCTTGATGGGGAAAAATTTTGGATGTTTTTCCATTCTCCATTATAGCCTATGAGATTCATTACAGTGAATGGGCCCATATGGTAAGGGTTAGGGTTAGGGTTAGAGTTCAGGACACACTTATGTTCGGGTGAATATTGGGGTTGGGTTTAGGGTTGGGTAAGATGTATTTTTAATATCACACTGAATGGTATACTCTTGATGGGAAAAAAATTTGGATGTTTTTCCATTCTACATTATAGCCTATGAGATTCATTAGAATGAATGGGCCCATATGGTAAGGGTTAGGGTTAGGGTTAGAGTTCAGGACACACTTATGTTTGGGTGAATATTGGGGTTGGGTTTAGGGTTGGGTAAGATGTGTTTTTAATATCACACTGAATAGTACACTCTTGATGGGAAAAATTTTGGATGTTTTTCCATTCTCCATTATAGCCTTTGAGATTCATTAGAATGTATGGGCCCATATGGTAAGGGTTAGGGTTAGGGTTATAGTTCAGGACACACTTATGTTTGGGTGAATATTGGGGTTGGGTTTAGGGTTGGGTAAGATGTATTTTTAATATCACACTGAATGGTACACCCTTGATGGGGAAAAATTTTGGATGTTTTTCCATTCTCCATTATAGCCTATGAGATTCATGAGAATGAATGGGCCCATATGGTAAGGGTTAGGGTTAGGGTTAGAGTTCAGGACACACTTACGTTCGGGTGAATATTGGGGTTGGGTAAGATGTATTTTTAATATCACACTGAATGGTATACTCTTGATGCGAAAAAATTTTGGATGTTTTTCCATTCTCCATTGTAGCCAATGAGGTTCATTAGAATGAATGGGCCCATATGGTAAGGGTTAGGGTTAGGGTTAGAGTTCAGGACACACTTATGTTTGGGTGAATATTGGGGTTGGGTTTAGGGTTGGGTAAAATGTATTTTTAATATCACACTGAATGGTACACACTTGATGGGAAAAATTTTTGGATGTTTTTCCATTCTCCATTATAGCCTATGAGATTCATTAGAATGAATGGGCGCATATGGTAAGGGTTAGGGTTAGGGTTAGAGTTCAGGACACACTTACGTTCGGGTGAATATTGGGGTTGGGTTTAGGGTTGGGTAAGATGTATTTTTAATATCACACTGAATGGTATACTCTTGATGCGAAAATTTTTTGGATGTTTTTCCATTCTCCATTATAGCCTATGAGATTCATTAGAATGAATGGGCCCATATGGTAAGGGTTAGGGTTAGGGTTAGAGTTCAGGACACACTTATGTTTGGGTGAATATTGGGGTTGGGTTTAGGGTTGGGTAAGATGTATTGTTAATATCACACTGAATGGTACACCCTTGATGGGGAAAAATTTTGGATGTTTTTCCATTCTCCATTATAGCCTATGAGATTCATTAATAATGAATGGGCCCATATGGGAAGGGTTAGGGTTAGGGTTAGAGTTCAGGACACACTTATGTTCGGGTGAATATTGGGGTTGGGTTTAGGGTTGGGTAAGATGTATTTTTAGTATCACACTGAATGGTATACTCTTGATGGGAAAAATTTTGGATGTTTTTCCATTCTCCATTATAGCCTATGAGATTCTTTAGAATGAATGTGCCCATATGGTAAGGGTTAGGGTTAGGGTTAGAGTTCAGGACACACTTATGTTCGGGTGAATATTGGGGTTGGGTTTAGGGTTGTGTAAGATGTATTTTTAATATCACACTGAATGGTATACTCTTGATGGGAAAAAAATTGGGATGTTTTTCCATTCTCCATTATAGCCTATGAGATTCATTAGAATGAATGGGCCCATATGATAAGGGTTAGGGTTAGGGTTAGAGTTCAGGACACACTTATGTTCGGGTGAATATTGGGGTTGGGTTTAGGGTTGGGTAAGATGTATTTTTAATATCACACTGAATAGTACACTCTTGATGGGAAAAATTTTGGATGTTTTTCCATTCTCCATTATAGCCTATGAGATTCATTAGAATGAATGGGCCCATATGGTAAGGGTTAGGGTTAGGGTTAGAGTTCAGGACACACTTATGTTTGGGTGAATAATGGGGTTGGGTTTTGGGTTGGGTAAGATGTATTTTTAATATCACACTGAATGGTATACTCTTGATGCGAAAATTTTTTGGATGTTTTTCCATTCTCCATTATAGCCTATGAGATTCATTACAGTGAATGGGCCCATATGGTAAGGGTTAGGGTTAGGGTTAGAGTTCAGGACACACTTATGTTCGGGTGAATATTGGGGTTGGGTTTAGGGTTGGGTAAGATGTATTTTTAATATCACACTGAATGGTATACTCTTGATGGGAAAAAAATTTGGATGTTTTTCCATTCTCCATTATAGCCTATGGGATTCATTAGAATGAATGGGCCCATATGGTAAGGGTTAGGGTTAGGGTTAGACTTCAGGACACACTTATGTTTGGGTGAATATTGGGGTTGGGTTTAGGGTTGGGTAAGATGTATTTTTAATATCACACTGAATGGTACACACTTGATGGGAAAAAAATTTGGATGTTTTTCCATTCTCCATTATAGCCTATGAGATTCATTAGAATGAATGGGCCCATATGGTAAGGGTTAGGGTTAGGGTTAGAGTTCAGGACACACTTATGTTCGGGTGAATATTGGGGTTGGGTTTAGGGTTGGGTAAGTTGTATTTTTAATATCACACTGAATAGTACACTCTTGATGGGAAAAAAATTGGGATGTTTTTCCATTCTCCATTATAGCCTATGAGATTCATTAGAATGAATGGGCCCATATGGTAAGGGTTAGGGTTAGGGTTAGAGTTCAGGACACACTTACGTTCGGGTGAATATTGGGGTTGGGTTTAGGGTTGGGTAAGATGTATTTTTAATATCACACTGAATGGTATACTCTTGATGCGAAAATTTTTTGGATGTTTTTCCATTCTCCATTATAGCCTATGAGATTCATTAGAATGAATGGGCCCATATGGTAAGGGTTAGGGTTAGGGTTAGAGTTCAGGACACACTTATGTTTGGGTGAATATTGGGGTTGGGTTTAGGGTTGGGTAAGATGTATTGTTAATATCACACTGAATGGTACACCCTTGATGGGGAAAAATTTTGGATGTTTTTCCATTCTCCATTATAGCCTATGAGATTCATTAATAGTGAATGGGCCCAAATGGGAAGGGTTAGGGTTAGGGTTAGAGTTCAGGACACACTTATGTTCGGGTGAATATTGGGGTTGGGTTTAGGGTTGGATAAGATGTATTTTTAATATCACACTGAATGGTATACTCTTGATGGGAAAAAAATTTGGATGTTTTTCCATTCTCCATTATAGCCTATGAGATTCATTAGAATGAATGGGCGCATATGGTAAGGGTTAGGGTTAGCGTTAGAGTTCAGGACACACTTATGTTCGGGTGAATATTGGGGTTGGGTTTAGGGTTGGGTAAGATGTATTTTTAATATCACACTGAATAGTACACTTTTGATGGGAAAAATTTTGGATGTTTTTCCATTCTCCATTATAGCCTATGAGATTCATTAGAATGAATGGGCCCATATGGTAAGGGTTAGGGTTAGGGTTAGAGTTCAGGACACACTTATGTTTGGGTGAATATTGGGGTTGGGTTTAGGGTTGGGTAAGATGTATTTTTAATATCACACTGAATGGTATACTCTTGATGCGAAAATTTTTTGGATGTTTTTCCATTCTCCATTATAGCCTATGAGATTCATTACAGTGAATGGGCCCATATGGTAAGGGTTAGGGTTAGGGTTAGAGTTCAGGACACACTTATGTTCGGGTGAATATTGGGGTTGGGTTTAGGGTTGGGTAAGATGTATTTTTAATATCACACTGAATGGTATACTCTTGATGGGAAAAAAATTTGGATGTTGTTCCATTCTCCATTATAGCCTATGGGATTCATTAGCATGAATGGGCCCATATGGTAAGGGTTAGGGTTAGGGTTAGACTTCAGGACACACTTATGTTTGGGTGAATATTGGGGTTGGGTTTAGGGTTGGGTAAGATGTATTTTTAATATCACACTGAATGGTACACTCTTGATGGGGAAAAATTTTGGATGTTTTTCCATTCTCCATTGTAGCCTATGAAATTCATTAGAATGAATGGGCCCATATGGTAAGGGTTAGGGTTAGGGTTAGAGTTCAGGACACATTTATGTTGGTGTGAATTTTGGGGTTGGGTTTAGGGTTGGGTAAAATGTATTTTTAATATCACACTGAATGGTACACACTTGATGGGAAAAAATTTTGGATGTTTTTCCATTCTCCATTATAGCCTATGAGATTCATTAGAATGAATGGGCCCATATGGTAAGGGTTAGGGTTAGGGTTAGAGTTCAGGACACACTTATGTTCGGGTGAATATTGGGGTTGGGTTTAGGGTTGGGTAAGATGTATTTTTAATATCACACTGAATGGTATACTCTTGATGGGAAAAAAATTTGGATGTTTTTCCATTCTCCATTATAGCCTATGGGATTCATTAGAATGAATGGGCCCATATGGTAAGGGTTAGGGTTAGGGTTAGACTTCAGGACACACTTATGTTTGGGTGAATATTGGGGTTGGGTTTAATGTTGGGTAAGATGTATTTTTAATATCACACTGAATGGTACACTCTTGATGGGGAAAAATTTTGGATGTTTTTCCATTCTGCATTATAGCCTATGAGATTCATTACAGTGAATGGTCCCATAGGGTTAGGCTTAGGGTTAGAGTTCAGGACACACTTATGTTCGGGTGAATATTGGGGTTGGGTTTAGGGTTGGGTAAGATGTATTTTTAATATCACACTGAATGTTATACTCTTGATGGGAAAAATTTTGGATGTTTTTCCATTCTCCATTATAGCCTATGAGATTCTTTAGAATGAATGGGCCCATATGGTAAGGGTTAGGGTTAGGGTTAGAGTTCAGGACACACTTATTTTCGGGTGAATATTGGGGTTGGGTTTAGGGTTGGGTAAGTTGTATTTTTAGTATCACACTGAATGGTATACTCTTGATGGGAAAAAAATTTGGATGTTTTTCCATTCTCCATTATATCCTATGAGATTCATTAGAATGAACGGGCCCATATGGTAAGGGTTAGGGTTAGGGTTAGAGTTCAGGACACACTTACGTTCGGGTGAATATTGGGGTTGGGTTTAGGGTTGGGTAAGATGTATTTTTAATATCACACTGAATGGTATACTCTTGATGCGAAAAAATTTTGGATGTTTTTCCATTCTCCATTATAGCCTATGAGATTCAATACAGTGAATGGGCCCATATGGTAAGGGTTAGGGTTAGGGTTAGAGTTCAGGACACACTTATGTTCGGGTGAATATTGGGGTTGGGTTTAGGGTTGGGTAAGATGTATTTTTAATATCACACTGAATGGTACACTCTTGATGGGGAAAAATTTTGGATGTTTTTCCATTCTCCATTATAACCTATGAGATTCATTAGAATGAATGGGCCCATATGGTAAGGGTTAGGGTTAGGGTTAGAGTTCAGGACACACTTATGTTCGGGTGAATATTGGGGTTGGGTTTAGGGTTGGGTAAGATGTAGTTTTAATATCACACTGAATGGTACACTCTTGATGGGGAAAAATTTTGGATGTTTTTCCATTCTCCATTATAGCCTATGAGATTCATTACAGTGAATGGGCCCATATGGTAAGGGTTAGGGTTAGGGTTAGAGTTCAGGACACACTTATGTTCGGGTGAATATTGGGGTTGGGTTTAGGGTTGGGTAAGATGTATTTTTAATATCACACTGAATGGTATACTCTTGATGGGAAAAAAATTTGGATGTTTTTCCATTCTACATTATAGCCTATGAGATTCATTAGAATGAATGGGCCCATATGGTAAGGGTTAGGGTTAGGGTTAGAGTTCAGGACACACTTATGTTTGGGTGAATATTGGGGTTGGGTTTAGGGTTGGGTAAGATGTGTTTTTAATATCACACTGAATAGTACACTCTTGATGGGAAAAATTTTGGATGTTTTTCCATTCTCCATTATAGCCTTTGAGATTCATTAGAATGTATGGGCCCATATGGTAAGGGTTAGGGTTAGGGTTATAGTTCAGGACACACTTATGTTTGGGTGAATATTGGGGTTGGGTTTAGGGTTGGGTAAGATGTATTTTTAATATCACACTGAATGGTACACCCTTGATGGGGAAAAATTTTGGATGTTTTTCCATTCTCCATTATAGCCTATGAGATTCATGAGAATGAATGGGCCCATATGGTAAGGGTTAGGGTTAGGGTTAGAGTTCAGGACACACTTACGTTCGGGTGAATATTGGGGTTGGGTAAGATGTATTTTTAATATCACACTGAATGGTATACTCTTGATGCGAAAAAATTTTGGATGTTTTTCCATTCTCCATTGTAGCCAATGAGGTTCATTAGAATGAATGGGCCCATATGGTAAGGGTTAGGGTTAGGGTTAGAGTTCAGGACACACTTATGTTTGGGTGAATATTGGGGTTGGGTTTAGGGTTGGGTAAAATGTATTTTTAATATCACACTGAATGGTACACACTTGATGGGAAAAATTTTTGGATGTTTTTCCATTCTCCATTATAGCCTATGAGATTCATTAGAATGAATGGGCGCATATGGTAAGGGTTAGGGTTAGGGTTAGAGTTCAGGACACACTTACGTTCGGGTGAATATTGGGGTTGGGTTTAGGGTTGGGTAAGATGTATTGTTAATATCACACTGAATGGTACACCCTTGATGGGGAAAAATTTTGGATGTTTTTCCATTCTCCATTATAGCCTATGAGATTCATTAATAATGAATGGGCCCATATGGGAAGGGTTAGGGTTAGGGTTAGAGTTCAGGACACACTTATGTTCGGGTGAATATTGGGGTTGGGTTTAGGGTTGGGTAAGATGTATTTTTAGTATCACACTGAATGGTATACTCTTGATGGGAAAAATTTTGGATGTTTTTCCATTCTCCATTATAGCCTATGAGATTCTTTAGAATGAATGTGCCCATATGGTAAGGGTTAGGGTTAGGGTTAGAGTTCAGGACACACTTATGTTCGGGTGAATATTGGGGTTGGGTTTAGGGTTGTGTAAGATGTATTTTTAATATCACACTGAATGGTATACTCTTGATGGGAAAAAAATTGGGATGTTTTTCCATTCTCCATTATAGCCTATGGGATTCATTAGAATGAATGGGCCCATATGGTAAGGGTTAGGGTTAGGGTTAGACTTCAGGACACACTTATGTTTGGGTGAATATTGGGGTTGGGTTTAGGGTTGGGTAAGATGTATTTTTAATATCACACTGAATGGTACACACTTGATGGGAAAAAAATTTGGATGTTTTTCCATTCTCCATTATAGCCTATGAGATTCATTAGAATGAATGGGCCCATATGGTAAGGGTTAGGGTTAGGGTTAGAGTTCAGGACACACTTATGTTCGGGTGAATATTGGGGTTGGGTTTAGGGTTGGGTAAGTTGTATTTTTAATATCACACTGAATAGTACACTCTTGATGGGAAAAAAATTGGGATGTTTTTCCATTCTCCATTATAGCCTATGAGATTCATTAGAATGAATGGGCCCATATGGTAAGGGTTAGGGTTAGGGTTAGAGTTCAGGACACACTTACGTTCGGGTGAATATTGGGGTTGGGTTTAGGGTTGGGTAAGATGTATTTTTAATATCACACTGAATGGTATACTCTTGATGCGAAAATTTTTTGGATGTTTTTCCATTCTCCATTATAGCCTATGAGATTCATTAGAATGAATGGGCCCATATGGTAAGGGTTAGGGTTAGGGTTAGAGTTCAGGACACACTTATGTTTGGGTGAATATTGGGGTTGGGTTTAGGGTTGGGTAAGATGTATTGTTAATATCACACTGAATGGTATACTCTTGATGGGAAAAAAATTGGGATGTTTTTCCATTCTCCATTATAGCCTATGGGATTCATTAGAATGAATGGGCCCATATGGTAAGGGTTAGGGTTAGGGTTAGACTTCAGGACACACTTATGTTTGGGTGAATATTGGGGTTGGGTTTAGGGTTGGGTAAGATGTATTTTTAATATCACACTGAATGGTACACACTTGATGGGAAAAAAATTTGGATGTTTTTCCATTCTCCATTATAGCCTATGAGATTCATTAGAATGAATGGGCCCATATGGTAAGGGTTAGGGTTAGGGTTAGAGTTCAGGACACACTTATGTTCGGGTGAATATTGGGGTTGGGTTTAGGGTTGGGTAAGTTGTATTTTTAATATCACACTGAATAGTACACTCTTGATGGGAAAAAAATTGGGATGTTTTTCCATTCTCCATTATAGCCTATGAGATTCATTAGAATGAATGGGCCCATATGGTAAGGGTTAGGGTTAGGGTTAGAGTTCAGGACACACTTACGTTCGGGTGAATATTGGGGTTGGGTTTAGGGTTGGGTAAGATGTATTTTTAATATCACACTGAATGGTATACTCTTGATGCGAAAATTTTTTGGATGTTTTTCCATTCTCCATTATAGCCTATGAGATTCATTAGAATGAATGGGCCCATATGGTAAGGGTTAGGGTTAGGGTTAGAGTTCAGGACACACTTATGTTTGGGTGAATATTGGGGTTGGGTTTAGGGTTGGGTAAGATGTATTGTTAATATCACACTGAATGGTACACCCTTGATGGGGAAAAATTTTGGATGTTTTTCCATTCTCCATTATAGCCTATGAGATTCATTAATAGTGAATGGGCCCAAATGGGAAGGGTTAGGGTTAGGGTTAGAGTTCAGGACACACTTATGTTCGGGTGAATATTGGGGTTGGGTTTAGGGTTGGATAAGATGTATTTTTAATATCACACTGAATGGTATACTCTTGATGGGAAAAAAATTTGGATGTTTTTCCATTCTCCATTATAGCCTATGAGATTCATTAGAATGAATGGGCGCATATGGTAAGGGTTAGGGTTAGGGTTAGAGTTCAGGACACACTTATGTTCGGGTGAATATTGGGGTTGGGTTTAGGGTTGGGTAAGATGTATTTTTAATATCACACTGAATAGTACACTTTTGATGGGAAAAATTTTGGATGTTTTTCCATTCTCCATTATAGCCTATGAGATTCATTAGAATGAATGGGCCCATATGGTAAGGGTTAG
Organism: Heteronotia binoei; assembly: GCF_032191835.1. Taxonomy (NCBI): domain Eukaryota; kingdom Metazoa; phylum Chordata; class Lepidosauria; order Squamata; family Gekkonidae; genus Heteronotia; species Heteronotia binoei. The sequence goes on from NC_083231.1 coordinate 72,976,373, forward strand.
GGTTAGGGTTAGAGTTCAGGACACACTTATGTTTGGGTGAATATTGGGGTTGGGTTTAGGGTTGGGTAAGATGTATTTTTAATATCACACTGAATGGTATACTCTTGATGCGAAAATTTTTTGGATGTTTTTCCATTCTCCATTATAGCCTATGAGATTCATTACAGTGAATGGGCCCATATGGTAAGGGTTAGGGTTAGGGTTAGAGTTCAGGACACACTTATGTTCGGGTGAATATTGGGGTTGGGTTTAGGGTTGGGTAAGATGTATTTTTAATATCACACTGAATGGTATACTCTTGATGGGAAAAAAATTTGGATGTTGTTCCATTCTCCATTATAGCCTATGGGATTCATTAGCATGAATGGGCCCATATGGTAAGGGTTAGGGTTAGGGTTAGACTTCAGGACACACTTATGTTTGGGTGAATATTGGGGTTGGGTTTAGGGTTGGGTAAGATGTATTTTTAATATCACACTGAATGGTACACTCTTGATGGGGAAAAATTTTGGATGTTTTTCCATTCTCCATTGTAGCCTATGAAATTCATTAGAATGAATGGGCCCATATGGTAAGGGTTAGGGTTAGGGTTAGAGTTCAGGACACACTTATGTTGGGGTGAATTTTGGGGTTGGGTTTAGGGTTGGGTAAAATGTATTTTTAATATCACACTGAATGGTACACACTTGATGGGAAAAAATTTTGGATGTTTTTCCATTCTCCATTATAGCCTATGAGATTCATTAGAATGAATGGGCCCATATGGTAAGGGTTAGGGTTAGGGTTAGAGTTCAGGACACACTTATGTTCGGGTGAATATTGGGGTTGGGTTTAGGGTTGGGTAAGATGTATTTTTAATATCACACTGAATGGTATACTCTTGATGGGAAAAAAATTTGGATGTTTTTCCATTCTCCATTATAGCCTATGGGATTCATTAGAATGAATGGGCCCATATGGTAAGGGTTAGGGTTAGGGTTAGACTTCAGGACACACTTATGTTTGGGTGAATATTGGGGTTGGGTTTAATGTTGGGTAAGATGTATTTTTAATATCACACTGAATGGTACACTCTTGATGGGGAAAAATTTTGGATGTTTTTCCATTCTGCATTATAGCCTATGAGATTCATTACAGTGAATGGTCCCATAGGGTTAGGCTTAGGGTTAGAGTTCAGGACACACTTATGTTCGGGTGAATATTGGGGTTGGGTTTAGGGTTGGGTAAGATGTATTTTTAATATCACACTGAATGTTATACTCTTGATGGGAAAAATTTTGGATGTTTTTCCATTCTCCATTATAGCCTATGAGATTCTTTAGAATGAATGGGCCCATATGGTAAGGGTTAGGGTTAGGGTTAGAGTTCAGGACACACTTATGTTCGGGTGAATATTGGGGTTGGGTTTAGGGTTGGGTAAGTTGTATTTTTAGTATCACACTGAATGGTATACTCTTGATGGGAAAAAAATTTGGATGTTTTTCCATTCTCCATTATATCCTATGAGATTCATTAGAATGAACGGGCCCATATGGTAAGGGTTAGGGTTAGGGTTAGAGTTCAGGACACACTTACGTTCGGGTGAATATTGGGGTTGGGTTTAGGGTTGGGTAAGATGTATTTTTAATATCACACTGAATGGTATACTCTTGATGCGAAAAAATGTTGGATGTTTTTCCATTCTCCATTATAGCCTATGAGATTCAATACAGTGAATGGGCCCATATGGTAAGGGTTAGGGTTAGGGTTAGAGTTCAGGACACACTTATGTTCGGGTGAATATTGGGGTTGGGTTTAGGGTTGGGTAAGATGTATTTTTAATATCACACTGAATGGTACACTCTTGATGGGGAAAAATTTTGGATGTTTTTCCATTCTCCATTATAACCTATGAGATTCATTAGAATGAATGGGCCCATATGGTAAGGGTTAGGGTTAGGGTTAGAGTTCAGGACACACTTATGTTCGGGTGAATATTGGGGTTGGGTTTAGGGTTGGGTAAGATGTAGTTTTAATATCACACTGAATGGTACACTCTTGATGGGGAAAAATTTTGGATGTTTTTCCATTCTCCATTATAGCCTATGAGATTCATTACAGTGAATGGGCCCATATGGTAAGGGTTAGGGTTAGGGTTAGAGTTCAGGACACACTTATGTTCGGGTGAATATTGGGGTTGGGTTTAGGGTTGGGTAAGATGTATTTTTAATATCACACTGAATGGTATACTCTTGATGGGAAAAAAATTTGGATGTTTTTCCATTCTACATTATAGCCTATGAGATTCATTAGAATGAATGGGCCCATATGGTAAGGGTTAGGGTTAGGGTTAGAGTTCAGGACACACTTATGTTTGGGTGAATATTGGGGTTGGGTTTAGGGTTGGGTAAGATGTGTTTTTAATATCACACTGAATAGTACACTCTTGATGGGAAAAATTTTGGATGTTTTTCCATTCTCCATTATAGCCTTTGAGATTCATTAGAATGTATGGGCCCATATGGTAAGGGTTAGGGTTAGGGTTATAGTTCAGGACACACTTATGTTTGGGTGAATATTGGGGTTGGGTTTAGGGTTGGGTAAGATGTATTTTTAATATCACACTGAATGGTACACCCTTGATGGGGAAAAATTTTGGATGTTTTTCCATTCTCCATTATAGCCTATGAGATTCATGAGAATGAATGGGCCCATATGGTAAGGGTTAGGGTTAGGGTTAGAGTTCAGGACACACTTACGTTCGGGTGAATATTGGGGTTGGGTAAGATGTATTTTTAATATCACACTGAATGGTATACTCTTGATGCGAAAAAATTTTGGATGTTTTTCCATTCTCCATTGTAGCCAATGAGGTTCATTAGAATGAATGGGCCCATATGGTAAGGGTTAGGGTTAGGGTTAGAGTTCAGGACACACTTATGTTTGGGTGAATATTGGGGTTGGGTTTAGGGTTGGGTAAAATGTATTTTTAATATCACACTGAATGGTACACACTTGATGGGAAAAATTTTTGGATGTTTTTCCATTCTCCATTATAGCCTATGAGATTCATTAGAATGAATGGGCGCATATGGTAAGGGTTAGGGTTAGGGTTAGAGTTCAGGACACACTTACGTTCGGGTGAATATTGGGGTTGGGTTTAGGGTTGGGTAAGATGTATTTTTAATATCACACTGAATGGTATACTCTTGATGCGAAAATTTTTTGGATGTTTTTCCATTCTCCATTATAGCCTATGAGATTCATTAGAATGAATGGGCCCATATGGTAAGGGTTAGGGTTAGGGTTAGAGTTCAGGACACACTTATGTTTGGGTGAATATTGGGGTTGGGTTTAGGGTTGGGTAAGATGTATTGTTAATATCACACTGAATGGTACACCCTTGATGGGGAAAAATTTTGGATGTTTTTCCATTCTCCATTATAGCCTATGAGATTCATTAATAATGAATGGGCCCATATGGGAAGGGTTAGGGTTAGGGTTAGAGTTCAGGACACACTTATGTTCGGGTGAATATTGGGGTTGGGTTTAGGGTTGGGTAAGATGTATTTTTAGTATCACACTGAATGGTATACTCTTGATGGGAAAAATTTTGGATGTTTTTCCATTCTCCATTATAGCCTATGAGATTCTTTAGAATGAATGTGCCCATATGGTAAGGGTTAGGGTTAGGGTTAGAGTTCAGGACACACTTATGTTCGGGTGAATATTGGGGTTGGGTTTAGGGTTGGGTAAGTTGTATTTTTAATATCACACTGAATGGTATACTCTTGATGGGAAAAAAATTGGGATGTTTTTCCATTCTCCATTATAGCCTATGAGATTCATTAGAATGAATGGGCCCATATGGTAAGGGTTAGGGTTAGGGTTAGAGTTCAGGACACACTTACGTTCGGGTGAATATTGGGGTTGGGTTTAGGGTTGGGTAAGATGTATTTTTAATATCACACTGAATGGTATACTCTTGATGCGAAAATTTTTTGGATGTTTTTCCATTCTCCATTATAGCCTATGAGATTCATTAGAATGAATGGGCCCATATGGTAAGGGTTAGGGTTAGGGTTAGAGTTCAGGACACACTTATGTTTGGGTGAATATTGGGGTTGGGTTTAGGGTTGGGTAAGATGTATTGTTAATATCACACTGAATGGTACACCCTTGATGGGGAAAAATTTTGGATGTTTTTCCATTCTCCATTATAGCCTATGAGATTCATTAATAGTGAATGGGCCCAAATGGGAAGGGTTAGGGTTAGGGTTAGAGTTCAGGACACACTTATGTTCGGGTGAATATTGGGGTTGGGTTTAGGGTTGGATAAGATGTATTTTTAATATCACACTGAATGGTATACTCTTGATGGGAAAAAAATTTGGATGTTTTTCCATTCTCCATTATAGCCTATGAGATTCATTAGAATGAATGGGCGCATATGGTAAGGGTTAGGGTTAGGGTTAGAGTTCAGGACACACTTATGTTCGGGTGAATATTGGGGTTGGGTTTAGGGTTGGGTAAGATGTATTTTTAATATCACACTGAATAGTACACTTTTGATGGGAAAAATTTTGGATGTTTTTCCATTCTCCATTATAGCCTATGAGATTCATTAGAATGAATGGGCCCATATGGTAAGGGTTAGGGTTAGGGTTAGAGTTCAGGACACACTTATGTTTGGGTGAATATTGGGGTTGGGTTTAGGGTTGGGTAAGATGTATTTTTAATATCACACTGAATGGTATACTCTTGATGCGAAATTTTTTTGGATGTTTTTCCATTCTCCATTATAGCCTATGAGATTCATTACAGTGAATGGGCCCATATGGTAAGGGTTAGGGTTAGGGTTAGAGTTCAGGACACACTTATGTTCGGGTGAATATTGGGGTTGGGTTTAGGGTTGGGTAAGATGTATTTTTAATATCACACTGAATGGTATACTCTTGATGGGAAAAAAATTTGGATGTTGTTCCATTCTCCATTATAGCCTATGGGATTCATTAGAATGAATGGGCCCATATGGTAAGGGTTAGGGTTAGGGTTAGAGTTCAGGACACACTTATGTTGGGGTGAATTTTGGGGTTGGGTTTAGGGTTGGGTAAAATGTATTTTTAATATCACACTGAATGGTACACACTTGATGGGAAAAAATTTTGGATGTTTTTCCATTCTCCATTATAGCCTATGAGATTCATTAGAATGAATGGGCCCATATGGTAAGGGTTAGGGTTAGGGTTAGAGTTCAGGACACACTTATGTTCGGGTGAATATTGGGGTTGGGTTTAGGGTTGGGTAAGATGTATTTTTAATATCACACTGAATGGTATACTCTTGATGGGAAAAAAATTTGGATGTTTTTCCATTCTCCATTATAGCCTATGGGATTCATTAGAATGAATGGGCCCATATGGTAAGGGTTAGGGTTAGGGTTAGACTTCAGGACACACTTATGTTTGGGTGAATATTGGGGTTGGGTTTAATGTTGGGTAAGATGTATTTTTAATATCACACTGAATGGTACACTCTTGATGGGGAAAAATTTTGGATGTTTTTCCATTCTGCATTATAGGCTATGAGATTCATTACAGTGAATGGTCCCATAGGGTTAGGCTTAGGGTTAGAGTTCAGGACACACTTATGTTCGGGTGAATATTGGGGTTGGGTTTAGGGTTGGGTAAGATGTATTTTTAATATCACACTGAATGTTATACTCTTGATGGGAAAAATTTTGGATGTTTTTCCATTCTCCATTATAGCCTATGAGATTCTTTAGAATGAATGGGCCCATATGGTAAGGGTTAGGGTTAGGGTTAGAGTTCAGGACACACTTATGTTCGGGTGAATATTGGGGTTGGGTTTAGGGTTGGGTAAGTTGTATTTTTAGTATCACACTGAATGGTATACTCTTGATGGGAAAAAAATTTGGATGTTTTTCCATTCTCCATTATAGCCTATGAGATTCATTAGAATGAACGGGCCCATATGGTAAGGGTTAGGGTTAGGGTTAGAGTTCAGGACACACTTAAGTTCGGGTGAATATTGGGGTTGGGTTTAGGGTTGGGTAAGATGTATTTTTAATATCACACTGAATGGTATACTCTTGATGCGAAAAAATTTTGGATGTTTTTCCATTCTCCATTATAGCCTATGAGATTCAATACAGTGAATGGGCCCATATGGTAAGGGTTAGGGTTAGGGTTAGAGTTCAGGACACACTTATGTTCGGGTGAATATTGGGGTTGGGTTTAGGGTTGGGTAAGATGTATTTTTAATATCACACTGAATGGTACACTCTTGATGGGGAAAAATTTTGGATGTTTTTCCATTCTCCATTATAACCTATGAGATTCATTAGAATGAATGGGCCCATATGGTAAGGGTTAGGGTTAGGGTTAGAGTTCAGGACACACTTATGTTCGGGTGAATATTGGGGTTGGGTTTAGGGTTGGGTAAGATGTATTTTTAGTATCACACTGAATGGTATACTCTTGATGGGAAAAATTTTGGATGTTTTTCCATTCTCCATTATAGCCTATGAGATTCTTTAGAATGAATGTGCCCATATGGTAAGGGTTAGGGTTAGGGTTAGAGTTCAGGACACACTTATGTTCGGGTGAATATTGGGGTTGGGTTTAGGGTTGTGTAAGATGTATTTTTAATATCACACTGAATGGTATACTCTTGATGGGAAAAAAATTGGGATGTTTTTCCATTCTCTATTATAGCCTATGAGATTCATTAGAATGAATGGGCCCATATGGTAAGGGTTAGGGTTAGGGTTAGAGTTCAGGACACACTTATGTTCGGGTGAATATTGGGGTTGGGTTTAGGGTTGTGTAAGATGTATTTTTAATATCACACTGAATGGTATACTCTTGATGGGAAAAAAATTGGGATGTTTTTCCATTCTCCATTATAGCCTATGAGATTCATTAGAATGAATGGGCCCATATGATAAGGGTTAGGGTTAGGGTTAGAGTTCAGGACACACTTATGTTCGGGTGAATATTGGGGTTGGGTTTAGGGTTGGGTAAGATGTATTTTTAATATCACACTGAATAGTACACTCTTGATGGGAAAAATTTTGGATGTTTTTCCATTCTCCATTATAGCCTATGAGATTCATTAGAATGAATGGGCCCATATGGTAAGGGTTAGGGTTAGGGTTAGAGTTCAGGACACACTTATGTTTGGGTGAATAATGGGGTTGGGTTTTGGGTTGGGTAAGATGTATTTTTAATATCACACTGAATGGTATACTCTTGATGCGAAAATTTTTTGGATGTTTTTCCATTCTCCATTATAGCCTATGAGATTCATTACAGTGAATGGGCCCATATGGTAAGGGTTAGGGTTAGGGTTAGAGTTCAGGACACACTTATGTTCGGGTGAATATTGGGGTTGGGTTTAGGGTTGGGTAAGATGTATTTTTAATATCACACTGAATGGTATACTCTTGATGGGAAAAAAATTTGGATGTTTTTCCATTCTCCATTATAGCCTATGGGATTCATTAGAATGAATGGGCCCATATGGTAAGGGTTAGGGTTAGGGTTAGACTTCAGGACACACTTATGTTTGGGTGAATATTGGGGTTGGGTTTAGGGTTGGGTAAGATGTATTTTTAATATCACACTGAATGGTACACACTTGATGGGAAAAAAATTTGGATGTTTTTCCATTCTCCATTATAGCCTATGAGATTCATTAGAATGAATGGGCCCATATGGTAAGGGTTAGGGTTAGGGTTAGAGTTCAGGACACACTTATGTTCGGGTGAATATTGGGGTTGGGTTTAGGGTTGGGTAAGTTGTATTTTTAATATCACACTGAATAGTACACTCTTGATGGGAAAAAAATTGGGATGTTTTTCCATTCTCCATTATAGCCTATGAGATTCATTAGAATGAATGGGCCCATATGGTAAGGGTTAGGGTTAGGGTTAGAGTTCAGGACACACTTACGTTCGGGTGAATATTGGGGTTGGGTTTAGGGTTGGGTAAGATGTATTTTTAATATCACACTGAATGGTATACTCTTGATGCGAAAATTTTTTGGATGTTTTTCCATTCTCCATTATAGCCTATGAGATTCATTAGAATGAATGGGCCCATATGGTAAGGGTTAGGGTTAGGGTTAGAGTTCAGGACACACTTATGTTTGGGTGAATATTGGGGTTGGGTTTAGGGTTGGGTAAGATGTATTGTTAATATCACACTGAATGGTACACCCTTGATGGGGAAAAATTTTGGATGTTTTTCCATTCTCCATTATAGCCTATGAGATTCATTAATAGTGAATGGGCCCAAATGGGAAGGGTTAGGGTTAGGGTTAGAGTTCAGGACACACTTATGTTCGGGTGAATATTGGGGTTGGGTTTAGGGTTGGATAAGATGTATTTTTAATATCACACTGAATGGTATACTCTTGATGGGAAAAAAATTTGGATGTTTTTCCATTCTCCATTATAGCCTATGAGATTCATTAGAATGAATGGGCGCATATGGTAAGGGTTAGGGTTAGCGTTAGAGTTCAGGACACACTTATGTTCGGGTGAATATTGGGGTTGGGTTTAGGGTTGGGTAAGATGTATTTTTAATATCACACTGAATAGTACACTTTTGATGGGAAAAATTTTGGATGTTTTTCCATTCTCCATTATAGCCTATGAGATTCATTAGAATGAATGGGCCCATATGGTAAGGGTTAGGGTTAGGGTTAGAGTTCAGGACACACTTATGTTTGGGTGAATATTGGGGTTGGGTTTAGGGTTGGGTAAGATGTATTTTTAATATCACACTGAATGGTATACTCTTGATGCGAAAATTTTTTGGATGTTTTTCCATTCTCCATTATAGCCTATGAGATTCATTACAGTGAATGGGCCCATATGGTAAGGGTTAGGGTTAGGGTTAGAGTTCAGGACACACTTATGTTCGGGTGAATATTGGGGTTGGGTTTAGGGTTGGGTAAGATGTATTTTTAATATCACACTGAATGGTATACTCTTGATGGGAAAAAAATTTGGATGTTGTTCCATTCTCCATTATAGCCTATGGGATTCATTAGCATGAATGGGCCCATATGGTAAGGGTTAGGGTTAGGGTTAGACTTCAGGACACACTTATGTTTGGGTGAATATTGGGGTTGGGTTTAGGGTTGGGTAAGATGTATTTTTAATATCACACTGAATGGTACACTCTTGATGGGGAAAAATTTTGGATGTTTTTCCATTCTCCATTGTAGCCTATGAAATTCATTAGAATGAATGGGCCCATATGGTAAGGGTTAGGGTTAGGGTTAGAGTTCAGGACACATTTATGTTGGGGTGAATTTTGGGGTTGGGTTTAGGGTTGGGTAAAATGTATTTTTAATATCACACTGAATGGTACACACTTGATGGGAAAAAATTTTGGATGTTTTTCCATTCTCCATTATAGCCTATGAGATTCATTAGAATGAATGGGCCCATATGGTAAGGGTTAGGGTTAGGGTTAGAGTTCAGGACACACTTATGTTCGGGTGAATATTGGGGTTGGGTTTAGGGTTGGGTAAGATGTATTTTTAATATCACACTGAATGGTATACTCTTGATGGGAAAAAAATTTGGATGTTTTTCCATTCTCCATTATAGCCTATGGGATTCATTAGAATGAATGGGCCCATATGGTAAGGGTTAGGGTTAGGGTTAGACTTCAGGACACACTTATGTTTGGGTGAATATTGGGGTTGGGTTTAATGTTGGGTAAGATGTATTTTTAATATCACACTGAATGGTACACTCTTGATGGGGAAAAATTTTGGATGTTTTTCCATTCTGCATTATAGCCTATGAGATTCATTACAGTGAATGGTCCCATAGGGTTAGGCTTAGGGTTAGAGTTCAGGACACACTTATGTTCGGGTGAATATTGGGGTTGGGTTTAGGGTTGGGTAAGATGTATTTTTAATATCACACTGAATGTTATACTCTTGATGGGAAAAATTTTGGATGTTTTTCCATTCTCCATTATAGCCTATGAGATTCTTTAGAATGAATGGGCCCATATGGTAAGGGTTAGGGTTAGGGTTAGAGTTCAGGACACACTTATGTTCGGGTGAATATTGGGGTTGGGTTTAGGGTTGGGTAAGTTGTATTTTTAGTATCACACTGAATGGTATACTCTTGATGGGAAAAAAATTTGGATGTTTTTCCATTCTCCATTATATCCTATGAGATTCATTAGAATGAACGGGCCCATATGGTAAGGGTTAGGGTTAGGGTTAGAGTTCAGGACACACTTACGTTCGGGTGAATATTGGGGTTGGGTTTAGGGTTGGGTAAGATGTATTTTTAATATCACACTGAATGGTATACTCTTGATGCGAAAAAATTTTGGATGTTTTTCCATTCTCCATTATAGCCTATGAGATTCAATACAGTGAATGGGCCCATATGGTAAGGGTTAGGGTTAGGGTTAGAGTTCAGGACACACTTATGTTCGGGTGAATATTGGGGTTGGGTTTAGGGTTGGGTAAGATGTATTTTTAATATCACACTGAATGGTACACTCTTGATGGGGAAAAATTTTGGATGTTTTTCCATTCTCCATTATAACCTATGAGATTCATTAGAATGAATGGGCCCATATGGTAAGGGTTAGGGTTAGGGTTAGAGTTCAGGACACACTTATGTTCGGGTGAATATTGGGGTTGGGTTTAGGGTTGGGTAAGATGTAGTTTTAATATCACACTGAATGGTACACTCTTGATGGGGAAAAATTTTGGATGTTTTTCCATTCTCCATTATAGCCTATGAGATTCATTACAGTGAATGGGCCCATATGGTAAGGGTTAGAGTTAGGGTTAGAGTTCAGGACACACTTATGTTCGGGTGAATATTGGGGTTGGGTTTAGGGTTGGGTAAGATGTATTTTTAATATCACACTGAATGGTATACTCTTGATGGGAAAAAAATTTGGATGTTTTTCCATTCTACATTATAGCCTATGAGATTCATTAGAATGAATGGGCCCATATGGTAAGGGTTAGGGTTAGGGTTAGAGTTCAGGACACACTTATGTTTGGGTGAATATTGGGGTTGGGTTTAGGGTTGGGTAAGATGTGTTTTTAATATCACACTGAATAGTACACTCTTGATGGGAAAAATTTTGGATGTTTTTCCATTCTCCATTATAGCCTTTGAGATTCATTAGAATGTATGGGCCCATATGGTAAGGGTTAGGGTTAGGGTTATAGTTCAGGACACACTTATGTTTGGGTGAATATTGGGGTTGGGTTTAGGGTTGGGTAAGATGTATTTTTAATATCACACTGAATGGTACACCCTTGATGGGGAAAAATTTTGGATGTTTTTCCATTCTCCATTATAGCCTATGAGATTCATGAGAATGAATGGGCCCATATGGTAAGGGTTAGGGTTAGGGTTAGAGTTCAGGACACACTTACGTTCGGGTGAATATTGGGGTTGGGTAAGATGTATTTTTAATATCACACTGAATGGTATACTCTTGATGCGAAAAAATTTTGGATGTTTTTCCATTCTCCATTGTAGCCAATGAGGTTCATTAGAATGAATGGGCCCATATGGTAAGGGTTAGGGTTAGGGTTAGAGTTCAGGACACACTTATGTTTGGGTGAATATTGGGGTTGGGTTTAGGGTTGGGTAAAATGTATTTTTAATATCACACTGAATGGTACACACTTGATGGGAAAAATTTTTGGATGTTTTTCCATTCTCCATTATAGCCTATGAGATTCATTAGAATGAATGGGCGCATATGGTAAGGGTTAGGGTTAGGGTTAGAGTTCAGGACACACTTACGTTCGGGTGAATATTGGGGTTGGGTTTAGGGTTGGGTAAGATGTATTTTTAATATCACACTGAATGGTATACTCTTGATGCGAAAATTTTTTGGATGTTTTTCCATTCTCCATTATAGCCTATGAGATTCATTAGAATGAATGGGCCCATATGGTAAGGGTTAGGGTTAGGGTTAGAGTTCAGGACACACTTATGTTTGGGTGAATATTGGGGTTGGGTTTAGGGTTGGGTAAGATGTATTGTTAATATCACACTGAATGGTACACCCTTGATGGGGAAAAATTTTGGATGTTTTTCCATTCTCCATTATAGCCTATGAGATTCATTAATAATGAATGGGCCCATATGGGAAGGGTTAGGGTTAGGGTTAGAGTTCAGGACACACTTATGTTCGGGTGAATATTGGGGTTGGGTTTAGGGTTGGGTAAGATGTATTTTTAGTATCACACTGAATGGTATACTCTTGATGGGAAAAATTTTGGATGTTTTTCCATTCTCCATTATAGCCTATGAGATTCTTTAGAATGAATGTGCCCATATGGTAAGGGTTAGGGTTAGGGTTAGAGTTCAGGACACACTTATGTTCGGGTGAATATTGGGGTTGGGTTTAGGGTTGTGTAAGATGTATTTTTAATATCACACTGAATGGTATACTCTTGATGGGAAAAAAATTGGGATGTTTTTCCATTCTCCATTATAGCCTATGGGATTCATTAGAATGAATGGGCCCATATGGTAAGGGTTAGGGTTAGGGTTAGACTTCAGGACACACTTATGTTTGGGTGAATATTGGGGTTGGGTTTAGGGTTGGGTAAGATGTATTTTTAATATCACACTGAATGGTACACACTTGATGGGAAAAAAATTTGGATGTTTTTCCATTCTCCATTATAGCCTATGAGATTCATTAGAATGAATGGGCCCATATGGTAAGGGTTAGGGTTAGGGTTAGAGTTCAGGACACACTTATGTTCGGGTGAATATTGGGGTTGGGTTTAGGGTTGGGTAAGTTGTATTTTTAATATCACACTGAATAGTACACTCTTGATGGGAAAAAAATTGGGATGTTTTTCCATTCTCCATTATAGCCTATGAGATTCATTAGAATGAATGGGCCCATATGGTAAGGGTTAGGGTTAGGGTTAGAGTTCAGGACACACTTACGTTCGGGTGAATATTGGGGTTCGGTTTAGGGTTGGGTAAGATGTATTTTTAATATCACACTGAATGGTATACTCTTGATGCGAAAATTTTTTGGATGTTTTTCCATTCTCCATTATAGCCTATGAGATTCATTAGAATGAATGGGCCCATATGGTAAGGGTTAGGGTTAGGGTTAGAGTTCAGGACACACTTATGTTTGGGTGAATATTGGGGTTGGGTTTAGGGTTGGGTAAGATGTATTGTTAATATCACACTGAATGGTACACCCTTGATGGGGAAAAATTTTGGATGTTTTTCCATTCTCCATTATAGCCTATGAGATTCATTAATAGTGAATGGGCCCAAATGGGAAGGGTTAGGGTTAGGGTTAGAGTTCAGGACACACTTATGTTCGGGTGAATATTGGGGTTGGGTTTAGGGTTGGATAAGATGTATTTTTAATATCACACTGAATGGTATACTCTTGATGGGAAAAAAATTTGGATGTTTTTCCATTCTCCATTATAGCCTATGAGATTCATTAGAATGAATGGGCGCATATGGTAAGGGTTAGGGTTAGGGTTAGAGTTCAGGACACACTTATGTTCGGGTGAATATTGGGGTTGGGTTTAGGGTTGGGTAAGATGTATTTTTAATATCACACTGAATAGTACACTTTTGATGGGAAAAATTTTGGATGTTTTTCCATTCTCCATTATAGCCTATGAGATTCATTAGAATGAATGGGCCCATATGGTAAGGGTTAGGGTTAGGGTTAGAGTTCAGGACACACTTATGTTTGGGTGAATATTGGGGTTGGGTTTAGGGTTGGGTAAGATGTATTTTTAATATCACACTGAATGGTATACTCTTGATGCGAAAATTTTTTGGATGTTTTTCCATTCTCCATTATAGCCTATGAGATTCATTACAGTGAATGGGCCCATATGGTAAGGGTTAGGGTTAGGGTTAGAGTTCAGGACACACTTATGTTCGGGTGAATATTGGGGTTGGGTTTAGGGTTGGGTAAGATGTATTTTTAATATCACACTGAATGGTATACTCTTGATGGGAAAAAAATTTGGATGTTTTTCCATTCTCCATTATAGCCTATGGGATTCATTAGAATGAATGGGCCCATATGGTAAGGGTTAGGGTTAGGGTTAGACTTCAGGACACACTTATGTTTGGGTGAATATTGGGGTTGGGTTTAATGTTGGGTAAGATGTATTTTTAATATCACACTGAATGGTACACTCTTGATGGGGAAAAATTTTGGATGTTTTTCCATTCTGCATTATAGCCTATGAGATTCATTACAGTGAATGGTCCCATAGGGTTAGGCTTAGGGTTAGAGTTCAGGACACACTTATGTTCGGGTGAATATTGGGGTTGGGTTTAGGGTTGGGTAAGATGTATTTTTAATATCACACTGAATGTTATACTCTTGATGGGAAAAATTTTGGATGTTTTTCCATTCTCCATTATAGCCTATGAGATTCTTTAGAATGAATGGGCCCATATGGTAAGGGTTAGGGTTAGGGTTAGAGTTCAGGACACACTTATGTTCGGGTGAATATTGGGGTTGGGTTTAGGGTTGGGTAAGTTGTATTTTTAGTATCACACTGAATGGTATACTCTTGATGGGAAAAAAATTTGGATGTTTTTCCATTCTCCATTATATCCTATGAGATTCATTAGAATGAACGGGCCCATATGGTAAGGGTTAGGGTTAGGGTTAGAGTTCAGGACACACTTACGTTCGGGTGAATATTGGGGTTGGGTTTAGGGTTGGGTAAGATGTATTTTTAATATCACACTGAATGGTATACTCTTGATGCGAAAAAATTTTGGATGTTTTTCCATTCTCCATTATAGCCTATGAGATTCAATACAGTGAATGGGCCCATATGGTAAGGGTTAGGGTTAGGGTTAGAGTTCAGGACACACTTATGTTCGGGTGAATATTGGGGTTGGGTTTAGGGTTGGGTAAGATGTATTTTTAATATCACACTGAATGGTACACTCTTGATGGGGAAAAATTTTGGATGTTTTTCCATTCTCCATTATAACCTATGAGATTCATTAGAATGAATGGGCCCATATGGTAAGGGTTAGGGTTAGGGTTAGAGTTCAGGACACACTTATGTTCGGGTGAATATTGGGGTTGGGTTTAGGGTTGGGTAAGATGTAGTTTTAATATCACACTGAATGGTACACTCTTGATGGGGAAAAATTTTGGATGTTTTTCCATTCTCCATTATAGCCTATGAGATTCATTACAGTGAATGGGCCCATATGGTAAGGGTTAGAGTTAGGGTTAGAGTTCAGGACACACTTATGTTCGGGTGAATATTGGGGTTGGGTTTAGGGTTGGGTAAGATGTATTTTTAATATCACACTGAATGGTATACTCTTGATGGGAAAAAAAATTTGGATGTTTTTCCATTCTACATTATAGCCTATGAGATTCATTAGAATGAATGGGCCCATATGGTAAGGGTTAGGGTTAGGGTTAGAGTTCAGGACACACTTATGTTTGGGTGAATATTGGGGTTGGGTTTAGGGTTGGGTAAGATGTGTTTTTAATATCACACTGAATAGTACACTCTTGATGGGAAAAATTTTGGATGTTTTTCCATTCTCCATTATAGCCTTTGAGATTCATTAGAATGTATGGGCCCATATGGTAAGGGTTAGGGTTAGGGTTATAGTTCAGGACACACTTATGTTTGGGTGAATATTGGGGTTGGGTTTAGGGTTGGGTAAGATGTATTTTTAATATCACACTGAATGGTACACCCTTGATGGGGAAAAATTTTGGATGTTTTTCCATTCTCCATTATAGCCTATGAGATTCATGAGAATGAATGGGCCCATATGGTAAGGGTTAGGGTTAGGGTTAGAGTTCAGCACACACTTACGTTCGGGTGAATATTGGGGTTGGGTAAGATGTATTTTTAATATCACACTGAATGGTATACTCTTGATGCGAAAAAATTTTGGATGTTTTTCCATTCTCCATTGTAGCCAATGAGGTTCATTAGAATGAATGGGCCCATATGGTAAGGGTTAGGGTTAGGGTTAGAGTTCAGGACACACTTATGTTTGGGTGAATATTGGGGTTGGGTTTAGGGTTGGGTAAAATGTATTTTTAATATCACACTGAATGGTACACACTTGATGGGAAAAATTTTTGGATGTTTTTCCATTCTCCATTATAGCCTATGAGATTCATTAGAATGAATGGGCGCATATGGTAAGGGTTAGGGTTAGGGTTAGAGTTCAGGACACACTTACGTTCGGGTGAATATTGGGGTTGGGTTTAGGGTTGGGTAAGATGTATTTTTAATATCACACTGAATGGTATACTCTTGATGCGAAAATTTTTTGGATGTTTTTCCATTCTCCATTATAGCCTATGAGATTCATTAGAATGAATGGGCCCATATGGTAAGGGTTAGGGTTAGGGTTAGAGTTCAGGACACACTTATGTTTGGGTGAATATTGGGGTTGGGTTTAGGGTTGGGTAAGATGTATTGTTAATATCACACTGAATGGTACACCCTTGATGGGGAAAAATTTTGGATGTTTTTCCATTCTCCATTATAGCCTATGAGATTCATTAATAATGAATGGGCCCATATGGGAAGGGTTAGGGTTAGGGTTAGATCAGGACACACTTATGTTCGGGTGAATATTGGGGTTGGGTTTAGGGTTGGGTAAGATGTATTTTTAGTATCACACTGAATGGTATACTCTTGATGGGAAAAATTTTGGATGTTTTTCCATTCTCCATTATAGCCTATGAGATTCTTTAGAATGAATGTGCCCATATGGTAAGGGTTAGGGTTAGGGTTAGAGTTCAGGACACACTTATGTTCGGTGTGAATATTGGGGTTGGGTTTAGGGTTGTGTAAGATGTATTTTTAATATCACACTGAATGGTATACTCTTGATGGGAAAAAAATTGGGATGTTTTTCCATTCTCCATTATAGCCTATGGGATTCATTAGAATGAATGGGCCCATATGGTAAGGGTTAGGGTTAGGGTTAGACTTCAGGACACACTTATGTTTGGGTGAATATTGGGGTTGGGTTTAGGGTTGGGTAAGATGTATTTTTAATATCACACTGAATGGTACACACTTGATGGGAAAAAAATTTGGATGTTTTTCCATTCTCCATTATAGCCTATGAGATTCATTAGAATGAATGGGCCCATATGGTAAGTGTTAGGGTTAGGGTTAGAGTTCAGGACACACTTATGTTCGGGTGAATATTGGGGTTGGGTTTAGGGTTGGGTAAGTTGTATTTTTAATATCACACTGAATAGTACACTCTTGATGGGAAAAAAATTGGGATGTTTTTCCATTCTCCATTATAGCCTATGAGATTCATTAGAATGAATGGGCCCATATGGTAAGGGTTAGGGTTAGGGTTAGAGTTCAGGACACACTTACGTTCGGGTGAATATTGGGGTTGGGTTTAGGGTTGGGTAAGATGTATTTTTAATATCACACTGAATGGTATACTCTTGATGCGAAAATTTTTTGGATGTTTTTCCATTCTCCATTATAGCCTATGAGATTCATTAGAATGAATGGGCCCATATGGTAAGGGTTAGGGTTAGGGTTAGAGTTCAGGACACACTTATGTTTGGGTGAATATTGGGGTTGGGTTTAGGGTTGGGTAAGATGTATTGTTAATATCACACTGAATGGTACACCCTTGATGGGGAAAAATTTTGGATGTTTTTCCATTCTCCATTATAGCCTATGAGATTCATTAATAGTGAATGGGCCCAAATGGGAAGGGTTAGGGTTAGGGTTAGAGTTCAGGACACACTTATGTTCGGGTGAATATTGGGGTTGGGTTTAGGGTTGGATAAGATGTATTTTTAATATCACACTGAATGGTATACTCTTGATGGGAAAAAAATTTGGATGTTTTTCCATTCTCCATTATAGCCTATGAGATTCATTAGAATGAATGGGCGCATATGGTAAGGGTTAGGGTTAGGGTTAGAGTTCAGGACACACTTATGTTCGGGTGAATATTGGGGTTGGGTTTAGGGTTGGGTAAGATGTATTTTTAATATCACACTGAATAGTACACTTTTGATGGGAAAAATTTTGGATGTTTTTCCATTCTCCATTATAGCCTATGAGATTCATTAGAATGAATGGGCCCATATGGTAAGGGTTAGGGTTAGGGTTAGACTTCAGGACACACTTATGTTTGGGTGAATATTGGGGTTGGGTTTAGGGTTGGGTAAGATGTATTTTTAATATCACACTGAATGGTATACTCTTGATGCGAAAATTTTTTGGATGTTTTTCCATTCTCCATTATAGCCTATGAGATTCATTACCGTGAATGGGCCCATATGGTAAGGGTTAGGGTTAGGGTTAGAGTTCAGGACACACTTATGTTCGGGTGAATATTGGGGTTGGGTTTAGGGTTGGGTAAGATGTATTTTTAATATCACACTGAATGGTATACTCTTGATGGGAAAAAAATTTGGATGTTGTTCCATTCTCCATTATAGCCTATGGGATTCATTAGCATGAATGGGCCCATATGGTAAGGGTTAGGGTTAGGGTTAGACTTCAGGACACACTTATGTTTGGGTGAATATTGGGGTTGGGTTTAGGGTTGGGTAAGATGTATTTTTAATATCACACTGAATGGTACACTCTTGATGGGGAAAAATTTTGGATGTTTTTCCATTCTCCATTGTAGCCTATGAAATTCATTAGAATGAATGGGCCCATATGGTAAGGGTTAGGGTTAGGGTTAGAGTTCAGGACACACTTATGTTGGGGTGAATTTTGGGGTTGGGTTTAGGGTTGGGTAAAATGTATTTTTAATATCACACTGAATGGTACACACTTGATGGGAAAAAATTTTGGATGTTTTTCCATTCTCCATTATAGCCTATGAGATTCATTAGAATGAATGGGCCCATATGGTAAGGGTTAGGGTTAGGGTTAGAGTTCAGGACACACTTATGTTCGGGTGAATATTGGGGTTGGGTTTAGGGTTGGGTAAGATGTATTTTTAATATCACACTGAATGGTATACTCTTGATGGGAAAAAAATTTGGATGTTTTTCCATTCTCCATTATAGCCTATGGGATTCATTAGAATGAATGGGCCCATATGGTAAGGGTTAGGGTTAGGGTTAGACTTCAGGACACACTTATGTTTGGGTGAATATTGGGGTTGGGTTTAATGTTGGGTAAGATGTATTTTTAATATCACACTGAATGGTACACTCTTGATGGGGAAAAATTTTGGATGTTTTTCCATTCTGCATTATAGCCTATGAGATTCATTACAGTGAATGGTCCCATAGGGTTAGGCTTAGGGTTAGAGTTCAGGACACACTTATGTTCGGGTGAATATTGGGGTTGGGTTTAGGGTTGGGTAAGATGTATTTTTAATATCACACTGAATGTTATACTCTTGATGGGAAAAATTTTGGATGTTTTTCCATTCTCCATTATAGCCTATGAGATTCTTTAGAATGAATGGGCCCATATGGTAAGGGTTAGGGTTAGGGTTAGAGTTCAGGACACACTTATGTTCGGGTGAATATTGGGGTTGGGTTTAGGGTTGGGTAAGTTGTATTTTTAGTATCACACTGAATGGTATACTCTTGATGGGAAAAAAATTTGGATGTTTTTCCATTCTCCATTATATCCTATGAGATTCATTAGAATGAACGGGCCCATATGGTAAGGGTTAGGGTTAGGGTTAGAGTTCAGGACACACTTACGTTCGGGTGAATATTGGGGTTGGGTTTAGGGTTGGGTAAGATGTATTTTTAATATCACACTGAATGGTATACTCTTGATGCGAAAAAATGTTGGATGTTTTTCCATTCTCCATTATAGCCTATGAGATTCAATACAGTGAATGGGCCCATATGGTAAGGGTTAGGGTTAGGGTTAGAGTTCAGGACACACTTATGTTCGGGTGAATATTGGGGTTGGGTTTAGGGTTGGGTAAGATGTATTTTTAATATCACACTGAATGGTACACTCTTGATGGGGAAAAATTTTGGATGTTTTTCCATTCTCCATTATAACCTATGAGATTCATTAGAATGAATGGGCCCATATGGTAAGGGTTAGGGTTAGGGTTAGAGTTCAGGACACACTTATGTTCGGGTGAATATTGGGGTTGGGTTTAGGGTTGGGTAAGATGTAGTTTTAATATCACACTGAATGGTACACTCTTGATGGGGAAAAATTTTGGATGTTTTTCCATTCTCCATTATAGCCTATGAGATTCATTACAGTGAATGGGCCCATATGGTAAGGGTTAGGGTTAGGGTTAGAGTTCAGGACACACTTATGTTCGGGTGAATATTGGGGTTGGGTTTAGGGTTGGGTAAGATGTATTTTTAATATCACACTGAATGGTATACTCTTGATGGGAAAAAAATTTGGATGTTTTTCCATTCTACATTATAGCCTATGAGATTCATTAGAATGAATGGGCCCATATGGTAAGGGTTAGGGTTAGGGTTAGAGTTCAGGACACACTTATGTTTGGGTGAATATTGGGGTTGGGTTTAGGGTTGGGTAAGATGTGTTTTTAATATCACACTGAATAGTACACTCTTGATGGGAAAAATTTTGGATGTTTTTCCATTCTCCATTATAGCCTTTGAGATTCATTAGAATGTATGGGCCCATATGGTAAGGGTTAGGGTTAGGGTTATAGTTCAGGACACACTTATGTTTGGGTGAATATTGGGGTTGGGTTTAGGGTTGGGTAAGATGTATTTTTAATATCACACTGAATGGTACACCCTTGATGGGGAAAAATTTTGGATGTTTTTCCATTCTCCATTATAGCCTATGAGATTCATGAGAATGAATGGGCCCATATGGTAAGGGTTAGGGTTAGGGTTAGAGTTCAGGACACACTTACGTTCGGGTGAATATTGGGGTTGGGTAAGATGTATTTTTAATATCACACTGAATGGTATACTCTTGATGCGAAAAAATTTTGGATGTTTTTCCATTCTCCATTGTAGCCAATGAGGTTCATTAGAATGAATGGGCCCATATGGTAAGGGTTAGGGTTAGGGTTAGAGTTCAGGACACACTTATGTTTGGGTGAATA
This sequence comes from Heteronotia binoei, assembly GCF_032191835.1. Lineage (NCBI taxonomy): Eukaryota > Metazoa > Chordata > Lepidosauria > Squamata > Gekkonidae > Heteronotia > Heteronotia binoei. Next base: position 72,997,473 of record NC_083231.1, read on the forward strand.
TTGGGGTTGGGTTTAGGGTTGGGTAAAATGTATTTTTAATATCACACTGAATGGTACACACTTGATGGGAAAAATTTTTGGATGTTTTTCCATTCTCCATTATAGCCTATGAGATTCATTAGAATGAATGGGCGCATATGGTAAGGGTTAGGGTTAGGGTTAGAGTTCAGGACACACTTACGTTCGGGTGAATATTGGGGTTGGGTTTAGGGTTGGGTAAGATGTATTTTTAATATCACACTGAATGGTATACTCTTGATGCGAAAATTTTTTGGATGTTTTTCCATTCTCCATTATAGCCTATGAGATTCATTAGAATGAATGGGCCCATATGGTAAGGGTTAGGGTTAGGGTTAGAGTTCAGGACACACTTATGTTTGGGTGAATATTGGGGTTGGGTTTAGGGTTGGGTAAGATGTATTGTTAATATCACACTGAATGGTACACCCTTGATGGGGAAAAATTTTGGATGTTTTTCCATTCTCCATTATAGCCTATGAGATTCATTAATAATGAATGGGCCCATATGGGAAGGGTTAGGGTTAGGGTTAGAGTTCAGGACACACTTATGTTCGGGTGAATATTGGGGTTGGGTTTAGGGTTGGGTAAGATGTATTTTTAGTATCACACTGAATGGTATACTCTTGATGGGAAAAATTTTGGATGTTTTTCCATTCTCCATTATAGCCTATGAGATTCTTTAGAATGAATGTGCCCATATGGTAAGGGTTAGGGTTAGGGTTAGAGTTCAGGACACACTTATGTTCGGGTGAATATTGGGGTTGGGTTTAGGGTTGGGTAAGTTGTATTTTTAATATCACACTGAATGGTATACTCTTGATGGGAAAAAAATTGGGATGTTTTTCCATTCTCCATTATAGCCTATGAGATTCATTAGAATGAATGGGCCCATATGGTAAGGGTTAGGGTTAGGGTTAGAGTTCAGGACACACTTACGTTCGGGTGAATATTGGGGTTGGGTTTAGGGTTGGGTAAGATGTATTTTTAATATCACACTGAATGGTATACTCTTGATGCGAAAATTTTTTGGATGTTTTTCCATTCTCCATTATAGCCTATGAGATTCATTAGAATGAATGGGCCCATATGGTAAGGGTTAGGGTTAGGGTTAGAGTTCAGGACACACTTATGTTTGGGTGAATATTGGGGTTGGGTTTAGGGTTGGGTAAGATGTATTGTTAATATCACACTGAATGGTACACCCTTGATGGGGAAAAATTTTGGATGTTTTTCCATTCTCCATTATAGCCTATGAGATTCATTAATAGTGAATGGGCCCAAATGGGAAGGGTTAGGGTTAGGGTTAGAGTTCAGGACACACTTATGTTCGGGTGAATATTGGGGTTGGGTTTAGGGTTGGATAAGATGTATTTTTAATATCACACTGAATGGTATACTCTTGATGGGAAAAAAATTTGGATGTTTTTCCATTCTCCATTATAGCCTATGAGATTCATTAGAATGAATGGGCGCATATGGTAAGGGTTAGGGTTAGGGTTAGAGTTCAGGACACACTTATGTTCGGGTGAATATTGGGGTTGGGTTTAGGGTTGGGTAAGATGTATTTTTAATATCACACTGAATAGTACACTTTTGATGGGAAAAATTTTGGATGTTTTTCCATTCTCCATTATAGCCTATGAGATTCATTAGAATGAATGGGCCCATATGGTAAGGGTTAGGGTTAGGGTTAGAGTTCAGGACACACTTATGTTTGGGTGAATATTGGGGTTGGGTTTAGGGTTGGGTAAGATGTATTTTTAATATCACACTGAATGGTATACTCTTGATGCGAAAATTTTTTGGATGTTTTTCCATTCTCCATTATAGCCTATGAGATTCATTACAGTGAATGGGCCCATATGGTAAGGGTTAGGGTTAGGGTTAGAGTTCAGGACACACTTATGTTCGGGTGAATATTGGGGTTGGGTTTAGGGTTGGGTAAGATGTATTTTTAATATCACACTGAATGGTATACTCTTGATGGGAAAAAAATTTGGATGTTGTTCCATTCTCCATTATAGCCTATGGGATTCATTAGAATGAATGGGCCCATATGGTAAGGGTTAGGGTTAGGGTTAGAGTTCAGGACACACTTATGTTGGGGTGAATTTTGGGGTTGGGTTTAGGGTTGGGTAAAATGTATTTTTAATATCACACTGAATGGTACACACTTGATGGGAAAAAATTTTGGATGTTTTTCCATTCTCCATTATAGCCTATGAGATTCATTAGAATGAATGGGCCCATATGGTAAGGGTTAGGGTTAGGGTTAGAGTTCAGGACACACTTATGTTCGGGTGAATATTGGGGTTGGGTTTAGGGTTGGGTAAGATGTATTTTTAATATCACACTGAATGGTATACTCTTGATGGGAAAAAAATTTGGATGTTTTTCCATTCTCCATTATAGCCTATGGGATTCATTAGAATGAATGGGCCCATATGGTAAGGGTTAGGGTTAGGGTTAGACTTCAGGACACACTTATGTTTGGGTGAATATTGGGGTTGGGTTTAATGTTGGGTAAGATGTATTTTTAATATCACACTGAATGGTACACTCTTGATGGGGAAAAATTTTGGATGTTTTTCCATTCTGCATTATAGCCTATGAGATTCATTACAGTGAATGGTCCCATAGGGTTAGGCTTAGGGTTAGAGTTCAGGACACACTTATGTTCGGGTGAATATTGGGGTTGGGTTTAGGGTTGGGTAAGATGTATTTTTAATATCACACTGAATGTTATACTCTTGATGGGAAAAATTTTGGATGTTTTTCCATTCTCCATTATAGCCTATGAGATTCTTTAGAATGAATGGGCCCATATGGTAAGGGTTAGGGTTAGGGTTAGAGTTCAGGACACACTTATGTTCGGGTGAATATTGGGGTTGGGTTTAGGGTTGGGTAAGTTGTATTTTTAGTATCACACTGAATGGTATACTCTTGATGGGAAAAAAATTTGGATGTTTTTCCATTCTCCATTATAGCCTATGAGATTCATTAGAATGAACGGGCCCATATGGTAAGGGTTAGGGTTAGGGTTAGAGTTCAGGACACACTTAAGTTCGGGTGAATATTGGGGTTGGGTTTAGGGTTGGGTAAGATGTATTTTTAATATCACACTGAATGGTATACTCTTGATGCGAAAAAATTTTGGATGTTTTTCCATTCTCCATTATAGCCTATGAGATTCAATACAGTGAATGGGCCCATATGGTAAGGGTTAGGGTTAGGGTTAGAGTTCAGGACACACTTATGTTCGGGTGAATATTGGGGTTGGGTTTAGGGTTGGGTAAGATGTATTTTTAATATCACACTGAATGGTACACTCTTGATGGGGAAAAATTTTGGATGTTTTTCCATTCTCCATTATAACCTATGAGATTCATTAGAATGAATGGGCCCATATGGTAAGGGTTAGGGTTAGGGTTAGAGTTCAGGACACACTTATGTTCGGGTGAATATTGGGGTTGGGTTTAGGGTTGGGTAAGATTAGTAGTTTTAATATCACACTGAATGGTACACTCTTGATGGGGAAAAATTTTGGATGTTTTTCCATTCTCCATTATAGCCTATGAGATTCATTACAGTGAATGGGCCCATATGGTAAGGGTTAGGGTTAGGGTTAGAGTTCAGGACACACTTATGTTCGGGTGAATATTGGGGTTGGGTTTAGGGTTGGGTAAGATGTATTTTTAATATCACACTGAATGGTATACTCTTGATGGGAAAAAAATTTGGATGTTTTTCCATTCTACATTATAGCCTATGAGATTCATTAGAATGAATGGGCCCATATGGTAAGGGTTAGGGTTAGGGTTAGAGTTCAGGACACACTTATGTTTGGGTGAATATTGGGGTTGGGTTTAGGGTTGGGTAAGATGTGTTTTTAATATCACACTGAATAGTACACTCTTGATGGGAAAAAATTTTGGATGTTTTTCCATTCTCCATTATAGCCTTTGAGATTCATTAGAATGTATGGGCCCATATGGTAAGGGTTAGGGTTAGGGTTATAGTTCAGGACACACTTATGTTTGGGTGAATATTGGGGTTGGGTTTAGGGTTGGGTAAGATGTATTTTTAATATCACACTGAATGGTACACCCTTGATGGGGAAAAATTTTGGATGTTTTTCCATTCTCCATTATAGCCTATGAGATTCATGAGAATGAATGGGCCCATATGGTAAGGGTTAGGGTTAGGGTTAGAGTTCAGGACACACTTACGTTCGGGTGAATATTGGGGTTGGGTAAGATGAATTTTTAATATCACACTGAATGGTATACTCTTGTTGCGAAAAAATTTTGGATGTTTTTCCATTCTCCATTGTAGCCAATGAGGTTCATTAGAATGAATGGGCCCATATGGTAAGGGTTAGGGTTAGGGTTAGAGTTCAGGACACACTTATGTTTGGGTGAATATTGGGGTTGGGTTTAGGGTTGGGTAAAATGTATTTTTAATATCACACTGAATGGTACACACTTGATGGGAAAATTTTTTGGATGTTTTTCCATTCTCCATTATAGCCTATGAGATTCATTAGAATGAATGGGCGCATATGGTAAGGGTTAGGGTTAGGGTTAGAGTTCAGGACACACTTACGTTCGGGTGAATATTGGGGTTGGGTTTAGGGTTGGGTAAGATGTATTTTTAATATCACACTGAATGGTATACTCTTGATGCGAAAATTTTTTGGATGTTTTTCCATTCTCCATTATAGCCTATGAGATTCATTAGAATGAATGGGCCCATATGGTAAGGGTTAGGGTTAGGGTTAGAGTTCAGGACACACTTATGTTTGGGTGAATATTGGGGTTGGGTTTAGGGTTGGGTAAGATGTATTGTTAATATCACACTGAATGGTACACCCTTGATGGGGAAAAATTTTGGATGTTTTTCCATTCTCCATTATAGCCTATGAGATTCATTAATAATGAATGGGCCCATATGGGAAGGGTTAGGGTTAGGGTTAGAGTTCAGGACACACTTATGTTCGGGTGAATATTGGGGTTGGGTTTAGGGTTGGGTAAGATGTATTTTTAGTATCACACTGAATGGTATACTCTTGATGGGAAAAATTTTGGATGTTTTTCCATTCTCCATTATAGCCTATGAGATTCTTTAGAATGAATGGGCCCATATGGTAAGGGTTAGGGTTAGGGTTAGAGTTCAGGACACACTTATGTTCGGGTGAATATTGGGGTTGGGTTTAGGGTTGGGTAAGTTGTATTTTTAATATCACACTGAATGGTATACTCTTGATGGGAAAAAAATTTGGATGTTTTTCCATTCTCCATTATAGCCTATGAGATTCATTAGAATGAATGGGCCCATATGGTAAGGGTTAGGGTTAGGGTTAGAGTTCAGGACACACTTACGTTCGGGTGAATATTGGGGTTGGGTTTAGGGTTGGGTAAGATGTATTTTTAATATCACACTGAATGGTATACTCTTGATGCGAAAAAATTTTGGATGTTTTTCCATTCTCCATTATAGCCTATGAGATTCAATACAGTGAATGGGCCCATATGGTAAGGGTTAGGGTTAGGGTTAGAGTTCAGGACACACTTATGTTCGGGTGAATATTGGGGTTGGGTTTAGGGTTGGGTAAGATGTAGTTTTAATATCACACTGAATGGTACACTCTTGATGGGGAAAAATTTTGGATGTTTTTCCATTCTCCATTATAGCCTATGAGATTCATTACAGTGAATGGGCCCATATGGTAAGGGTTAGGGTTAGGGTTAGAGTTCAGGACACACTTACGTTCGGGTGAATATTGGGGTTGGGTAAGATGTATTTTTAATATCACACTGAATGGTATACTCTTGATGCGAAAAATTTTTGGATGTTTTTCCATTCTCCATTGTAGCCAATGAGGTTCATTAGAATGAATGGGCCCATATGGTAAGGGTTAGGGTTAGGGTTAGAGTTCAGGACACACTTATGTTTGGGTGAATATTGGGGTTGGGTTTAGGGTTGGGTAAAATGTATTTTTAATATCACACTGAATGGTACACACTTGATGGGAAAATTTTTTGGATGTTTTTCCATTCTCCATTATAGCCTATGAGATTCATTAGAATGAATGGGCGCATATGGTAAGGGTTAGGGTTAGGGTTAGAGTTCAGGACACACTTACGTTCGGGTGAATATTGGGGTTGGGTTTAGGGTTGGGTAAGATGTATTTTTAATATCACACTGAATGGTATACTCTTGATGCGAAAATTTTTTGGATGTTTTTCCATTCTCCATTATAGCCTATGAGATTCATTAGAATGAATGGGCCCATATGGTAAGGGTTAGGGTTAGGGTTAGAGTTCAGGACACACTTATGTTTGGGTGAATATTGGGGTTGGGTTTAGGGTTGGGTAAGATGTATTGTTAATATCACACTGAATGGTACACCCTTGATGGGGAAAAATTTTGGATGTTTTTCCATTCTCCATTATAGCCTATGAGATTCATTAATAATGAATGGGCCCATATGGGAAGGGTTAGGGTTAGGGTTAGAGTTCAGGACACACTTATGTTCGGGTGAATATTGGGGTTGGGTTTAGGGTTGGGTAAGATGTATTTTTAGTATCACACTGAATGGTATACTCTTGATGGGAAAAATTTTGGATGTTTTTCCATTCTCCATTATAGCCTATGAGATTCTTTAGAATGAATGGGCCCATATGGTAAGGGTTAGGGTTAGGGTTAGAGTTCAGGACACACTTATGTTCGGGTGAATATTGGGGTTGGGTTTAGGGTTGGGTAAGTTGTATTTTTAATATCACACTGAATGGTATACTCTTGATGGGAAAAAAATTTGGATGTTTTTCCATTCTCCATTATAGCCTATGAGATTCATGAGAATGAATGGGCCCATATGGTAAGGGTTAGGGTTAGGGTTAGAGTTCAGGACACACTTACGTTCGGGTGAATATTGGGGTTGGGTAAGATGAATTTTTAATATCACACTGAATGGTATACTCTTGATGCGAAAAAATTTTGGATGTTTTTCCATTCTCCATTGTAGCCAATGAGGTTCATTAGAATGAATGGGCCCATATGGTAAGGGTTAGGGTTAGGGTTAGAGTTCAGGACACACTTATGTTTGGGTGAATATTGGGGTTGGGTTTAGGGTTGGGTAAAATGTATTTTTAATATCACACTGAATGGTACACACTTGATGGGAAAATTTTTTGGATGTTTTTCCATTCTCCATTATAGCCTATGAGATTCATTAGAATGAATGGGCGCATATGGTAAGGGTTAGGGTTAGGGTTAGAGTTCAGGACACACTTACGTTCGGGTGAATATTGGGGTTGGGTTTAGGGTTGGGTAAGATGTATTTTTAATATCACACTGAATGGTATACTCTTGATGCGAAAATTTTTTGGATGTTTTTCCATTCTCCATTATAGCCTATGAGATTCATTAGAATGAATGGGCCCATATGGTAAGGGTTAGGGTTAGGGTTAGAGTTCAGGACACACTTATGTTTGGGTGAATATTGGGGTTGGGTTTAGGGTTGGGTAAGATGTATTGTTAATATCACACTGAATGGTACACCCTTGATGGGGAAAAATTTTGGATGTTTTTCCATTCTCCATTATAGCCTATGAGATTCATTAATAATGAATGGGCCCATATGGGAAGGGTTAGGGTTAGGGTTAGAGTTCAGGACACACTTATGTTCGGGTGAATATTGGGGTTGGGTTTAGGGTTGGGTAAGATGTATTTTTAGTATCACACTGAATGGTATACTCTTGATGGGAAAAATTTTGGATGTTTTTCCATTCTCCATTATAGCCTATGAGATTCTTTAGAATGAATGGGCCCATATGGTAAGGGTTAGGGTTAGGGTTAGAGTTCAGGACACACTTATGTTCGGGTGAATATTGGGGTTGGGTTTAGGGTTGGGTAAGTTGTATTTTTAATATCACACTGAATGGTATACTCTTGATGGGAAAAAAATTTGGATGTTTTTCCATTCTCCATTATAGCCTATGAGATTCATTAGAATGAATGGGCCCATATGGTAAGGGTTAGGGTTAGGGTTAGAGTTCAGGACACACTTACGTTCGGGTGAATATTGGGGTTGGGTTTAGGGTTGGGTAAGATGTATTTTTAATATCACACTGAATGGTATACTCTTGATGCGAAAAATTTTTGGATGTTTTTCCATTCTCCATTATAGCCTATGAGATTCAATACAGTGAATGGGCCCATATGGTAAGGGTTAGGGTTAGGGTTAGAGTTCAGGACACACTTATGTTCGGGTGAATATTGGGGTTGGGTTTAGGGTTGGGTAAGATGTATTTTTAATATCACACTGAATGGTACACTCTTGATGGGGAAAAATTTTGGATGTTTTTCCATTCTCCATTATAACCTATGAGATTCATTAGAATGAATGGGCCCATATGGTAAGGGTTAGGTTTAGGGTTAGAGTTCAGGACACACTTATGTTCGGGTGAATATTGGGGTTGGGTTTAGGGTTGGGTAAGATGTAGTTTTAATATCACACTGAATGGTACACTCTTGATGGGGAAAAATTTTGGATGTTTTTCCATTCTCCATTATAGCCTATGAGATTCATTACAGTGAATGGGCCCATATGGTAAGGGTTAGGGTTAGGGTTAGAGTTCAGGACACACTTACGTTCGGGTGAATATTGGGGTTGGGTTTAGGGTTGGGTAAGATGTATTTTTAATATCACACTGAATGGTATACTCTTGATGCGAAAATTTTTTGGATGTTTTTCCATTCTCCATTATAGCCTATGAGATTCATTAGAATGAATGGGCCCATATGGTAAGGGTTAGGGTTAGGGTTAGAGTTCAGGACACACTTATGTTTGGGTGAATATTGGGGTTGGGTTTAGGGTTGGGTAAGATGTATTGTTAATATCACACTGAATGGTATACCCTTGATGGGGAAAAATTTTGGATGTTTTTCCATTCTCCATTATAGCCTATGAGATTCATTAATAATGAATGGGCCCATATGGGAAGGGTTAGGGTTAGGGTTAGAGTTCAGGACACACTTATGTTCGGGTGAATATTGGGGTTGGGTTTAGGGTTGGGTAAGATGTATTTTTAGTATCACACTGAATGGTATACTCTTGATGGGAAAAATTTTGGATGTTTTTCCATTCTCCATTATAGCCTATGAGATTCTTTAGAATGAATGGGCCCATATGGTAAGGGTTAGGGTTAGGGTTAGAGTTCAGGACACACTTATGTTCGGGTGAATATTGGGGTTGGGTTTAGGGTTGGGTAAGTTGTATTTTTAATATCACACTGAATGGTATACTCTTGATGGGAAAAAAATTTGGATGTTTTTCCATTCTCCATTATAGCCTATGAGATTCATTAGAATGAATGGGCCCATATGGTAAGGGTTAGGGTTAGGGTTAGAGTTCAGGACACACTTACGTTCGGGTGAATATTGGGGTTGGGTTTAGGGTTGGGTAAGATGTATTTTTAATATCACACTGAATAGTACACTCTTGATGGGAAAAATTTTGGATGTTTTTCCATTCTCCATTATAGCCTATGAGATTCAATACAGTGAATGGGCCCATATGGTAAGGGTTAGGGTTAGGGTTAGAGTTCAGGACACACTTATGTTCGGGTGAATATTGGGGTTGGGTTTAGGGTTGGGTAAGATGTATTTTTAATATCACACTGAATGGTACACTCTTGATGGGGAAAAATTTTGGATGTTTTTCCATTCTCCATTATAACCTATGAGATTCATTAGAATGAATGGGCCCATATGGTAAGGGTTAGGGTTAGGGTTAGAGTTCAGGACACACTTACGTTCGGGTGAATATTGGGGTTGGGTTTAGGGTTGGGTAAGATGTAGTTTTAATATCACACTGAATGGTACACTCTTGATGGGGAAAAATTTTGGATGTTTTTCCATTCTCCATTATAGCCTATGAGATTCATTACAGTGAATGGGCCCATATGGTAAGGGTTAGGGTTAGGGTTAGAGTTCAGGACACACTTATGTTCGGGTGAATATTGGGGTTGGGTTTAGGGTTGGGTAAGATGTATTTTTAATATCACACTGAATGGTATACTCTTGATGGGAAAAAAATTTGGATGTTTTTCCATTCTACATTATAGCCTATGAGATTCATTAGAATGAATGGGCCCATATGGTAAGGGTTAGGGTTAGGTTTAGAGTTCAGGACACACTTATGTTTGGGTGAATATTGGGGTTGGGTTTAGGGTTGGGTAAGATGTGTTTTTTATATCACACTGAATAGTACACTCTTGATGGGAAAAATTTTGGATGTTTTTCCATTCTCCATTATAGCCTTTGAGATTCATTAGAATGTATGGGCCCATATGGTAAGGGTTAGGGTTATAGTTCAGGACACACTTATGTTTGGGTGAATATTGGGGTTGGGTTTAGGGTTGGGTAAGATGTATTTTTAATATCACACTGAATGGTACACCCTTGATGGGGAAAAATTTTGGATGTTTTTCCATTCTCCATTATAGCCTATGAGATTCATGAGAATGAATGGGCCCATATGGTAAGGGTTAGGGTTAGGGTTAGGGTTAGAGTTCAGGACACACTTACGTTCGGGTGAATATTGGGGTTGGGTAAGATGTATTTTTAATATCACACTGAATGGTATACTCTTGATGCGAAAATTTTTTGGATGTTTTTCCATTCTCCATTATAGCCTATGAGATTCATTAGAATGAATGGGCCCATATGGTAAGGGTTAGGGTTAGGGTTAGAGTTCAGGACACACTTATGTTTGGGTGAATATTGGGGTTGGGTTTAGGGTTGGGTAAAATGTATTTTTAATATCACACTGAATTGTACACACTTGATGGGAAAAATTTTTGGATGTTTTTCCATTCTCCATTATAGCCTATGAGATTCATTAGAATGAATGGGCCCATATGGTAAGGGTTAGGGTTAGGGTTAGAGTTCAGGACACAGTTATGTTTGGGTGAATATTGGGGTTGGGTTTAGGGTTGGGTAAGATGTATTTTTAATATCACACTGAATGGTACACTCTTGATGGGAAAAAAATTTGGATGTTTTTCCATTCTCTATTATAGCCTATGAGATTCATTAGAATGAATGGGCCCATATGGTAAGGGTTAGGGTTAGGGTTAGAGTTCAGGACACACTTATGTTTGGGTGAATATTGGGGTTGGGTTTAGGGTTGGGTAAAATGTATTTTTAATATCACACTGAATGGTGCACACTTGATGGGAAAAATTTTTGGATGTTTTTCCATTCTCCATTATAGCCTATGAGATTCATTAGAATGAATGGGCCCATATGGTAAGGGTTAGGGTTAGGGTTAGAGTTCAGGACACAGTTATGTTTGGGTGAATATTGGGGTTGGATTTAGGGTTGGGTAAGATGTATTTTTAATATCACACTGAATGGTACACTCTTGATGGGGAAAAATTTTGGATGTTTTTCCATTCTCCATTATAGCCTATGAGATTCATTACACTGAATGGGCCCATATGGTAAGGGTTAGGGATAGGGTTAGAGTTCAGGACACACTTATGTTCGGGTGAATATTGGGGTTGGGTTTAGGGTTGGGTAAGATGTATTTTTAATATCACACTGAATGGTATACTCTTGATGGGAAAAAAATTTGGATGTTTTTCCATTCTACATTATAGCCTATGAGATTCATTAGAATGAATGGGCCCATATGGTAAGGGTTAGGGTTAGGTTTAGAGTTCAGGACACACTTATGTTTGGGTGAATATTGGGGTTGGGTTTAGGGTTGGGTAGGATGTGTTTTTAATATCACACTGAATAGTACACTCTTGATGGGAAAAATTTTGGATGTTTTTCCATTCTCCATTATAGCCTTTGAGATTCATTAGAATGTATGGGCCCATATGGTAAGGGTTAGGGTTAGGGTTATAGTTCAGGACACACTTATGTTTGGGTGAATATTGGGGTTGGGTTTAGGGTTGGGTAAGATGTATTTTTAATATCACACTTAATGGTACACCCTTGATGGGGAAAAATTTTGGATGTTTTTCCATTCTCCATTATAGCCTATGAGATTCATGAGAATGAATGGGCCCATATGGTAAGGGTTAGGGTTAGGGTTAGAGTTCAGGACACACTTACGTTCGGGTGAATATTGGGGTTGGGTAAGATGTATTTTTAATATCACACTGAATGGTATACTCTTGATGCGAAAAATTTTTGGATGTTTTTCCATTCTCCATTATAGCCTATGAGATTCATTAGAATGAATGGGCCCATATGGTAAGGGTTAGGGTTAGGGTTAGAGTTCAGGACACACTTATGTTTGGGTGAATATTGGGGTTGGGTTTAGGGTTGGGTAAAATGTATTTTTAATATCACACTGAATTGTACACACTTGATGGGAAAAATTTTTGGATGTTTTTCCATTCTCCATTATAGCCTATGAGATTCATTAGAATGAATGGGCCCATATGGTAAGGGTTAGGGTTAGGGTTAGAGTTCAGGACACAGTTATGTTTGGGTGAATATTGGGGTTGGGTTTAGGGTTGGGTAAGATGTATTTTTAATATCACACTGAATGGTACACTCTTGATGGGAAAAAAATTTGGATGTTTTTCCATTCTCTATTATAGCCTATGAGATTCATTAGAATGAATGGGCCCATATGGTAAGGGTTAGGGTTAGGGTTAGAGTTCAGGACACACTTATGTTTGGGTGAATATTGGGGTTGGGTTTAGGGTTGGGTAAAATGTATTTTTAATATCACACTGAATGGTGCACACTTGATGGGAAAAATTTTTGGATGTTTTTCCATTCTCCATTATAGCCTATGAGATTCATTACACTGAATGGGCCCATATGGTAAGGGTTAGGGATAGGGTTAGAGTTCAGGACACACTTATGTTCGGGTGAATATTGGGGTTGGGTTTAGGGTTGGGTAAGATGTATTTTTAATATCACACTGAATGGTATACTCTTGATGGGAAAAAAATTTGGATGTTTTTCCATTCTACATTATAGCCTATGAGATTCATTAGAATGAATGGGCCCATATGGTAAGGGTTAGGGTTAGGTTTAGAGTTCAGGACACACTTATGTTTGGGTGAATATTGGGGTTGGGTTTAGGGTTGGGTAGGATGTGTTTTTAATATCACACTGAATAGTACACTCTTGATGGGAAAAATTTTGGATGTTTTTCCATTCTCCATTATAGCCTTTGAGATTCATTAGAATGTATGGGCCCATATGGTAAGGGTTAGGGTTAGGGTTATAGTTCAGGACACACTTATGTTTGGGTGAATATTGGGGTTGGGTTTAGGGTTGGGTAAGATGTATTTTTAATATCACACTGAATGGTACACCCTTGATGGGGAAAAATTTTGGATGTTTTTCCATTCTCCATTATAGCCTATGAGATTCATGAGAATGAATGGGCCCATATGGTAAGGGTTAGGGTTAGGGTTAGAGTTCAGGACACACTTACGTTCGGGTGAATATTGGGGTTGGGTAAGATGTATTTTTAATATCACACTGAATGGTATACTCTTGATGCGAAAAATTTTTGGATGTTTTTCCATTCTCCATTATAGCCTATGAGATTCATTAGAATGAATGGGCCCATATGGTAAGGGTTAGGGTTAGGATTAGAGTTCAGGACACACTTATGTTTGGGTGAATATTGGGGTTGGGTTTAGGGTTGGGTAAAATGTATTTTTAATATCACACTGAATTGTACACACTTGATGGGAAAATTTTTTGGATGTTTTTCCATTCTCCATTATAGCCTATGAGATTCATTAGAATGAATGGGCCCATATGGTAAGGGTTAGGGTTAGGGTTAGAGTTCAGGACACACTTATGTTTGGGTGAATATTGGGGTTGGGTTTAGGGTTGGGTAAGATGTATTTTTAATATCACACTGAATGGTACACTCTTGATGGGAAAAAAATTTGGATGTTTTTCCATTCTCTATTATAGCCTATGAGATTCATTAGAATGAATGGGCCCATATGGTAAGGGTTAGGGTTAGGGTTAGAGTTCAGGACACACTTATGTTTGGGTGAATATTGGGGTTGGGTTTAGGGTTGGGTAAAATGTATTTTTAATATCACACTGAATGGTACACACTTGATGGGAAAAAATTTTGGATGTTTTTCCATTCTCCATTATAGCCTATGAGATTCATTAGAATGAATGGGCCCATATGGTAAGGGTTAGGGTTAGGGTTAGAGTTCAGGACACAGTTATGTTTGGGTGAATATTGGGGTTGGATTTAGGGTTGGGTAAGATGTATTTTTAATATCACACTGAATGGTACACTCTTGATGGGGAAAAATTTTGGATGTTTTTCCATTCTCCATTATAGCCTATGAGATTCATTACACTGAATGGGCCCATATGGTAAGGGTTAGGGATAGGGTTAGAGTTCAGGACATACTTATGTTTGGGTGAATATTGGGGTTGGGTTTAGGGTTGGGTAAGATGTATTTTTAATATCACACTGAATGGTATACTCTTGATGGGAAAAAAATTTGGATGTTTTTCCATTCTCCATTATAGCCTATGAGATTCATTAGAATGAATGGGCCCATATGGTAAGGGTTAGGGTTAGGGTTAGAGTTCAGGACACACTTATGTTTGGGTGAATATTGGGGTTGGGTTTAGGGTTGGGTAAGATGTGTTTTTAATATCACACTGAATAGTACACTCTTGATGGGAAAAATTTTGGATGTTTTTCCATTCTCCATTATAGCCTTTGAGATTCATTAGAATGAATGGGCCCATATGGTAAGGGTTAGGGTTAGGGTTATAGTTCAGGACACACTTATGTTTGGGTGAATATTGGGGTTGGGTTTAGGGTTGGGTAAGATGTATTTTTAATATCACACTGAATGGTACACCCTTGATGGGGAAAAATTTTGGATGTTTTTCCATTCTCCATTATAGCCTATGAGATTCATGAGAATGAATGGGCCCATATGGTAAGGGTTAGGGTTAGGGTTAGAGTTCAGGACACACTTACGTTCGGGTGAATATTGGGGTTGGGTTTAGGGTTGGGTAAGATGTATTTTTAATATCACACTGAATGGTATACTCTTGATGCGAAAAAATTTTGGATGTTTTTCCATTCTCCATTATAGCCTATGAGATTCATTAGAATGAATGGGCCCATATGGTAAGGGTTAGGGTTAGGGTTAGAGTTCAGGACACACTTATGTTTGGGTGAATATTGGGGTTGGGTTTAGGGTTCGGTAAAATGTATTTTTAATATCACACTGAATGGTACACACTTGATGGGAAAAATTTTTGGATGTTTTTCCATTCTCCATTATAGCCTTTGAGATTCATTAGAATGAATGGGCCCATATGGTAAGGGTTAGGGTTAGGGTTATAGTTCAGGACACACTTATGTTTGGGTGAATATTGGGGTTGGGTTTAGGGTTGGGTAAGATGTATTTTTAATATCACACTGAATGGTACACCCTTGATGGGGAAAAATTTTGGATGTTTTTCCATTCTCCATTATAGCCTATGAGATTCATGAGAATGAATGGGCCCATATGGTAAGGGTTAGGGTTAGGGTTAGAGTTCAGGACACACTTACGTTCGGGTGAATATTGGGGTTGGGTAAGATGTATTTTTAATATCACACTGAATGGTATACTCTTGATGCGAAAAAATTTTGGATGTTTTTCCATTCTCCATTATAGCCTATGAGATTCATTAGAATGAATGGGCCCATATGGTAAGGGTTAGGGTTAGGGTTAGAGTTCAGGACACACTTATGTTTGGGTGAATATTGGGGTTGGGTTTAGGGTTGGGTAAAATGTATTTTTAATATCACACTGAATTGTACACACTTGATGGGAAAAATTTTTGGATGTTTTTCCATTCTCCATTATAGCCTATGAGATTCATTAGAATGAATGGGCCCATATGGTAAGGGTTAGGGTTAGGGTTAGAGTTCAGGACACAGTTATGTTTGGGTGAATATTGGGGTTGGGTTTAGGGTTGGGTAAGATGTATTTTTAATATCACACTGAATGGTACACTCTTGATGGGAAAAAAATTTGGATGTTTTTCCATTCTCTATTATAGCCTATGAGATTCATTAGAATGAATGGGCCCATATGGTAAGGGTTAGGGTTAGGGTTAGAGTTCAGGACACACTTATGTTTGGGTGAATATTGGGGTTGGGTTTAGGGTTGGGTAAAATGTATTTTTAATATCACACTGAATGGTGCACACTTGATGGGAAAAATTTTTGGATGTTTTTCCATTCTCCATTATAGCCTATGAGATTCATGAGAATGAATGGGCCCATATGGTAAGGGTTAGGGTTAGGGTTAGAGTTCAGGACACACTTACGTTCGGGTGAATATTGGGGTTGGGTTTAGGGTTGGGTAAGATGTATTTTTAATATCACACTGAATGGTATACTCTTGATGCGAAAAAATTTTGGATGTTTTTCCATTCTCCATTATAGCCTATGAGATTCATTAGAATGAATGGGCCCATATGGTAAGGGTTAGGGTTAGGGTTAGAGTTCAGGACACACTTATGTTTGGGTGAATATTGGGGTTGGGTTTAGGGTTCGGTAAAATGTATTTTTAATATCACACTGAATGGTACACACTTGATGGGAAAAATTTTTGGATGTTTTTCCATTCTCCATTATAGCCTTTGAGATTCATTAGAATGAATGGGCCCATATGGTAAGGGTTAGGGTTAGGGTTATAGTTCAGGACACACTTATGTTTGGGTGAATATTGGGGTTGGGTTTAGGGTTGGGTAAGATGTATTTTTAATATCACACTGAATGGTACACCCTTGATGGGGAAAAATTTTGGATGTTTTTCCATTCTCCATTATAGCCTATGAGATTCATGAGAATGAATGGGCCCATATGGTAAGGGTTAGGGTTAGGGTTAGAGTTCAGGACACACTTACGTTCGGGTGAATATTGGGGTTGGGTAAGATGTATTTTTAATATCACACTGAATGGTATACTCTTGATGCGAAAAAATTTTGGATGTTTTTCCATTCTCCATTATAGCCTATGAGATTCATTAGAATGAATGGGCCCATATGGTAAGGGTTAGGGTTAGGGTTAGAGTTCAGGACACACTTATGTTTGGGTGAATATTGGGGTTGGGTTTAGGGTTGGGTAAAATGTATTTTTAATATCACACTGAATTGTACACACTTGATGGGAAAAATTTTTGGATGTTTTTCCATTCTCCATTATAGCCTATGAGATTCATTAGAATGAATGGGCCCATATGGTAAGGGTTAGGGTTAGGGTTAGAGTTCAGGACACAGTTATGTTTGGGTGAATATTGGGGTTGGGTTTAGGGTTGGGTAAGATGTATTTTTAATATCACACTGAATGGTACACTCTTGATGGGAAAAAAATTTGGATGTTTTTCCATTCTCTATTATAGCCTATGAGATTCATTAGAATGAATGGGCCCATATGGTAAGGGTTAGGGTTAGGGTTAGAGTTCAGGACACACTTATGTTTGGGTGAATATTGGGGTTGGGTTTAGGGTTGGGTAAAATGTATTTTTAATATCACACTGAATGGTGCACACTTGATGGGAAAAATTTTTGGATGTTTTTCCATTCTCCATTATAGCCTATGAGATTCATTAGAATGAATGGGCCCATATGGTAAGGGTTAGGGTTAGGGTTAGAGTTCAGGACACACTTATGTTCGGGTGAATATTGGGGTTGGGTTTAGGGTTGGGTAAGATGTATTTTTAATATCACACTGAATGGTACACTCTTGATGGGGAAAAATTTTGGATGTTTTTCCATTCTCCATTATAGCCTATGAGATTCATTACACAGAATGGGCCCATATGGTAAGGGTTAGGGATAGGGTTAGAGTTCAGGACACACTTATGTTCGGGTGAATATTGGGGTTGGGTTTAGGGTTGGGTAAGATGTATTTTTAATATCACACTGAATGGTATACTCTTGATGGGAAAAAAATTTGGATGTTTTTCCATTCTACATTATAGCCTATGAGATTCATTAGAATGAATGGGCCCATATGGTAAGGGTTAGGGTTAGGGTTAGAGTTCAGGACACACTTATGTTTGGGTGAATATTGGGGTTGGGTTTAGGGTTGGGTAAGATGTGTTTTTAATATCACACTGAATAGTACACTCTTGATGGGAAAAATTTTGGATGTTTTTCCATTCTCCATTATAGCCTTTGAGATTCATTAGAATGTATGGGCCCATATGGTAAGGGTTAGGGTTAGGATTATAGTTCAGGACACACTTATGTTTGGGTGAATATTGGGGTTGGGTTTAGGGTTGGGTAAGATGTATTTTTAATATCACACTGAATGGTACACCCTTGATGGGGAAAAATTTTGGATGTTTTTCCATTCTCCATTATAGCCTATGAGATACATGAGAATGAATGGGCCCATATGGTAAGGGTTAGGGTTAGGGTTAGAGTTCAGGACACACTTACGTTCGGGTGAATATTGGGGTTGGGTAAGATGTATTTTTAATATCACACTGAATGGTATACTCTTGATGCGAAAAAATTTTGGATGTTTTTCCATTCTCCATTATAGCCTATGAGATTCATTAGAATGAATGGGCCCATATGGTAAGGGTTAGGGTTAGGGTTAGAGTTCAGGACACACTTATGTTTGGGTGAATATTGGGGTTGGGTTTAGGGTTGGGTAAAATGTATTTTTAATATCACATTGAATTGTACACACTTGATGGGAAAATTTTTTGGATGTTTTTCCATTCTCCATTATAGCCTATGAGATTCATTAGAATGAATGGGCCCATATGGTAAGGGTTAGGGTTAGGGTTAGAGTTCAGGACACACTTATGTTTGGGTGAATATTGGGGTTGGGTTTAGGGTTGGGTAAGATGTATTTTTAATATCACACTGAATGGTACACTCTTGATGGGAAAAAAATTTGGATGTTTTTCCATTCTCTATTATAGCCTATGAGATTCATTAGAATGAATGGGCCCATATGGTAAGGGTTAGGGTTAGGGTTAGAGTTCAGGACACACTTATGTTTGGGTGAATATTGGGGTTGGGTTTAGTGTTGGGTAAAATGTATTTTTAATATCACACTGAATGGTACACACTTGATGGGAAAAATTTTTGGATGTTTTTCCATTCTCCATTATAGCCTATGAGATTCATTAGAATGAATGGGCCCATATGGTAAGGGTTAGGGTTAGGGTTAGAGTTCAGGACACAGTTATGTTTGGGTGAATATTGGGGTTGGATTTAGGGTTGGGTAAGATGTATTTTTAATATCACACTGAATGGTACACTCTTGATGGGGAAAAATTTTGGATGTTTTTCCATTCTCCATTATAGCCTATGAGATTCATTACACTGAATGGGCCCATATGGTAAGGGTTAGGGATAGGGTTAGAGTTCAGGACACACTTATGTTTGGGTGAATATTGGGGTTGGGTTTAGGGTTGGGTAAGATGTATTTTTAATATCACACTGAATGGTATACTCTTGATGGGAAAAAAATTTGGATGTTTTTCCATTCTCCATTATAGCCTATGAGATTCATTACACTGAATGGGCCCATATGGTAAGGGTTAGGGATAGGGTTAGAGTTCAGGACACACTTATGTTTGGGTGAATATTGGGGTTGGGTTTAGGGTTGGGTAAGATGTATTTTTAATATCACACTGAATGGTATACTCTTGATGTGAAAAAATTTTGGATGTTTTTCCATTCTCCATTATAGCCTATGAGATTCAATACAGTGAATGGTCCCATAGGGTTAGGCTTAGGGTTAGAGTTCAGGACACACTTATGTTCGGGTGAATATTGGGGTTGGGTTTAGGGTTGGGTAAGATGTATTTTTAATATCACACTGAATGGTATACTCTTGATGGGAGAAATTTTGGATGTTTTTCCATTCTCCATTATAGCCTATGAGATTCTTTAGAATGAATGGGCCCATATGGTAAGGGTTAGGGTTAGGGTTAGAGTTCAGGACACACTTATGTTCGGGTGAATATTGGGGTTGGGTTTAGGGTTGGGTAAGTTGTATTTTTAATATCACACTGAATGGTATACTCTTGATGGGAAAAAAATTTGGATGTTCTTCCATTCTCCATTATAGCCTATGAGATTCATTAGAATGAATGGGCCCATATGGTAAGGGTTAGGGTTAGGGTTAGAGTTCAGGACACACTTACGTTCGGGTGAATATTGGGGTTGGGTTTAGGGTTGGGTAAGATGTATTTTTAATATCACACTGAATGGTATACTCTTGATGCGAAAAAATTTTGGATGTTTTTCCATTCTCCATTATAGCCTATGAGATTCAATACAGTGAATGGGCCCATATGGTAAGGGTTAGGGTTAGGGTTAGAGTTCAGGACACACTTATGTTCGGGTGAATATTGGGGTTGGGTTTAGGGTTGGGTAAGATGTATTTTTAATATCACACTGAATGGCACATTCTTGATGGGGAAAAATTTTGGATGTTTTTCCATTCTCCATTATAACCTATGAGATTCAATACAGTGAATGGGCCCATATGGTAAGGGTTAGGGTTAGGGTTAGAGTTCAGGACACACTTATGTTCGGGTGAATATTGGGGTTGGGTTTAGGGTTGGGTAAGATGTATTTTTAATATCACACTGAATGGTATACTCTTGATGGGAAAAAAATTTGGATGTTTTTCCATTCTCCATTATAGCCTATGAGATTCATTAGAATGAATGGGCCCATATGGTAAGGGTTAGGGTTAGGGTTAGAGTTCAGGACACACTTATGTTTGGGTGAATATTGGGGTTGGGTTTAGGGTTGGGTAAGATGTGTTTTTAATATCACACTGAATAGTACACTCTTGATGGGAAAAATTTTGGATGTTTTTCCATTCTCCATTATAGCCTTTGAGATTCATTAGAATGAATGGGCCCATATGGTAAGGGTTAGGGTTAGGGTTATAGTTCAGGACACACTTATGTTTGGGTGAATATTGGGGTTGGGTTTAGGGTTGCGTAAGATGTATTTTTAATATCACACTGAATGGTACACCCTTGATGGGGAAAAATTTTGGATGTTTTTCCATTCTCCATTATAGCCTATGAGATTCATGAGAATGAATGGGCCCATATGGTAAGGGTTAGGGTTAGGGTTAGAGTTCAGGACACACTTACGTTCGGGTGAATATTGGGGTTGGGTTTAGGGTTGGGTAAGATGTATTTTTAATATCACACTGAATGGTATACTCTTGATGCGAAAAAATTTTTGGATGTTTTTCCATTCTCCATTATAGCCTATGAGATTCATTAGAATGAATGGGCCCATATGGTAAGGGTTAGGGTTAGGGTTAGAGTTCAGGACACACTTATGTTTGGGTGAATATTGGGGTTGGGTTTAGGGTTCGGTAAAATGTATTTTTAATATCACACTGAATGGTACACACTTGATGGGAAAAATTTTTGGATGTTTTTCCATTCTCCATTATAGCCTATGAGATTCATTAGAATGAATGGGCCCATATGGTAAGGGTTAGGGTTAGGGTTAGACTTCAGGACACACTTATGTTTGGGTGAATATTGGGGTTGGGTTTAGGGTTGCGTAAGATGTATTTTTAATATCACACTGAATGGTACACACTTGATGGGAAAAAAATTTGGATGTTTTTCCATTCTCCATTATAGCCTATGAGATTCATTAGAATGAATGGGCCCATATGGTAAGGGTTAGGGTTAGGGTTAGAGTTCAGGACACACTTATGTTCGGGTGAATATTGGAGTTGGGTTTAGGGTTGGGTAAGTTGTATTTTTAATATCACACTGAATGGTACACTCTTGATGGGAAAAAAATTTGGATGTTTTTCCATTCTCCATTATAGCCTATGAGATTCATTAGAATGAATGGGCCCATATGGTAAGGGTTAGGGTTAGGGTTAGAGTTCAGGACACACTTACGTTCGGGTGAATATTGGGGTTGGGTTTAGGGTTGGGTAAGATGTATTTTTAATATCACACTGAATGGTATACTCTTGATGCGAAAATTTTTTGGATGTTTTTCCATTCTCCATTATAGCCTATGAGATTCATTAGAATGAATGGGCCCATATGGTAAGGGTTAGGGTTAGGGTTAGAGTTCAGGACACACTTATGTTTGGGTGAATATTGGGGTTGGGTTTAGGGTTGGGTAAGATGTATTGTTAATATCACACTGAATGGTACACCCTTGATGGGGAAAAATTTTGGATGTTTTTCCATTCTCCATTATAGCCTATGAGATTCATTAACAGTGAATGGGCCCATATGGGAAGGGTTAGGGTTAGGGTTAGAGTTCAGGACACACTTATGTTCGGGTGAATATTGGGGTTGGGTTTAGGGTTGGGTAAGATGTATTTTTAATATCACACTGAATGGTATACTCTTGATGGGAAAAAAATTTGGATGTTGTTCCATTCTCCATTATAGCCTATGGGATTCATTAGAATGAATGGGCCCATATGGTAAGGGTTAGGGTTAGGTTTAGAGTTCAGGACACACTTACGTTCGGGTGAATATTGGGGTTGGGTTTAGGTTTGGGTAAGATGTATTTTTAATATCACACTGAATGGTATACTCTTGATGTGAAAAAATTTTGGATGTTTTTCCATTCTCCATTATAGCCTATGAGATTCAATACAGTGAATGGTCCCATAGGGTTAGGCTTAGGGTTAGAGTTCAGGACACACTTATGTTCGGGTGAATATTGGGGTTGGGTTTAGGGTTGGGTAAGATGTATTTTTAATATCACACTGAATGGTATACTCTTGATGGGAAAAATTTTGGATGTTTTTCCATTCTCCATTATAGCCTATGAGATTCTTTAGAATGAATGGGCCCATATGGTAAGGGTTAGGGTTAGGGTTAGAGTTCAGGACACACTTATGTTCGGGTGAATATTGGGGTTGGGTTTAGGGTTGGGTAAGTTGTATTTTTAATATCACACTGAATGGTATACTCTTGATGGGAAAAAAATTTGGATGTTTTTCCATTCTCCATTATAGCCTATGAGATTCATTAGAATGAATGGGCCCATATGGTAAGGGTTAGGGTTAGGGTTAGAGTTCAGGACACACTTACGTTCGGGTGAATATTGGGGTTGGGTTTAGGGTTGGGTAAGATGTATTTTTAATATCACACTGAATGGTATACTCTTGATGCGAAAAAATTTTGGATGTTTTTCCATTCTCCATTATAGCCTATGAGATTCAATACAGTGAATGGGCCCATATGGTAAGGGTTAGGGTTAGGGTTAGAGTTCAGGACACACTTATGTTCGGGTGAATATTGGGGTTGGGTTTAGGGTTGGGTAAGATGTATTTTTAATATCACACTGAATGGCACATTCTTGATGGGGAAAAATTTTGGATGTTTTTCCATTCTCCATTATAACCTATGAGATTCATTAGAATGAATGGGCCCATATGGTAAGGGTTAGGGTTAGGGTTAGAGTTCAGGACACACTTATGTTCGGGTGAATATTGGGGTTGGGTTTAGGGTTGGGTAAGATGTTGTTTTAATATCACACTGAATGGTACACTCTTGATGGGGAAAAATTTTGGATGTTTTTCCATTCTCCATTATAGCCTATGAGATTCATTACAGTGAATGGGCCCATATGGTAAGGGTTAGGGTTAGGGTTAGAGTTCAGGACACACTTATGTTCGGGTGAATATTGGGGTTGGGTTTAGGGTTGGGTAAGATGTATTTTTAATATCACACTGAATGGTATACTCTTGATGGGAAAAAAATTTGGATGTTTTTCCATTCTACATTATAGCCTATGAGATTCATTAGAATGAATGGGCCCATATGGTAAGGGTTAGGGTTAGGTTTAGAGTTCAGGACACACTTATGTTTGGGTGAATATTGGGGTTGGGTTTAGGGTTGGGTAAGATGTGTTTTTAATATCACACTGAATAGTACACTCTTGATGGGAAAAATTTTGGATGTTTTTCCATTCTCCATTATAGCCTTTGAGATTCATTAGAATGTATGGGCCCATATGGTAAGGGTTAGGGTTAGGGTTATAGTTCAGGACACACTTATGTTTGGGTGAATATTGGGGTTGGGTTTAGGGTTGGGTAAGATGTATTTTTAATATCACACTGAATGGTACACCCTTGATGGGGAAAAATTTTGGATGTTTTTCCATTCTCCATTATAGCCTATGAGATTCATGAGAATGAATGGGCCCATATGGTAAGGGTTAGGGTTAGGGTTAGAGTTCAGGACACACTTACATTCGGGTGAATATTGGGGTTGGGTAAGATGTATTTTTAATATCACACTGAATGGTATACTCTTGATGCGAAAAAATTTTGGATGTTTTTCCATTCTCCATTATAGCCTATGAGATTCATTAGAATGAATGGGCCCATATGGTAAGGGTTAGGGTTAGGGTTAGAGTTCAGGACACACTTATGTTTGGGTGAATATTGGGGTTGGGTTTAGGGTTGGGTAAAATGTATTTTTAATATCACACTGAATGGTACACACTTGATGGGAAAAATTTTTGGATGTTTTTCCATTCTCCATTATAGCCTATGAGATTCATTACAGTGAATGGGCCCATATGGTAAGGGTTAGGGTTAGGGTTAGAGTTCAGGACACACTTATGTTTGGGTGAATATTGGGGTTGGGTTTAGTGTTGGGTAAGATGTATTTTTAATATCACACTGAATGGTACACTCTTGATGGGAAAAAAATTTGGATGTTTTTCCATTCTCTATTATAGCCTATGAGATTCATAAGAATGAATGGGCCCATATGGTAAGGGTTAGGGTTAGGGTTAGAGTTCAGGACACACTTATGTTTGGGTGAATATTGGGGTTGGGTTTAGGGTTGGGTAAAATGTATTTTTAATATCACACTGAATGGTACACACTTGATGGGAAAATTTTTTGGATGTTTTTCCATTCTCCATTATAGCCTATGAGATTCATTAGAATGAATGGGCCCATATGGTAAGGGTTAGGGTTAGGGTTAGAGTTCAGGACACAGTTATGTTTGGGTGAATATTGGGGTTGGATTTAGGGTTGGGTAAGATGTATTTTTAATATCACACTGAATGGTACACTCTTGATGGGGAAAAATTTTGGATGTTTTTCCATTCTCCATTATAGCCTATGAGATTCATTACACTGAATGGGCCCATATGGTAAGGGTTAGGGATAGGGTTAGAGTTCAGGACACACTTATGTTCGGGTGAATATTGGGGTTGGGTTTAGGGTTGGGTAAGATGTATTTTTAATATCACACTGAATGGTATACTCTTGATGGGAAAAAATTTGGATGTTTTTCCATTCTCCATTATAGCCTATGAGATTCATTAGAATGAATGGGCCCATATGGTAAGGGTTAGGGTTAGGGTTAGAGATCAGGACACACTTATGTTTGGGTGAATATTGGGGTTGGGTTTAGGGTTGGGTAAGATGTGTTTTTAATATCACACTGAATAGGACACTCTTGATGGGAAAAATTTTGGATGTTTTTCCATTCTCCATTATAGCCTTTGAGATTCATTAGAATGAATGGGCCCATATGGTAAGGGTTAGGGTTAGGGTTATAGTTCAGGACACACTTATGTTTGGGTGAATATTGGGGTTGGGTTTAGGGTTGGGTAAGATGTATTTTTAATATCACACTGAATGGTACACCCTTGATGGGGAAAAATTTTGGATGTTTTTCCATTCTCCATTATAGCCTATGAGATTCATGAGAATGAATGGGCCCATATGGTAAGGGTTAGGGTTAGGGTTAGAGTTCAGGACACACTTACGTTCGGGTGAATATTGGGGTTGGGTTTAGGGTTGGGTAAGATGTATTTTTTAATATCACACTGAATGGTATACTCTTGATGCGAAAAATTTTTGAATGTTTTTCCATTCTCCATTATAGCCTATGAGATTCATTAGAATGAATGGGCCCATATGGTAAGGGTTAGGGTTAGGGTTAGAGTTCAGGACACACTTATGTTTGGGTGAATATTGGGGTTGGGTTTAGGGTTGGGTAAAATGTATTTTTAATATCACACTGAATGGTACACACTTGATGGGAAAATTTTTTGGATGTTTTTCCATTCTCCATTATAGCCTATGAGATTCATTAGAATGAATGGGCCCATATGGTAAGGGTTAGGGTTAGGGTTAGAGATCAGGACACACTTATGTTTGGGTGAATATAGGGGTTGGGTTTAGGGTTGGGTAAGATGTGTTTTTAATATCACACTGAATAGTACACTCTTGATGGGAAAAATTTTGGATGTTTTTCCATTCTCCATTATAGCCTTTGAGATTCATTAGAATGAATGGGCCCCATATGGTAAGGGTTAGGGTTAGGGTTATAGTTCAGGGACACACTTATGTTTGGGGTGAATATTGGGGGTTGGGTTTTAGGGTTGGGTAAGATGTATTTTTAATATCACACTGAATGGTACACCCTTGATGGGGGAAAAATTTTGGATGTTTTTCCATTCTCCATTATAGCCTATGAGATTCATGAGAATGAATGGGGCCCATATGGTAAGGGTTAGGGTTAGGGTTAGAGTTCAGGACACACTTACGTTCGGGTGAATATTGGGGTTGGGTTTAGGGTTGGGTAAGATGTATTTTTTAATATCACACTGAATGGTATACTCTTGATGCGAAAAAATTTTTGAATGTTTTTCCATTCTCCATTATAGCCTATGAGATTCATTAGAATGAATGGGCCCATATGGTAAGGGTTAGGGTTAGGGTTAGAGTTCAGGACACACTTATGTTTGGGTGAATATTGGGGGTTGGGTTTAGGGGTTGGGTAAAAATGTATTTTTAATATCACCACTGAATCGGTACACACTTGATGGGGAAAAAATTTTTGGATGTTTTTCCATTCTCCATTATAGCCTATGAGATTCATTAGAATGAATGGGGCCCATATGGTAAGGGTTAGGGTTAGGGTTAGACTTCAGGACACACTTATGTTTGGGTGAATATTGGGGTTGGGTTTAGGGTTGGGTAAGATGTATTTTTAATATCACCACTGAATGGTACACACTTGATGGGAAAAAAATTTGGATGTTTTTCCATTCTCCATTATAGCCTTTGAGATTCATTAGAATGAATGGGCCCATATGGTAAAGGGGTTAGGGGTTAGGGTTAGAGTTCAGGACACACTTATGTTCGGGTGAATATTGGGGTTGGGTTTAGGGTTGGGTAAGTTGTATTTTTAATATCACACTGAATGGTACACTCTTGATGGGAAAAAAATTTGGATGTTTTTCCATTCTCCATTATAGCCTATGAGATTCATTAGAATGAATTGGCCCATATGGTAAGGGTTAGGGTTAGGGTTAGAGTTCAGGACACACTTACGTTCGGGTGAATATTGGGGTTGGGTTTAGGGTTGGGTAAGATGTATTTTTAATATCACACTGAATGGTACAGCCTTGATGGGGAAAAAATTTTGGATGTTTTTTCCATTCTCCATTATAGCCTATGAGATTCATGAGAATGAATGGGCCCATATGGTAAGGGTTAGGGTTAGGGTTATAGTTCAGGACACACTTACGTTCGGGTGAAATATTGGGGTTGGGTAAGATGTATTTTTAATATCACACTGAATGGTATACTCTTGATGCGAAAAAAATTTTTGGATGTTTTTCCATTCTCCATTATAGCCTATGAGATTCATTAGAATGAATGGGCCCATATGGTAAGGGTTAGGGTTAGGGTTAGAAGTTCAGGACACACTTATGTTTGGGTGAATATTGGGGTTGGGTTTAGGGTTGGGTAAAATGTATTTTTAATATCCACACTGAATGGTACACACTTGATGGGAAAAATTTTTGGATGTTTTTCCATTCTCCATTATAGCCTATGAGATTCATTACAGTGAATGGGCCCATATGGTAAGGGTTAGGGTTAGGGTTAGAGTTCAGGACACACCTTATGTTTGGGTGAATATTGGGGGTTGGGTTTAGGGTTGGGTAAGATGTATTTTTAATATCACACTGAATGGTACACTCTTGATGGGAAAAAAATTTGGGATGTTTTTTCCATTCTCTATTATAGCCTATGAGATTCATTAGAATGAATGGGCCCATATGGTAAGGGTTAGGGTTAGGGTTAGAGTTCAGGACACACTTATGTTTGGGTGAATATTGGGGTTGGGGTTTAGGGTTGGGTAAAATGTATTTTTAATATCACACTGAATGGTACACACTTGATGGGAAAATTTTTTGGATGTTTTTCCATTCTCCATTATAGCCTATGAGATTCATTAGAATGAATGGGCCCATATGGTAAGGGTTAGGGTTAGGGTTAGAGTTCAGGACACAGTTATGTTTGGGTGAATATTGGGGTTGGATTTAGGGTTGGGTAAGATGTATTTTTAATATCACACTGAATGGTACACTCTTGATGGGGAAAAATTTTGGATGTTTTTCCATTCTCCATTATAGCCTATGAGATTCATTACACTGAATGGGCCCATATGGTAAGGATTAGGGATAGGGTTAGAGTTCAGGACACACTTATGTTCGGGTGAATATTGGGGTTGGGTTTAGGGTTGGGTAAGATGTATTTTTAATATCACACTGAATGGTATACTCTTGATGGGAAAAAAATTTGGATGTTTTTCCATTCTCCATTATAGCCTATGAGATTCATTAGAATGAATGGGCCCATATGGTAAGGGTTAGGGTTAGGGTTAGAGTTCAGGACACACTTATGTTTGGGTGAATATTGGGGTTGGGTTTAGGGTTGGGTAAGATGTGTTTTTAATATCACACTGAATAGTACACTCTTGATGGGAAAAAATTTTGGATGTTTTTCCATTCTCCATTATAGCCTTTGAGATTCATTAGAATGAATGGGCCCATATGGTAACGGTTAGGGGTTAGGGTTATAGTTCAGGACACACTTATGTTTGGGTGAATATTGGGGTTGGGTTTAGGGTTGGGTAAGATGTATTTTTTAATATCACACTGAATGGTACACCCTTGATGGGGAAAAATTTTGGATGTTTTTCCATTCTCCATTATAGCCTATGAGATTCATGAGAATGAATGGGGCCCCATATGGTAAGGGTTAGGGTTAGGGTTAGAGTTCAGGACACACTTACGTTCGGGTGAATATTGGGGGTTGGGTTTTAGGGTTGGGTAAGATGTATTTTTAATATCACACTGAAATGGTATACTCTTGATGCGAAAAATTTTTGAATGTTTTTTCCATTCTCCATTATAGCCTATGAGATTCATTAGAATGAATGGGCCCATATGGTAAGGGTTAGGGTTAGGGTTAGAGTTCAGGACACACTTATGTTTGGGTGAATATTGGGGTTGGGTTTAGGGTTTGGGTAAAATGTATTTTTAATATCACACTGAATGGTACACACTTGATGGGAAAAAATTTTTGGATGTTTTTTCCATTCTCCATTATAGCCTATGAGATTCATTAGAATGAATGGGCCCATATGGTAAGGGTTAGGGTTAGGGTTAGAGATCAGGACACACTTATGTTTGGGTGAATATTGGGGTTGGGTTTTAGGGTTGGGGTAAGATGTGTTTTTAATATCACACTGAATAGTACACTCTTGATGGGAAAAATTTTGGATGTTTTTTCCATTCTCCATTATAGCCTTTGAGATTCATTAGAATGAATGGGCCCATATGGTAAGGGTTAGGGTTAGGGTTATAGTTCAGGACACACTTATGTTTGGGTGAATATTGGGGTTGGGTTTAGGGTTGGGTAAGATGTATTTTTAATATCACACTGAATGGTACACCCTTGATGGGGAAAAATTTTGGATGTTTTTCCATTCTCCATTATAGCCTATGAGATTCATGAGAATGAATGGGCCCATATGGTAAGGGTTAGGGTTAGGGTTAGAGTTCAGGACACACTTACGTTCGGGTGAATATTGGGGTTGGGTTTAGGGTTGGGTAAGATGTATTTTTAATATCACACTGAATGGTATACTCTTGATGCGAAAAATTTTTGAATGTTTTTCCATTCTCCATTATAGCCTATGAGATTCATTAGAATGAATGGGCCCATATGGTAAGGGTTAGGGTTAGGGTTAGAGTTCAGGACACACTTATGTTTGGGTGAATATTGGGGTTGGGTTTAGGGTTGGGTAAAATGTATTTTTAATATCACACTGAATGGTACACACTTGATGGGAAAAATTTTTGGATGTTTTTCCATTCTCCATTATAGCCTATGAGATTCATTAGAATGAATGGGCCCATATGGTAAGGGTTAGGGTTAGGGTTAGACTTCAGGACACACTTATGTTTGGGTGAATATTGGGGTTGGGTTTAGGGTTGGGTAAGATGTATTTTTAATATCACACTGAATGGTACACACTTGATGGGAAAAAAATTTGGATGTTTTTCCATTCTCCATTATAGCCTTTGAGATTCATTAGAATGAATGGGCCCATATGGTAAGGGTTAGGGTTAGGGTTAGAGTTCAGGACACACTTATGTTCGGGTGAATATTGGGGTTGGGTTTAGGGTTGGGTAAGTTGTATTTTTAATATCACACTGAATGGTACACTCTTGATGGAAAAAAAATTTGGATGTTTTTCCATTCTCCCATTATAGCCTATGAGATTCATTAGAATGAATTGGCCCATATGGTAAGGGT